>NC_138772.1:175527403-176727403 GCF_965119305.1 Pelophylax lessonae | reverse complement strand
ATGTGATCGGGGCTCAAGGATACAGTGCATTGAGATTTTCCCAAACTCCTGCATGCAGCAGTTAAGTGTACTTTTATAGCAATAGTTGCTACTACATCTTAGCATTTACCTGCTAAGCCTTGCCCTTGTTACAAAAACACCAGCACAACATACATTGGAGAAAAGTGTAAGAAGTCTTGGTCCAATCTGCTGTCAGGGAAAGTGATCATTCATGCATCTCTCTGATCACAAACTGTTTCTTTGTAATACTGTACAGATACTAGAAGAAGTTTGTGAATTCATTGGAGTTACCTCATAGTCTGTATCAATATTTTTTATTATTAAAATTGGGGGCATGCGGCCTGGAACCACAGGCAATGCGGCCCACTGCCCCCAGACAATTTATTTTTTTTTGCTGGGGAGGAAGGAAGTTTAGTCAGGGGCACGGCCACAGCGGCTTCCAACTAAGTGTAGGCAGAGGCTGCCTCGAAGGGGATCATCCACTAGTTGTGTTAAATTAGTGCTGGGGGGGGGGCGCGGCAGCTCAGGAAGGGCGCAGCGTCGTTTTATTACTTATATACCTTAAATATAGTATGTATTTTATATGCGGCCCAAGAAAATTTCTCTACACTCAATGTGGCCCTGAGAAGCCAGAAGGTTGGACACCCATGGTCTAAGTCAAGTGCCCCCAAGCTCATATCACTGACCCATTCATAAAGTATCAGATTTTTCACTGACCACCCAAACATCTATAATAATAAAATATTTAACAAATACCACTTTACCTACACTACTATGCAGGATAATAATTAAAAACATTAAAACGTATGGTAGTTTGTCATTTTTTTATTTTTTTTATTTAAGAAATAAGAAAGTTTCCAAAAGAATCAGGTAACAAGACACAAGAAAATGTAACCATGGGTAGAAAATGCTTCCAGCAGTTTCTGATATTCATTACTGTGATCTGTTTAAGAATTGATTCACAACATAGCTGACCAATAAAAGCCTCTAAAAAAAAAAAAGCATACAACTACAAGTAACGCAGGCCATCTACGACAATGGTTTGGGGGTGGATGAGATAAAAGCTAAATTCTGACAGAAATAATAATCATAAAACCTAGAAACCGCACTGGCATAAACAAAGAAAGCCGCTGGCAGAGACAGTCAGACACACTGTGCACTCAACAAAATAAACAAAATTTGGCCGTGCTAATAATGTTGCAAACCACATTAATGGAGTGAAAAATGTATGTGAAAAAAGATTATAAAATAAATTAAGTCTGTTTTAAAATGTGCATAAATGAAAACATATATATATTCACCACATGGACCATCAACAGTAGTTAGATAGACTCTTACCTGAACTTATGGACTCTATTTCGGAGTCAGATAGGCCTGGAAAACAATATCCTAGTATTCGGTGCTGAGCCCTAGATGGTTACATCCGATCATCATGATTCCTCAGGATTATAATGGATATATATGGCCACGATGATGGTACAAAATTCCTCAAAAATCAAAACAGATATGCCCACATAGTGTAAATCCATAAAACACATTTATTAAAAGTAAAGTGCAAGGCTACTCACAAAAAGATTAAAAAAACAGCGCTGTGTATACAAAACATAGTAGTAAACAAATCCAGATATTCCAGAGATTGCATGCTAATGCAATGCATTACTAATACTCTAAAGATCTCAATTATGACAAAACGCGTTGGGCTGAGCTAACGCACGTAACACCGCCATGCTTGCATGCATTCTTTGGAATATCTGGATTCATTTACTACTATGTTTTGTATACACAGCACTGTTTTTATGATCTTCATGTGAGTAGCGTTGCACTTTACTTTTAATAAATGTGTTTTTATATATTCACACTATGCGGGCATATCTGTTTTGAATCTATGAGAAATCTTGTACCACCACCATGGCCATATACAGTATATCCATTATAATCCTGAGGAATCAGCGGTATCATGATTAGATGTAACCATCTGGGTCTCAACACGAAATACTAGGATATTGTTTGCAGGCCTATCTGACTCAGTAATAGGGTCCATAGATTCAGGTAAGAGTCCATCCAACTACTGGTGAGGGTCCATGTGGTGAATATAGAAACTTTCTGACACAAATAGCCCCAGAGACCTGAGCTATGCTTTTATAAAGGAAACAAATTAAAGTAGAACTATAGGCAAAACTTTTTTTTTTTTTTTTCATTTTGGATTGAGCAAAGGAGGGGTATAACCCCTGTTAGTTTTTTTTCCACCATATGATATCGACTATCGTTCTGCGGGCGTGGGCGATATTCATATCGCCGAAGACGCAATATTTACCATTAGGCAGGGAGGCAGGGAGAAGTCGGGGGGAGGAGGACTCGCAGTGCTGGCAGCCGTCCCACACGTTCAGCGGTGAGCAGCGCGCCGTAAGCAGCTGCACAGCTAACCAATCACGCGTGCCTGCACATCTGATTGGTTCCCTGTGCAGCTACCACGTGATTGGTTCGCTGTGCTGCGCTCACTGCTCCTTCAAGAGAACTAGCTCCAGGGAGGCAGAGGGAACGTGTGGGACAGATGTCACGTCGGGCTATGTTTTTCTACCTCCTACCACAACTGTAAGTCCCGACTCTGCCTAATCCGTCTTCTTCATTAAACAAAGAGAAATATTGCAATATTTATCGTTGAAAACGAAATATCGCAATGTTCTTTTTTCCCCAATATCGTGCAGCCCTACTGTGTCCCATTGCGAAGATTTCCCTTCACTTCCTGTCCCATTGCTATTTCATTGGGGACCCCAGGTCACCAGAACTATTGTCCGCAGTGAAAGATTTCCCCTCTATTACTTTCCTAGGGACAACCCAAAATTTGGGATTTTCTTTTACTTTCATTTTTAATGATAATGGTAAACAGGACAAATAGAGAGGGTGAATCCCCTTAATGGGGACACAGGCAGCAATAAAAACTGACAGATGTTCTAATCCTTCTCCACTCTATCCAGAAAACTAAACTAAACATTTTGCCTTTAGTTATGCTTTAAATGTTGATTTTTCCAAGAAAAGGCAGTTGTATTGTGTTCTCCTTTGACCACGTATGGCCCCTTTCACACGGAGCGGACCGTATTGCGATCCGCTCCGACACTTTTTTTTTTTACGGACACGGATGACACTTGTGTCATCCGGTCCGTATGTCCGCATATCATCCCATCCGTTTGCAGATGATATACGGACATAATGTATGTCTATGGGCATTGCGGATGTCAGCGGATGACACCGCTGACATCCGATTTTGCGTCCTTTCCGTTTTTTAAACGGAAGAAAAAAAGGGTTCTCTTCCGTTCCAAAAAACAGAACAGAACTGAAAGGACGCAAATCGGATGTCGGCGGATGGTCATCCGCTGACATCCGCAATCCCATTGACATTCATTATGTCCGTATATCACCGGCAAACGGATGGGGTGATATACGGACATACGGAACACCCGTGTGAAAGAGGCCTAGGACACTGAAAAAATTGACAACAGAAACAGAATTGCTTAGAAATAAAAGAAAAAGTGCATCAGCAGCAGAAGGGACAGGCTGTCAAGCAAACCTGTTCAGGTTCTCTGTAAGACTTGTTGTCCAGATTATGACATTACCAAATTGTGCCTTTGTTGTCTTAAAAAATAACCTGCTTTACCTTGGATTAGCATTGTAATATGTCCCAAATTTTAATATTTTCTTTCTTATCTAGTCTAGGGCTGGCCTGTCTCTCTTGGGTTACTGTTATTTTCAGATGCAAGACTTTGTGAATGCCACTGACTGCTATGAGCAGCTTATGCAAATCAACCCTGAAGTGGATGAGTATAAACTGTATTATGCTCAGTCTTTATACAAGGCATGCATGTATCCAGAGGCAATGAAAGCCACATTTCTGTTGGATAGCCCTGCCTATCAAAGCAAGGTAATGATGATGTATCACAACTTCTCTCCTATTAGATCAATGACAAAAGAATAGGCGTAAATGATGTGCAATAGGCAGATATTAAATAAAATATAGTAAATATACAGTATTGTTGTCATGTGTTCTGTATTTACATGTGTTTTAGTAATGTAGAGTATAAGGTTGGTAAGGCTAGAATAGTGTGAGCCTGCAGTTCATTTGTTGCTAGGCATTTGCAATCCTGAATGGCATGCCATTCTGATAGTGTTAGCGTATATAAACAAGCATTCTTGATGGCTTTTTTGTTTTTCTTAGGTGTTGAAACTACAAGCTTGCATTAAATATGGGGAGGAGGAGCTATCAGCAGCTAAGGTAACCTTTTTTTCTCGTTTTTTAACTCAATTTTATTATATTTTTATATACAGAAACATTCAAAGCTCTTTTTGTGATAGTTGTTTTTGCTCATTCTTGGTCTATTAGATTTATGTTTAAAGGCAGTACAAGAGAAACAACCAACGCATTTGCAACAGTCACATAGTGGTGAACACTGTAGAGTATAGTATACATAGGCACATAAATTCAAGTGCAGGTAGTTGAGCCATATGCAGACAAACAAGCATGAATCATGTCAAAGTAGATTCATTTCTTCGCTTGTGTTGGTCCATTGATGCCCCTAAGTTGGATTCTGAGGACTGGGAGGACATATGGGACTATCCATTCAAGATTCTAGTTTCACTAAGGGATAGTATTCATTTTAAGCTGGTATATAGGGCTTATCTCACCATCCATCATTTACACAAAATGGGGCCTGCCCATTCTTCAGCATGTTGTCGCTGTGACGGTCTTCAAGGGGACTTTATTTACATATTTTGGTCCTATCCTGCAATCACTTTATATTGGACACAAGTGCTCTCTGTTATTCAGTGACCAAAGTTTCCATCTCCCCCTTCCCAAAGGTGTGCCTACTAGGCCTGGAGAAGGATCTAGCTCCTAAAGTATCAGAGAGAACCCTGATTTGGTTTCCTATTATTTTATGCCAGGAAAACTATTACACAATGTTGGAAAAAACAGACCCCCTCCCGATTACCTTTCTGGAAACAGTTGGTTAACAATGCCCTCCTATATTTCAAAGATATATACGGTCATAGGGGTTGCCCCCGGAAATATGAAAACCCCTATGACCATAGGGGCTGTGGATAGTTAACACTGGCACATGTTTCCTCTCACTGGCTGAGCAAATGCACTGAAATCTCCAGGGTTTTAGCAATTGACACGGCTAGGGTAGTTTAACATACACAGATCCTTTTTAGAAGCTCTAATTGTTTGTTAATACAGTCCTCAGGCTAATATGTGTTTTATCTACTGTCTTCTCCCCCTGTGTGGGTTCAGTGCCTGTGACTGGAATGTTGTTGTGTTGTATGTATGTACTTTTGTATGTTTGTACCACATCAGAATCCAATGAAAAGGGATTTCAGAAGGAAAAAAAAAGTAGATTATTTGAAGCTGTTTAATAGTAGCATGGTATGGATTCTCTATATCTTCCACCAGCACAAAAATCTTTAGTGGTTTGCCAATTTATCTCATCAAGGGATCATCTAGTGTCAGTCATCGGATACTGCTCAAATAGGAGAAGGAGTGTGGAAAGCTGTACAGAAAGAGGGGTGAATAGGTAGGATCCGGGAGAGCAAGAGGAAATTTGGAGTGGGAGATTGAGATAGGGAGAGAGGGCAGGTAGAATGCTCAGAAATGGGGGGATAGTTTCCACCCAAGTCCATCATGACAACTACAAGGAGGAATTATATTTATGAGGACACCGTGTTTCCAAATTCTTCGGAGTAGCAGAATACTGTCCAGACGCCCAAGTAACTGTGTGTTGGTCCAGTCAAGAGATTTTCTAGATCCATGATAGAATCCAATTCCATTGCCCATTCATCTAAGGTAGGGTTCCAAGGGAATCGCCAATGGCGAGAAAAGAAGGTTAAAAAGAGGCAGAAGATGTTTGGCAGAATTTATATCCAGGAATCCAAGATACCAGAGTCTTTTTTGGATTGTTTGGACTCTTGTTCTTTTCACTCTAAAGTAAATAGTTAAAAGAGATTGCCAGATGGTTTTTAATGGGGGAATGTGCATGTATGGAGGTTGGGGTTTGAGGAAGCTGACAGGATAGAATAGATTTGGGAAATGGAGTGCTCTGGAGGGGAGTGACATAGTAGCAAGTACTCAAAACATGTGGGTCAGGGCGTTAACACCTGTTTATTGGATATATACTGAAGAAAGGAGAAAAAATGAAAGCCATTGGTCTGTTGTATGGGGTCCCAAAAGGGTTCCTTATGGATCGGATGTGAGTGGACCTGTTTTTAGTATCATAACAAGTCTGCGACGAGTTGTTTTGTTCCATGCCTCATATGTGGACCTATACATTGTAGAAACAAAGGGGTCATCAGACTATAATATGTGTAAATCTTTAAGATTGAGATGGCCCTATCTCACAGGCTAAGAATTGGTTTTGTAAGGTCAGGTAGAGGCCAGACTTCATTCAGTTGAAGTAGAACCTGTAGAACAAGCAGGGACATGAACTGTTTGATCTGAACCCAAAGTTTTGACGGAAGCTAGTTGGCAGTCCATAATATGACCTAATGCAAGTTTCAAATGAAAACTGCTTAAAGGGAACCTCCACTTTTGTAGAAAAAAAATAGAGTAGAGTAAAAAAAAAAAAAATGTTATATGGAATATACAATTGATGCACAAGCCATATTTTAATTTATTGTTATTAAAAATTACCTTTCTTTTCGAACTGCAGCTCTGTAATTGTCTATAAAGTCAATGGAAAATGGCTCCTGGAGGTGTTCTATGCACAGTTGCACAGTTGGTGTACAGAATGCCCCTATGATCACAGTGTGTAAACAGAATAGCCAGGTATGGGCATTCCCCTCCTCATGCGCTGTCACAGCATGAGGAGAGAAGGGCCATTATTCGGAAATACTGACAGGGGACATGCACACAGATAATTAGTGCCCTGATTATGAGTGCAGCCCCATCAGTGCCATCAATGCTGCCCATCAGTGCTGCCCATCTGTGCCACCTATCAGTGCCCATTCATGCCGCCTATCATTCCTGCATATCAGTGCAGCCTCATCAAGGACCATCTGTGCCGCTTACCAGTGCCCATTAGTGCCGCCTATCAGTCTTGCATATCAGTGCAGCTTCATCAGTGTCCATCAGTGCAGCCTCATCAGTGCACATTAGTAAAGGAGAAAGATTACTTGTTTGCAAAATTTTATAACAGAAACTAAGAAAAAGTTTGTTTTGTTTTCAAAATTTTCCATCTTTTTTGTTTAGCAAAAAATAAAAAACCCAGTGGTGATTAAATACCACCTAATGAAAGTTCTATCTGTCTCAAAAAATTGATAAAAATGTCCGATGGGTACAATGTTGCATGTCTGCGCAATTGTCATTCAAATTTGCGACAGCGCTGAAAGCTGAAAATTGGCCTGGGCAGGAAGGGGCAAAAGTGCTCAGTAAGCTAGTGGATAATATCAAGTGTTTCTGTATTTTATGATCTGTTTACACCAGACAGTTCTGTTTTCCTTTTCAAAGCCTAAATTCAAGTTTGGGTTCCTTTCAGAGCTTAGTAGAACAAATGCCTTCTGATGATCCAGATAGCGAGATAAATTTGGGCTGCCTGCTCTACAAAGAAGGACAATATGAAGAGGCTTGCAAGAAATTCCTCACCGCCATGCAAGTTGTGGGATATAAACAAGGTACAATAGGAGGAAATACAAAACAAGTGGATTTGACTTAAAAGAAACATGTTTTTGCTTTGCCAGTGGGAACAGCATTTAAGGAACAGGTAATGTAATTAGCAAATTAATATTGATGGACCTATTTATTAATACAAAGTACAGAAGCACAACAGAAGAATGAAAAATCACTTTTAGCTTTATTACTGACTGAAGTAAAATGAATTGGTTGTCATGGCTCCCGGAATTGTACACATCATATGTTAGGCAGCAAGTAAAAATGTTGTCCCTGAGGCTGATGTGTTGAAAGCAAAAAAAATTGACATCAGTTTGTTGTGTATGGGGTTACTTAGCTTTAGACAGGTCAGGGTGTAAATGCTGACCTGTGTCCACAGCTAAAATCGCCTACAATGGGTACATATGCATCATAAATGGACCATGGAACAATGGAATAAGGTATCTTTGTCCAATGGGTCACATTTTATTTTACATCATGTGGATGGCCAGGTGCATGTGTGTCACCGCAAGTCGGTAGAGGCAGTGTGATGCTTTGGGCAATGTTCTACTGGGAATCCTTGGGTCCTGAAATTCATGTTAATGTTACTTGACACAAACCACCTACTTAAACATTGTTGCTGACCAAGTACAACCCTTCATAGAATCAATATTCCCAGATGGCAGTGGCCTCTTTCAACAGAATAATTCATCCTGCCACACTGCAAAAATGGTTCAAGAATGGTATGAGGAACGCAACAATGAGTTTTTAAGGCATTGACTTGGCCTCCAAATTCTCTAGATCTCAGTCCAATTGGACATCTGTGGGATGTGCTGGAAAAACAAGTCCAATCCAATGAGGCCCTACCTCGCAATTTACAGGACTTAACGTTGTTCCAAAGTTAAAAAATGTTTTTTTTACCATTATGCATTCTATGTCCCTCTTGTCCCGCCGAATCCCTAAACACCTACCTTGCTCCTAAACCCAATCCAACACTGTCCCTGGCTTCAGCACCGCTCCTCTCACTTCTTGGTTTCAAAGGAGACGCTGAAAGCAGCAGGAGCCATGGACTTCTACTTTTGGCAGTCAAACTCCTGTAAGGAAGGAGTGGGGCGTGGCTTGCCGGCACTGTGTGTGTCTATGGACCTACACAGCCTGGCTTGGGAGCATGCCCGCATGGGTGCCCCCTCAGCACACAGCTTACTAAGGAGGCACCCAGAGAAAGGAAAAGTGGAGGGCGCCAGCGGGGGACTCCAGAAGAAAAGGTTAGGGACTGGTATGTGCTATATCATTGCACAGATCAGGTAATAATACCCTCTTTTATTTTAAAGCAAAGGGGGAAAAAAAAGATATTCTTTACAATATTGTTAAAGGATCTGATTCTGACTGCTTGGTGCCAGTTACCACTGCATACCTTCAGAGGTCTAGTGACATCTATGTCTAATGGGTCAGTGCTGTTTTGACAGCAAAAGGGGAACCTACTCACTCAATATTAGGTGGGTGGTCATAAAAGTATGGCTGATTGGTGTATATTTGGGTTTATCATTTCTTTTATATGTGTAGCACTGCCAGATTCCACACTTACGGGTTCCCCCTGAGTTACCATTAACAACCTTGATATGCACACTTTTCCTCCTCGGCTCGCTCCAATAACCAGTCCAGGGGTTTGTGGTTGTTTTTGTGTTTTATTATAAATTAGGGATGGGAGAAGGGAATAGTGGGATACTCCGAATTAACTATGCACAATGTTGGAGGACCTCTATCTTTAGGTACAGCCAGGCTGATGATTCACCCTGCCACTGAGGTGAATCTAGTTTTGAGTCTTATCCTTAAGATGACTTGATGAACTATATGTTATCTTTAGGATGCTCTCCTTAGTATCCTCTCTCTTGACTGCCGACACCCATACACTGACTATCCTACTCCTAGGGTGGCCCCCCTCAGGTCAGGCCCCTTGACACGAGCCCCTGTACTCATGATACTGTTTTTCCAGGGTCTCCAGTGTCTCCCCTCTAGTCAGCTCTCCTGGACCTCTGGGTTCAGCTCTGTTCCTCTGGCCCTCAGGACGACCTCCTGCGACCACGTGCCACTGCTACAGAGGAGGAGGCAGCCACCCCCTTCCCTCTGGGAATCTGCTCTCCAGCCAAAGACCCCGCAGCAAATGTGCTCCTGGCCTTTATACAGTATCCCAGAATGCACTGAGGTGACCTGCCTCTGCCAATCACCAGGACTGTATCAAAGCCTACGCATCTATTCATCAGGTTTCCTCCCACTGTCCAACATGCCTCCCTATTGGACCAGTGTGAAACACTCTGTAGACACAATGAATCACATACTGAGCACAATGAGTAGACCTCACTAACAGATCCTGCTCTCTGGTAAGCAAAGAGCAATATAGATTTGCCTGCAGCCCCTCTAGTAAGTAGACAGAGAAAAAAACTATACTATCTCACTAGCACCTACCTAGGAGGGTGGTACATATTCTGCTTTCATACAAAAGTCAATAGTCAAAAGTCAATCTCAAAGCATTCTAAATATATTAAAGTTTTTTGTAAACCCTCACACATACCCAGTGAATAGACTGGCCTAAGGGGATACACAGAGGTAAAACAAATTATCCTACATAAATTGTACCTCTTTATCTGCTACCATCTCTTCACTGCATGCGTTCAAAGTGCTGCACAGTGCTTGTCAGAAGTGACTCATGCTGATAGCTGAGGAATGAAGCAGCAGACAGAAATTACACTTCGTGCTCTTAACTGAGACAAGTACACACTATAGAGGGATATGCTTTGTTCATATTTCATGTCTGAATTTTACAACCACTTTAAGAGACATCTCAAACATTTCTTCAATCTAAAAGCATACTGCTTTTGACTTGCTTATGTTGCCTGTGTACATTAAAGTTTATTTCTTAACAAAACTTTTCATTTTTTTAGTTTTGTATAGCATAGGGGGTGGTTCAAACACCCTGACTTGTTTTTTGTGGTGCCCTGTTGTGGAGGGTGCCCCTCATCCCCTGTTCTGTTGACAATTGTAAAATGTTTGGATTTCCCATCCCTTTCTTTTTATAGTGAGAATGGTCAGCAGGACAGACAGAGAAGGTGAATTGACCCAACAGGGGCATAAACAGCAAAAACATTTGGAAGAGGTTGCACACCTCTTCCACTCTATACAAAGCAAAAGTTACATACGAGAGACATCAACTGTTTTATCCGCCAAAAAAAAAAAACAGTGATTTGTTTGGTTTTTTCAACCTGAAAAACGCTCCTTTTCTATTTCTACTGTTAACACCTATGTGTGACACATAGGCTCACATAGAGGTGCTTTTACAGGCTGAAAAAACTGTAAATACCTGTAAAAGCTGAATTTTTTAAAACCCAGCGTGCATGAGGCCTAAGCAGCAGATTGCCAGTCCTCAGAAGTAGTGGCTCCATTAGTTTTTATATTTTCTGGCTTTTGATTCTTTGTTTTAACCAGTTGATCCTGCACAACACACTTCCTGCCCTAGGGTGACAACGCACCCTTAACCACTTTACCACCGGAGGATTTTGCTGTCTTCCGTCCAGGCCACTTTTTGCGATTCGGCGATGTGCGACTTCAACTGACAATTGCGCGGTCGTGTGACGCTGTACCCAAACGAAATTTACGTCCTTGTTTCCCACAAACAGAGCTTTCTTTTGGTGGTATTTGATCACCTGTGCGATTTTTACTTTTTGCGCTATAAACAAAAAAAGAGCGTTTATTTTGAAAAAATAACAATATTTTTAACATTTTTTTTATATGAAATTCCCCCCAAAAAAGATGTAAAAACCAATTTTTTTAAAAATTTTTGGCCAATTTGTTTTCTGCTACCTATGTTTGGTAAAAAAAATCGCAATAAGCGTATTTTGATTGGTTTGCGCAAAAGTTATTGCGTTTACTAACAAAGGGAAAGATTTCTGTCATTTATGGTGTTTTTTTTTTTAACGCGTAATGGCGGCGATCTGCGATTTTTTTTTTTTTGCGGGACTGCGACATTGCGGCGGACAGATCGGACCCTTGACTGACATTTTTTACACTTTTGGGGGTACCAGTGACATTACTGCAGTAATCAGTGCTATATATATGCACTGTTACTGTAAAAATGACACTGGTAGGGAAGGGGTTAATTTTATTGGAGAGGGAGGGGTTAATGTATGCCTGGTGCTTACTGACGTGTAGGGGGGGAGGTGACTGAGTGAGTCATGGACAGATCGGATGTCCAGCTATGCTGAACAGTCAGATCTGTCACTCCCTGTCACTATGGAGATCCGCCCGCTGTGTTTACACACAGCGGGCGGATCTCCAGACTCGATCCCCGACGATCGGGTAAGAGCAGCGGCGATCGCCGCTACTCCTCCCCTGGCCCGACTCCCGCTGTGAATGAAAACAGCGGGAGCGAGCCTCCGGCGGCGCGCAAGCGCCGCCCAGAAGGGGGAGTGTCTGACGACGTAGTACTACGTCGTCAGACGATAACGAGCCACTCTGCCGCAGTAATATTACTGTGAGCAGTGGTAAAGTGGTTAATGTACTGTGTCTGAAAGAACAGGGTTGTAACCCTAGAACAAAAAGTGTGCTAGGGCAAAAGAACATCTTACCCTTTCCTCTTCCTCATAACAGTGCAGAATGCACAGGACACCACTAAATTTACAGCAATACCAACAGGTATTTTCTTAAGTTGTCTTCCAGGGCAGGAGCTGAGAGATAGGGCTCCTCCCACTTAAAATGGGAAATACATCATCCACCATTTTAAATGCCGTCACATACCTCAGTGCCTCAGTTTTTGTGTTTCCTCTGGGCCAACAAGAGCTACAAGCAGTTTATTTTCCTCTAGGCTCTGTACTAGTTTCAAGGGCCTCCCCACTCGACTGCTTGCACAAGTCTCTAGGGAGTTTAGGCAGCTTCAGGGCAGGGGCAACTGGATGACCCCCCTCGGGGTTACTTCCTCCTCTTGCCTTTTATGGTTTCGCTCCTACTGGGGACTGTACCCCCCCCCCCCATCTCCAAGCATCAAATTGCTTGTGCCCTAAATATGTCTCTCCCTCATTGCTGCAGGGCCAGGAGGCAGAGGGGCGCTTGCTCTTTTTCCACCAGGCACTGGCTCCCACCTACTGTGTTCATTCTGAAGCACAGGGTGGTGTCTTGCTCGTGAGACGTGGTGACCTCATCACCTTCGACTGGCGCCATCTTGGTGGAGGTATGAGCAAATGTGTGGTACACCACTCTTCCACTTGCGTCACTTCTAGGTGCATCCTGATTTGATTGGTTGACATAATTTCCTGTTTCACCAAAGCGGCATTTTTAAAACCTGGAACATGCATCATTAATCTTAGGGAGCCATTTACACCCATTCACACCGCCTCTTACCCCTTGATGTGGACCTCCAACAAAGAAGGTCAATCGAGCACTATCAGAAAATTCCTGGAGTAGTATATCTGGATCAAATAATCACCTTCTCCCAGATGGAATGATAAACAGTTGCCCACAGCTTCTTCCCCAATGTTGTTCAGTATGAAAGCACAAAGGGGGCATATCATAGTGCAGTATATTTCGTTAAAATTGTTTATGAATAAAAAATATTACACTCACGTTGTTGAGATAATATTTAAGTATGTAAACATGGAAACCGAATGTTTCCAAACAAAAAGATGGCTGCCAAGTCCAGGTGCACGATGACGTCACGCGTCACTCTCCCTACGCGTTTCGTCAGAAATGACGTCAGGGCGTGGCCAGTGCGCGACATCATGCAACATTTATAGAACTAACCGAGGCAGCGGTTACATAATTCTTCGCGTTTAACAGGCCGGAAGGGAGGGAACACTCCTCCTCCTCCTTAGCTCAACTCATAGAGAGACCAAGCCGATAGGCTGCATATTAATATGCAAAAATGGCACCTTTCGTCCTATGGCTCTGGAGGAACATACAAGCGAGCAACCTCACAACTAATATGATAAAATCATTCAAGCTGTAAAAATTATCAATTTCAAAAATTCAAAAGGGCATTAAACTAAAAATTCCTTCAGATAAAAAATGAGCAATTCACAACCGCGCATCGGGACATGGCTCTATCAAGTGATCATAAGGCAGATTAAAATTACATACATACAAAAAAACATAAGAAATGAGTAAACATATCACCCAGCTATACAGATCTCTCTAACAACGTTATTACCTCTCAAACTACTGGTGAATCGATCAATGCCCCAAAAAATGGGACCTGTCGGGTTCTTACAGTGATGTAGTGCGTAATGCTTTGAGACACTATGATTTGGACAGTCTTTCTTAATATTAGCCACATGTCTACCTCCACCTCGACCTCTTCACCTTTCTTCGATTGCGACCCCTATTTGCAGGGAAGGTACGGGGGCGGGTCTAGAGCGAATCTGTCCTGAGGCAGAAACCAGACTCTCCCTGAGTCTGTAAAGGGGCATGAGCAATGCTGCTCATAAATTACCATTAATATGGTAAATAAATTTACCATTAAACCGTTCATTATGTGTACCTCGAAAAATGTGGATTTGTTGTCCATGTGGCCTACAATATATTGGCCGCACGAAGCATATGCTTCAAACTAGACTAAATGAACATGTAGCTAATTAGTGTCTCGTAGCATTATGCACTACATCACAAACGGAATCCGTCGGGTACCATATTTTTGGGCATTGATCGATTCACCAGTAGTTGGAGAGGTAATAGCATTGTTCGAGAGATCTCCAAATTGGAGACCCGGGGGATCTATATGGCCAAGACTTATGTCCTGCTTGGAATGAACATTATATGGGATGTAAATGCGTTTATCAGCAATAGTTGACTAATCAATATATTTTCATTTTATGTATTTTTAGTAATTTTTTGTATTTTTGGCTTATAATTTAATTTGACATTTTTTATTATTTGTACACTGTTTTTAGGTTTAGATTATTATCACTTATATTTTCTCTGTTAGCTGATTTTTTTTATCTGTTCTTAAAAAAAAAAAAAAAAACACTCCCTGCATGTAGCAAAGTCTAAATACAGCAGACAACAACTTAAAAAGGAGCTCCAGGCTCCCCCTAAACACTACAGGAGAGGGTCAGAGCCCGCAGACACACTACAGGAGAGGGTCAGAGCCCGCAGACACACTACAGGAGAGGGTCAAAGACTGCAGACATGATACAAGAGAATGTCCGAGACTGCAGACATATTAAAAGACAGGGTCAGAGACTGCATACATGATACAGGAGACGGTCAGAGACTGCAGACATACTACAGGAAACAGTAAGAGACTGCAGACATGATACAGGAGACGGACAGAGACTGCAGACATTGTACAGGAGGCGGTCAGAGACTGCAGATGGGATACAGGAGAAGGTCAGAGACTGCAGACATACTACAGGAGACGGTCAGAGACTGCAGACATGGTACAGGAGATGGTCAGAGACTGCAGACATGGTACAAGAGACTGCCAGCAGGTAAGTATGATATCATCTTATTTATTTTATAGAAAAAAAATAATAATACCCTTTAGTATCACTTTAACAAATCATTGGTGAGTCTTTTGGCAGCAACTTAGATACAATGTACGTCAACATTAATGAGAAAAGAAAAAAAGGAAGGCATGCTATCTACAAGTATACTACTTGCAGATAAGTGGATGTTTCCAGGTGGTAAAGTTTATAGGAAATTCGCAGGAAGAACTAGACGGAAAAAAAGGCCCAGTATGATAGGCACACAGTACACAGACTGGAGGTACAGCAGAGGTGGGGGATATGCCACTTCTATGCACTCACCCCTCACTTACATTAAGCATGACAGGCTGGTCTCTCACTTCCGAGCACTCCTACCACCCTCCTCCTCCCCTCGCAGCGCATTTCCTGAAGCAGACTCTGTTTCTCATCCGCGGGATGTGATGATAGGTGCAGAGATGTCTGTGTCAGCGCCGAGCAGCACTAAACCCGCCCATGGGGGAGGTGACAGAGCTACAAATCCCGAGGAAGGGGGAAAGCGTGGGTGGGGGCAGCACGTTGATGTGCTGCAGCGCCTGCCTCCTGAGGCTACACCATCCAATGAGAGGGGAACAGCGCCGGACGCAGCCAGGCCACCGGTGCATGTTAAGCCAGCAATGACACTTTTGTGGAGGGAGGGAGGGGGAGGAGCCAGGATGACGTCACGCGCAATCGCGATTATTCTGGGTTCGGAAAAGGCTGCATCGCGATACATCGATGCGCCCATCATTTTCAACACCCCTAATGATATGCCCCCTTTGTGCTTTCATATTGAACAACATTGGGGAAGACGCTGTGGGCAACTGTTTATCATTCCTTCTGGGAGAAGGTGATTAATTGATCCAAAGGCATAGTCTGATAATGCTCGATTGACGTTCTTTGTTGGAGGTCCACATGAAGGGGTAAGAGGCAGTGTAAATAGGTGTTGGTGGGGGCTTCTTCTGGACACCTCTCTCTGCTTTTCCCTTCACTACAGTTAACAACAGAAGTTCTGAAGATTGATTGATTTGATATGGACTGACATTTATTAGCGCTGTACTTTTTGTGCCATTACCTGGCTCCATAAGATGAATGATGCATGTTCCAGGTTCCAAAAACGCCGCCTTGGCGAAACAGGAAATTATGTCACCCGCTACAACCAATCAGGATGCACCTGGAAGTGACGCAAGCGGAAGTGTGATGTACCACACATTCGCTCATACCTCCACCAAGATGGCGCCGGTCGTAGGTGATGAGGTCACCACGTCCCACGAGCAAGACGCCACCATCTTGGTCCACCCTGTGCTCCAGACCAACACTATCAGCAGATATTTGTCCACCCATACTACTGATGGGGAAGCTGGCTACTTTTCCATCTGGAGCCCAAGTCCAATAAGACTTTATTTTATTTTCAATATCACTGTATTGTGGTTTTGCAGCAGTTGATTTTGAATGTGAGTATTGTTAGGTAATTGCAGAACAGTGAATTTTTGTTTAAATATTTCTCTGTCTTTTTTTCTATTTGGACAGATTTGTCTTACAACATTGCTTTGTGTTACTATAGCACGAAACAATATGCACCAGCTTTAAAGCACATTGCAGATATAATAGAACATGGCATCAGAGAGCATCCAGGTAAATTACTGTAATTACTGTAAAGTTTATATTAATATATGTTTCATCATGTTTATTATTATTATTAAAGTGAAACTTGAAATTTATTTTGAAAAATTATCCCCAGGTACATTATATACACTGCCAGGATTTTAGCAAATGTTATTGCAGCTGATTAGCGAGCGCCCCAAGTAGCACTCAAGTAGCAGTCTTTGGCTCTGAGGAAGAGGGTTCGCCCTCGAAATGTGTCAGCCATAGCATAGCAGAGTCATGCCGACACTAGCATGCTATCCAGCACCGTGGAGTGCCTTGACTACCTTGGAGATCTTTTGTCCGATCATGTTAACATGTGTGCTATCTACAATTGTTTGTGAGTATAATGTGTATTATTTTGGATTAAAAAAAAAAACCTTTTTAGTGGTAATGCACAAGTACGCCCCTCTCTTGTTGTTGTTTTTTAATGTTTTTGGATACCCTTTGTCCTGAGGGGGCAGCAAGACCACAAGTGATGCCAACAAAGACCATTGAACATACATTTTTCCCTCATCACACACCACTTGAGCGCAGGAGAGTTTCTTAGCTTTGGTTACCCTCCTAAACAATACCAGGCCAAATGCCCTCAACATGGGTGGGGTGCTTTGGGGCAAGGAGAGGGCAGAGCACCTTGTCCCCATGTTGATGGTGACAAGGGCCTCTTCCCCACAACCGTGGCCAGAATATATTAGGGGGGGGTGTTTTTTTTTTTTCACATTTTTGTATTGCTGGCAATAGTATTGTATTGCCAGCAATTTAAATTTCTTTTTTTTCTTTATAAATATCATTATTGCTGCAGTAGGTTTTATACACGTTTATAGATATGCCACTTTACAGTCATATTTATTGTATCACTTTAAGCATCATTAAAATCACTGCTCCTTTAAAATCGTGACTTTTGATTTTTCGAGTTCCGGCCCCATAGACTTTGTTAGGGGGTTCTGGTACGACCTGAAGGGGGGGGGGGGGGGTGTTGGTGTTCGGCCCATCTATACTGCTGAGGATTTCTGAAACCTTACTTCAAATGTTTTTTTTTTTTTTTTTTTTTTTAAATACACATAAGTGTAGGGAATATGTTTTTTTGTGGCATTCCACACACAGTAATTTTGTCACAGTTGCAAGAACAACTTATTGTGCCAAGAAAATCATAGCTACAAACTGAAATAAGACAATAGGCTGTAATAATAAATTACACAATGGCCTGTGCATCAAATGTATTATGATAATCAACAAAACCGGGGTTTTCCTGTAAAGGCAACTCATATGACCAAACTAGAATATGAAAATATTACACATCCCTGCTTAAGGGCCCTTTCACACGGGCGCTCCGTATGTCTGCAAATCATCCTATTTTTTTGCGGATGATTTACGGACATAATGTAAGTCTATGGCATTGCGGATGTCAGCGGAATACCATCCGCTGACATCCGATTTTCTTCCTTTCAGTTCTGTTCCGTGTTTTGGAATGGAACAGAACCCTATTTTTCCTCCGTTCAAAAAACGGAAAGGAAGCAAAATCGGATGTCAGCGGTGTCATCCGCTGACATCCGCAATGCCCATAGACTAACATTATGTCCGTATATCATCCGCAAACGGATGGGATGATATGCGGACATATGGAGCGGATGACACAAGTGTCATCCGCTCCGTGGAAAAAAAAAAAAAAGGACCAGAGCGGAGGCAAAAAACTGATCGCCCGTGTGAAAGAGCCCTAAGTGTAAAAAACCCTTAAAGAGGAAGTAAACCCTCCTCTACAACTTGTACCTATAGGCAAGCCTATGATAAGGCTTACCTATAGGTACTGTAAATATCTCCTAAACATGTACCGTTTTTAGGAGATATTTACCTTACATGTCGCCAGTGACGTCACTGGCGCATGCGCTCTGAAGGAACGGCCGATCGTGCCGTTCCTTCAGAGCCCCGTGCCGTGACTGTCGGCTCCCGCGTGCGTGCGCGGGAGTGACGTCACCGCGGCTCCGGCCAATCAGATGGCCGGATGCCGCGATCCCGGAAGACGGGCGACTAGACATGTCGCCCGTCATAGAGGTGAGTGAGCGGCACGGCGGGGGCTCGTTCTGAGGTAAGTATTGCATAATGAGCTAATATGCGATGCATACTAGCTCATTATGTCTTTCTTTTGCAGGGTTTAAAAAAAAAAAAAAAAATCAAACGAGTTTACAACCTCTTTAAGCTGTTTGCCTATACCAGTGTTAATATGAAAACGTTCCTAAATAAAGTTAAAGCTTATTATATTTATTAGACATGAAATTCAGCTATCCATTTTAAAGCGCTGCCTTATCTAATTTTCTTTAACCGAAGAATCTCAATATATTCTGTAGACTCTAATATTCTATCTGTGCAAGCTTACTAGTGAGAGCTTTATATTTCCCTTCCTTCTAAGGGTCCATGCACACCGGCTTAAAAAATGATGCTCCTAGAGGAGTTTGGTGTTTTGCCTGCCTGGAACTGATGTTATCCTATGTTTCCATGCACATTAGGTCGTTTAGAGGCATATTTTAGGCTCAGCGTTTCGAGGCAATTAAATATCCCTTCTGTTTTGCGTTTTTGAGAGTAGTTTTGTGGCAGAAAAAAACGCTAAATGTGCCTAAAGTCTAGCACAGAAAATTCTCAAAATTTGCTTTTTTTTTTTTTTTTTTTTTTTTTTCTTTGGCCAAAAGCACTGCTGTTTTTTTTTTTAAGCTAGTGTGCATGGACCCTAAAAATACTTTTAATTATGACTATGGCTTCCTGTCCTGGTTGCAACCACTCCACTCATTTCTTATCCTGGTGCCACAGGGACAGTAGTAAGGAAACAACCTTTCAGTGGATTTTTTTTTTTAGAAATTCTTTATTGGTATGCAATACAAACAGAGATATCAACAATACATAGCATCATAGCTCAAATATTTGCTATTCATGGTACAAAATTGGACAAGGACCAACATGGTCCAATGAGTAATCAGCTCACTGTTCCAACAGTCAAATCACGTTTATAACATATAAGACAGCCTAAAGAACTAGTATATAGAGCAGCATGTCTTGCCATGTAACAATTTGGAAAAAAAAAACACCCAAACATGCGAGGGACCCCAGGCGAAGCCAAAGCCTCCACTGGCATCTGTCTACTGGCTGGCATACGAAGGCAATGAATGGCCCCCGGCCCCAGGGGCAACCACGTGCACAGGCACAGAACCTCTACCCAGAATGCAAGCATACCCAGGAGTAATTTTAATAATTTTAAGGAAGAAAAGAGAGCACCAATAGTGTCTCACAAAGAAAGATAGGGGGAGGAAAGGAGTAAAAAAAGTGAAATAAGTGTGTAAATGCCGCTATGTGTAGTGGGAGCCAATTTCAGTGGATTTGCAGATGTAAAAAACTTAGGAATTCTCCCCTTACTATAACAAGTCCAACCAGCTCATCCAAAATTTGTTTTTTCCCTCCCCTGTGATGTGTGCTATGATGCACGATACATCAAAGAAATGTATAGCGCCACCACTGAAGATAAAATACTATTTCTCTTACGTCCTCCGACAGTCGCCGCCTCTTCATATTCGTCACATATGGGGTATTAGACTTTGCTCCGAAGGAGTAGCTAGGCAACAGAATATGTTAACATTAAAGCTTTTAACATATCCCACCCTCAAGGGGTGGTCCCCTCAGTCAATACCCTCCTACTTCCTGCAACCATATCTCAGTTTCAATGTCTAGCTTGTCAGGAGTGGCTGGCTCTCTCTGTGCTGGGGCTTTGTGCCCCAGACTCTTTCTTCTTTTTTGATTTTTTGTTTGAGTTTTCTCTCTACCTTTACTTAGCTGTTCTTTTTGTCAGCATTAGTTAGTTCTTCGGATGAAGAGGATCATGCGGGCTGGGTCTCGGGCTGATCCCCCTGGTCGCAGGTTGTGGCTTCCCAGCCTGCCATCGAGCGTTCAGCCAGGTAACGCTCCTGGCACAGTGAACGACCCATCCCTGTTCGGTGCAGGGATGATTGGTGAGGTGGCTACCTCACTGGACGCTGTGCGGTTTCTTAACCCCCATTCTGTGCGTCTTGTATGCGACTCTCCCTGCCTCATGTGCAGCGGCTTGTTCGCCTGTGCGGGTCCCCCACGCCATTGTGAGGTAAGTGTATCTATGTGGGGACGTGTCTGTCTGGGGGGGGTGTCAGTCTGGGACTGTGTAACCTGCCTCTGTTCACACTGTTTGTCTCCCTATCACTCGGCTGCATGCTGTGGGCTGCAAGGGGGGGGGGGGAGCTGTGTGACACTGTACAGCGATCGCTGCGGCGATCTAACATGTTTTTTTATACATGGATGACATGTGTGCATTACTGTACTGTGGAGCGGCGGTTTCGGCGCCAAACGACGCCATTTTGCCTACACTCGCTCCGGCCGCATGTTCTACATGCATGGCGGCCATTTTCTTGTAGCCTCCCATAGGCTTTCATAGAGCGCCCTGGCCGCATCACTTCCTCTTCTCCAGGAACACCGATCGAGGCAGCAGCAGCGGCGAGGGTCTCCTCAGGTTATATCCTTCTTATCCATTGCCTGTGTCAGTTTTTATTGTCCCTGTGGGGGTCTCATTGTGCTTGTGTGTGGTGCGGTGGGCTGCGCTCGCCGCGCTTGTTAAAGGGGCAGTTAACCCTTTATTATCCGGCATTTGTAATAGGGGCAATGGATTCTCAGGAGGGCAAATTTCCTACCGCCTTGGTGGAAAGCCAGGGGACCGCTGTTTCCCCCCCAGGGGGGGATTTAGCCACTATTGTGGCTGGCCTTGCTGCTCAGGTGCAGATGCTGGTGGCTGCTCAATCTGCTAAAAGACCCAGAGTTTCTCTTTCCTCTGATTCTGAGGGTGAAGGTGATGGGGCTGTTATGGCGGGGGCCTCCTTATCGGGGTCCCGCTCCTCCCTGGATCTAGTGGGGTCCGAGGTGGAGGCTGAAGTTGAAGGGGTTGATAATTCTCCCCCTGGCTCGCCTGAAGAGCTTGCAATCATGGATGAATTGATTGCTTCCATAAAACAAACGCTGCGTTTGCAGGATAAAGTGTGTCCCCCCGCTGCCTTGGCGGCTTATGGGACGCAGAGGAAACGCAGGACGCCGCAGGTTTTTCCCTGCAATGATGATTTTCAGCGCGCTGTTAAGGAACAATGGCGCAATCTACGCAAACCTTTTGCTGTACCAAGTAGGTTCAAGCTGCGTTATCCTTTCTCGCCTTCCACTGATGTAAGGTGGTGTGTGCCACCCCCAGTGGATCACGCAATTGCGGTTTTAAACAAATCCACTGCGATTCCTGCAGAGGATTCCCCTGTGTTCCGTGATGCCACGGATAGGAGATTGGAGTCTCTTGCCCGTCATACTTATTCTGTTACGGGTTCTATGCTTAAGGCTCTGTTTGCCTCTCTCATGGCGGCCCAGGCGGTCGCAAGTTGGACGCAGTTGCTTAGGCGCGTCTTAGTGGCCGATTCGGCCTCGCCGGCGACCCTGGATATGGTGGATTAAATCCACCAGGGTGTCATGTATCTGTGTGATGCGGACTTGGACCTAGTCCCGTTGGCTGCACGTGTGCACAGCGTGGCGGTGTTGTCTCGCCGCCTGGTTTGGTTGAAATGTTGGTCGGTGGACCGATCTTCACGTAAGACCTTAGCCAATCTGCCTTATGATGGGTCTCGCCTTTTTGGGGAGTCCTTGGATGTGTTGATTAAGGGGATCACCAGAGGTAAGAGCACTCTCTTGCCCCATTTCCCCAAGGCTAAGGGGGCTTCTGGGAAGAAGCATGCTAATTTTCGGCCCCCTCAGGGGTCCTTTCGTGCCTTTCGGTCGCACTACAAGGGCAAACCGTTCAAAGGTCAAGGCTCTCAGAAGAAGCCCTGGTCTGGAAAACAGAAGTCCGGTCAATCCGGATCCGCAGCCCATAACAGTGCGGCCTGAAGGGGCGCCCTCACCCAGTTTTGGGGTGGGGGGACGCTTGCTCGGTTTTCTTCAGCCCTGGTTGGCCCACGTGCGGGACAGATGGGTTCAGGAGATCGTTCGATCTGGTTACAAGATCGAGTTTCTCTCTCGGCCGGAGAGCAGATTTTTTCCCTCAAATCTTCAGAGTCTCCAGAGCGTTTACGGGACCTGCACCTGGCGGTGCAGGACCTGAGGGCTCAGGGAGTGGTAGTTCCGGTGCCTCATCGGGACAGATTTCGGGGGTTTTATTCCAATCTGTTCACCGTGCCCAGAAAGGAGGGCAAGGTTCGTCCAATTCTGGACTTGAAGGCTCTGAACCGCTCTGTGCGGGTTCGCAAGTTCCGCATGGAATCCCTGCGGTCGGTGGTGGCTGCCCTGGTTCCGGGAGAATTCATGGCCTCCATCGATTTGAAGGATGCGTATCTTCACATCCCCATTTTCGAGGGTCACCAGAGGTACCTTCGATTCGCCATTGCGGAGGATCACTACCAGTTCGTGGCGTTGCCTTTTGGTCTCGCCTCGGCTCCGCGGGTCTTCACCAAGGTGCTTGCACCGGTTCTGGCATTATTGAGGGCCCAGGGCATTTCTGTCCTGGGGTATCTGGACAACATTCTGGTTCGGTCTGCGACCAGCCAGGGTCTGGAGAAGGACCTGTCTGTCACGATGCAAACTCTGCAGGAGTTTGGTTGGACGATAAATTTTCCAAAGTCGACACTGAGTCCGTCGGTTTGTCTTCCCTACCTGGGAATGATTCTGGACTCGGTGCAGGCGAAGGTCTTCCTGCCGGAAGACAAACTCAGAACTCTTCAGGAGGAAATCAGGTCCCTCCGGGACGTTCCGCACTCGTCTCTGCGGACGTGCATGAGATGTCTGGGATTGATGGTCTCGGCCTTCGAGGCGATTCCCTTCGCCCAGTTTCACACGCGGGGTCTCCAAGCGGAGATCCTGTCCATGTGGGACGGGCGACCTCAATCTCTGGATCTTCAAATATCGTTGAGTCATCGCACCAGAAGGGATCTTCTGTGGTGGCTCCAGTCCCCGATGGTGTCCGGGGGCAAGTCGTTTCGTCCTATCTCGTGGACGGTAATCACTACGGATGCCAGCCTGTCGGGCTGGGGTGGTGTTCTGGGCGTTCTGTCCGCCCAGGGGACTTGGTCGGAGGGGGAGTCCTCCCTTCCGATCAACATTCTGGAATTGCGTGCGATAAATCTCTGTCTTCATCGCTGGACGGACCGGCTGCGGGGCTGCCCGGTTCGGGTGCAGACGGACAATGCCACGGCGGTGGCCTACATCAACCACCAAGGGGGCACCAGGAGTGCCCGAGCGGCTCGAGAAGTGGCCGACATTCTGTCTTGGGCCGAGACTCATGTCCCGGCGATAACGGCGGTTCACATTGCAGGGCTGGAGAACTGGCAGGCGGACTATCTGAGTCGCCAGACCCTGGATCAGGGGGAATGGTCTCTCCACCCGGCTGTCTTCCAGATGTTGTGCGCGAAGTGGGGTCTTCCAGATGTGGACCTGTTCGCGTCTCGTCTCAACAACAAGGTGAGAAGGTTCGTGGCAAGGACGCGCGACCCTCGGGCAGACGCGTCGGACGCGTTAGTGGCCCCGTGGCATCAGTACAAGCTGATGTACGCGTTTCCACCGATTCAGTTGCTGTCCAGGTTCCTTCGCAGGTTACACTCGGAACGCAGCACGGTGATTCTTGTGGCACCGGACTGGCCTCGCCGGTCCTGGTACGCAGACCTCGTGAATCTGGCGGTCGACGCCCCGTGGCGTCTGCCTCTTCGAGACGATCTCCTGTCTCAAGGGCCGATTTACCATCCTGCTTTACAGTCGCTGGCTTTGACGGCCTGGCTGTTGAGACCGAGGTCCTGAAGGAGAAGGGTCTCTCCCCAGAGGTCGTTCATACCTTGATCAACGCGAGGAAGTCTTCCTCGGGGAAGGTTTATTACCGTACTTGGAAGGCCTATTTTGCCTGGTGTGAGTCCAGGGGGTTTTCACCCCGCACGTACTCGGTTTCCCGAGTGCTGTCCTTCCTTCAAACGGGTGTCGATCAGCGTTTGGCGCTGGCTACGATAAAGGGTCAGGTGTCTGCGCTGGCCGTTCTGTTTCAACGTCCCGTGGCTTCCAACTCCTTGGTTGGCACTTTTGTTCAGGGAGTGCGGCATCTGGTTCCTCCTAGGAGGGATCCTCTGCCCCCTTGGGACTTGAATCTCGTTCTATCTGTGTTACAACGTGCTCCTTTTGAACAGATCAGGGAGATCTCGTTGTCTATGTTGTCCAAAAAGGTCGCCTTTTTGGTTGCGATCACTTCGGCTCGCAGAGTGTCGGAGCTGGCAGCTTTGTCCTGCAAGTCTCCGTATCTGGTTGTTCATTTGGATAAGGTGGTCTTGCGACCTAATCCTTCTTTTCTTCCGAAGCGAGTTTCGGAATTCCATCTTAATGAGGATATTGTCTTGCCTTCGCTGTGCGCGAAGCCTAAACATCCAAAGGAGGTGAGATTGCATTCATTGGATGTTGTTCGGGCGATAAGGGTTTACCTTAAATCGGCTGAGTCTTTTCGAAAGACGGATTCCTTGTTTGTTCTTCCAGAGGGTCCTCGGAAGGGCATGGCGGCGTCGGCCTCTACCATCGCCAAATGGATCAGGCAGACCATTGAACAGGCCTATGCTTTGCAGGGGAAGGTTCCCCCTGTGCCTGTGAAGGCGCACTCTACTAGATCTCTGAGTACGTCTTGGGCCTGTCGTCATGGGGCTTCTGTAGCCCAGGTGTGTAAGGCGGCGACCTGGTTGACCGTGCACACTTTCACAAAATTCTACAAAGTAGATGTTCAGGCATCGGCGGATGCTTCCTTTGGCCGCAAGGTTCTTAGTGCAGCGATTCCCTAGGGTCCCTTGTTGGGGACCACTGGCTGTTGGGATAAGTTTTTTATCCCCTGGTTATTTGTCTTTTCCTGGGTTGTTGCTCCTGTTGAGCACCTGTTTTTTCCTGTTGCCCAGCTGGGTTCCTTCCTTTGGTAAGGTTCCTTTCTTTGATGCGGAGACTGCGTTGCCTTTCGGCGCGGATGCGTTTCCCACCCCTCATGTTTGCACTGCTTTGGGACGTCCCCATATGTGACGAATATGAAGAGGCGGCGACTGTCGGAGGACGTAAGAGAAAACTGAATTTTTGTAAAATCTTACCTGTAAAATTCCTTTCTCTGAGTCCTCCGACAGTCGCCGCCCCCGCCCCTCTTTTGGGGTTTGGTTGTATACTCTACTGCTATTCCACTGAAACTGAGATATGGTTGCAGGAAGTAGGAGGGTATTGACTGAGGGGACCACCCCTTGAGGGTGGGATATGTTAAAAGCTTTAATGTTAACATATTCTGTTGCCTAGCTACTCCTTCGGAGCAAAGTCTAATACCCCATATGTGACGAATATGAAGAGGCGGCGACTGTCGGAGGACTCAGAGAAAGGAATTTTACAGGTAAGATTTTACAAAAATTCAGTTTTCTCTTACATCCTCCGACAGTCGCCGCCATCTCCATATTCGTCACAATGGGGTATTAGACTTTGCTCCGAAGGAGTAGCTAGGCAACAGAATATGTTAATATAAAAGCTTTAACACATCCCACCCCCAGGGGGTGGTCCCCTCAGTCAATACCCTCCTACTTCCTGTATCCATACCTCAGTTTCAATGTCTAGCTTGTCAGGAGTAGCTGGATGTTTCTATGCTGGGGCTTTTAGTCTCAGCCTTTCTCTTTTTGGATTTTTGTTTGAGTTTTTTCTCTCTCTTTACTTAGCTGTTGTTTTTGTCAGCGTTAGTTAATTCTTCTGATGAAGAGGATTCGTGCGGGCCGGGTCTCGAGCTGTTCCCCCTGGTCGCAGGTTGTGGGTCAGTGGCTTCCCGGCCTGCCATCGAGCGTTCAGCCAGGTAACGCTCCTGGCACAGTGAACGACCCATCCCTGTTCGGTGCAGGGATGATTGGTGAGGTGGCTACCTCACTGGGCGCTGTGCGGTTTCTTAACCCCCATTTTGTGCGTCCTGGATGCGACTCTCCCTGCCTCATGTGCAGCGGCTTGTTCGCCTGTGCGGGTTCCCCACGCCATCTAGGAGGTAAGTGTATTTATGTGGGGACCTGTCTGTTTGGGGGGTGTCAGTCTGGGACTGTGTAACCCTGCCTGTGTTCACACTGTTAAATTCCCTATCTCTCTGACTGCATGCTGTGGGCTGCAAGGAGGGGGGGCTGTGCTGCACTGCCTGTGTCAGCCTGTGTATGTGTGACTGGCTGTGTGCTGTGGGGCATGATCATATCGTGTTTGGGGCACATTACAGCGACCGCTGCGGCGGTCCACCATGTTTTTGTGACATTATGGTGTTTTTTTAATCACCTCACTGAGGTGGAGGAGCGGCGGTTTTCGGCGCCAAACAGCACCATTTTGGCTGCACTCGCTCCTGGCCGCATGTTTACACTGATGGCGGCCATTTTCTTGTAGCCTTCCATAGGCTTTCATAGAGCGCTCTGCATGTCAGCATTTCCTTTTCTCCTGAGCCACCGATCGAGGCAGAAGCAGCAGCGGTCTCTCCAGGTTTTTACCTCCCTATCCCTGTATCCTTGCCCAAGTTGTACTTTCTCCCTGTGGGGGTCTCATTGTACTTGTGTGTGTGTGTGCGGTGGGCTGCGCTCGCTGCGCTTTTTAAAGGGGCAGTTAACCCTTTATTCTTCCACATACTTTGGGGCATGGATTCTCAGGAAAGCAAATTTCCTGCCACATTGGTGGGAAGCCAGGGGACTGCTGTTTCCCCCCCAGGGGGGGATTTGGCTGCGATTTTGGCTAGCCTTGCGGCTCAGGTGCAAATGCTGGTGGCTGCTCAATCCTCAAAAAGACCCAGAGTTTCAATTTCCTCTGATTCAGAGGGTGATGGTGACGGGGCTGCTGTGGCTGGGATCTCCCTATCGGGGTCCTGTTCCTCCCTGGATCTCGTGGGGTCCGAGGTGGAGGCTGAGGTTGAAGGGGTGGATAATTCTCCCCCTGGCTCGTCTGAAGAGCTTGCACTCATGGATGAATTGGTTGCTTCTATTAAGCAGACGCTGCGCTTGCAGGATGAGCCATGTCCTCCTACTGCCTTGGCGGCTTATGGGACAAAGAGAAGACGCAAAACATCGCAGGTTTTTCCCTGCACGGATGATTTCCAGAGCGCTGTTAAGGAACAATGGCGTAATATCCGCAAGCCTTTTGCGGTACCCAGTAGGTTCAAACTGCGTTATCCTTTCACGCCCGCTACTGATGAGCGTTGGTGCGTGCCGCCTCCGGTGGATCACGCGATAGCGGTTTTGAATAAGTCTACTGCGATTCCTGCTTAGGATACCCCGGTGTTCCGGGATGCCACGGACAAGAGGCTGGAGTCTCTGGCCCGTCATACCTATTCTATTATGGGTTCTATGCTGAAAGCTCTGTTTGCCTCCCTTATGGCGGCCCAGGCAGTCGCGAGCTGGACGCAGGTGCTTAGGCGCGTTTTGGTGGCTGATTCTGCCCCATCGGCGACATTGGATATGGTGGATCAAATCCATCAGGGTGTCATGTATTTGTGCGATGCGGACTTGGATATGGTCCCGTTGGCCGCACGTGTACACGGTGTGGCGGTGTTGTCCCGCCGCTTGGTTTGGTTGAAGTGTTGGTCGGTGGACCAATCTTCGCGCAAGACCTTAGCCAATCTGCCCTATGATGGTTCTTGCCTTTTTGGCGAATCCTTGGATACACTGATAAAGGGGATCACGGGGGGTAAGAGCACGCTCTTGCCCCAATCCCACAAGGCTAAGGTGACTCCCGGTAAGAAGCATGCTTCCTTTCGGCCCTCTCAGGGGTCCTTTCGTGCCTTTCGGTCGCACTACAAGGGCAAGCCGTTCAAAGGTCAGGGCTCCCAGAAGAAGCCGTGGACAGGTAAGCAGAAGTCCGGCCAGTCCGGATCCGCTGCCCACAACAGTGCGGCCTGAAGGGGCGCCCTCACCCGGTTCTGGGGTGGGGGGACGCTTGCTCGGTTTTCCACAACCATGGCTGTCCCGGGTTCGGGACAGGTGGGTTCAGGAAATCGTTCGATCTGGTTACAAGATCGAGTTTCTCTCTCGGCCGGAGAGCAGATTTTTCCCCTCAAATCTTCAACTGTCTCCGGAGCGTTTGCAGGATCTGCACCTAGCGGTGCGGGACCTGAGGGCTCAGGGAGTGGTGGTTCCGGTGCCTCTTCGGGACAGATTTCGGGGGTTCTATTCCAATCTGTTCACCGTGCCCAGGAAGGAGGGCAAGGTACGTCCGATTCTGGACTTAAAAGCTCTGAACCGCTCTGTGCGGGTCCGCGAGTTCCGCATGGAATCTCTGCGGTCGGTGGTGGCTGCCCTGGTTCCGGGGGAATTCATGGCCTCCATCGACTTGAAGGATGCGTACCTACACATCCCCATTTTCGAGGGTCACCAGAGGTACCTTCGATTCGCCATTGCGGAGGATCACTACCAATTCGTGGCGTTACCTTTTGGCCTCGCTTCGGCTCCGCGGGTTTTCACCAAGGTGCTTGCACCGCTGCTGGCCTTGTTAAGGGCCCAGGGCATCTCTGTCCTGGGGTACCTGGACGATATTCTGGTTCGGTCTGCGACCAGCCAGGGTCTGGAGTCGGATCTGTCCGTCACAGTGCAGACTCTACGGGAGTTTGGTTGGACGATAAATTATCCAAAGTCGACGCTGTGTCCGTCGGTTCGTCTTCCCTATTTGGGGATGATCCTGGACTCGGTCCAGGCGAAGGTCTTCCTACCGGACGACAAACTCAAGGCTCTTCAGGGAGAAGTCCAGTCCCTCAGGGACGTTCCGTGCTCATCCCTGCGGAAGTGCATGCGGTGTCTGGGACTGATGGTCTAGGCCTTCGAGGCGATTCCCTTTGCCCAGTTTCACACGAGGGGTCTCCAGGCGGAGATCCTGTCCAGGTGGGACGGGCGTCCGCAATCTCTGGATATCCAGATTTCGTTGAGCCATCGCACCAGAAGGGACCTTCTGTGGTGGCTCCAGTCCCCGGCGGTGTCGGGGGGAAAGTCTTTTCGTCCTCTTTCATGGACGGTGATCACCACGGATGCCAGCCTGTCGGGCTGGGGTGGTGTTCTGGGCGTTCTGTCCGCCCAGGGAACTTGGTCGGAGGAGGAATCCTCCCTTCCGATCAATATTCTGGAGTTGCGTGCGATAAATCTCTGCCTTTAAGTTTGGACGGACAGACTGCGCGGCTGTCCGGTTCGGGTTCAGACGGACAATGCCACGGCGGTGGCTTACGTCAATCACCAAGGGGGCACCAGGAGTGCTCGCGCGGCTCGGGAAGTGGCCGACATTCTTTCCTGGGCCGAGACTCATGTCCTGGCGATATCGGCGGTACACATTCCGGGGGTGGAGAACTGGCAGGCGGATTATCTGAGCCGCCAGACCCTGGATCAGGGGGAATGGTCTCTCCATCCGGATGTCTTCCAGATGTTGTGCGCGAAGTGGGGTCTTCCGGAGGTGGACCTGTTCGCGTCTCGTCTGAACAACAAGGTAACAAGGTTCGTGGCAAGGACGCCCGATCCTCGGGCAGACGCGTCAGACGCGTTGGTAGCCCCGTGGCATCAGTATCGGCTGCTATATGCGTTTCCGCCGATCCAATTGCTGTCCAGGTTCCTTCGCAGGTTGATCTCGGAACCACACATGGTGATTCTTGTGGCACCGGACTGGCCTCGCCGGTCCTGGTACGCGGACCTCGTGAATCTGGCGGTCAACGCTCCTTGGCGTCTACCTCTTCGAGAAGATCTCCTGTCTCAAGGGCCGATATTCCATCCTGCTTTACGGTCGCTGGCTTTGACGGCCTGGCTGTTGAAACCGAGGTCCTGAAGGATAGGGGTCTCTCTCCGGAGGTCATTCACACTTTGATTAACGCGAGGAAGTCTTCCTCAGGGAAGGTCTATCACCGTACTTGGAAGGCCTATTTTGCCTGGTGTGAGTCCAGGGGGTTTTCACTTCGCACTTACTCGGTGTCTAGGGTGTTGTCCTTCCTTCAGACGGGTGTCGACCAGCGTTTGGCGCTGGCTACGGTCAAGGGTCAGGTGTCTGCGCTGGCCGTTCTTTTTCAACGTCCTGTGGCGTCTAACTCTTTGGTTAGTACCTTTGTTCAAGGGGTGCGACATCTGGTCCCTCCTAGGAGGGAACCTTTACCTCCTTGGGACTTGAATCTTGTTCTGTCCGTGCTGCAACATGCTCCCTTTGAACAGATCAGGAAAATCTCGTTGTCCATGTTGTCCAAAAAAGTCGCTTTTTTGGTGGCGATCACTTCGGCTCGCAGGGTCTCGGAGCTGGCAGCTTTGTCCTGCAAGTCTCCGTATCTGGTCCTTCATTTAGATAATGTGGTCTTGCGACCTAACCCTTCTTTTCTTCCGAAGAGGGTTTCGGATTTTCACATCAATGAGGCTATTGTCCTCCCTTCACTCTGCGCGAAGCCCAAACATCCGAAGGAGGTGGAACTGCATTCCTTGGATGTTGTTCGGGCGATTAGGGTTTACCTGAAATCGACTGAATCTTTCCGCAAGTCGGATTCCTTGTTTGTCCTTCCTGAGGGACCTCGGAAGGGCTTGGCTGCGTCGGCCTCTACCATTGCCAAATGGATCAGACAGACTGTGGAACAGGCCTATGCTTTGAAGGGGAAAGTTCCCCCTATGCCTGTGAAGGCGCACTCTACAAGATCTCTGAGTACGTCTTGGGCCTGTCGTCATGGGGCTTCTGTGGCCCAGGTGTGTAAGGCGGCGACTTGGTCGTCCGTTCACACCTTCACAAAATTCTACAGAGTGGATGTTCAGGCATCGGCAGATGCTTCCTTTGGCCACAAGGTTCTTAGTGCGGCAGTTCCTTAGAGCCTCTTGTATGGGCTCCTTGGCTGTTTGGGATGCATGTTGTTATCCCTGGGTTATTTGTTTTCCTGGGTTTTTGCTTCTGTTGAGCAAGTTTTTTTGTGTCCGTCGGTTCGTCTTCCCTATTTGGGGATGATCCTGGACTCGGTCCAGGCGAAGGTCTTCCTACCGGACGACAAACTCAAGGCTCTTCAGGGAGAAGTCCAGTCCCTCAGGGACGTTCCGTGCTCATCCCTGCGGAAGTGCATGCGGTGTCTGGGACTGATGGTCTAGGCCTTCGAGGCGATTCCCTTTGCCCAGTTTCACACGAGGGGTCTCCAGGCGGAGATCCTGTACAGGTGGGACGGGCGTCCGCAATCTCTGGATATCCAGATTTCGTTGAGCCATCGCACCAGAAGGGACCTTCTGTGGTGGCTCCAGTCCCCGGCGGTGTCGGGGGGAAAGTCTTTTCGTCCTCTTTCATGGACGGTGATCACCACGGATGCCAGCCTGTCGGGCTGGGGTGGTGTTCTGGGCGTTCTGTCCGCCCAGGGAACTTGGTCGGAGGAGGAATCCTCCCTTCCGATCAATATTCTGGAGTTGCGTGCGATAAATCTCTGCCTTTAAGTTTGGACGGACAGACTGCGCGGCTGTCCGGTTCGGGTTCAGACGGACAATGCCACGGCGGTGGCTTACGTCAATCACCAAGGGGGCACCAGGAGTGCTCGCGCGGCTCGGGAAGTGGCCGACATTCTTTCCTGGGCCGAGACTCATGTCCTGGCGATATCGGCGGTACACATTCCGGGGGTGGAGAAAAAAGTCGCTTTTTTGGTGGCGATCACTTCGGCTCGCAGGGTCTCGGAGCTGGCAGCTTTGTCCTGCAAGTCTCCGTATCTGGTCCTTCATTTAGATAATGTGGTCTTGCGACCTAACCCTTCTTTTCTTCCGAAGAGGGTTTCGGATTTTCACATCAATGAGGCTATTGTCCTCCCTTCACTCTGCGCGAAGCCCAAACATCCGAAGGAGGTGGAACTGCATTCCTTGGATGTTGTTCGGGCGATTAGGGTTTACCTGAAATCGACTGAATCTTTCCGCAAGTCGGATTCCTTGTTTGTCCTTCCTGAGGGACCTCGGAAGGGCTTGGCTGCGTCGGCCTCTACCATTGCCAAATGGATCAGACAGACTGTGGAACAGGCCTATGCTTTGAAGGGGAAAGTTCCCCCTATGCCTGTGAAGGCGCACTCTACAAGATCTCTGAGTACGTCTTGGGCCTGTCGTCATGGGGCTTCTGTGGCCCAGGTGTGTAAGGCGGCGACTTGGTCGTCCGTTCACACCTTCACAAAATTCTACAGAGTGGATGTTCAGGCATCGGCAGATGCTTCCTTTGGCCACAAGGTTCTTAGTGCGGCAGTTCCTTAGAGCCTCTTGTATGGGCTCCTTGGCTGTTTGGGATGCATGTTGTTATCCCTGGGTTATTTGTTTTCCTGGGTTTTTGCTTCTGTTGAGCAAGTTTTTTTCTTCTGTTGCCCAGATGGTTTCCTTCCTTTGGTAAGGTTCCTTTCTCTGCTGTGGAGACGGCGTTGCCTTGGGCGCGGTTGCGTTTCCCACCCCTCATGTTTGCACTGCTTTGGGACGTCCCCATTGTGACGAATATGGAGATGGCGGCGACTGTCTGAGGACGTAAGAGAAAACGGAATTTTTGTAAAATCTTACTTGTAAAATTCCTTTCTCTGAGTCCTCCGACAGTCGCCGCCCCCGCCCCTCTTTTGGGGTTGGTTGTATACTCTACTGCTATTCCACTGAAACTGAGGTATGGATACAGGAAGTAGGAGGGTATTGACTGAGGGGACCACCCCCTGGGGGGGGGATGTGTTAAAGCTTTTATATTAACATATTCTGTTGCCTAGCTACTCCTTCGGAGCAAAGTCTAATACCCCATTGTGACGAATATGGAGATGGCGGCGACTGTCGGAGGACTCAGAGAAAGGAATTTTACAGGTAAGATTTTACAAAAATTCAGTTTTTTTTATTCAGTTCAAAATAACATCAAAGCCAGTGCATAAGAATGCTGCATTCATCTCCAGTGGAGGCACCTCTCATTTCTTGGAAAACTTTAAGCCGGCCATACATGGATCGAAATTCAGCCGGTTCAGCAGGCACCAGACAAGTTTCATTCCATGTATGAGCTAGCTGGTTGTACACAAATAGATCTATCGATTAACTTGTGACGGACGGTAACTGCATAAGGTTCCCTGCTCAGGCTGTCAAGGTCCGATGAGTTGGATGCCGCTGACTAGAGAGGGTGCAGGCTGAGGAAAGGTCCGGCTAGACCCAAAGCATACTGCAGAAATAGGAACAGATAGCCTGGCCATGGCACACCTCACCTGACCCGAGTGGTTAGCTGGTAAAACCAACATCAGCTCGATTCATCCAGACCACAGCTTCTTAATGTTTCACCCCACCCTTCCATGATTAAGCCCCCAGGGATGGGGCGAAACATGTTGGAGATGTAGTCTGGATGAATCAAGCTTAGTCTGCTTTTACCTGCTAACCGGTCGGGAGCCGGGATAAAAAGCTAAGGCAGTCTGGTGCTCACTTTGATGCGTGCACCAGGTGGACCTATGATCTTACCCATACATAAACTGCTTATGTTCCAAATCGGATACATACCAATGGCTTGTTCTAATTCTGTTCTAGCTTGCCATGGGAGTGTGGAGTGCTACCAGCAGTCATATTTGGGTGAAGTCAGAGTATTTTCCACATTTGACTCAAAATGCGATGTGTTTGCTTCTCAGTATGTCCACAAGCACTGTATTGTATAATGGTAGAGGGGCATGTTTTTGCTCCAACTTGAAGGCAAGTCACGTTTTGTATCCTTATTGTATATTAATCACAATGTTTACACATGCTTTATCTACCCATTTTTTTTTCTTTTTTTTTTTTGAATGTGCTAAAGCTCCAATGGAAGTATTCAGCTTTATTGTTGTCTTATTCATTTATCATTTTTTTCTATTGTGCATCTAGAAATTTAGTTCTTTGTATTTCCCTCCAGAGCTCGGGGTTGGCATGACAACAGAAGGCATTGATGTGCGCAGTGTTGGAAACACCCTGGTGCTGCATGAAACTGCGTTAATTGAAGCCTTTAACCTCAAAGCTGCTATTGAATACCAGCTAAAAAATAGTAAGCCCACTATCATATTCATACATTTTGGTCAAATCTGAATGTAAATTTTGATGAAAGATTAGTGTTTATTGATGGCTGTTTTAAGCCCATAAGTCACAGACCCTATTAGCCACACTTTATAGAATTGTGGTTACAGCACTGACGCTCTGCACAGTTGAGATTAGTTTCCCTGTGTTTATGGACTTCAGAGAGGCATCCCATGTTGTATTAGGCCTGCGCGGCTGCACCCTTCCTCCTCAGGGTGCATGCTAAGGCACGGCCCTAAGGCCCTTTAAAATCCTCAGCACCAAGCCCATGATGCTGTTAATCCGGCCCTGCCTGCGCATTTGTGGGGTCTGGGTATTTCATCCTTGCTTAGGTGATATTTAGAGACCTGGACTTTAGGGAGGAAAAAAAAAGTATTTACTTTTTTTTTTTTTTTTTTCTTGATTGTATTATATGGAGTGGGAAAAAGAGGATAATCTGTCGAAAAGATCGCGGTAGCCGGACAGTATGTTTATCGAGCGCTCGAGTTCGGCACATCGCGGATCGGGTAGACAGATTATTGGGCGGGGCTGGGGATTACCCAGCGGTCATGGTGCATGTGGGCACTAATGACCAAGTAAAAGGAAGGTGGAGGATCCTAAAGAATGATTTCAGGGACTTGGGTAATAGATTGAGGAATAGGACCTCCAAGGTGGTTTTCTCTGAAATACTGCCTGTCCCTCGAGCCACACAGGAGAGGCAGAAGGAGCTTAGGGAACTTGACAAGTGGCTGAGGAATTGGTGTAGGAAGGAGGGGTTTGGGTTCCTGGAGAACTGGGCTGACTTCTCAGTCGGCTACCGGCTCTTTAGTAAGGATGGGCTGCACCTTAATGGGGACGGTACAGCTCTTTTGGGGAGAGAGATGGCCACCAAGTTGGAGGGGCTTTTAAACTAAGAGACGGGGGGGAGGGCTCAGAAGTAGAGTCAGTCAGGAAGGAGCAAAGGACAGTAGTAGAGTCAGCAGCGACAGTAGTTCAATAACGTCAATTGGGGGGTCTGTGCGGGAAAACCTCAGACCAAACAGGAATAAACATAATCACCATTCACGATTAACTTCCACAAAACTAAGCGGGTATATGCTAATGCCAGGGGCCTAGCTAATAAAATGGATGAGTTGGAAATGTTAGTACATGAGGATGTCATAGACCTTGTGGGAATAACGGAGACTTGGTTCAACCCCTCACATGACTGGCTGGCCAATATCCAAGGGTATTCGGTGTACCGGAGGACAGGGTAGGAAAAAGAGGGGGAGGGGTATGTCTCTATGTCAAGAACAATATAAAGGTGATAGAGAGGAGTGACATTACGGAAGGGATGAGTATAGAGTTAGAATCCGTGTGGGTAGAACTCCATAGGGAAGGAGAAAAGGGAAAAGTAATTGTGGGGGTTTGCTATAGGCCACCCAACCAAAGGGAGGAGGTAGAGCTGGATCAGTCATCATATTGGGGAACTTCAATTATCCCGACATTGACTGGGAAGAGGGGACTGCACACTCACAAAAGGCCCGTCTATTCACGGAAACCTTACAGGATAACTACATGTCACAGTTGGTGGATTCTCCTACTAGAGAAAACGCAGTCCTGGATCTATTGATCACTAATGACCCAGACCTAATCTCGAAGGTAGGAGTCCAGGACAACCTGGGCTCTAGCGATCACAGGATGATCACATTTAGAGTAAATAACAATATAACAAGGCAAGTGGGGAACATAAGAACCCTAAACTTCAGAAGGACAAACTTTGCAAGATTGTACTCATTGATGGAAAGGGTAAACTGGGACCAAACCCTGGGATCACTGACCACGGAGGAAAAATGGGAATGCTTTAGGAACATACTAAGCAAATGCATCTTGCAGTGCATTCCTATGGGAAATAAATTTAGAAGAGACAAAGCCAGACCTGGCTGGCTAAACCGTAGCGTTAAAAAACTTATTAGGGGAAAAAAAATGGCCTTCAAGAAATATAAATCAGAGGGCACGGTATCGGCTTTTGAGAAATACAAGGAGGCAAATAAGAAAAGTAAACACGAAATCAAAATGGCTAAAATCAACTTTGAGAGACAAATAGCGGAGGATAGTAGAAAAAACCCAAAGAAATTCTTTAAATATATCAACAGCAAAAAAACTAGGGCAGAGCATATTGCACACATAATTAACGATGATGGGAGGATGGTTACAGAGGACACTGAAAAGCAAACGTGCTGAATGCTTTTTTTCTCGTCAGTCTTTACACAGGAAAAGGAGGGGTACACTGAACATGACTGTATGGTTAGCAGTAATACACAGGACTTGCCGCTATGGCTAACAGAGGGTGAAATCAGGGAAAGGCTGGATAAACTTAACACAAACAAATCACCAGGCCCGGATGGTGTACATCTGAGAGTACTCAAGGAACTCAGTAAGGTTATATCTAGACCACTGTTCCTGATCTTTGCTGACAGTATTAGGACAGGAGATGTACCAGGGGATTGGAGGAAAGCTAACGTGATTCTGATATTCAAAAAGGGTCAGAGGCATATACCGGGAAATTATAGGCCTGTCAGCTTGACATCAATAGTATGTAAACTTCTGGAGGGCATGATAAGGGACTATATCATAGAGTTTGCTAAAGACAACAACATCATCAGCAGTAATCAGCACGGGTTTACAAATGGGCGTTCTTGTCAAACCAATCTCTTAACATTCTACGAGGAGGTGAGCTGTGAGCTAGATAGGGGCAGACCAGTGAATGTGGTGTACCTGGATTTCGCTAAGGTGTTTGATACAGTTCCCCACAAGCGCTTAATTTAAAAAATAAGATCTGCAGGTATCGACAGCAGGGTTTGCTCTTGGATACGGAACTGGCTAAAAGGGCGTGTCCAAAGGGTGGTAATAAACAACGCATACTCAGACTGGTCTGAGGTGGTAAGCGGGGTCCCCCAAGGCTCAGTCCTGGGACCAACCTTGTTCAATTTATTCATAAACAGCATTGAGGATGGGATCAGTAGTTCGATATCAGTTTTTGCAGATGACACAAAATTGGGCAGGGCAATAACTGCACAGCATGAAGCAGATATCCTACAGAATGACCACATCTGGAGTATTCTGTCCAGTTCTGGTCGCCAGTCCTCAGGAGGTATGTGTTGGAGCTGGAGAGAGCCCAGAGAAGGGCAACTAAACTGATTAGGGGATTGGAGGAGCGTCTGCAATCGCTTGATTTATTCTCCCTGGAGAAGAGACGCCTGAGGGGGGACATGATAGCAATTTATGAATATCTCAATGGGGATCTCGGCATAGAAAAACAGCTATTCAGTCGAAGGGAGGACTCGAGGGCATATAATACGATTAGAGAAGCGTTTTAACCTCAGGCAACGTGGGGGGCTCTTTACTGTTAGGGCTACAAGATTGTGGAATTCTCTACCACAAGAGGTGGTTTCTGCGGGAAGTATGGTGGCTTTCAAAAGACTCTTAGACTTACATCTCAAGGATCAGAACATTCAGAGCTATGTGAGATGATTACAGCCACACACACCTATACAGGTTGAACTGGATGGACTATTGTCTTTATTCAACCTCACCTACTATGTAACTATGCAACTATGTAAAAAGGCAGGAGAGAGAAACATTAGAGAAAGGATGAAGGTCTGCTTTAATACCCATGTTATACCTTTTTCACATTTTCTATAGATGACCAGTTTTTTTTCCTTATAAATTATGTATTTTTCTTTCATCTTTTTATAATTCTTCACTTTGCTGTGTTATTTTGGCTATGTCTATTTTTATATTGTAATGGTTGCAATACGTTTTCTAAACTTTAACAATTTGTTGTGTGCAGAGCAAAACTGCTGCTGGAATCACCTTTTTCCAATTTTGACTTTCACTTTGTATATAAGGTCAGATGTGATCTTGTTGCATGGAAGTATAACTAGATCTATCCCATACTATAAAAAATGGTTTTCAGTTTGCAGGCTTTGACCTTTAAGCTTGCAGATGCTGAACAAGCAGCCTTATAGCAAAATAATTATTTAGTGTATATAATGTATACATTTTAGTCAAAATTGATGGAATAATTTTTACTGTAATAAATAGCAGCATTATCATCCATTCTCATATTGTATTTTGAAAAACATTTTCTGTTGTGTATCATAATTTGCTAAGAAATAAAATGTTTTCATTGAATTGTTCTCTAGATGATGCAGCACAGGAAGCACTAACCGATATGCCGCCACGATCTGAAGAGGTACAATTATCATGTTGACCAAAGATCAATAGAAGTTCCCACAAGCCTCAGGATATACACAAACCTCTCTCTGTATTAAATATCTCTTAGATTAAGTTTTGTACTTTCGCATAAACATCCCTACGATATACTGTAGATGCCTATATCATCCTGTAAGCTACTGATTGCATTAGTTGGGAACGTTCATTTTAATAATATTATTATTATAGTTCAGTTACTATATGTCTTTCCCAGCGCCTCAGTATGAATACCACGCAAAACATTTTCACAAATTTAACAGGTTTATAAATAATTTTAAAGGGATTTTAGAGGGATTGAAAAACATGCTAGAAGTAAATTAGAATAGCCCTCTTTCCCTGTTCTAGTCTGAGCAATCCTCTAGGAGCCCTAAAATCCCATGCACACTGGACATTTTTGTAACTGCTTCTAGGGGTGTCTGACTTTTGCTTGCCTCTCTCCGGCCCTTGAGGCATTTTCCTGCCACTGACCGCAACAATGGGGCATAATTCCTGCCACTGACCCCAACAATGGGGCACTATTTTATCCAATGACACCAACAATGGGGAAAATTCCTGCCACTGACCCCAACAATGGGGCACTATTCCTTCCAATGAAACCAACAATGGGGCATACTTCCTGCCACTGACCCCAACAATGGGGCACTATTCTATCCAATGACACCAACAAAGGGGCATAATTCCTGCCACTGACCCCAACAATGAGGCACTATTCTATCCAATGACACCAACAATGGGGAAAATTCCTGCCACTGACCGCAACAATGGGGCACTATTCCTTCCAATGACCCCAACAATGGGGCATACTTCCTGCCACTGACCCCAACAATGGGGCACTATTCTATCCAATGACACCAACAATGGGGCATAATTCCTGCCACTGACCCCAACAAATGGGGCACTATTCCTTCCAATGAGACCAACAATGGGGCACTATTCCTTCCAATGACACCAACAATGGGGCATAATTCCTTCCAGTGACCCCAACAATGGGGCACTATTCCTTCCAATGACACCAACAATGGGGCATAATTCCTGCCACTGACCCCAACAATGGGGCACTATTCCTTCCAATGACACCAACAATGGGGCATAATTCCTGCCACTGACCCCAACAATGGGGCATAATTCCTGCCACTGACACCAACAATGGGACACTATTCCTTCCAATGACACCAACAATGGGGAATAATTCCTTCCAGTGACACCACCGAAGAGGCATAATTCCTTTTAATGACAACAAAAATGGGGCACTATTCCTTCCACTGACACTATTTCTCCTCCTAATACCAAAGATCGGGCATTATTTACTCCCACCGGGCACAGTCCGGCCCCCCTAAAGTCTGAGGGATAGTGAACTGTAGGCTTGAGAACATATACAGTATAAGAGATTGCAGGCTGTGCCTTCATAGACTTGTATAGATCTGACCAGGTGCCTGCAATGGTCCCATACAAGTCTGTGCATGTGCGGCTAATGCTACTGCGGTGGGCAGTGTTGGTGCAGGCTATATTCGCAGGGGGTGTGAATCACAACAGTGAAGTATGAAAATACAGTTGTCCTTTAAATGTATTTTTATATAGATCATTTTATTTTTATATTGAACTCCTCTGGAGTGAGGGGAAAGTAAAGTGATGCCTTTTTTTGTTTGTTGCTTCTCCTTTAACACCCTCTTGCTGTCTAAAACGAGTCCTTAACCAAGCTGTATTGATTCAGTTCAGTGGGGATAAGTGAGGTGGTGTCTGGCAGGGGTGAGTGAATCTCAAGAGGGGCTGAACTGAATTACAAATAATTTCACAAGCAAAACAGTTCATACATATACATTTTAATTATGTATTTAGTTGTTTGACTGGATTTCATTTTTTAAGACTTTGTATCCTCTCATTTTACTTATTTACTTTAAGAGTATGTAAACCCAACATTTCTAATTCCTGATATGTGCCTGCTGTATCATGTACTTGTATGAAAAGGTATCCTGTTCTGTTTGTATTGCCTCCTTTGTGTGAAATCCCTGGTGTTACTGCCAGTCCCTCTGCTTTCCTATCAAAAACTGACCACACTAGGCATGAGAGCACAGCGTAGTCAGTTCTCTTGCTATGCGGGGGGCTCACTGCTCTCCTCCAATGATCAGATGTATGCTGACATGCCCCCCCCCCCCCCCGCACTCCCATTCACTTTGAAAACAATAGTGCTGCTGTTTCTCCACCCCTTACTCTTTGAGCGCCTTATGCAGCTGAAAACAGACGATATGTAATCACTTATAAAATAGGGGGAAAGGTCATTATAATGTGTTTTTTTTTTTTTTTTTGAATATCTATCTATGCACAAATGTTTTGCCTTTTAATTTCTATTTGAAGCCCAATGGGTTGTTTTACAAGGTGAGGGTTTACATATACTTTAAAAAAAAGAATTGTGCTGTATCTTGTGAAATGCTGTATACCTTTTGCACTTGGCCCCTTTCACACTGGCAAAGTCCGCCAGCCTCAGCAGGGGATCTCTCCGCTGATATCTGCTGAGCAGGCGGATGACAGGTCTGTGTCTGCTCCGCTGATGCAGAGCAGACACAGACACAGCCCGCTCTCCTCTATGGGCGGTCAGATGGAAACGGACCGCTTGTCCATTTACAACCGGCGGCCATCCGATCCATCAGGTGGATGAGGAATGGATCCCTCTTCCGTATATTTTTAGCAGATAGGATCGTATGTCGTCGGGTGTCAACGGACACAAGTCCATTGAGACCCGCTGCTCCATAGAGGGCAATTGATTGTCTGATTAGGTCTGCCCAAAAACTGACAGGCATACCCGGTTGGTCTGTCCATGGGAAAGGGGCCTTACTCAAAAGGCCTAATTTTAAAGCTCTGATTTTACTCTGGTTAATACAATGTAAAACGTTGGTGTAAAAGTTGATTTTCTGTATCTGTAAAAGGCTTATCTGCTCCAAAACTGTGTGTAATAACAAAGCAATGTTTATTTTTTAGGAACTGGACCCAGTCACTCTTCATAATCAGGCACTGATGAATATGGATACTAAGCCCACAGATGGCTTTGAAAAACTTCAGTTTTTATTGCAGCAAAACCTCTTTCCTCCTGAAACATTTGGCAATCTCTTACTTTTATACTGCAAATATGAGGTAATGTGAGGTGCTGACGTCACAACCATTATAATATAACACAAAATGAGGTTGAAGGATTGTAAGAGGTGCAAGAGACCAAGACCAAGAGACAGGTTTTATTTGGTTGGTGACAGACTGGAGGGTGAGTACATCAGACTGGGGGCTGGCTGACTTTCATGCACCTCTTACAATCCTTCAACCTCATTTTGTGTTTTGTTATAGGGATGGAGACGCCGGGCAACACCAGCTTGGGTCTCATAAAAAGTCCCACCTAGTCCAATATGTTTAACCATTATAATATGGGAGTTGCACTGCATTTTTCTTTAGGCTGGGTTCACACTTGTGCGATGACAGACATTGCATGTGATTCGCACTGTATCGCTGTGCAAATCACATGCGTTGTCTGTGCGATGCAAATTGAGCCATACAGTTTGTATGTCTGAAATCGCATCACATTCGGGGCAAAATGGTGCAGGACCTTTTTTTTGGTCCTCACTGGAATCAGATTGCATGTGAACACCCATGCGATCGGATTTCCTGTCCAATTTCACAGTTTGCGCTGCGATCTGCGAACCGATTTGGGGTTGTCATTAACTTTACATTGACACCCCCAGAGGTTCGCAGAGGGCAGTGTAAACTGCCTGCGAGTGACATGAGATGCAGGAACCTGCACTGGAATCTTGCTGGTTCCCGCATTGCACAAGTGTGAACCCAGCCAGAGCATTCATTTTAATAAACCATTAAGGACGTTAACGATTGCTGCTTATTTGCTTGGTTTTTGCACCTATTGTTTTACTGTGGAAAGGCTGTGCATCCTGATTACTACTACTTTTTAATTAGATTTTCACTTTTTAATAATGTAATTTTTCCCTTTTTGGATATATCACTTTTGGATTCTTTCACTAACTAAAAAGTGGTGATAAAATCTAAACAGTATTTACCTTCAAAAGCTCATTTTCTCTGTCCCTAACCAATTACCTGGCTCCAGGTCACCACTCCAGCGCTGTCCCCAGCTCCAACACCACTCCAATCACTTCCTGCTTTTACAGGAATTGAGGGCAGCAGAGCCATACCCTCCTGATGCCCATAGTCAAGCTCTTGTGGGGTGTGTGGGGGCGAGGGCATGGAACACTCAGGTTCCTCCTTAGCACCTGGCTTGTTAAAGGAGGCACCCAAAGGAGGGAGAAGCAGATAATAGTGCCAGTCGGAACTGCCAGATGAGAGGAAAGCAACTTTAATTAAAATAAATTATACATATACAGTATATGTGTGTGTATATAAGTCGCGAAGTTCAAGGGGGGTGAATACTTTAGCAAGGCACTGTGTGTGTGTGTGTGTGTGTGTGTGTGTGTATATATATATATATATATATATATATATATATATATATATATATATATATATATATTTATATATATTTGCCTTTAATGGCACTTAAACTTTTAGTTTTCCCATGTTGGCTAGCTGACCACTGTCAGGGGAAGGATCAAAAAAAAAAAAAAAAATATATATATATATATATATATATATATATATATATATATATATTTATTTATTTATTTATTATATATATATATATATATATATATATATATTTGCCTTTAATGGCACTTAAACTTTTAGTTTTTACATGTTGGCCAGCTGACCACTGTCAGGGGAAGGATCAGAAGAAAACCCAGGGCCCACTTGTACCATAAAAAACCTTCTAATTATGTTCAAGATAACACTTGTCTGCTACTAATGTGGACCTCACCATATACATATGAGTAAATTGAGGCGCAGCAGACACATTCAAAATCAGCGCTGGTGATTGGCTATCAGCTTAGTTTGGAAAATTAACCTTACATAAATACATTGACGCTGTAAGATATCTAGCAGGTATAACATGAACTTATGTAGGTTTACTATTTATTTACTAATTATCTTTATCCAAGATTCACAATTTTTTTGTTTGTTTTTTGGATAAACCTTATGGTACAAGTGTAGTTCCCTCTACAAGGAGCTGAACAGAACTATATGAGAGATAACAGTTTATTGTACTTACTGTAAGTGTTTCTTTTATAGAGTAATGAGTAACGAAACCGAATATATAGAGTAATGAGTAACGAAACCTAATATACCAATAGTATCTTTTGACTTAACATCGTACTGCCCAAGTAACGTATATGTACGACTGCAAAGAGGGTGGGCTTTAACGCCTACATGCCGTACCTATACATATATGGGTGACAAAGCTATTGCTCACTGCACTCAAACAAAGCAAACCTAGCACTCAAACCTGAAATATCAGGCGCCTAAATTTCATTAGAAATTTTTAACAAAGTTACAGAGAGTTACCTACTAATGTTATGAAAGAAATGGGAATGTTTATAAATGACCGTGCACTTATGTTTTATAAGTAGTCATTTTATCAATGATATGAAAGGAGTAGTAAACCCAAAAGAAGACTTTTATTATATTGCAGCTTTCCAATTCTTAGATGTGATGGCTGCATACATTTTATAGTGATCCAACCATCGGTTGTTTTTCAAAAGAATAAGCTCTCTTGCAGAATGTATCAGTTTACAGGGATAAGACAAACCATTTAACACTAGAGGGGGTGCTTAAATGATCAGCTTTTATTTATTTGTGTAAAACCTTTATCCTAAAAGGAAAAAAAAACTGTTGCTGTAACTGATTATAAAGTGTGAGCTAGAGTTTGTGTTCAATTTGTTAGTCTATTTCAGGCCCCTTTCACACTTGCGTGACCTAAAAGTCGAACGATTTTGTCGTAATTTTTTGGCCGCGATTTTGATTAGATTGAAGCAATGCCTCAACACGCATCAAAGTCGGACCAAAATAGTGCAGGGACTACTTTGAAGTTGTTGAAACTTGAAGTTGCACAGGTATGAGCGGTACTCATTGGAAAACATAGGGTACGACTTGTCAAGCGACTTTGCAGTCCCAAGTTGCACAAGTGTGAAAGGGCCCTAAATCCGTTAGTACTAATACAGCCACCACATTTAAGGATTAGTAAGCTGCAAAAATATTAAATATTGGTGGTTTAATACAGCTTTAACCATTCAGCACTTCATTTTGGGATGGAAGTATGTGGCTACATTTACCATTTATCAGATATTGGGGAGTATTTCAGGAACATTCGAGTAAAACTATAGGCAAAGCTTTTTTTTTTTTTTCATTTTTGATAGAGCACGGGAGGGTTGGAACCACTGTCAGATTTATTTATTTATTTATTTTTTTATTTTTTTGCCATCTGTGTCCTATTTCGAAGATTTCCTCTCACTTCCTGTCCCAAAGCCAAACAGGAAGGGAGAGGAAATCCCTGCAAATTATGGGAATCTTTTGGGGACCCCCAGGTCACCAGAACTAGTGTCTTATCAGAAGATTTTCCCTCTATTACTTTTCTGGGGACAACCCAAAATTTGGGATTTTTCTTTCCTTTCACTTTTAATTGACAATAGTATGCCATTATGAGTGTAAATCTAAGGGCCGGTGTCAATGGGTTTTTGTTCATTTCAGATAAGTTTTGCATTCCTTATAAAAGTCTATAAGAATGCAAAACCTGCTTAAAGCAGGTCAAATGCAGTCAGATGTACCTGTCAATTGATCCTGAATAATATGAGAAGTGTGACAAACTGACGCTGTTAACACAAGCCCAAAAACTGTTAGTAAATGACTTACAATGCATTGTTATTTGATTTATTTCCAGTACTTTGATCTTGCAGCAGATGTACTGGCTGAAAATGCCCATCTGACATACAAGTTTCTAACTCCTGTAAGTATTTCTTTAAAAATGTACTATATTAAATCAGTTTGTGTACATATTTGCTCATTTTTAATAATGTACAATAAACAACATACCCAGCCATCCCCAGTTGCTAAAAACAGGGACCTTTTTGTTAAAGAGGTTGTAAACTCATTAAAACATTTTTTTCTATTTTGTTCTTTACTGAAGAATACATGGCGCTCATTTATGCGCCTGTGTGCATAGGCACATTACAATGAATGGGCTGTATTTTAACTCAGAAAAAAAAAAAAGCTGTACTGAGCATTTTTGCAAATGTGTGCAAGAGGCCTAAAAATGCTACCTGTCATGTTTACTATGTTGTAATATTATTGAGTCACTGACCCTGCACTACTAGTACTGATGCTACAGGAAAGGACATTTAACCACCTCCCACCCGGCCACTGTATATAATATGGCCGGGTGGGAGTCTCATCCTTCTGATCGGACGTTCCCGAACGTCCTGCAGAAGGAGCGAGATCGCGCTGCGGGCACGCGCAGTGATGCGATCTCAATGTGTCTGTGTCTGTGTCCCTTGGACACATAGCAACAAGTTTTGGCAGGAGGGCCCTGTGATTGGCCCTCCTGATCACATGACGGCTGTGTCCAATCACAGCCATCATGTAATGTAAATACAGCCGTTGTAATGGCTTTGATCTCTTCTTCTCCTCACACAGATCCTGTCAGTGAGGAGAAGAAGTTATGATCTGTGCTGCAGCCAGGGGCTCAGTGAGTTTGAAGCATTTTTGCTAATTACTCACTGATCACGGGGGGTGGGGGGGGGCGGCTGTGCAGGTAATCAGAACATTGATTACCAGTGCAGACCCTGGGGGGGGGGGGGGGGGGGTGCCACTAGAGCCACCAGGGATGCCCACCCATGACCACCAGGGATGGCAATCAGGGCTCAGGGAGCCTGCCAGTTGTGCCCTTCCTATCAGTGCTGCCCACCATTGCCATCTATCAGTGCTACACACCAGTGCCCATTATTGCCATCTATCAGTGCCGCCCACCAGTGCCCATTATTGCCCACCAGTTCTGCCTATCAGTGCCCATCAGTGCCGCCCATCAGTCCCAATCAGTGTCCATCAGTGCCACCTATCAGTGCTGCATATCAGTGCGGCCTCATCAGTGCCCATCAGTGCAGGTAAAAACGTATCTATTTACACAATTTTATAACCTAAACAAAAAAACTTTTTTTTTTTTTTCAAACTTTTCGGTCTTTTTTTTTTTTTTTTTTTTGTGTACCAAAAAATAAAAAACCTTGCAGTGATCAAATACCACCAAAAGAAAGCTCTATTTGTGGGAAAAAATGACATAAATTTGGTTTAGGTACAGTGTTGCATGACCGCGCAATTGTCATTCAAAATGCAACATCACTAAAAGCTGAAAATTGGCCTGGGCAGGAAGGGGGTGTAACTGTCCTGTATGGAAGTGGTTAAAAAAGCAAACCCTGCACACTTTAACATCTATATCATCTTAAAAGTATTCAAAACTGATTTGGAGTTTTTATTTTTTATTTTTTTGCAGTTATCTAATCGATATAATGAAATGTTTTTTAATTGTACAAACCAAATGGTAGCAAAATAGAGTTTGTTGTTGGGGTTTGTATACACAATAAAGCAAAACCTAATTCCCCCACATTTTTTTTTTCTACCCTCACCTGTATTGCCAGGTTACCTTCCAAACATATATTTATACTGTCCTGTTGTAATCTGCTTTTTTGAGTGGCAAGGCCCTATTCCCATACTGCTATCTTGGTCCTCTTCAGGTGGCTTCCTTTTCAGACGACCAACTCCAGGTGACATACTGGGCTCACCCATCCTAGCCACTCTCTGTTCCTGGTCATGCAGCCTCCTTGGAGATGTTATTTGAGCATCCCAGTAGGCTGCAAGACCATGGACATGCCGTTCTGGCCTAGACCAGAATCATGGTAAGGGACAGGGCCAGAGTAAAACAAGAAAAAAAACCCTAAATTTAAATAAGACATTTGTGATTGGGGGGGGGGGGGGGCGTCATCACTTATTTTGGGAGTTAGCTTCTGCTTAAGTGTAAAATATAGTTTTTATAGCTTTTTTAAACTACCATAAGTCATTTTGTGCAAGGCTTTTTATAGTACATGTTATGGATTGAGTTGTTTGCATGACATCTCAAGCATTTTGCTTACTACTTCAATGCCGAATGCAAAAAAAAAAAAGCAATATTAAAGAATGTTTTTTCTCTTTTCATTACAGTATTTATACAGTTTTCTGGATGCAATACTTGTATGCCAAACATCACCGGAAGAGGTAGGTCACATACATTTTAAGCTTGTCATAGACCATAAAGTGATCTAGCACTTTTGTCAGTTTTTTCTCTGTTGGCTGGAAGGCACAGGATCACATTTCTTGTCTATAATATAGACGAGAAAAACTTTTAAGCAAAACTTTTTAAAAATAATTTATGCCTCAAACGTGCCTGCTGCTACCTTTTATGACTGAAAAACATTTATCCCAGCTCCCATTGGTACCAAAGACGAAGTTTTAGCACACCCGAATGTTAGTTCATACTGTCACAGCTGTGGTGCGGCACAGCAAAAGGTTTACCACAGGTCATCTTCAGCAGGAATTAGTACAGTCCAGCATCACCTATTTAACTGAATGGGGCCCCACCAGAAATGCATGGTATGCACATGGTTGCAGCACTGTGCTGTGGCCTTTCAAGAGTTAAAACCGCTTATCAAATGCCACTGAAAATCAATTCACTGCAAATTACTTTTTTACAGAGGTAACAATGACAGTGTAAAAGTGTAAAATGCCTGAAAGTTTCACTTTAACTGTCTTTGGGTTTGCACAAGTAACAGTTACCTAATGTATACCTGTCACACACCAGGGGAATTCAAATATATGTGCTGAATAAAAAAATCATTACAGGTTACCTTCATTGAAATATGAACATATGTTTAAATAATCAGTAAATCTAGACATACTGGCCAATGAAGTTGTATTAAAATCCTAACTATTCCTGCAAAAATATATTTTTTTTTTTTACCCCCCGTACGTTCTGAGTTTCGGGAGGAGAGGGGTCGGAGCTAAACTCAACTTCAAAAATGTAGACTTGTCTAAAACTTCTGAATCTTAAATTATGCACTTTTTGTTAATGCTCAGTTTGAATTTTCCTAATTTCTGACAGGTTTCAACAACAAGTTTTGGGATTTTTTTTGTTAAATTTAAACCTATTTCACAATGCAAAGGCTGCTTGGCCTATGACACCTCACGTGAAAAATGAGAGGATATCTGTAAATTAAAGTGATACTAAACATGCACTGTATAACTTACATTGTCTCTTTACTTTCTGTATATGGATGATGGCACGGTAGTTATTTTAATGGAAAAAATATGTCACATGACCCAGATCTTTCCCAGCCTGTCTGCAAGGAAACATAAGCAGAAGGAGCTTCTAGTTCTCTGCTACTGGCCACATGTTCAGAACACAAAAAAGCAGCCTTTGGAATACAGAGTAAAAATAAATAATATCAATAAACTGTTTTAAATGTTCATACAAATCTATATTTGAAATCAATTCTTTATTAATTTATGGAAATTACATGGTGTGGGTGGATTTCTGCCAGTCACAGACTGTGTCATGCCCCTCCAGCCTGTGTCTTAGAATAAGAGGGAGGCGAAGCCTCAAGTAATCAACATGTATTATCCCAACACCATTGTGTTTAGCCGGTTAGTGGGCATCGAGGAGGAGGAAGGGGGTGAGCTGTCATTTAACACTGTGTATACACCCACATGTGGGACTCTATAGTCACATGAGCTGCTCAGATGTGATAAGGAGGAAATTCTCAGCATAGAAACTCACTGAAAACTGAGCATGTGTAGAGTTGCCCCCACAGCTGCAACATTCCTAGCTGAATTGGGGACATAAACAGAAGGGGAGATAGGGAGCAGCGGGTTAAACCATTTTTTTTTTTTTTTAAATACAGAAAATAAATCTCATAGTGATTGAGTTAGTATGAACAGCATTTTATTGATAGTATTTTAACATAAGAGCCCATTCACACTAGCACGACTTGTGAGGTCGCTTGACATAACAAAAGCAATGATAATCGATCAGTGCCGTCTTAATTGGCACTACTGAAGTCGCTGCGACTTCAGAAAAGGGTCCTGTACTACTTTGAGGCGACCTGTGATCCGACTGTCCCATATACTTCAATGGGAGTCGCCTCCTTATCTTAATTGACACGACTTGTTATCAGACTTTCCAGGAAGAAGAAAGAGATTAGCCAGGCATTCCCCACAGACAAAGTCGCCTGTCTCTTCAAAGTAGTGCACAAGTCTCTTCCAAGTCTCTTCCAAGTCTCTTCCAAGTCTCTTCCAAGTCTCTTCCAAGTCTCTAAACAAGTCTCTAAACAAGTCTCTAAACAAGTCTCTAAACAAGTCTCTTCAAGTCACGGGGCGACTTTCTGGTCGTGGTATTGTGAACCGGCTCTAAGGGTTTAGTGACACTTTGAATCTTTAAAAACCAAAATTGGAAAAGCTTTTAATGGTAAATATAATAAAAAGGGGAGCTTTCCTTCAAGCTCAACATAAAATGAGGAGTTTGCAATAGATATTGTTCTTATAAAACTAGCTGGTAACTAAAAATATTTCTTTTTTTTTTTTTCTTTTAAGCTGAATTTTTTCTTAAATATACAGTATGTGTTAACTGTAGCTGCCTATTCTTTTATTATGATAATACATCTAATTATTTTGTACTTTAGGCTTATGCCAAGCTTGAACAACTAGCTGGGATGCTCACAGAACAGCTAAGAAAATTAACAAAACAGGTAAAAACTGGAAATATTTTTTAATGTCTATAACATGCCACTGAAACCAGCTGCATATAAGAAATATTAAAAATGCACAACTAATTTTTGATTTGTTAGTGTGCCAATATATGCTGTACACGTTTAATTTTTATCAACATATTAGAATTATATTATTATTTTGCTTTTTTGCTTTACACTAACACAATGATAGTGTAAAGCCCCGTACACACGTACCGATGGTCGGCTTACAAATGTTCCTCTTTTCTCCCCGGGATGTCGGTGTCTGCTGAAAAGTGCAAAGACAGCACAAGGACAGCACAAGAATTTTGTCCGCCGACTGCAGAAGTGATGTCATGTAATGGTTAACTTTCCCTGTGTTTTCTATTTTCTGAGCATGCCCAGTCTTGCAAATCTGCGGTCTGTCGGCCGAATTGTGTACTGACAGGCGAACAATCGTCCGTTCTGGTGTCGGCATACAAATATTTTCATGTTTGCACGAAAGACTTTTGTCCGCGGATTGTGCGCAGACATCTGTCGGAGGCACCATACTAACACGCGTACAATCGGCAGATCCTTCGTCCACCGACGTTTGTATGCCGACGATCGGTACGTGTGTACGGGCCTTTAGTCTTCAACTGATCCCTGTATGCCCTTGGAGTCCCTTGAATCCTAGAACCAGGGCTTCAACTATTTTCCAAGACGAGAATAAATGTTGCTTCCTCCTGGCACTAAGCCCGTACAATGTCATTCATATGTCAGATGTTTTTACTGCTTAAGTTAACCGCTTAGTGCTGGGAATGGTGGGACTTATAGTGAACCTTTAGCCAAGCTGGGGTCCTGTTAAAAAGTTCAGATATTCGTAGCAAGTAGTAAATGAGCTTTAGGCTGGGTTCACACTATTGCGAATTAGATGTGGGTTTTCTCGCATCCAATTTGCATGTCAGGAGATTGTGACCAGCTCTCTATGGAGCCGGTTTACATATCTCCGGAGCGGCTCGGGTGCAAATTGCACAGGGGTCCTGTGCATCTTCTGGTCCATTTCAGGTCCGAATTCAGCCAAAAATTCAGACTGAAATCGGACATGAAACCGTGAACAAGGGCACTCTGGACCCCTGCTGTGAACCGCTCCATGCGGCAGTCTGCACCCAGCCTCAAACTAAGCCCTTGCTGGCCTGGTGTAGTTGCAGTCACTGAGGAGAAATTCATCCTCAAATTTGACAGCAGAGGCAGCATTGCAATTGCAGCTCAGAATTGGCAGTCTGCTAGCCTTCAGATGTAAACATGTAAACTGTTCAGAAATGGACTTAAGGTGAACGTCAGAGTCTCTGTTGTAATTTTTGAAGATGAATCACTCCACAGGACCTGCAGCTAGAGAGAGCTTGTTTTAAAACTCATTTACTGCTTGATAAAAATAGGTAAATTCTTTAAAATCCATAGCCTACCCACCGGTTCATGTTAATATCATGTTAATATTATACACCAAAGCAGTCTAGGCTTCATGCACCGACTGGTCCCCGAATCTACAGAGGCACAGGGTATTGAATCTCGACTAGCATCAGGCCAAGCCCCTGTTCCTCCCTCCAGCTGCTGACTGACAGAGGCTGGAGCCTCCGCTGTCTCTACTTTACCATGCCTGTGCAGTTTGTACATTTAGGGGAAGCAAATCTTAAGAAAAAAATGTACTGGATAATGTAGGTTTAAAAAAGTAGAGGGTTTGAAATAACTGTGTTTTAACCCTAGCCTTGGCCTTAGTCCTAGCATTGCCATGTAGGACAATGACTGACTCTTTTGCAGATCTTATAACAGTAGGATACTGCACTCATGCAAATGATCAGGGCTTTTAGGAAATATGTGATTACTTGAGTATTAGCCTACTTGGAAGCACACCATGATGTGTATAGCAGTGCCATTTCAAACATCCAAAGCAGTACACAGGGAAAGTAATAGGGTGGTGGTGCTTAGAATTGTGTGTCCTTTGTGTTATTGATAAAAGAAAACACATATTGTACACTTCAGAGCGTGGATATACTGTAGGATACTTACTTTTCTCTTCTTCTGCTCATTTTAAAAGCCATTACAGTTTTGCCCAATATTTACCTTGTATTGTTCTTTAAAGTGTATATAAAGGCATTTTTTAAAATTTTAGATTTCGGAGTGGGGGAGGGTTAGACCCTTATGTCAAGTTTTCATTGTCTGTGCCCTAGCTTGGAAGATTCACCCCTCTAATTATCCTGGTGGCCGTTGTTACACAGACAGAAATTGAGGAGAAATCCAGACTTTTGGAGTTGTCACAAGACTAGGAGATGAGAGAAATGCATCTAGTTCCTGTGACACCTTTCTAAGACAGAAGTTCATTCACTTTCGAGAAATTCCCTATTAATTCTAGGTTGCATCTCCAGTAGAGGAAGTGAAGGGAAAACTTCCCAGCCAGATACCATCACAACAAATACACTATATTGTCAAAAGTATTGGGACGCCTGCCTTTACACCCACATAAACTTTAATGGCATCCCAGTTAGTCCGTAGGGTTCAAATTTGGGTTGGCCCACCCTTTGCAGCTATAACAGCTTCAACTCTTCTGGGAAGGCTGTCCACAAGGTTTAGGAGTGTGTCTATGGAAATGTTTGACCGTTATTCCAGAAGCCCATTTGTGAGGTCAGACGCTAATGTGGACTCTAATTCATCCCAAAGGTGTTCTATCGGGTTGAGGTCAGGACACCTCAAACTCTCATCATTATCTTTATTGACCTTGCTTTGTGCACTGGTCCATATCGTTAGGTAGAGGGGAGATTATGGTGTGGGGTTGTTTTTAGGGGTTGGGCTTGGCCCCTTACTTTCGGTGAAGGGAACTCTTAAGGCGTTGGCATACCAAGACATTTTGGACAATTTCATGCTCCCGACTTTGTGGGAACAGTTTGGGGATGGTCCTTTCCTTTTCCAACATAACTGCACACCAGTACACAAAGCAAAGTCCATCAAGACATGAATAAGCGAGTTTGGATTGGAGGAACTTGACTGGCCTGCACAGAGTCATGACCTCGACCTGATAGAACACCTTTGGGATGAATAAGATTGGAGAGTGCGAGCCAAACCTTCTCGTCCAACATGAGTGCCAGAATGTGCTTCTGGAAAAAGGGTCAAACATTCCCATAGGCACCCTTGTGGACAGCCTTCCCAGAAGAGTTGAAGCTTTTATAGCTTCAAAGGGTGCGCCAACTCAATATTGAACCCTACGGACTAATACTGGGATGCCATTAAAGTTCAGGTGCATGTAAAGGCAAAACTTTTGACAATATAGTGTAACTTGATACTGATTTAAACCCTGCATTACTCTTTTTTGTTCTCTATTTTAACCCGTCTCTACTCTGGTATACAATTCAAACATTTGCTAACATGTTTGTAAAGGTACAAGAAGCAAGACATAACCGTGACGATGAGGCAGTTAAAAAGGCTGTGAATGACTATGATGAAGCTCTAGAAAAGTAAGTTATAAGAATTTATCTACATTTGTGTTGATAAGTATCCGTGGAAACATTATAGCTCATTGAGACTTTATAGTTTACAACTATGCCAATGATTTTTGCACATACAGTATATATATGTTTTTTCCTTTATGTATACTGTACTTACACTTTTTATATATGGCATACATGGCATCTTTGTTTTCTAAACTTTAATTTAACATAAAAATGCTTGACACATGGGGATACAGCATTTGTATAAAGTCCAATTCCACTACAAATTATAGTTCTGACTACAAACTTAAAATTCTGTGAGAACAAGCTTCTAGTACAGTGCTTAGAAGGCAGTCATACTGGGGTACATGTTGAGCATTTTCCCTATCTCCACTTACCTGAGATGGTGTCCCTCACTGGCTGGCGCATTGGGTGTTATCAGTTAATTTTTTTTTTATTTACATACTATATTTTTAATTTTTTTTATGATGTTTCTGTAGACATAATGATCTTTAGTTATTTCTTTATTTTATCCTTTAGTGCAGGGCACTATTACGCTTTGATTAGTTTTTCCCTCTACTAGTAGGATTAATGACTGTTAACTTCTTTTACTTTCACTGCACCTGGCACATTCCTTTTTTTATTATATGAGGCCTAACATGTCATTTGTATGTGTATTTGGTTAGTTTACTAATTCCTTTATAGATGTTGCTGTTTTGATGAGAGGCCTAGGTATCTTTCTCGATTAAAGATTTTCTAACCTCACTTTGAAAAAATATTTCCACTATTTTGAATCATTGAGGGTTGAGACACCTAGAAAATGGTAATTATTTTAGTGTTTTTAAGTGTTTTCATGGCTTAGGGTTTGTGATTCATAATTTTTAGGGTTAATTTAGAGGAGTTAGACCACATGAGTGCTGTCTCTGGATCACTAGTTTGTTGTTTTATTTGCTCTCGGTCAGCACCCTTGTAGTGCATGTTATACACCTTTACCTTATGAAATTCTGCCTACTAGGGATGGACCGATTATTGGTGGGGCCGATTATCGGAGACCGATATTCACTTTTTTTTAAGTATCGGTATCGGCCACAAACTTCTGATATGACGGATATTACTTCAAGTGGTCATACCGGAGTGATGCCTGCAGCTAGAGGCATCGCCCCGGTACCGTTGTTTAGAGGCGTTGGTTGGCTTTCTTGTAACGAAAACTGATGCTGCTGAGCAGCTGCTCGATTGTCATTAAAAGGAGCGGAAGGGGATGTCCCCCCTCCCGCCACCTTCGGTGGCTTGCCCGGGTCTCCACCGGAAGACCTGAGCGACCAGCCGGTACACGTACGCCGGCTGGCCGAAGATCCGAACAAAGCCAGATTCGGCTCTAATCGGGTCTCCGATGTAAAAACCCGGACGCGATGTCATGATATCACTTCCGGGTACTGGAGCCTTAAAGGCGCCAGATTTTTTAAAAAAATGATAGTATTCAAAACAGCCAAACTTGGCGTTTTAATTGCTTTTAAGTGCGGGGGGGGGGGGGGGTTGGGGGTCTTCATAAAGAGTATCTGTCACTGCCTGTTTACATTCCATGTGACAGCAATAAAAGTGATCAAAACATTTTTTTTTTAAGAGGACATTGTAAAAATAAAAATTTTAAATGTGCAGTATATCAGCACCTAATATTGGCTATCTGCCAGAAGGGTGGCCAGAAAATCGGTATCAACCCTGAAAAAACTACATCAGTCGAGTCCTACTGCCTACCCCACTGAAACCATTTTAATAAAAATACACGCACTTCAGAAGAAATATACACACAGTGCAAAAACTGCCCAGTTTGTGGCTGGTATTTAACCTATGGGTTACATCGCCTTGGTGTCGACGCTTGCTTTGGCAAATAATTACATTTATTTTACTGCATCATACAAATTGCAGTGTTGTCCAGTGACCCATAAAAACACTCAGAATTGAGCTGTCTAGCTACAGCGCTTGGAGGAAAGCTGGATGTTATGTGTACAGATTAATATAATACAGACTAATTATTTTACCCTTTTATCTGGCTATGGAAAGGCTGAATTCTGCACAGTTGATGTTTTCCATTTTGATCCATGTCTATTACCATAAACCATTAAAATTAACAAATGCAAAGAAAGCGGTCTGGTTCATGTCATTTATTGAACACTATTCCTATAGTTGTTATAATTGATTAAATATGCCTGTTATTTTATTAAATAAGCCTTAATATTATTAAATAAACCCTACTATTAATCCCTAATTATTTGTTTGATATATTTTACTGCTGTGAGCATACTGGGGTCTAAGCTTAGGCAGTTAGCTGACTTACTGAGCATAAGTAGGCATTAGCCATTTATTAAATATTTTAATACATTTCATATGATATATATATACAGTGCATTGCGAAAGTATTCGGCCCCCTTGAACTTTTCGACCTTTTGCCACATTTCAGGCTTCAAACATAAAGATATAAAACTGTAATTTTTTTTGAAGAATCAACAAGTTGGACACAATCATGAATTGGAACGAAATTTATTGGATATTTCAAACTTTTTTAACAAATAAAAAACTGAAAAATTGGGCGTGCAAAATTATTCAGCCCCCTTAAGTTAATACTTTGTAGCGCCACCTTTTGCTGCGATTAAAGCTGTAAGTCGCTTGGGGTATGTCTCTATCAGTTTTGCACATCGAGAGACTGAAATTTTTGCCCATTCCTCCTTGCAAAACAGCTCGAGCTCAGTGAGGTTGGATGGAGAGCGTTTGTGAACACCAGTTTTCAGTTCTTTCCACAGATTCTCGCTTGGATTCAGGTCTGGACTTTGACTTGGCCATTCTAACACCTGGATATGTTTATTTGTGAACCATTCCATTGTAGATTTTGCTTTATGTTTTGGATCATTGTCTTGTTGGAAGACAAATCTCCGTCCCAGTCTCAGGTCTTTTGCAGACTCCATCAGGTTTTCTTCCAGAATGGTCCTGTATTTGGCTCCATCCATCTTCCCATCAAGTTTAACCATCTTCCCTGTCCCTGCTGAAGAAAAGCAGGCCCAAACCATGATGCTGCCACCACCATGTTTGACAGTGGGGATGGTGTGTTCAGGGTGATGAGCTGTGTTGCTTTTACGCCAAACATAACATTTTGCATTGTTGCCAAAAAGTTCGATTTTGGTTTCATCTGACCAAAGCACCTTCTTCCACATGTTTGGTGTGTCTCCCAGGTGGCTTGTGGCAAACTTTAAACAACACTTTTTATGGATATCTTTAAGAAATGGCTTTCTTCTTGCCACTCTTCCATAAAGGCCAGATTTGTGCAGTATATGACTGATTGTTGTCCTATGGACAGAGTCTCCCACCTCAGCTGTAGATCTCTGCAGTTCATCCAGAGTGATCATGGGCCTCTTGGCTGCATCTCTGATCAGTCTTCTCCTTGTATGAGCTGAAAGTTTAGAGGGACAGCCAGGTCTTCGTAGATTTGCAGTGGTCTGATACTCCTTCCATTTCAATATTATCGCTTGCACAGTGCTCCTTGGGATGTGTAAAGCTTGGGAAATCTTTTTGTATCCAAATGCGGCTTTAAACTTCTCCACAACAGTATCTCAGACCTGCCTCGTGTGTTCCTTGTTCTTCATGATGCTCTCTGCTCTTTAAACGGACCTCTGAGACTATCAAAGTGCAGGTGAATTTATACGGAGACTTGATTACACACAGGTGGATTCTGTTTATCATCATTAGTCATTTAGGTCAACATTGGATCATTCAGAGATCCTCACTGAACTTCTGGAGAGAGTTTGCTGCACTAAAGGGGCTGAATATTTTTGCACGTCCAATTTTTCCGTTTTTTATTTGTTAACAAAGTTTGAAATATCCAATAAATTTCGTTCCACTTCATGATTGTGTCCCACTTGTTGATTCTTCAAAAAAAATTACAGTTTTATATCTTTATGTTTGAAGCCTGAAATGTGGCAAAAGGTCGAAAAGTTCAAGAGGGCCGAATACTTTCGCAATGCACTCTATATCCTCAGTTCTTTTATTACGAAGCTAATTTAAGATATCAGAATACAAGACATTTCCATTGTAAGTGATATGTCAGGGAATACAAACCAGCCTGCTTGATGCCTCTTCGATTTCTAAAGACAGGATTTATGACAAAAGTGTTGGCTGGCTCTAACAAACACTAAAAGTATCTGCTTTCCCACAATTAGCTGAGCCCAAAACTCTTTGTTTATAGAGAAAACTTTACTAGAGAGAAGGAAAAAAACAACTGCTTTGTGTAAATGCTAAATTTTAACATAGCTCTGCCTTAAAGAACCATGGATGGGGGGGGGGGGGGGGGGTGTAGAGCAGCTAGGGACTGTATGCTGATTGATGCCAACTAAAGTGCCTTGAAAAAGTATTCATACCCCTTGAAATGTTCCACATTTTTTCATGTTACAGGCAAAAACGTAAATGGATTTTATGTGATGGGCCAACACAAAATGGCACGTAATTGTGAAGTGGAAGGAAAATGATAAATGTTTTTCAACATTTTTTACAAGTAAATATCTGAAAAGTGTGGCATGCATTTGTATTCAGCCCTTATTTACTCTGATACCCCTAACTAAAATCCAGTGGAACCAGTTGTGTTCAGAAGTTACCTAATTGGTAAATCGAGTCCATCTGTGTGTAATTTAATCTCCGTATAAATACAGCTATTCTGTGAAGCCCTCAGAGGTTTGTTAGAGAACCTAAGTGAACAAACAGCATTACGAAGGCCAAGGATCACACTGGACAGGTCAGGGATAACATTGTGGAAAATTTTAAAGCAGGGTTAGGATAAAAAAAAAAAAAAACAAAATATATATACCCCAAGCTTTGAACATCTCGCAAAGCACTGTTCAATTCATCATCCAAAAATGGAAAGATTATGACACAGCTGCAAACCTACCAAGACACGGCTGCTCATATAAACTTGCAGGCTGTGAAAGGAGAGCATTAATCAGAAAAGCATCCAAAGGCCCATGGTAACTCTGGAGGAGCTGCAGAGATCCACAGTTCAGGTGGGAGAATCTGTCCACAGGACAACTATTAGTCATGCACTTCACAAATCTGGCCTTTTTGGAGGAGTGGCAAAAAAAAGCCATTGTTGAAAGAAAGCCATAAGAAGTCCTGTTTGCAGTTTGTGAGAAGCCATGTGGGGGGACACAGCAAACATGTGGAAGAAGGTGCTCTGGTCAGATGAGACCAAAAATTAACTTTTTGGCCTAAAAGCAAAATGCTATGTGTGGTGGAAAACTAACACTGCACATCGCCCTGTACACACCATCCCCACCATGAAACATGGTGGTGGCAGCATCATGTTGTGGAGATGCTTTTTTTCCAGAAGGGACAGGGAAGCTGGTCAGAGTTCATGGAAAGATGGATAGAGCCAATTGCAGGGAAATCTTTGAAAAAAACCTGTTTGAGTTTGCTAAAGACTTGAGATTGGGGCGGAGGTTCACCTTCCAGCAGGACAACAACCCTAAATATACAGCCAGAGCTACAATGGAATGGTTTAGATCAAAGCCTTTTCATGTGTTAGAATGACCCAGTCAAAGTCCAGACCTAAATCCAATTGAGAATCTGTGGCAAGACTTAAAAATTGCTGTTCACAGATGCTCTGCATCCAATCTGACAGAGGTTGAGCTTTTTTGCAGAAGAATGGGCAAAGATTTCACTCTCTAGATGTGCAAAGCTGGTAGAGTCATATCCAAAAAGACTGGCAGCTGTAGTTGCAGAGAAAGGTGGTTCTACAAAAGTATTGACTCGGGGGGCTGAATACAAATGCATGCCACACTTTTCAGATATTGATTTGTAAAAAGAATGTGAAAACCTTCACAATTCTGTGTCACTTTGTGTTGGTCTATCACATAAAATCCCAATAAAATCAGTTTATGTTTTTGGTTGACAAAATTTGGAAAATGTCAAGGGTCATGAATACTTTTTCAAGGTACTGTAAGTCCACTGGAAGTGTGAGAGACCCTGATACCATCTCCTGTGTTCTTCACCCCACCATCACCAAACCTGGGGGCCTCTATAAACCTGAAGGTGAAATGGGACCAACTGAACATATAAAAGTACAAAGGTACAAGCACATTTTTAGGCTAGCAAGCAAAAAAAAACAAAAACAATAAAAAAACTCTTATTATGTCTAGCTGCAAACAGATTAGAGTGGCTACCATTCCTGTTTTTCTTGTAACTGATTATAGAGGTGATGAACAAGATGGTAGCTACTGTACATAGGAAGGCTCTGTCAAGTCTTGAGAGTGCCCCCTTAAGTGGTTCTCCCTATGCAGTATTTAGCTGCCATCTTTGCCCTTGTTTACTCTACAGTTGCCATGGTGATGCACATGTGATCAGTTATGACACCAGCCATTTGATGGCTTGGCAGTTCTGTTAGGAGCTTAAAGTGGAGTTCCACCCAAAAGTGGAACATCCGCTCTTTTGCTTCCCCCCCCCCCCCCCTTCAGTGCCACATTTGGCACCTTTCAGGGGGGAGGGGGAAAACGGGTACCTGTTTTTCACAGGTACCCTTCCCCACTTCTGGGATATGGCGCCGTCCCTCGGAAGTTTAGCCCCCTCCTTCTTCCCCCCCGTCGAGCCAATAAGAACGCGCAGCGCGCAAGGCTTCACTGCTGGGTTCCCTTACCGGCAATGGCGCTGGCAGCACCCAACAGCCGATGAAAACATTGGCTGCGGTGCTGACATCGCTGGACTCCAGGACAGGTAAGTGTCCTAATATTAAAAGTCAGCGGCTACAGTATGTGTAGCTGCTGACTTTTAATTTTTGGAGAGGGTGGTTGGGGAGGCGGAACTCCGCTTTAAGCAACTGACAGTTATCATTCAGGGCATGCCTTGAATCAAACTTTTTTAGGAAACAGTTAAATTAACCGGTTTAGTTCCACTTTGATTTGTTCTTCCCCTGGAAACTACAAAGTTTAGCAATGTGATGCAATTTGAAAAGTCTTTTGACATATTTGCTTTTTGATCTGAATTCTAGATATATACCTGTTTTAATGGCCCAGGCAAAAATTTACTGGAACCTGGAGAACTATCAGGAGGTGGAACAAACCTTCCGTAAATCAGTGGAGTTCTGCAATGAGCACGATGTGTGGAAGCTGAATGTGGCTCATGTTCTGTTTATGCAGGAAAATAAATACAAAGAAGCGATTGGTTTCTATGAGCCAATTGTGAAAAAGCACTATGACAATGTAAGTATTTTCTGCTTTTAATTAGGTTTTTTTTTTTTTTTTTTTTTCTTTCTTTTTCCCAATTTTTTAGTGGTATTTAACTTATTTTTCTGTAAATGGGCCCCAGGTGGTTATGTAATTGTATGCAGAGCATATAGCACATAATGACAGACTTACTTGTGAAACAGCCATTTAGCGCTGAGCTGTCCCTGCTCCCAGCACTTCCATTTTCGCCTGTTCTTCCTTCTGAATTCATGCTCTCTAGCCGATTAAATGGTCAGGCACATGCGTATGGGAGTCACCATCATGCAATGATGCTCTTCAAGCACGGCACACTCGGTATGCTGAGTACTGTGCATGTGCCAGTGACATCATCTGCTATAGCGAATGTGAATATCAACTTAACGGCACAACTTTAGACCGTTCCCAAGGTACCTACAGCTAAGATTTATAAGCTTACCTGTAGGGAAAAGTTTAAAATTAGAGCTTAATACCCCTTTAACCATTGGGCAGGTATAAATATTAGTAACTGTTTATAAACTCTTTTCTCATTTGAAACCAAATGCAATGATTTTTCAAACCATTACAGGTCTATAGAATATGTATGGCGTACAAAATGTATTAAAGCATTACTAAACCCACAACCGTAAAATCAGTCTGTATATGCAGTAAAGCATGCTTGTTATACTCACCGTGTAACCTTAGGGGTTAATACTCTGCATTGTGTATAAAGGCTGTTTTATCCTGTCTCTCTGATTCTCCTCTTCTTCCACTGTCTCCAAAAAAATAACCTGATATATGTAGCACTGTCCCCGTAGGGCTTGCTGTATAATGACTTCTTGGGCCTCCTCTGATTACCAGCACACAGTCACTTAGGGAACAGTTCACACATCCCTCCTTACTCCTGATGGCTCGTCACACAATAAACAGTCCAGGGGTATTGGTTTTTAGTGTTTATTTTGGAACTTGGATGGAAGAAGGGAATAGTGGGATACTCTAACTGTAATTATTCACAATGGATAAGGACAACTCTCACTTGGCCTCACCAGATTGCTTGTGGAAGCAGCTGCACTGCTTAATCCATACTGCCACATGTATGGAAAGGGTTAAGTCTCCTTGCTCTTTTCTCTCCAGTAATATACTTGGTGAATCCACATTGGCTTCGGGACACTCACTAGCATCCCCTTTACTGACACCCGTCCACTGACTCCTCTAGCTGCAGGGGTGGCCCCCCTCAGGTCAGGCCCCTTGACACAGATCTGTACTTGCTGTATTGCAGAATCCGATCCTCCAGTGTCTCCCCTTTCAGTCAGCTTCAACAGACCTCTGGGTTCAGTTCCTCACTAGCACTCTGCAGGCCCTCAGGTCGACTACCTGAAGCTGCAAGGCACCTCTACAGAGGAGAAGGCAGCCACCCCCTCCCTCCAGGACTCCGCTATCCAACCAAAAGACCCCGAGCACATGTGCTCCTGGCTTTTATACAGTATCCCTGCATGCATGGAGGCACTTTCCTCTGCCAAATCACCAGGGATGTATCAAACGCCTGTGCACTCATTTGTCAGGTTTCCTCCCACTGTCCAATATGCCTCCCTATTGGACCAGTGTGAAACACTCTGCAGACATACTGAGTTGCACCTGAGCACAGTGAGCAGACCTCACTAACAGATCCTGCTCTCTGGTAGGCAGAGAACAATATAGACTTACCTGCAGCCCCTCTGGTAAGCTGACAGCACTCAAAAGCTATACTTTCTCTCTAGCACCTACCTAGGAGGGTGTGTGTGTTTGTATATGTGTATATATTTATATGTGTGTGTGTGTGTTTATATATATATATATATATATATATATATATATATATATAGTATATATGTATGTATATAGCCAAAATTTGCTTTTAGCTTTAGAAAGAGGGATTTGTGTGATAATTGTGGTAAGAGTAGGGATGGGTTAGAACAAGATTTTATTCCTTTCCGTATCCCTGATAAGAGAATATTTCCCCTCATTTTGGAGAGATTTCTGCTCACTTCCCGTTATGTCTTAGGGCTCTTTCACACAGGCGGACCGTTCAGATCCGCCTGTCCGTTTTTTTTGACGGATCTGAACGGTCCCCCCATGCATCCCTATGGGGCATCGGATGTCAGCAGAGACATGTCCGCTGACATCCGATCGGATCCGTCAAATCTGGACGGATGGAAACCCTACTTTCAATCTGTCCATCGGATCGGATGGGATCGGATGAGAATGGACCGACGGTCCGTTCCTATCCGATTCCCCAATAGAGATGTATGGGGAACTGACAGCTGTCTCTCCGCACACATTGCAGAGAACAGCTGTCATTCTCCTGCTCAGCGGGGGATCAGCGGATCGATCCCCCGCTGAGATAAACGGAGTCCGTCCGACGGACGGATAGTGTAAAAGGGGCCTTAGGGACAGGAAAAGAAGGAAAAACTACCCAAGGCGACACAGAATATAAAATAATACCATTTCCCACTTTCTCCAAAACAAAAGGGAAATGGTCTTGGCTATAGATACATTTTAAAGCTAAATCCCAAGCAAATGAAACGCCAAAACATAAAGTTTTGGGAGAGGTGGCATGAGTAGCTAATTATTTGACGTACAATGATCATGCGCTAACAAGGAAATACTGAGGTGCAGAGAACAAAGTGACAGAGAGATGAGATTATCAGTCTGCTGCTTCTTCTTTCACTGTCCCATAACATGCTCCATGTGGGCACAAGACCTAGCAGGGGCACCAGGCTGGCTTTGCTGTGTGGCAGGAAATCTAAGGAATAAATGGACACTCTGTGGCAGGTGCATGTTTGCTGTTGGCCTGAAGTTCAGTTTTAAGATGGTTTCTGCTCAGATTTAAAAGTAATTTCCAAAAGGGTACACAAGTCCTGTTCTGATTCATTAGCATTTTACTGTCTTCTTTCATTACTCACACCCATTACATTAAACCAAATGATTGAATTCTTACTATATATTTGGAGATTGACCAGTTGCTTAAATCAACCTTTGGCAAATGCTCTCTTTCTATTACTGTTTACTGAAGCATATGCATCATCTTTGCATAATCTTTCTCCTGTGCATCTCAGCTGGGACAGTGTAACATTGAAGAATGTCCTTGCAAGAGAAAAGTTTCGGTAAACTGAGCGTTTGTCCCTTTTTGTTTTAATATTTTCTCCATTGCTTTGGTTGCATGGCTTTTCAGAGTGCTTGCCTCTGTACAGTGTGCTGCTCTTTCTCAGGCCTGCAAGTATGCACTTTGTCTATCACAGGCTGAAGTCATCTGTATAAATGGTTCTCATAGTGGACTTGTATAATGACTGTGTTGCTAATGACTTTGTACAAATAATATGCATTTTTTTTCTTAGGATGGAAGGTGTAGTAATTCAATTTTAATTAACAGTTACATTTTCTTGCTTTACCTTTGCTGCGCTTGTAAGGCCCCTTTCACACAGGCGGATGGTTCAGATCCGCCTGTCCGTTTTTTTGGCGGATCTGAACTGTCCCCCCATGCACCTCTATGGGGGATCGAATGTCAGCGGAGACATGTCCGCTGACACCCGATCCGATCTGATCCGTCAAATCTGGACGGATGGAAACCCTATTTTCCATCCGTCCAGCGGATGGGATCGACGGTCCGTTCCCATCCGATTTTCCCCATAGAGATGCATGGGGAACTGACAGCTGTGTCTCCACACACAGCGCGGAAACACAGCTGTCATCCTCCTGCTCAGCGGGGGATCGGCGGCTCGATCCCCCGCTGAGAAAAACGGAATCTGTCCAACGGACGGATAGTGTGAAAGGAGCCTAAGGTTGTTGAATTTGGTCTCACGAAAACCACTTCTTTGTTATTACTCAGAATATAACTAAAGGAAAAACTTTTTTTGCCAGTTTTGGATAGAGTCAAAATGGATTAGAACACCTGTCAGGTCGTCTGTGCCCCTATCAGAAAGATTCACCCTCGCTGTCCTGGTTACTTTTCACACCGAGGGTAAAAGTGAATCAAATCTTATATTTTGGGTTGCCACCAGAACTGGAATAGAGGAGAAATATTCCAATGGGGACAATTGTTCTGGTGACCCTGGTTGACAGTCAGAGATTCCCTCACTTGGAGACATTTTCTCTCAGTTCTTTTTTGGGTTTTGGCTATGGGACAGAAAATGAACAGAAATATCTCTAATGGGACAGCATATGGGATAGCAAAAAAAAAAAAAAAATGCAAGGGTTATTATAATCCTCTCCATCCAAAATGAGAAAGAAGTTTTTCCGTTAGGTCTAGCTAAAATGCAGTGTTCCCCATAAAATATACAGAATTGCAGATTAGCCCTCTTTAGTTTAATGATTTGTTATCTTCATGTTTTTTTTTTCCTGTTCTCACAGGACAAATGGAACAAAAGACATTATGGTTTATTTATATTCTTTTTGGAGTATGTTATTTCCTGTCTGCAAACATAATAGTCAGCACTAGGTTTCTTTTTCTTTTTTTTTTTTTTGACAGAGAAATGCACATTGCTAGTTTTAGAAAAAATAATGTATACCTCTCAAAAAAATTAAGATGATTTCCATTCCAAAACTTAAAACACCTGTTAATCCGAACGCCACTTGGCCTAAAAAGTCTTTAAGTAACAATGCAGAGAGCATAAAAAGAAAAAAAAAAAAACTAGACAGTGGTGCTTAATCTTAAAGAGGAGTTCCCCCTGGAAAAAAAATTAAAAGTCAGCAACTACAAATACTACTGAACATGCACGAACGCACTGCGCTTTCCAATTGGCCCAGCGCCGGAGGAAGGAGGGGAGCCGGACTTTTGAGGGATGGCGCCGTGGCACTGTCTCCCAGAAGTGGGGAAGGGTACCTGTCAAAAACAGGTACCCATTCCCCCCTCCCCCCTGAAAGGTGCCAAATGTTTCACCGGAGGGGGGGAGGAAGCAGATCAGCCGAAGTTCCACTTTTGGGTGGAACACTGCTTTAACTTGCAAAGATGTCAAGGCCCTGTGTATGGTGTGTAATCTGAGCTTAAAAGCCAAGGTATCACAGTGGCATGGCACTCGATTAAAGGATTAATACAGATATTTGGTGCCAGCACTCTTGCTGCCATAAGCACTTTTTGGCCAGCTTGGGTTCTTTTATTTGCAGACCTTTAGGCTTTGTACACAAGACTCCAACTGTGTATAAATAAAGTGTGCTTAATAAGCTGTTACATAGAATTTGTAAAGTTTTCAGCATGCTTTATAGATCCGTTTCAGGTGGCCCTGATTGAAAGCAATATGTAACTCTATGGGCAGATTGATGGAAATGGACTTGTGCCCATTTACACCTGCCTACCCCTGAGTCCGCCCAGGTTGGAAAAAAAAAACAAAACAGAAAAGGACTGTGACTTTTTTGGTCCCGAATGTGATGGATCAGAGGTAGTCTGATGTAAATGGACACAATTCCGTTTACATCCAGCCACCCATAGAACCATCATGGGTCCGCCCGTGTCTGCTGTGTAAATGCGAACACAAACTGAATAGACACAGATGTAAAAAAAAACGGACATTCATCCCATTCAGCTCAGATTCAGCAAGGAATCTTTTCACGGATCCCCTGCTGAACAGAGCGGAGTGGCTCCCTGTGAAAGAACGGCCTTCAAAGCGCCCATCACCTGCAGATTGAGAAGTGCTAACAGTCAGTTTGAACAAGCTACCAGCAGTCTTTAGAAGTCTTTTAGTGAGCTTTGACAGTACTTGAAACTTACTGAAGACTTCTAGCAGCTTGTTTAAAGTTACAGTCAGCACCATTATGATGTGCGTTTAACATCTTCCTACTGCACCTGAAGGGTTCTTTAAATGCTTCTGAGAAGCTACTCAAAGCTTTGTAAATGGTTTGTAAAAGTTTCTGTGCATGCAGCTCATATAAAAGCTGACATTTGTGTGTACTAGGCCATAGTATAAAACATAAAAAAGCTTACTGTAAAATGTAATTAAATCTGCATGATTTCCTAAAATGATAATGCAACATCCCAAAAATGTATTCTTTTCATGTAATAGGTGTAGATCTTCATGCCTCCAGTGTCCGGTCCTGTAACAAAGACACTGGTCATGAGGCCCTTGGCAGAAGAATGATGTTCAGAGATATACCACAGTCATGTGATTGTCCAGCAAAGGGATACATAATTATTATTATTATTATTATTATTATTATTATAAAAAGATATAATTTTGATCTGCATTTTATAGGTCCACTTTACCCAGAATAGGTCATGGTTATGGTATTAGAAAGCATTTGTCAGTTGTGTCCCACCACCTATCTCTGCTGGCTCTTATTTCAAAAGTATGCCCTACACGACAGATAAGGTCACCATGCGCATTCCCATTGAAAACTGGGGTCAGTTTGTTGCAGCAATCCACCTGAACGCTCAAGAACTTAGTCACCATCCACCCAGGATCCAGCCCACTCAGCAAAAGAGAAGAGATAAAAAACTTCTTATAGTGTAGTATTCCCACATTATAAAACTTTATTAATAAAAGAATATAATATCCACTCACAAAGAGAGTGCACTAAAACCCAGTGCACAAGATGGAGCACGCTCCATAAAGTTTCCAAGCATTGCCCCCTTAAGGATAACATTATTGGAAGAGACACCTGTAAAATGGCCGACCTTGGACTTCCGGGTGTGATGACGTCACATAACTTTGCAATCTGTAAATTACTTATATTTCATAAGTTTATTTTTTTTAATTGGTAAAAATAGAGAGCTCAGTAATGAACTATATTTTTACCATTAAAAAAAAATAAAAAAAAGTAAACTTGTAAAATTATAGGTCATAATTATTGTGTTATAACATTGGAACCTAGGTCTGGAGTACTGCTGTGGGTTCTTGTACTGTAATTGCACATTGTATTAAATAAAGATTAAAAAAAAAAAATAGAGAGCTGTAGTTTAGCCAGTGGTTTAATCTCATAACATCTGTTGAAATCCGGTATTAGCGACTGCAGTGGCAAAATATTGCCGCCAGAATTTTTGATCTTTAGGAGGAAGTAGAAACATAAACCTTGGCTTTGTCTTCATGCATGTATGATATTCAAACCAATGCATTTTCTGATCTATAATGCTGTGTTATATAATTCATATTTAGTATATTACTAATTTATAATTAAACTCTAGCTTTGTCAGTGCCCTTCATGCAATCGCACATTCATTGTTCTTGTCCACATGATAACTTTTGTATACATAAAGTTTCCTAATAATAATGTATCATAAATTCTATTTAAACATTCATATTTTGTCTTTTTTTTTTTTTTCAGATCTTGAATGTCAGTGCAATTGTTCTTGCAAATTTGTGTGTTTCCTACATCATGACAAGTCAAAATGATCTGGTATGCTTCTGTTGTGATTATTATTATTATTATTTGTTAATTAGTAGCATTTATTAACTGTCATGTTTTGTTTCTAAACTGCCAGTATTTTACATATTTATATACAGTTTTTGTACAAGGAACCTTTGGCTTGCATTTTGTGTTGGATCCACATGTCTTTGTATAGTGAGGTACATGTAAGGGCTAGTGCACATTTGCATCAGACTAACATGGAAGTCAAATGCAGAAAAATGTTTTGCAATTGAGGTCATTATGAGATCATCTAACATAAGCTCAACCTCCGTTCACAATCAGTTTAGGATGTGTTTAAAATGCAATAATATTGATTTAAATGAAGGAAAATAAAGCAAAGCAATATGATGTATGGTAAAAGCAACATTAAATGCAAGTGCACAAAATTTCATAAGATCTAGTTTAAAGTTCAAATGTTGTGTTTCACATCCAGTAAAAATACTCAATAAACTGAGGTCTCCTTTACACCAAGAGGTGCGTCCAAGCATATGGAAATTATTTGCACATTTCCATATGTCGTGATTTAAAAGGGCTGTGAGAAATGTGAAACAAAGATGCCAGCGCGATTTTTAAATCTTGCTGCACCAAAATGCATAGTACTGCGTGTTTGCTAGATGTGTGGGGGTGCCATTAGGAATTAGTGCACTGCCATCTAGGGTACATTTACTCTCCCATGAGTATATCTAGTACAGGTAAATCTTGGCCACACATAAAGAGTAACACTCTACCTGTAAAGCTTATACTGCTGCATCTGGGCCAAAAAGATGGTGCAGAAGGCAAATGGGTAATGTATTTGCCCATTACAATAAGTGATGGCATGGGTGGGAAAATGGAAGCATATATTGTGTTAGTGAAATCCACTGAAAGCCTCCATTTATCTTTCGTTCATTGACAGACACAGCTCCTTATAATTCCTGACCATTGGGTTATACTGCCCACTACAGGAGTAGGACACTAGGCAGAAAATAACTTGATGACGCCCATGGGCAGTCCCAGAGGATATACTCCCCCTCTCTGCTATAGGTACTCTGTTTTGTTACAAGCACTGTCAGAAGTATTACAACTCCATAGAGGGGTGGGTGCTGTGTCCGTCAATAAACACAGAGAAATGGATTTTACAGTGGGACAAAAATCCCATTTTCTCTTTCATTCATTCATGGACACAGCTCCTTAGGATTCTTGACCATTGGGATGTCCCAAAGCAGTGTCAAATAGGAGGGGTGGGAACAGCAAAAAAATTCCCAAGGTTAAACCTTACCCAATCAGGTAACAGGAGCTCAACAAAAAAACAACTCAAGCCCACCTGAAAAATAATTCTCCAAAGAGGGAACAGACCCCCCTAAACAGCAGCCTGCAAAACCTTGTGGTAAAAGCAAGCATCTGCAGATGCCACACCTCCACTTTATAGAATGTTGTTGAAGTGTGCACCGAGAACCAAGTGGCTGCCTTGCAAACCTGCGTCACTGACGCCTGATGACGGAAGGCCCAAGAAGCACTAAGCGCCTGAGTAGAGTGCGCCTTTACAGGGAAAGGAGGAACCTGAACTTTGATCGAATAGGCCTGAGTCACCGTCTGTCTGATCCATCTTGAAATGGTCGCAGAAGAAAGGATAGTCCTTTTCCTGGCCTATCTGTGAGCACAAATAGTGAGTGATTTCCCAAAAGACTTCATAGCCACCAGGTACACATGAATCACCCAAACCACATCCAAGGCATGCAGCACAATTTCCTTAGGATGATCAAGCATCAGCATCAGATCAAAAAACAAAACATTGCTCTGATGCTTTAAAAAAAAAAAAAAAAAATTGTTTACATCCGGCGTTGCTCTGGTCCTCTTAGACCTAGATCATATAGGTGAGAAGAGATAATCTGGTCTCTCTGTCAAAACCGCCAGATCTCGTCAGTGAAAAGGGTAGGCCCAAGAAGCACTGGGGAGAGGCGGGAGGGGGGGGGAACTACCCCTCTGGCTGCTTCTAAAAGCCATCCAGCGGCTATGCAACCACTCGGATCACTTTTATGAGAAAGGGAATCACCGGCTAAAAATAAAAATATAGCTTCAGCCATAACCTCGATAAACCACTTCAAACCCATAAAATAAATGTTCGTTGGGGGGGTCTTGAAGAGGTTAACTCTTGTTGTTGGTTTTGGATGATACACCTGCTTTTATCCTTATTAAAAAAAAAATCAATAAAAATTACATTCTTAAAAAAAAAAAAAGAAATGCCTGGTCAGCCATAGTTAGTTCAAGATAGGCAAATGGTTTGTGTAAATAGTGATCAGATTAGCAGGAATTTTTTCTGCCATTTTTTGAAAACTTCCCTTTGCTCCTTTTTGCTGTTGCCAACCTATTGACTAAAGCCCCGTACACACGATCAAATTATCGAACGATCTGACGTCCGTTTTTTGTGGCATGCTAGTTTGATGTGGAAAGTGAAGAGGTTATTTTCATGCAAATTTTCCCGTACGACAGAATTCTACTTCAGAAGTGATGTCGTGTTGGATTTTTTTGTATGTGTTCTTTCGTCTCTGAGCATGCCTAGTCTTGCTCTTAAGATTTTTTTCAGTCGAAAACTGTACTAATGAGAAGAAAATCGGATGTTGTGTTGATGGGCAATACAAATTTTATAGCCTGCACATCAGGATTTTTTCGGCCGAAAAGCCGGAGTCGGCTGTCGAAAGCACCATACTAACAATCCGAAAATCGGCAGATCGTCGTCGGAGGAAATTTCCTTTCAGATTTTCTTATCGAGTGTACGGACCTTAAGCATGCTGTATGCACACCATGCTCAAAAGAGGTATCGCCACAACTACAAAATTGTTAAATCCCACATGGGACCAAGTACATATGGTGAGTAGTGATTGGCCGAACACCCCCCTGTTCGGTTCGCACCAGAACACCTCAACCAGGGAAAAAGTCCTAGCGAACATGCAAACTCTATTAAAGTCTATAGGACATGAACATGAAAAATCATAAGTCCTCATTTTAAAGGCTTATATGCAAATTATTGGCATAAAAAGTGCATGGGAACCTGGGTACTGCCCTGGGGGAAATGTATCAATGCAAAAAAAAAATTTTTATAACAATCGTTTTAACAGGAGCAGTGATTTTTATGATGCTTAAAGTGAAACAATAAAAATGAAAAATTCCTAGAATATAGTGCCTGGGGTGTCCCCTTAATGTGCCTGTAAAGTGGCGCATCTGTATGATGTATGGAGCCTGCTGCAGCAATACTGACATTTCTAAAGGAAAAAAGTAATTTAAACTTCTTTGTGGCTGTAATGTATTGCCGGCTCACGGCAATACAGATAAAAAAAAAAACAAACAAAAAAAAAATGGCGTACGCCCCCCCCCAGTCCATACCAGGCTCCTTAGGTCTGGTATGGATTTTAAGGGGAACTCCACGCCAAAATTTTTAAAAAAAACGGCGTGGGGTCCCCCCTAAAATCCATACCAGACCCTTATCCGAGCATGCAGCCTGGTAGGTCAGGAGAGGGGGGGGAAGGATGAGCGAGCGCCCCCACTTCTGAACCATACCAAGCCACATGCCCTCAGGGGGTGGGCAGCTACAGGCATCATCCCGCTACAACCAGTTAAAGCAGAAGGCCGCATATATGCGTGTAAAGGTGTTAACATGTTTTCCATGTGCATCCTTGAAGTTGTAGAGATAAAAATGCCTTTGCACAAGAAACTCTTCAATTTTTCTACTCTTGTCACAATAACATTTTGTTCCTTACTCAAACACAAGCACACAAACTTTTCAATCAGACAGAATAATGTCGTAATAATTCTTTTATAGATGGATCAATTAATTTGCACATTCGGTGATGTAGAAAATGTTTTTTACACAAAGCCATAAAGATCACATTAGTAACAGCAATAATGCAGCCGCTGATGTGAGTTGCTAAAAGTTTTTTTTACATTGGTTGCACTTTTATGGAGATATAAATTCAGTCGGGTCTGTCTTTTTGTTGCCTTAGTGGAGTGCTATGGTTCCTTGAACTGCAGTAAAATGAAACTACTATTAAGGGGGAACGCAAAAAGTTGTATTGTAATTTATGATTACTATCTTCATCACTAAGTCTTTAAAGCTTACTTATAAATTTGTCCTTGCTAGGCGGAAGAATTAATGAGGAAAATTGAAAAAGAGGAGGAACAGATTGCTTATGATTACCCTGATAAGAAAATCTACCATCTCTGCATAGTTAACTTGGTTATTGGGTAAGTCTTTTTTTTTTTTTTTTTCTTGAAGAAAAGCAGTACAACCTGGGCCCCTGTACTAGAGCTAAGGGACCAAGCCCAACCCCTGAAAAACAACCCCAGACCATAATCCCCCCTCCACCAAATGATTTGGACCAGTGCACAAAGCAAGGTCCATAAAGACATAGATGAGCAAGTTTGGGGTGCAGGAACTTGACTGGTCTGCACAAACTCCTACCATCAACCCGATAGAACACCTTTGGGATGAATCTAGAATGGAGACTGCGAGACAGGCCTTTTAGTCCAACATCCATGCCTAACCTCACAAATTTGCTTCTGGAAGAATGGTCAAACATTCCCATAGACACACTCCTAAACCTTGTGGACAGCCTTCCCAGAAGAGTTGAAGATGGTAAAGCTGCAAAGGGTGGGCCAACTTAATATTGAGACCTACAGGCTTAAGCCTCGTACACACGCAACGAATTTCCAGCGACCGGTCGTCCGTCTTTTGTCCAGAGTGGTGTCTGTTGGTTGGAATGTGCTATAGACTGCACACAAATTTTCCCGTACTACAGAATTCTACTTCAGAAGTGATGTCATGTGTTGGATTGCTTTGTATGTGTTCTTTCATCTCTGAGCATGCCTAGTCTTGCTCATAAGATTTTTCCCCATCGAAATCTGTACTAATGAGACGAAAATCAGACGTGTTTTGATGGTCGACAAAAATTATAAAGCCTGCACACCAGGATTTTTTCGGTCGAAAAGTCGGAGTCGGTTGTCGGAAGCATCATACTAACAAGCCGAAAATCGGCAGATCGGTCGTCGGACGAAAATTCCCGGCCGAATTTCGACTCGTGTGTACGGGGCTTAAGACTGTGATGCCATTAAAGTTTGTGTGTGTGTGTAAAGGCAGGCATCCAAATACTTTTCACAATATCGTGTATCTTGAAGTGAACCTATAAATGATGCTCCATCTATTATGAGATGCCGCCCATCCTTCAATCCAGTCATTCCATTTTACAGTGTGGGCATTTTTAAAGAGAAGTGGAACTCTGGAAGCTGTGCCTAAAAAACAGCAAGGAAGAAGACTAATCACCAGTGTTGCCAGTGGCCAATTTTCAGCTGATCACTTCCCTATTACTGACTTACCATGCCTTGTTCTTCTCTTGTTCTGCACGGTGTGTGTTTGTGGAGGTGACCATCTTGGTAGAGGCAGGACTTTGTCCTCTTATGTCTGAACCTCCAACAAGAAGAACAGTGCACAACATAGTAGTGACATCTTCAATTCTCCCTCCATTTTTTGTGAGACTAGTAATCAGAATTAGTAGTGCCTTTCCCACTACAGATATACAGCTACGACTATATGACCACATAAGTGCCTAGTCACCCTCAGATATTAGGAAGTGCACAGCTATTTCATAGAAGAAATTCAAGACAAAATGTAATTGTGTAAGGCCACTTACACAAAATTAGATGTCCCCCTTTACCATAGCAAAACTTCACTTTTTGAGTTTGGGTCCACTTTTGCATTGATTTGTATATTACTGTTTGTCTTCCTTAAGCTGGTTAAAGCTGGTTATACACGTATTGAAACTCAGCCGATCCAAGACAAACCGATCTGTGTGTGGCCCTTTCAGTTCAACAGAAGCCAAATGTTAGGCTTATGTTGAACGGTCCTACTGGTAAATCAGCATTGGCCATCAGCCACTGCAGCCAGTGGCGCGCTTATCAGTGTATTCTGACGGGGGGAAGAGTCCCCTCGGTCAGAATACAATAGCACAGCGGGAGATTCCTGTGTCCACAACGCTTGTTTCGAAGCAGGAATCTGTGAGGTTTTATTTCGTTCAGCCTGCTGGTTGATCAAAAAAAAACTCAGTGTATACCCAGCTTTAGAGCAAGCTTCTCAGTTTGCTCCAGGTGTAGCCAACAAATTCTCCACTGTTTTATTTCAGCACTCATTTAGCATAGTTTACTGATTTTACTGATTTTATGTATATAGCCACTAGAAAGAGAATATGCAATTAATTACAAAGTAGTATTCATATAAAAAGTGAATGTTCTAGTCAAGTGAGTGTTTCCATTGTGACCCAAAAAGCATAAAATATTCCACACCTAAAAGTAGTCTGTGCATTAAGATGGTCTGCCCATTTTGCAGTAAGACCACTGTTTTCGCACAGATTGCAAGCGTCCCATGATGGCAAGGGACCGACTCTTCTTCTTAGTCTGTGGCTTTATTTAGCTGATTTTAACTAAATGTCCAATTGGCTTTAAACAGGTGAAGTCTTCTTTTGGCTCATTGTTGCTGGTAAAGTCACTTATTAGACCTGGGCTATTGAGAGTATGTGGCCCAGCAGTTGGCCGACTATGTTTTGTGTGCTTAATTTAGGCTTAGATAGTTGTTTTTTTTTTTTTGTTTTATCTATGTCAAGTACCTATTTTTCCAGCCAGAGTTGGTTTTGGGAGTCAGCTTAAAGCGGTAGTAAACTGAGTCGCCATGAATAGAAAAACACATAAGGGCAATAGGTTAAATGATGACAATGCATATCTCTATATTAATTTCTGGAAAATCTCATGTTATTATTATTATTATTACTCGTTTTTGTTACCTACTTTCACTTTTATATATCCCGGACGAAGCATATTCCATCTTGGGTGTTTTTTTCTGAATCCAGTGTGATAATGCTTCTGCCCTCTCTCTATAATGACAGCCCGTAAACTCGTACATGCCCATTATAACTGACCCAAGCCTCATTTTCATCCTTAGTATAAGCAATTCCAGCCTTATTATTTATTTTAGTTTTTGTTTGTAAGGATGCTCGCTGCAAGGATAACTGTAGCCGGCAAGGGTTAACTTTACTTGCTTGCTCTGAGGAAGATCAGGGCCTAAGTAACACCCCCTGTGACATGGCTAGTCACAGGGGGTGTTTCAGGAGCATGGCTGAGGGACATTGAAATGCAATGCCATGAGTAAAGATGACACTGGAACGGCAGGAGGCCATCTTGATTGACGGCACACAGATCATGCCGTGGATGATAGACAAATCCCGCATGCGCTTTTGACGTCACTAAAGTAGAAAATGGGCTACAGCTACTAACAGGCTCAAGTGAGGATGTTGAAACTGGCCGTGACCAGTAAGTTACAGCTCACTGCTTCTAATGAGGAAAAGTGTAGATTGTTGGTTTACTACTTCCTTAAAAGTTAAAAGTAAGGTGTAATCCATGCTGGAAATCCTAAACTAGAAGTGTTGTCTAATTAGGTACCACAAAGAGCTTGCTATTATTTCAGTGTCCTGACTGAGATTGGTTTTAGTTTGCCTGTGAGCATAAGCCAAACCATCAACACCAATTCCCATTGTTGGCCGACGGGTGAAGCTTAGTGCTGGGATGGGGTGTAGGCCCAAAAGTGGAAAAGTTCTCACTGGCAAAGTGTAAGGTTATAGGTGTGCAATTCAGAGAGCACTATAAAAATAAAAAATAAACTGTCAGTGTATTTAAAGGCTCTAGTAGTGGATACAAAATATGAATGTATCTCATGAGAAGAACTGGTAATTGCCTTTTAATTTAGAAGTAGAACTGTAGAATTTTAATCATGGGAGTAGGAAAGAGTGCATTAGACGGGTACATTTAATGTTTTTTTTATGATATTTATAATAAAGCAATGCAAATTTTGTCTGGTTCCTGGTGAACTGTCTGAAATGTGCCTAGTTGGGTGGCCCTGTCAGCCATTTTTCACTTGGGCAGAAAATTGTCAGCCGAACAGCGGCTTTATCCAATCAGATTGTTTCGGTATTCTGACAGTCGACGAGCTGGCTGTCAAAATACAATAGCTGCAGGGGAAAATTCATCCATCCACGTTGTATGGCATGGATGGAGGGATTGGTGAGATTTTTTGTTCACCCCACAGGCTGAGGAAAATAAAAAATGTATGGCCGGCTCAATAATGATACTTACACTAAATATTTCATTTTTGCTACTTTTAAACAGGACTCTTTATTGTGCTAAAGGAAACTATGAGTTTGGTATTTCTCGAGTCATCAAAAGCCTTGAACCATACAATAAAAAGGCAAGTATAAGTTGGGTATAGTACTGATGAAGTGGAAAAAAAGAGATGTTTGTGCTCAAACCCAAATAACTTACATACATATAAAACAAATTCGGGGCTAAAGGGATGTGGCCACATGTTAACATTGAAGATACTGAATGAGCACTTTGCACATTGCAAACTTGCAAAAAAACAGGGATTCTTGATTCACATTCAGTATATGGTATATAACTAAATGCATACTGTATCTGCGTACCACTCACTTAGGATTTATTTATCTGTAATTGAAAGTTTGAAAGGAAGTCTGTACTAAGATAAATATGGAGACTACCATTGCTAACCTCCTTTTGAAGATGCTGGTGGCTTAATTTGAAGAAGTATTAGGCCCAAAAGCAAACATATCATTTTTTATTATCCTATATAGCTGCTTACCAAGTCTTAGATGTGGTGGCTGTATTCGTTTTCTTTTTTAGGCTTTTTTTCCTTCTTATTTTAACCTAATGATCCATCCAGTAAGTCTGTTGGTTTTGAAAAGAACAAGCTCTCTTGCAGATTGTATTAGTTACAAGGATGGGACAAACCATTTACCACTGGCAGGGGAACTTACAATGATCAGCTTTTATTTATTTATGTAAAACTTTTATACCAAAAGCAAAAAAACTGTTTGCTGTACTTGCTTATTAAGTGTTGGCTGGAGTTGGGCTTCAATTTGTTAGTGTATTTAAATATGCTAATACATCTAACTCTCCCCTCCCCCCAAACTGGTAAGAAAAAAGAAAAGAAAAATGAATGCAGCTACCACATAATGACTGATAAGCTACAATATATTACATTTTTGGTTGTGGGTTTAATACCGCTTTATCTGTAATGTAATGTGGGAAATTACGATCTGCTCCAGATAAGTGGCACAGAAGGTACTGAAGCCTTTGGTCAGCATAACAGCCAAATAACTAGCATTTTCAGAAGGAGAGTTTTGTAATCCGAGCCCCCAATTCTCTATATACAGGTTTCCTTAAAGTCGATGTTCATGCTTTTTTTTTTCTTGCATTTTTTCTAAAATATTAAATTTGTTTCCAGAATCCAAAACCAATCCTCTTCCACTAAAGCTAACCCAGGTGTGTATGTGTCTGTGACTGGTAGGGATTGTAATTTAATCAATTATTTTATTGGTTTTCAGCTTGGAACAGACACATGGTATTATGCAAAGCGATGTTTCCTCTCCTTGCTAGAAAATATGGCAAAGCACATGATCATGCTCCCGGACAGTGTCATCTATGAGTGCATTCAGTTTCTGGAACACTGTGAAAGTAAGTTTCAAGGCAATGAAATAACCATGCATGGCTTGAAATATTGTACTTTAAAGCTAAACTCCAGGCAGATACAGGAAATTTGCCTATGCATTAAATTTAAATTTAAAAAAATCCCTCAATGTGTTTAAAATACTATTACAAGGGACACTTAGTTTCTTATAATAGACCTGTATTACAGAAGTAAGAGTGAAAGGGAGGTGAGCAGAACTGTCATGCTTGTCTGATTGCTCAGTGATGTAAGTCAAACAGCTCAGAGCTTGTTGATGACTTCATCGGTAAGCCGCTGCCTCTTTTTTGCCCAGCCAACATGCTGTATATGAGTTGGTGACCAAACTGTATTGCTTTACTGCTGTGAAAAAGTGAGATCACTGACCTGGCTTTATAATGCTTGCATTACATGACTGGCCAAACAGAATTACAGATCGTTTGGTAAATCAAAAGTTCATATGTATATTCAACCATTCAGATCAGTGTTTGTCAATCCTTTTAACATGGAGGAACCCTTACAATAGCTTTAGGGTCTCAGGGAACCCCTGCTAATAGTCATTGATTGTTAATGGAAAAGTGCCCCCTTAGTATTCAGTGGAGAAAGGCCCATTTAAATTGGTGGCCAGTGGTAAAATGACGCTCTTTAATTGGTAGTCACTGAAAAAAGGTTCCCTTTACACTGATGGTCAGTGGGAACAATGCTCCTTGCATTGGCAGTCAATGGGAAGAATTCCCATCTTACAGGTGGCCAAAAGCTGATTGATGGTAAGTGGCTACTTTTTTAAAGAGACATAAGGGTTTATTTACGAAACCTGGAGAGTGCAATATCTGGTGCAGTTCTGCATAAAAACTTCTAGGTTTCTTTGTCAAAGCTTATTTGTACAAGCTGAAGTTAGAAGTTGATTGGTTGCCATGCACAGCTGCTCCAGATTTTGCACTCTCCAGTTTTAGTAAATCTACCCCAGAGATTGCTGTTTGATCAAGGAACCCCTGGCAACCTTAGGAGGAACACTGAAAGGAAATGTACACCACTCCAGGTGAGGACAATCCAACCCTCAAGCAACTAGGTGCAGGTCCAGTCTGCGGTCTGGATCCACTCAATATAAACGAAAAGAAGTTTGACCGCACTCCAGTGGATGAAGATAAAATGATCCTTTATTAAGATTGTAAATCCAACAAAGCAAGACAATCGAGCCAACCTTAGGAGGAACCCCAGGGTTCCACAGAACCCTGGCTGAGAGGTTGATTTTGATGTTGCTTGTCGATCAGCTTTAAAACAGACCTTCTTTTGAAGCCAAAAAGTAGGATGATGTCAAAATCCAATTACTAGAAATTCCAGTTCTTTTGGTAAAGGCCTGCTTCCAATGACGGCACCAATGAAGGAGATAAGAATCACATCATTTTATGGCCTGTGTCTACGGGCTTTTGGATTGTGTCGATGACATCAGTTTGAAATGCTGCATAGATTATTCAGAATTCATTGACCGGTTCTTTTGACCCCCCACTTGACCTGCTTCAAGTGGGTTTTGCATTCACCTAGACTTGTATGGGAATGAAAAACCTGTCTGATGCGAACAAAAGCCCATCGACACAGGTCTCTAAAGGCACAAGCATGCTGTAAGTTTGCTTTTATTATTATTAATACAGAATTTATATAGCATCAACAGTTTATGCAGTGCTTTACAACATAAGGGCAGACAGTACAGTTACAATACAATTTAATACAACAGGAATCAGAGGGTCCTGCTCGTTAGAGCTTACAATCTAAGAGGAAGGGTCAAGTGATACATGTTTTAAAAAAAGCTACGTATTATATTTACAAAGCGACACACTGTGTTAATCATTGGGAACTAACGCACAAAGTAACAAATCATTGGTATTTTACTCATACTGTTCAGCCATATTCTCTTCCTCCACCTCTTCAGCTTGCTGGCGAGGATGTGGCCATGTAGGGCACCTGATGCACATATTATGGGCATGTCCTAATCTCACTATCTTCTGGCAAAAGATCTTCCAGGTTAGCTCCAAAGTTACAGGAATTTTAACTCCTCCCACTCCGAATAGGGCAATCGTTAATGTTGGAATCAATAGTTTCCCCCATGCATTCCGCAATGTTGTCGCATATCTTGCAATGAGCATGTACTATTATACAAAGAAAGTGGAGAAATCGGTATGCACCCTTACAAACCAATATTATACGAAACGGGTACCTACTTTCTCTTAAATCCTGTAAAGATGATGCTTTTGATAGGCAATTGAACATCTGGGTAGACTTTTTTTAAAAAAAAGGGAAATATTACAAATGTATTGCATACACTAAGACCCGGTTCACACTACTCTGACTTGGGACGCGACTTGTGCGACCTCAAGTCGCCCCAAGTTGCTTGTCATTACAAATTCAATGTAAATGAATCAATGGGAGTCGCCTCTAAGTCGGATCCTTATCTGCTTGGGTGTTTTATGAGATTCTTGCTCTTTGCTTTTCAGAATTTATTTGTCTGCTTATGGCAGGAACAACTTTATCATTCCTCTGCCATCAAACTGTTGTTCACTGTAACACATTTTGTAATATTTATAGTATTGCTGTGTCCAGTGCAACCTCAAGTCGCTTGCCATTACAAATTCAATGTAAATGAATGAGAGCCGTCTTAATATGCACTACTGAAGTCGCTCCGACTTCAGAAAAGTTCCTGTACTACTTCAAGGCGACCTCTATCCGACTTGTGCACATAGACTTTAATGGGAGTCGCCTCTAAGTCAGATCCTTATCTATTTTCAAGCGACTGTGATCAGATTTTCCAGGAAGTAGAAAAAGATTAGCCAGGCATTCCCCACAGACAAAGTCGCCTATCATTTAAGGCTCTTCAAAGTAGTGCACAAGTCACGCTAAAGTCGCGCTAAAAAGTCGCTCCTTCATAGGATGACTTTCTGGTCGCGGTAGTGTGAAGCGGCTTTAAATGTCTAGTGATAGTTTTGCATTTTTTGTGTTTGTTATTATTTGTTATTTTCCCTTGTTTGAGGGCTCTCTGATGTATAATGCATTCATCTGTAATTCCCTTGTACTTACAAAACTTGATAAAAACACAAACAAAAACTAAAAAAAAAGCTGTGTATACAGTAATAAATACGCTTGTCTTTTTTTTTTTTTTTTTTACTAAGTGCTGCAGCAAGGGTTAACATACCCTGTACTGGCATCATGCTGGGTAGCTGAATCACTGCTCTCACACACAATGCAGAGGTTCAGTACAGCATTTAACCACTTAAGCCCCGGAGGATTTGGCTGCTAAACGACCAGGGGGTATTTTGGATTCGGCACTGCGTGACTTTAACGGACAATTGCGCGGTCGTGCGACGCTGTACCTAAACGAATTTGACGTTCCCCACAAACAGAGCTTTCTTTTGGTGGTATTTGATCACCTGTGCGATTTTTTGATCACGCGCTATAAACAAAAAAAGAGCGTAAATTTTGCAAAAATAACAATATTTTTCACATTTTTTTATATGAAATTCCCCAAAAAAAATGTAAAAATCAAAATTTTTTAACATTTTCGGCCAATTTGTTTTATGCTACCTATGTTTGGTAAAAAAAATCGCAAAAAGCGTATTTTTATTGGTTTGCGCAAAAGTTATCGCGTTTACTAACAAAGGGAAAGATTTATGTCATTTTTGTTGTTTTTTTTTTAACGCGTAATGGCGGCGATCTGCGATTTTTTTTTTGCGGTACTGCGACATTGCGGCGGACAGATCGGACCCTTGACTGACATTTTTGACACTTTTGGGGTTACCAGTGACATTTCTACAGTAATCAGTGCTATATATATGCACTGTTACTGTAAAAATACACTGGTAGTGAAGGGGTTAACTTTATTTGAGAGGGAGGGGCTGTGTGTGTCCCTAGGGGCGTGATTCTTACTGTGATTGGCTGTGGCTTTAGCTGTAAGGACACTGATCAACGGTTCTACATTGTAGAACCGTGTGATCAGTGTTTTTACACCGAGGAGAATGACCGGCAGCTTGTTTACACAAGCCGCCTGACTTTCTCCCTCTCCCCCGACGATCGCCGAGTGACCGGCGGACATCGGGTCTGCCGGTCACACGCGCGGGGGGGGTCCGTGACCGCGCGGGAGCGGGAGCGCGCCTCCGCGGACGCGTGCTCGCTCCCCAGAGCCTCACAGGCTAGCGACGTAGACCTACGTCGCTCTGCCTGTGAGGGGCTGACTGCCGCAGTAAATATACTGTGAGCAGTCGGCAAGCGGTAAAAAGCAGCTTTGTTGATGCTCCCTCTGCATCAATGTTGATTGGAGTGCTGTGCAGGGGGGCGTTTTAGATCACTGGAGACCTGGGCCACTGTGTGTTTGAAATACAGCAGACTGATTCTCCAGCATGCTGCTACAACAAGGTATTTTACCCTTTTCTGCAGCACACAGTAAACAAAAAAAAACAAAGTAGACAAATATTAGGCTAGGTTTACACTGCTGCAACATGGGATCCGACTTGTGAGACCCTCCAAGTTGCATGACTTGTCAAATTTATTGTTTCCCTATGGGAGCCATCTTAACTGATACTACACAAGTGGCTCTGACTTTAGAAAAGGTTCCTGTATTACTTTGGTCCAACGTGGGTGGATTTCAGCCTTGTAAAATAGCATCCAAGGAAGGAAATTGCAGGGCAAAGTTGTACGACTTTACCATTGCAGCAGTGTGAATTGAGCCTAAAGGGCCATACACACTATAAGATTTTTTGAAGACTTTTCCTTTAGACCTACCAAAACCATATAATATGAGGTCAAACCTAAACACTTTCAATTTGTATGCAATCTGGCAGGCCCTTCCACTACATAGAAAAGGTAAATCTGAAGGAAATCTAACCACAAAAGTTGGATAGTGTGTATCCAGCTATACTGTATATGCAGCCTAACTGCCATACAGTATTAAATACAGAAGGTTAATTTGGGCTAAAAGAGTTGTTTTTTGCTTCTGTATCCTTAGAAAAATAAATGCATAATAAAAACGAAGGTTGAAAAGGATTAAAAGAGGTGCATGGAAGCCAGCCAGCCCCTAGTCTGATGTACTCACCCTCCAGTCTGCCACCAACCAAGTAGACCTGTCTCATGATAAAAATGAAGAACAGGGGTTTAGTTGACACGCATTTTCAAATGCATGTGTAAGCTACAGGGCCACTACACGGCACCCTGTTTTACCTACAGTCCTAACACTTTTAATTTGAGTGTCTCCACAATGGGAGCACATGGCTGCTAATGGATGGATAGGAGGCAGGTGGGAGGGAGCAGCCCAAACCTCCCCAACCCACCCCCATCCATGACTGGCCTAGTATCTCAAAACTCTAATAGTGATGTTCTTGCGATGGTACAAACTGAAAACGACCAACTGAGAAGCATACACCTCCAACCCCTTGGCGGATGCAGTGTAAAACACAGACTGGGACTTTATATGAAGCAATTGGCCTGTAAAGCACAGTGCCTCCATCCCTAATTTCATAAAATATTTGGGACTTTACATGAGACAAGCAGGTCATGCTATTGGTCTCCATCCCTGTATATGAAAAAACTGGGGTCAAAGACTGCATCCACCAAAAAACGCACGAAAATCGCACGGTGGGACTTTAAATGAAGCACCAGCCTGTAGGCAAGGCACCTCCATCCCTGGCTACATAAACAATGTAGGCTATGTGGGACTTTAGGTGAGACACCAGCAGGTAATGCCCAGCGTCTCCATCCCTGTATTAGAAAAAACGAAGGTTGAAAAGGATTAAAAGAGGTGCATGGAAGCCAGCAAGCCCACATAGCCTACATTGTTTATATTTAAATAACTGCATAGTAACCATAACTCATGGTTATTGTGGTTAAAAAGATTAGCTGTATTTACCAAGTCCCGTGAATGAGCTGTTTTAGCATGTCCTTATATTTTCAATTGCATATGGCCATTCAGAATGAATCTAGACTTTGTTTTCCATATGCTGGAAATTTGTACATGATAATGTTTTTTGTATTTTCAGTTTATGGTAAAAATATCACGGCTTTAATTGAACAACCACTGGAAGAGAAGAGAATGCACATCGGCAAGAACACAGTCACCTATGAATCCAGACAACTTAAAGCTTTAATCTATGAAATAACCTCCTGGAATATATAATTTATTGCAAAAGAACACTCCAGTTTTTCTGATATATGTATTTGTATTTTGTTGTTTGTGTTTATTATGTGTTAATGTAATTTTATAGTATCAATAAAACTGTTTTGTTAAAAAAAGCTTGAATTTTCTAGTTTCAGAAAAACGAGTTTGTAAATAAAATTAAATCTGTGTCCGCAAAATGTGTGTATAAATTCACTAACCATCCCAAAAGCACGAGAAATAAATCCACTCCTAATGTATTATAAATGCTAGTGGATGTTGAAACAGAGTAACCACTGCAGCCATTACAATACTATCTGGTATTGCTACACAGGAATACATTTAGTAAACTCACTCACATGCTGTCCATCTCTTGATAAAGTAGTATCTGTCTGACGGGGGAGGGGGGGGGGGGACAGATATTGTAAGGTTTTTTTACCTTAATGCAGAGTATGTATGATGATGGTAAAAAACATTTTGAGTTTAGAACCACTTTAAGACCGGAAGATTTTGCTGCTTAATGACCAGGCCCTATTTTGCAATTTGGCACTGCGTGACTTTAATCGACAATTGCGCGGTCGTGCGACTCTGTACACAAACGAAATCGACATCCTTTTTTCCCACAAATAGAGCTTTCTTTTGGTGGTATTTGATCACCTCTACGATTTTTATTTTTTGCACTATAAACAAAAAAAGAGTGACAATTTTGAAAAAAAAAACCCCAATATTTTTCACATTCTGCTATATAACATTCCCAAAAAAAAAAGGAAAAATCAAAATTTTTTAACATTTTAGGCCAATTTGTTTTTGTTTTTTGCTACATATTTTTGGGAAATAAAAATCGCAATAAGCGTATTTTGATTGGTTTGCACAAAAGTTGTTGCGTCTACTAACTACTAACTTTTTTTTGTTTTTTTTACTAGTAATGGCGGTGATCTGCGATTTGTTGTGGGACTGCGACATTGCGGCGGACAGATCGGACCCCTGACTGACATTTTTGACACTTTTGGGGGGACAAAGTGACATTACTACAGTAATCAGTGCTATAAATATGCACTGTTACTGTAATAATTACACTGGCAGGGTAGGGGTTAACAGTATAGGTGATCAAGGGGTTTAATGTGACCCTAGGGGAGTCATTCTAACTGTGGGGGGGGGGGGTTGCATTTTTGAAGTCATTACAGAGACACGCAATCCTATATAGAAGGATCACATGATCTCTGTGATCACTTCAGGGAGAAGGACGGACGGCTGTGTTTACATCAGCCTACCGTCTTTCTCCCTCAGCGAGTAGCGATTGCTGGTTTCAGGCGGGAATCGGAGCCGCCTGACACATGCATTGGCCAGCGGCGCGCTCACCCCCTAAACTCCTGAGAGCAAGCGACGTAGAGCTACGTCGTTTCGCCCGTGAGCGGCTGCCTGCTGCAATAAATCTGCAGTGGTTAATGGAGATCCCCTGGTGTGAATGAGCCCTTAGAAGATCGATATAGTGAGCACAACTCCTTTCTTTACAGAAAAAGATGTGAATGCTTTGTCATATCTAATGTATAAAGCCCAAATCAAACAAATAAATTAATCACTGTGAATAAAAAAAAAAAATGGCTTCCAATCTACACCATGCACACCGGTGCAGACAGTGTGCTTGATAACTTGCTCCCTTTTATGGATCTGAAATATGAAAATTGCCTAAACCTATAAACACCTATCTCTGCCTCATGAATCACATTAACACTCGTAGCTGGAGTAACTCCAGAGCAGAAAGGAGAAAATAATAACGGTCCAGAGGTCTGACAAGTAATCGTATGAAACATGGATGTCGAAGTGGCCTGCCTGACCCCAGCAGAAAGCCGAGCTGGAAGGCTGCAGATTGAAGGTGTGATTAAATTCCTGGTGTATGCCTGAGCTGATTATACCTGAGCTTCTTTGTCACAATCCACCGTGACATATCACAGCAAGAAATACTAACTCTACATGCAAAATCAAGGCTTTCTATATAAATGTTCTCGGAAATTGCTTTTTATGTCCGCCGTTCCTTTGATAAATAGCCAAACCTTTCATAGTAAAAAAATCATTGCTTGGGTGTTTTATGAGATTCTTGCTCTTTGCTTTTCAGAATTTATTCGTCTGCTTATGGCAGGAACAACTTTATCATTCCTCTGCCATCAAACTGTTGTTCACTGTAACACATTTTGTAATATTTATAGTATTGCTGTGTCCAGTGCTGTAAACTTGTTAAGCTGAAGTTCAGGTATGGCAATTTTTACATAGTTAGGCCTTGTTCACAGGGGCCAATTACATCCGTGCCCTGTGTAGGGCCGAGTGTGACGGGATTCACTTTGGTTGGGGGGCCCGTGGAACACAGTTATCCTTAGAGAGGTTGGGAAATCCCTCTCTCAGCTCCCTAGGCCCCTCTTATGTGTAAGTCACCCTGTGCCTATTAGGGACACAGGGTGATCAAGAAAATGATGGACAGCTACTTAATGGACACTGAAAATGATTTGGATTTTGCACTATAATGATGTACTGAATTTAGTGCACCATTACCTAGTTCCATGTCTTAACCACTTCAATACCAGCATTTTTCTCAACAATTTGCAAAAAACTGTGGCAAAAATATTCGATCGCCTTTGGGGTGTCTACTTTTCAAAACGTATTTTTTTTTTCTTTTTTTGGGGGGGGGGGGGTTCATACTGCCCGTCTTTTTTTTTATTTGATGTGTTCTATGAAAGAAAGTAAAGGAAGCTTTTATTGCTCACATTAGTTTCCTAACAATGCAAGTGTAAGTAAATATTGTCTGCATACTGTACATACTGACTGCTGTTCACTGTTTAATATCTATAAAAAATTAATTAGGTGACTGGTGTCCAAGTACATTCAACATTCCTATTTCATCTTTTATGTATGAAGTAGAATGTATTCCAGAATTCATGGCTTATCATAGTGTAGCTGCCAAGAATTGAATGTTATCGGGTAAGTGTGTTATAAGCATATTAATGGTACTAGCAGATCATAAGCTCTCCACAAACTTTAGAAAGTTATTGGACATTCATAAACAATCCTACCACCCTTAGGAAGATGTAGAGGCTGCCACATCTCAGGGTAACAGTGGTGACCAGGGCTGCCAACCTCCCGTGACTTTTTTTTTTTGTTTTTACTGAAAAACATGGAAAATTTTGTGACGGGGCATATTTTTTTCTGACATCCTAAAATATGACAGAGACTCCTATTGTAAACCCAGACAGTCAATATTTAAGCAGCATAAACAATGTAACGGATCTTTGTACCCCAGGTGGGCACATCCGCCGGACCTGTGTCTCCTGTCCTCCAAACGCACCCACAGTCAGCGGAGAAGCCATATCCAGCCCGTAACCCCTCAATCACGAGATAATCCACACAGGTGTTGAGGGTTAACCATGCAGAGCTTAAAAACTGTTTATTACATTCCAAGACAACAGTTTTACACACAGTTAGGGAAACTCCCTTTAGCCTTGCCACAGCGGGGGAAGGGAACAGGGACCAACCAATGAGAACTGAACATTTGTACATTTGAAACAGGCAGTCTTAATACACACCCCCTGCGGAGAGATGTCTCCAGCTCAGACCAGAGCATTGTCTGTGTCAGGATTCCACACAATTAGACACAGAAACAGGAGGGGGGGGGGGGGATGGGCTGTAACATTACATTCCAAACACTTGGTTCTCAAACGTATACACATGCAATAAACATAATGCATACATGAAGGACAATATACAGTGGCTGTGTTTGCCACAATGCTCCCCCAGAACCAAGCCGGCATACACAGTCTGATCCTAACGGATCGGCTTGGGGATGTCCGGGGAGTACTCACGGATCATTTGTCAATGTCTGTTTGCCTGGATAATTAGTCGGCGTTGCCGTTTTGCTTCCCAGGGCAGTAGTGGATGGTAAAGTCAAAAAGCTGCAGCGCCAAACTCCAGTATCTCTGGCCCATAGTCTGTCGGTAGGAGGCTTGCGCACAGTCCCCTCCAAAACACACAGTGACAGTAGGTTCTGTCACAAACAATATGTAAGCATTAACAATATTCAGAAAAAGTAATCTGCTGGCTTTACAATGAAACATTTCAAACAAAATGTGAGTACAACTAGGGTGATGGAAGACCTGGAGCACCCTGGGATGTAAAAGAAAAATAAGTTCCATGGACAGATTTTGGCTAAGGCCTCTTTCACACGGGCGTTCCGTATGTCCGTATATCACCCCATCCATTTGTGGGTGATATACGGACATAATGCATGTCAATGGGATTGCGGATGTCAGCAGATGACCATCCGCTGACATCCGATTTGCGTCCTTTCAGTTCTGTTCCGTTTTTTGGAACGGAACAGAACCCTATTTTTCTTCCATTTAAAAAACGGAAAGGACGCAAAATCGGATGTAAGCGGTGTCAACCGCTGACATCCGCAATCCCATAGACATACATTATATCCGTATATCATCCGCAAATGGATGGGATGATATACGGACCGGATGACACAAGTGTCATCCGTGTCCGTCTTAAAAAAAAAAAAAAAGTGACTGAACGGACGAAAAAAATGGAACGCCTGTGTGAAAGAGGCTTAAGTGCCGGTTCACACTAGGTCGCTCCGACTTAGGGGGTGACCTGTGAAGTCGGCGCGACTTGCACTGACTTCATAAAATGAATGTCTATGCAAGTCGCCTCCAGGTCGCCCCGAAGTAGTACAGGACCCTTTTTCTAAGTCGGAGCGGTACTACACAATGGGATCATGACGGACCGCGACTTGTCAGGTTGACAAGTCGCGGTCCAAGTCGGATCAATGTGAATGCGGTCTAACGGTTCTAACTACTTTGCAACAACTGACAGCGTCACAGACACAAAAAACCCCAGGACAAAGGATCATTTTTTTTAAATGTTACACTTGCATTGCTTAGGCTTTCATGCACACAACAAAGAATGACTGACTGAGCCTACCCTAAAGAGGAACTTCAATAAATCCAGCATCTGTTGGGACAACAAAGACCTTGGTCAGGATTATGTAATGTACAACATAATGTATAGATAATAGAGTGCAGATGTCAGGAGTAAGTAACATACAAAAAACAAATATGAAAAAAAGGATTCTGGAGGCATCTTATGGACTTTCATGGTACCATACATAAACTTAGCAAAATCTTTTAATAAAATGCAGTTTTATTCAAAACACATTAAAACAAACATATTTGCTTAAAAAACATGTACACAGAAAACTGTCTTCCACATTATGCTCTACAAATAACAGATCACAGATGGAATAATGTAATCGCTATCGGTAATAGCAGGTACCATCTGGATATTGGACGCTCAACATGTGTCCCGGGACAACCACCGCTTCTTCAGGAGCTTTTAGCGAAATTGCAGAGCAGTATTCACATCTAATGCTGTAATAATATAAATTGACAACAGTAATTAGTTCAAATCATCATCTGTGATCTGTGTTATTTGTAGAGCAGAATGTGGAAGACACAGTTTTCTGTGTACATGTTTTTTAGGAAAATATGTTCGTTTCAATGTGGTTTGAATAATACTGAATTTTATTGAAAGATTTTGCTAAGTTTGTGTATGTACCATACATGAACATACGATGCCTCAAAAATACTTGTTTTCATATTCTAAAATATGATATTCACCAGCACCTCTTTTTTCTAATACAAAAAACAAAATATAAGGTGCAGCAGTCAGGATGAGCCCTGTGTTGACATCAAACTCCCCCCTTATATCAAAGTCCCCAGCCTTTCCCTATACATAATGGTTCCAAGAGTCCCTTCTTTTATCAAAGTCCACCCTTACATTAGAGTGCCCCCCTTACATCAGAGACCACAGTCTTCCTCCCTACACTAGAGTCCCCAGAGTTCCCCCTTACATTAAAGTCCACAGAGTTCCTCCTTACACCAGAGTCTACAGGGTTCCCCCTTACATCAGAGTCTGCAGGTTCCCCCCTTACAGTGCAACTCTGCGGACCCTGATGTAAGTGGGAATGCTGTGGACTCTAATGTAATGAGAAACGCTGATGTAAGGGGGTCTCTTTTCACCAAAGCCCCCTTACCAGGAGTTCCTAGAGTTCTCCTTTACATTAGACTTCACATGGTTCTCATTTACATCAGAATTCCCCCTTGCACCAGGCTCCACAGAGTTTCCCTTTACATCACAGTCCACAAAGTTCTCTCTTACATTAAAGTCCACAGAATTCCCCCATACAGTGTAAGTAGGAACTCTGTGAATCCTGTTGTAAAGGGGAACACTGTGGAGTCTGGACCCTGATGTAAAGTGGTGTCTGGTCAACAGACCCCCCCCCCTATACACAAGAGTTCAGAGAGTGCCTCCTTACATCAGAGTCTGCAGAATTCCCCCTGCAAAGGAAAACTCTGTGGACCCTGATGTAAAGGGGCACGCTAATGTAAGGGAGTCTCTCTGGTCACTACTTTAGAGTTCCCCCTTACATCACAAGCTTCAGCGCTGCCTTTTACATCAGGGTCTGCAGAGTTCCCCCTTGCACTGTAAGCATAAATCCTAGAGACTCTGATGTAAGGTGGCCTCTCTGGTCTGAGGCCACAGAGTTCCCCCTTACATCACAGTCCAAAGTGTTCTCCTTTAAATCAGAGTTCCCCCTTGCACTGTAATGGGGAAATCTAAGGACAATGATTAACGGGGAACGCAAGGGACTCTAAAGTGGGGGGGGGGGACACTGGTGAAGACAAACTACTGTCTGCAGAGTGAATAAACTAAGGTAAGGGGGAACCTTTTTAACAGTGGCCCCCATTACCTTGGTGTATTCACATCTTCCTTACATCAGTGACCCCCCACAGACTCTGTGTGGCTTGGTTGGAACTCTGACACTGACCCCCTTCAGTTCCGTAATTGCTTGAGTGGAGGGCAGTGGGGTACTGAGGGCAGATTCAGTTAGACGGTCCTACTTTGATCTTCTTCTCCTCCCAGCACTCCCACTCTCCCTGCTTTCTCTTACTATTTTTGGAAAAGGTGCCAAGCGGTGCCATGATGTCAATATTACCCAAGCCCCAGAACCGAGGTCACCCCCCCCCAGACTAGGGCGTTACCCTCAAGGGCCTCCAACAGCCTCCTCAGCACTCCAGCTTCCACCCAAACTCCCCTGCCCCTGCTGACCTGACCAAGAATATTTAAGCAGTCCCTCCCCCTGCCAGCCCATTGGCCGGGGAATGGTTTGGGCCCTCATCAATACTCCAGGCAGCTCCTCTTAACCTTCCTCCCATTCTTCTGGAAGTTTCTGCAAAGTTCCAGCAAGCAGGGGGAGGTATCAGAAATGCTGCCTGATGAGTCATTCCAGCCTCCCTGGATCACTCACCCTGACCCAGATTCAAAACAAACAGGCTTGGCTGCCAGCCAAGCCTAACAATTTACCTACACCACCAATAACCTATTACACTAGCAAACTAAGCTAGAGGGTGCTATGTATGCATAGGAGGGGGTCCAGTATATGGGTGCACTCTTATTGTTAAATGGGGCTTCAAGATTACTATAAGCACACTATCCACAGATTCCCCAAACCACTGGGTCAGAGTCTACCCTTTCCTGGCCTGCCAAACTGCGTGCTTGTAAAAGGGTCTGGTAAGTGGTAAAGAATTTGAGGTGAACCTATAAACGTTTTTTTTTTTTTGTGTGCGCCCCCCCCCCTTTTAAATTCGTATGAAACCTGAAGGGTCTGCTATGAATTAGTTGGAACTTGATTCTATGTTTTTGTAGGGGTTCCACAGTAACATCTATACCCTCATCTAGAATAAGGGCCTGGTATAGATGTGGGTATTTCCCATCTGCTTAGCTTACACACAGAACAAATAACTTTTCCCTTTGTAAATGTCAGTGTTGCTGTGGTGGGTTGCATATATCGCACAGATGCTCTACTCAGTGGTGGCTGGTGAAGTTTTAAGATGGTGGGGCGCAAGACCCCGCCCTTCCATTTTGACCCCTCCCATTTCTAAGAAGCCCCACCCCTTATAGACTCCACCCATTTTTCCCCCTGTATTTTGGTTGCGTGAACAAATTCTCCCAATATATCACATATTAAGGGGTTCATCAGTACTAGTATATCCCATAATAGGGAGCAGGGGCCCTATTATGGGATATAATGTGAGAGACACCCCATTATGGGATACACTGACTGAGAGTGGCACAAACCCCACAGTACAGACCCCCCCAGCACAAATCCCTCAAGCACAAACCCCACAGTACAGGCCCCCTAGCACAAACCCTACAGTACAGACCCCCTAGCACAAACCCCACAGTACAGACCCCCTAGCACAAACCCCACAGTACAGGCCCCCTAGCACAAACCCCACAGTACAGGCCCCCTTTCAATGCAGTGACCAGCGTACATGCCCCCTTCAATGTAGTGACCAGTATACATCCCCCTTCAATGTAGTGACTAGCATACATGCCCTCTTCAATGTATTGTAGAAAACAGAGGGTGGCGCTCACTGGCGTCAGTGAATGAGTACTCTATGGGAGACTGTGGAAAGTCTCTATAAATAATGTTTATTGAAAACATAACAAACCATAAATGGATAAAAAACGCCACTACAGCCCCAACATTCCTGACATTCCTGAGTCTCCTAGGATTGCTGTGGGATCAAGGAGAATGTATATGTTCCAATGGGACCTAGAGTGATGTTGACATCCCTCTTGGTGACAACAGGCTGGCAATAAATACCTCGGATGCCGCTGGAGCGCTGATGACAGGCTCGGAGGGGGACACTGTGCGCGGCCGCCGCACGGTCCCACAGTTGCTGACAGTCCGCCTGTGTGCCGATGTCCGAATCCTCCGTTGCTTCCGTGGTGGCCGGAAGTGACGTGGGGATCGCGTCACCGGAAGTGACGATGGTCTATGGACAGGAAGTCGGGGCCGATCGCGGATGTAAACAGACTTGCTTTCCGGTTGCCGCAACTACATGTTTCGCGCCCTGCGCTTTGTCAAGTTGCGGCAATCGGCAACCGGAAAGCCTTTTGAGCCGGACGGATGGGCGGGCTAATGAAAAGATACCCAATAGCAAACAACCAAAGTTAAAAGGGGAGGGGAAAAGAAAAAACAAACAGGTGTATATTGCGGAATCCCACAACAACCCTAAGAATAACATATAATCCACAAGGAATCAATACTCAATGCTGGACAAATTATATGATTCCGTATAAGATAATGACAAATTTCACCTTATACACTAAATAATGTGGCAATGAGAATATATATATTATAAAATGTTATAAAATGCAATATACTAAATAATAATTTACTAATATTGAACCTTCATGCATTAAAATCAAAATTATACTAAAAATATCCATAAAAATGAAATAACTTCATTATACTAAGCACATGTATATTTTTCTATGTATCCTCTTCAATGTATTGACCAACATACATGCCCCCTTCAATGTAGTGACCAGTATACATGCCCCCTTCAATGCAGTGACCAGTATACATGCCCCCTTCAATGCACAGTGACCAGCATACATGCCCCCTTCAATGCACAGTGACCAGTATGCATGCCCCCTTCAATGCACAGTGACCAGTATACATGCCCCCTTCAATGCACAGTGACCAGTATACATGCCCCCTTCAATGCAGTGACCAGTATATATGCCCCCTTCAATGCACAGTGACCAGTATATATGCCCCCTTCAATGCACAGTGACCAGTATATACGCCCCCTTCAATGCACAGTGACCAGTATACATGCCCCCTTCAATGCACAGTGACCAGTATATATGCCCCCTTCAATGCAGCAGAGACCAGTATATACAGGGAGTGCAGAATTATTAGGCAAATGAGTATCTTGACCACATCATCCTCTTTATGCATGTTGTCTTATTCCAAGCTGTATAGGCTCGAAAGCCTACTACCAATTAAGCATATTAGGTGATGTGCATCTCTGTAATAAGAAGGGGTGTGGTCTAATGACATCAACACCCTATATCAGGTGTGCATAATTATTAGGCAACTTCCTTTCCTTGGGCAAAATGGGTCAAAAGAAGGACTTGGCAGGCTCAGAAAAGTCAAAAATAGTGAGATATCTTGCAGAGGAATGCAGCACTCTTAAAATTGCAAAGCTTCTGAAGCGTGATCATCGGACAATCAAGTGTAGCACCCTTGTCTTTATGCAAGGTTGCTGTTAAATTTAGTTTGCTGAGCCTTACTTAGCTTGGCTGTAATTATTCTGTGGTTTAATTGGACTTCCCTTCTAGTCTGTTTGACTGCGTTTCTCCCTTCCGTCAGTGGGTGGCACTGTGGCCTCTGGCACTAGAGTGAGAATTACAGTTAAGCAAACTGTTAATGTCCAGGTGTCCCTCAACCAATCGCAGTGTCACTACGGCATTGTGGGGGATCTTGTTTGAAGGATGGGAGGTCCAGTGATCGGTCTCTTCCGCCCCTACCCCCCTTGGGGAAGGGTGTGTGCTGCTGTTGCTGCTGACTGGGCCTGGGGCCTGGGGCCTGGTCAGATGCCTGGGATTCTGCTGAGGAGAGCCAGCGACCCACAGGGAAGAGATCATCCACGGACATCCAGTGACCTGTGTGAGTGGCCTGCTTGTATCTTATGGAGGATAGCTGTCCAGACAGTACAGACCACAAAAAGGGATTGAATCTGGTGGAGAGAAGTTGTCTCCCAGATCGATCTGAAGCTCATGGAAACCTAATGATTCTCAAGGTCTGCTATCCTGTACTGCTGTCTGAATAACCTGTCTTTTGCAATAGGAGTCTGCCTAATAGACTGTTCTTGAAGGGTGTCCTGGACCCTACCCCTCTCTCCCCCTGTTTATTCTTGTCCTGTTGAGAAGAAATAAACTATTCCTTTACTTCAGCATAAAAGTGACTGGCGCCCAACCTTTATTCTACCTGCATCACTACCCACCATGCCTGACAATCCACACCCACAGGAGGTATGTAGCCCTCTCTGCCTCTGAAGGTCATCACTAGGCCCTAGGGGGTTCTGGGGGTCCGCTACACAAGCATTTCATTCAAAATAGTCAACAGGGTCGCAAGAAGCGTGTGGAAAAACCAAGGCGCAAAATAACAGCCCATGAACTGAGAAAAGTCAAGCGTGCAGCTGCCAAGATGCCACTTGCCACCAGTTTGGCCATATTTCAGAGCTGCAACATCACTGGAGTGCCCAAAAGCACAAGGTGTGCAATACTCAGAGACATGGCCAAGGTAAGAAAGGCTGAAAGACGACCACCACTGAACAAGACACACAAGCTGAAACGTCAAGACTGGGCCAAGAAATATCTCAAGACTGATTTTTCAAAGGTTTTATGGACTGATGAAATGAGAGTGAGTCTTGATGGGCCAGATGGATGGGCCCGTGGCTGGATTGGTAAAGGGCAGAGAGCTCCAGTCCGACTCAGACGCCAGCAAGGTGGAGGTGGAGTACTGGTTTGGGCTGGTGTCATCAAAGATGAGCTTGTGGGGCTTTTTCGGGTTGAGAATGGAGTCAAGCTCAACTCCCAGTCCTACTGCCAGTTTCTGGAAGACACCTTCTTCAAGCAGTGGTACAGGAAGAAGTCTGCATCCTTCAAGAAAAACATGATTTTCATGCAGGACAATGCTCCATCACACGCGTCCAAGTACTCCACAGCGTGGCTGACAAGAAAGGGTATAAAAGAAGAAAAGCTAATGACATGGCCTCCTTGTTCACCTGATCTGAACCCCATTGAGAACCTGTGGTCCATTATCAAATGTGAGATTTACAAGGAGGGGAAACAGTACACCTCTCTGAACAGTGTCTGGGAGGCTGTGGTTGCTGCTGCACGCAATGTTGATGGTGAACAGATCAAAACACTGACAGAATCCATGGATGGCAGGCTTTTGAGTGTCCTTGCAAAGAAAGGTGGCTATATTGGTCACTGATTTGTTTTTGTTTTGTTTTTGAATGTCAGAAATGTATATTTGTGAATGTTGAGATGTTATATTGGTTTCACTGGTAAAAATAAATAATTGAAATGGGTATACTGTATATTTGATTTTTGTTAAGTTGCCTAATAATTATGCACAGTAATAGTCACCTGCTCATACAGATATCCCCCTAAAATAGCTAAAACTAAAAACAAACTAAAAACTACTTCCAAAAATAGTCAGCTTTGATATTAATGAGTTTTTTGGGTTCATTGAGAACATGGTTGTTGTTCAATAATAAAATTAATCCTCAAAAATACTCATTTGCCTAATAATTCTGCACTCCCTGTATGCCCCTTGCAATGCAGCAGAGACCAGTATATATGCCCTCTTCAATGCACAGTGACCAGTATATATGCCCCGTTCAATGCAGCAGAGACCAGTATATATGCCCCCTTCAATGCAGTAGAGACCAGTATATATGCCCACTTCAATGCAGCAGAGACCAGTATACATGCCCCCTTCAATGCAGCAGAGACCAGCATGCGTGCGTGCCCCCCCTCCCTGAGACTTCACTTACCTCTGGTGCTGTCTTCTTCCTCCGAGTCCGAGTCCTCCATGTGCACCGCCCGTCACCGTCCCGACTCCCTGGCGTGCTGCCCGGCAGTCGACTTTCTCCTCCATGCGCTCCGCCAGACCGGACGTCCTCTTCGGTTCTTCCTCCGCCGCCCGCTGCCCTCTTCTCAAACGGCGGGACGGTGCGTGACTAACGCACGCACCGCCCCCCACGCGACGTCACCCGGGATGTCCTCTATGATTGGTCCAGGCTGAAGACTGGACCAATCACAGGCAGGACATCCGGAAAGTGGGGAGTGTCGGGGCGGCTCTGTTTCAAGCACGTGGGGTGCAAATAGGGCTGCACGATATTGGGAAAAAAATTACATTGCGATATTCGTTTTTCAACTATATATATTGCGATATTTAACTGGGTGGAATGCAGAAGACACTGACAGTGTGGATTAGGCAGAGTCAGGACTCACAGTGGTGGTAGGGGGTAGAAGAATCCCCCCGAGTCCTGACTTCTCCCTGCCTAATGCTGTAGAGTGGCTGCTAAGAGTTCTATGCAAGGGGGGATTGCTGAACAAGGTGAGAGAGTTGCAGTCTGCTGTGGATCTGTGTCCCCCTGTGCAGCCAAGATGGCGGTCGGCACAGCTTGCGGAGGGATATGAGTACACGGGTCCTTTTTGTGAAGATTAGGAGGTCTGTGTATGGCTTTGGGGGCACCCGGGGGATGGAGGCAAGTCCCAAATGAGTGCGGAGTAAGTAGGCCTTACCGGGAACCACGAGCGCGCGATCGCGCTCCGATCTAGGCAAGGCCGCGGCTTCTGTGCCTGTGTAGGCCTCAACTCTGCGCTCCTCAGAACGGAGTCTTTCCTCCGCAATACCGGGCAGTATTGGTCTCTGGTGCCTCGATGGGTCTCCCCAAGCTATTTTTTCTCCCTGAATAGGGGATATTTAGGAGGATTGCTGAGGATTCTGTACGGCGGTATCGGAGCTCTCACAAGCCGTCTTCCGGCCATGCCCCTTGCCTAATGCTAAATATGGTGTCTTCGGCGATATGAATATCGCCCACGCCCGCAGAACGATAGTCGACATATCTACTATCGTTCAGCCCTAGGTGCAAACCCCCCCCCCCTTCCCCCCATAGCCAACAGTTAGTCCGGCGCCCCTAGTGGGCTAAAAATTGTGTTTTTGTTTTTTGTTTTTTTTATTGGCCCACGGAGATTGGGGGGGGGGGCGGCGCCCCTGCGCCCCCTATAGACCGGCTGCCACTGGCTCTATTTCACAAGCAGTGTCAGGGCATCCCTTAGGCATGTTATTTAATGCATTTTATTTGTTTCACTTTAAGCATTACTAATATCGCTGCTCCCTGCCAAAGAGAATGTTTTTTTTCTTGGGAACATGTCCCATAGGCCAGTGCCCAGCCACCATGGAATTTGTTTGACAATCCCTAACATAGTAACCTAGAAAGTGCCAATTACTGTTTTCTACCATTCACCTTCCATCGACTTAAATAGGCTTAAGATTTGCCACCCAAATTTTAGTCATGGTCACCAAACCTTCCTCAAACTCAACCTAGGTTTATTCGACTCATCACCAATAGTCCGTTTTTAATCACTGGGTTTATATATACAGTACTTTAAATGCATTTAATTTTTGTCTTGCTGTTTTTAAGGCCACAGAGATTTATATTGAATGGTCTGCTTTTGACAGACTTTATATAATTAATCTTTAGGTTTGATTTGACTGCAATGTAACCTGCACATAGGTACAAGGGCTCATTATGGAATGCAGGTGGGGTGGCTTGCTAAGGTTAGGTTCACTTTTGTTCATCTGCGTTTTCATGTGATTTTTTTATACTCTTTATTTAATGCGCTTTTAATTAATTTTTCATGTGCTCCTATTAAAGTCTATGGGGTCAGAAATGCACCAAAAGAACTCATTGCACCTTTTTCCAAGTCGAATGGAAGCAGATTGCATAGGTGGAACCAGGTCCCATAAACAATAATTGGATTCCTCTTGTCGTGCATTGTTATCCTGCCTGTATATTCTGCCTAGGGTCCCACTTGGACTTAAAAATTACTCTGTTACAAGGGCCACTAAGGAGGAAGATTGTTAAAGGGGCACCTACTTTTATGTAGTATTATTTATTGTTTTGGAATTGAATGGTATCAGAGGTTGGGAAGCATTTGAGATAGAGCATGACAGCCATTTGCCATAGATTCTCAAAATCTTTTCCAAGTTCTACTTTCTGAATGGTTTCTTATACAAAAGCTCATAAACATGAGAAGTTTTAACAGTAAAACAGAGAACTTTTGCTTTTACTGAGGTCTTTTTGGGGCAGCTTTGAGTTAGCACTATTGTCATTCATAGCAGAGAAATGCCCTTGGCTTCAAAGAGCAGATTAAAGGCACTTAAGCCAGAAAGTACTAGTAGCCATCACAATGTGAGGGTACAGTGAAGAATATTAAGATCTTGGAAAAGATCCCAAAACTAGGTAGCTGGCACCGTCAGATGACACGGCAAATATCTGCTGTCTAAAAAAGGAAAAATCCTTCTTCTGTATATGAGAAGAAACATCCTTTTCTGGATGAACACTAAAGTTACAGTTTCAAGTTTTTTTCATTACAGTAATGGAAATATACTGCTGAAAGTACAGCAGACAATGTCTAGAGTAAAGATTACTTTTAAACATGTTTAGGGATTACAGAGATTACTTCCCCATGACAGAACTGCAAAGATATCATTGTTATATTGTATTAGGTAAGGGCTTATTTTAATGACATTTAAGTTCTGGGCATTTGGGATAAACCAGGGACATCAACTCTTGTGCCTCCTACACCTTCTGTCTTGTTACGAGTAGACCATATTTGCTAAGACCACTGAATCACTGATGGACCCAGCAGAGGTTAAAAGGAGATTTTCGCTAGATACCTCTGAAACACTGAATTACGTACCGCATGATAATCATTTATATGAATACACTCAGCGGCTCCTGTTCAATGCAAAACAACAGTGTACATATTCTTCTCCTTCGGTTTGGTAATAGAATATTCAGGAGACTGAATACAGAATAAATGATTATCTGAGACTGAATACAGAATAAATGATTATCTGAATAACATAGTATAGCTAAACTCGGGAGCAACTAGGGACATCCAGATAGACACGTGCTAGGGATTTTGTTTTTGTTTTTTTATAATCAGAAGAAATTTTTGTTTGAACACATTCAATCATACGTTATGCTCTACGTCAAGCATACGTATGTTTCATAAACACTCATAAAAGAATGTAAAGTTGTTATGTACAAAAACAAATAGTCAATTACAGCTTCCAACTTCATAGAGAAATGTACAGATGTCAGCTCACTGAAGAAAATATACAACCCCACCTAGTGGCTGAAAACAGAAATGACAGTACCAATAGAGCATCACTATGGCACATCCCAAAGTCAGATAGTAGTAACCAACATTAAGTAATCAAATGTATTCTACCCCAATATTCTACCAATATTCAGGTCTACTGGAGCCAATCCTGGTACTTCAAGCCAACCCCCCAAAACCCTCTCAAAGTTAGCAGGGCATCCATGGTGCTGGTATATAACTAGCGATCTTGTTGGTCATGTTACTTGATGTCTTGCGTTTGTTAAAATTGCATTTATTTTGTCATAATTATTATTACAGGTACAGTATAAAGATTGTATTAACCACTTAAGGACTGCCCGCCACAGATTTACTGCGGCAGACAGCCCCTCCTGCACATAGCCCTATGTCGGTCGCGAGCCTGCAGCTAGGGGGCGCACTCCCGCACCCACTCAGCAGCGGGGACTCACACCTGCATGGGGCCGGCGGCTCTGATTGCCGCCGGGTACCTGCGATCGTTCCCCGATGAGAGAGAAGGACGGTCAGCTGTTGTAAACACAGCCGACCGTTCTTCTCTCTGGAATGATCACAGAGTGTCTGTGATCCTTCTATATAGGATCACAGGTCTCTGTGATCATTTCAAAAGCTCAACCCCCATACAGTTAGAAACACTCCCCTAGGCTTACATTTAACCCCTTGATCACCCACTGTGTTAACCCCTTCCCTGCCAGTGTCATTATTACAGTAACAGTGCATATTTTTAGCCCTGATTACTGTAGTAATGTCACTGGTCCCCCCAAAAGTGTCAAAAATGTCAGTTAAGGGTCCGATCTGTCCGCCGCAATGTCGCATTCCTGCTAAAAATTGCAGATCGCTGCCATTACTAGAAAAAAAAAAGTAAAAGAATAAAAATGACATAAATCTTTACCGTAGTTAGTAGACGCAATAACCTTTGCGTAAACCAATCAAAATACGCTTATTGCGCTTTTTTTTTTACCAAAAATATGTAGCAGAAAACAAATTGGCATAAAAAGTTAAAAAAATTTGATTTTTAATCTTTTTCTTTTGGGAATGTTATATAGCAGAATGTGAAAAATATTGTTTTATTTTTTTTTTTTTAGAATTGTCGCTGTTTTTTTTCTTTATAGCGCAAAAAATAAAAATCGCACAGGTGATCAAATACCACCAAAAGAAAGCTCTATTTGTGGGGAAAAAAAGATCATCAATTCTATTTAGGTACAGCGTCGCAGGACTGCTGGATGGATAGCGAACAAATCGCCATACTTCTTTTTTCAGCAGATCTTGTCGGATGGGATGCCAGTCAACAGACACATGTTCTCTGACATCGACCTCCCCAAAGAGGACAATGGGAGGCCCGAGCAGGACCACCTGAAAAACGGACAGGCGGACCCGATCAGTTTGATCGTGTGAAAGGGGCCTTAAAGCCATGGTTTCTATACATTGCACTGATGACAGCCAACAAGCCTGAAAAATCTGTATGCAGTTTAAAATAGATTATATTAGCCTGTATCCATGCTGTAAATCAGCAGTTCTAGATGTGCAGTTGATTCTAAGGCCGTAAAAATGAGAAGTAAACCCCTTATTTCTGGTAGTTGCAATGGAAGGGAGACATGTAGATGCCTTCACCTGCCCTACTCTATTGTACCTTACTATGGAAGGTTATACTCCGGAGTCCCCCCTGTGCATGGATATTAGAGTCGAGAGCTTAGTAAGTGAGGGGGAGCCCTGCTGACTTCCATCATCCAATCATGTGCAAGCAAAAATGCAGTCCCTTTTTATTTTCCTTGCACGTACTCTACTACTCTTTGCAAATTGAGGCTTTACCTAATTTACTAAGCTATGGAGGAACTGAACTTGCAGGGTGCAACTGCACATTGCAAAGTGCACAGTCTATTTGCCTTTAGTAAATCAACCCCAGTTTCTCTTTGTGATTTCAGCCTAATCTACTGCTGATTATTAGACACCTTGTTTTATTATTCACACCAATAAGTTGAATATGCAAATACTTCCTAGTAGTGCTACCATTTTTAACCTTTTTATTTCAATTACATGTTAATAAACACTCTATTCAGGGTTGTAAATTGAAGCTGGATCCTACAGCTATCTTGTAACAGCTTTTTTATTGTAATTAATCATGTCTGTTAAATGATTTAGTATGCAACAAATGTGGCCTTTAGGGTGAGATTACAAGGCCTTTCATTAGCTCAGTAATGTTTAATGTAAGTCATACATCATTGGAAGTCAGTGTACACAGCATTAAGCAGGCATAGTCTTGAGGCGAAATTATATACTGAACACATTTTATGTTGCATATAATATCTGAAGCCAAGATGTCATGGCTGCAATAAAATGATGATGATGATCCTAATGAAAACTTTGGTAACATTTTGTAGCAAACTAGCAAGCAGTTTGTCAATCTGTGGGTCATAGTGATACCTGCTTCATATACGAGGGGTTTTAGAATAATATCTGAGAGCCACTTATGGGCTCATTCACAAGACAAAGAGCAAAGACCAATAGGAATGCGTCCATATAAGTCCTGTAATATAGACAATCAAGTCAAGTTTGGATTATAAGTAAACTAAAATAAAGAAGTGTAACGCGCTACTTTGTACAGATGATCTAGATCAGGGGTGTCAAACTCAATTTCATCGAGGGCCACATCGGCATTATGGTTTCCCTCAAAGGGCCAGTTGTATCTGTAAGACTATGTATGCAGAGTTCAGGAGTGTGCTACATACAGAATGCAGGGTTCAAGAGTATGCTCTGTACAGGGTGCAGTGTTAAGGAGTATGATCTGTACAGGGTGAAGTGTTCAGGAGTGTGCTACATACAGAGTGCAGGGTTCAGGAGTATGCTCTGTACAGTGTGCAGTGTTCAGGAGTGCGCTACATATAGAGTGCAGAGTTAAGGAGTTTACTTTGTACTTGCAGGGATGCAGGGAGATCATTGGTAGTCACCTGTCCATGCCATGAGTGCATGCAGGGCAGGCAGGTATATGTGAGAGCTGCCAAGAGGAAAGCTGTCCTTGTAAACACAGAAGGCTTCTGTGTTTACAAGTGATAGTGGTGAGCAGGGGGCGAGAGCCAGAGGTGGTGAGTTCCACCATGTTCTGGATAAAAAAAAAGCCCTGGCTGCAAGGGCCACACAAAATGGCCTGGAGGGCCGAATTTGGCCCCGGGCCTTGTGTTTGACACATGTGATCTAGATTTTAGGCATTATTAAGATTATTACTTTTGTTTTTTTATGTTGTTTGATATGGGTAAGTTCTCTAATATTTGGACAAAACCTTTGAACATGCATTACACACAACTGAAGATATTGATAAATGTAATTGTTTCATTAAAAAAGTTATTTGTTTAGCAGTGTGTCTTAACTGGGTAGAGGCAGCATGCTAAGAAAGAAGCTAAATTAATAACTCAATTTAACCACTTGCCCACCATAGGTCGTCATATGACGTCCTGGGCTTCAAGTAGAGATATCTGAATGATGCCTGAAGCTGCAGGTATCATTCAGATATTTTTTTTTTTTCAGCCGTTTTTCAGCCGGTGATAGTTACATAGTTACATAGTTACATAGTTAGTGAGGCTGAAAAAAGACACCAGTCCATCCAGTTCAACCTATGATGTGTGTGTGTGTTTGCTTTTAACCGTACATTGTATACCCCTGTATGTTGTGGTCTTTAAGGTGTCCATCTAATAGTTTTTTGAAACTATCAATGCTCCCTGCTGATACGACTGCTTGTGGAAGAGAATTCCACATCTTTACCGCTCTTACCGTGAAGAACCCCTTACGCACTTTAAGGTTAAACCGCCTTTCCTCAAGTTTTAGTGAGTGGCCACGTGTCTTATTGTATCTCCTTTCTCTGAATAGTTTGTTCCTTATGCTAGGGTCACCAGTACAGTATTTGTACATTGATATCATATCCCCCCTCAATCGTCTCTTCTCCAGAGAGAACAGGTTCAGTGCTTGTAGTCTTTCCTCATAGCTGATGTCCTCCATTCCCCTAATTATTTTTGTTGCCCTTCTCTGGACTTTCTCCAGTTCCAGCACATCCTTCCTGAGGACCGGTGCCCAGAACTGGACAGCATACTCCAGATGTGGCCGGACCAGAGTCTTGTAGAGCAGGAGAATAATCTCTTTATTTCTGGAGTGAATCCCCTTTTTTATACATCCCAGTATTCTGTTGGCTTTGCTTGCGGCGGCTTGGCATTGCATGCCACTGCCAAGCCTGTTGTCTACCAGTACCCCCAAGTCCTTTTCCATCCTAGACTCACCCAGAGGTTCCCCCCCTAGTGAGTAGCTTGCTTTCTGGTTTCTGGCCCCCAAGTGCATTACTTTACATTTTTCAACATTAAATCTCATCTGCCATGTAGTTGCCCACCCCGTTATTTTGTTCAGGTCTGCTTGCAAGGTTTCCACATCCTGCATAGAAGATATTGGCATGCCTAATTTAGTATCATCAGCAAATACTGAGATTGTACTAGATATCCCCTCCTCCAGATCATTTATGAATAAATTAAACAGGATTGGTCCCAGGACAGAACCCTGGGGGACCCCACTTTCCACACCCGCCCAATCCGAGTACTCCCCATTAATCACCACCCTCTGTACTCTCCCCTGGAGCCAGTTCTCTATCCAGGTACTCACCTTACGGTCCATACCTACCTTCCTTCGTTTGTACAGTAAGCGTTTGTGGGGAACGGTGTCAAAGGCCTTTGCAAAGTCCAGATACACCACATCCACAGGCTTACCTTTATCTAGGTGGCAGCTCACTTCATCGTAGAAGGTTAATAGATTGGTTTGGCACGAACGATTTTTCATGAATCCATGCTGATTACTACTTATAATACCGTTTTCATTACTAAAGTCTTGTATGTGGTCCCTTAACATCCCCTCCAAAATTTTGCAGACTACTGATGTTAGGCTGACCGGCCTATAGTTACCCGGGATATATCTCGGCCCCTTTTTAAATATTGGTACCACGTTGGCTTTTTTCCAATCAGCTGGCACCATACCCGTCTGTAAACTATCCTTAAAGATCAAGAATAATGGTCTGGCAATCGCCTGGCTGAGCTCATTAAGAACCCTCGGGTGCAAGCCATCCGGTCCCGGGGATTTATTTATGTTAAGTTTCTCTAGTTTAGCTCTAAGTCTATCCTCTGTTAGCCATGGCGGCACTTCCTGAGGTGTATTATTTAGTTCGGCCTTACAAGCAAGGTTCGTGTAGCCCCCCGATTCCTTTGTGAAGACTGAAGAAAAGAAATTATTTAACACTTCCACCTTTTCTCTGTCCTCAGTGGCCATTTTTCCTTTATCATCTTTTATGGGGCCAATGTGTTCTGACCTCACTTTCTTACTGTTTATATACTTAAAGAACTTCTTGGGGTTCTTTTTACTCTCCTCCGCTATATGTCTCTCGTGTTCTATTTTAGCCGCCCTGATTTCGTCTTTACATTTCTTATTAAACTCTTTATAATGCTTAAATGCTGCCAATGACCCCTCAGTCTTGTATTTTTTGAAGGCCTTTTCTTTAGCTCTAATATACATTTTTATGTTGGAGTTTAGCCACCCAGGGTTTAGTTTTGCTCTTTTAAATTTATTTCCCTGTGGAATGCACTGGCCCACCCCCTTGTTAAGTATGCTCTTGAAGCACTCCCATTTTTCCTCCGTGTTCATTGTTCCCAGGGTTCTATCCCATTTGATATTTTCTAGCAGTGAGCGCAGTTTAGGGAAATTGGCTCTTTTGAAATTCAGTGTCCTTATATTACCCTTGTGTTTCCTATTACTGTAATTAATACTGAAACCAATTGACCTATGGTCACTGTTTCCTAAGTTATCCCGTATTTCTATATCCGCGAGCAGGTCTGTATTGTTGGTAATCAGTAGGTCAAGTACCGCATTGTTTCTTGTCGTGCATTCACCACCTGACCCATGAAATTGTCCTGCAAAACATTTAGGAACTGCCGAGCCTTGGCTGAGTGCGCAGTTCCTTCTGCCCGGTCTATATCCGGATAATTAAAGTCCCCCATTATAATGACATTTCCCATCCTTGCTGCCAATCCTATCTGTAACATGAGGTCCGCCTCACCCTCCTCCCTCTGGTTGGGGGGCCTATAGCATACTCCCAATATTACCTTCCCCACTGTGCCTTCCCTTTGAAGCTCTACCCATAGGGATTCTGCCTCGTCCTTAGCTCCATTATTAATATCATCCCTCATATTTACCTGTATACTGTTCTTAATATACAGACATACCCCTCCCCCTTTTTTACCCTCTCTATCTCTGCGATAAAGGGAATACCCCTGAATGGTCGCCATCCAGTCATGAGAGCTGTCAAACCAACTCTCAGTTATCCCCACAAAATCTAAGTCCCCCTCAAACATCAGCAGCTCCAGTTCTCCCATCTTGTTGGCCAGGCTTCTGGCATTGGTATACAAACCTCGTAACTTTGATCGGTTACATTTATCCTCATTTGATGTTTTTAGGCTGCTCTCTTGATTTTTCCCTGTACCCACCCTGGGTTTAGGAGCTCCGAACATCCTACCGCTAATGCCCCCATTTCTGCCCTCTGAAACTTGCTTTCCACTGGCTAATTCTACATCTGTACCCTCCCCCCCATTCCCTAGTTTAAAAGCCCCTCTAACTTTTTGGCCATCCTCTCACCCAGTACGGTGATTCCCTGCAATGTAAAAGTAATCATAGTGGCTGCTTAGCCACTCGATTGCTTTTACAGGTGGCGAGAGAGGACATCTTTAGGATCTCTGCTAAAAAAAAAAAAATATATATATATATATATTTATATGTTTAAGGGTTCTAAGTAATTTTCTAGCAAAAAACACTGATTTTTACATATATGAGAGATATGTCAGAATTGGCCCAGTTGGCAATGTTAAAGTGATACCAAAGGTAAAAAAAAAAAAAAAAAAAAAAAGTAACAATAATATTAACAAAGTTTTATACTTACCTGCTTAATTGTTTTGCACAGAGCAGCCCAGATCCTCCTCTTCTCATGTCCCGGCAAGTCTTGGTGGTCTTGGCTCCTCCCCCATGCTAAGTGCCTCCATAGCAAGCCGCTTGCAATGGGGGCACTCACCCGTGATCACCCCTAAGCCTCACTCTGTGTGTTCATAAGACACAGAGAGCCGAACTCAACTTCACCCCCCCCCCTACTCCCTCCTGGCTGTGATTGACAGCAGCAGAAGCCAACGGCTCCCACTGTGGTCTCTAAGCCAATGAGGAGGGAAAGAGCCAGGAGAGCAGCTGCTCTTGTGCACGTCAGGGGATCGAGATCTGAATCAGGCTAGTATTGGGGGGGCTGAGGGGAGGACAGCTGCATACTGAAGGTGTTTTACCTTCATGCATAGAATGCATAACGAAATAAAAACCTTCAGACTTTAGAAGTACTCTGCAGTCAAAATAAAAATTATACTCTGTGGTGCAAACAGGGAACATAACCTTCTTGCTTAAGTCTCCAGGGTTTTATGAAGGCATATCGTAGTGCATTAGTCCAGCCCAATCGTTTTTTCTTGTAATCTGGGAAGCTTCACTTATTTAAAGTAGAAGTCTGTTCTAACCCTATCTATTCTTAAACTTGCTCCTACCCCCCTTGTAAGTCCTATACTCACTAGCATGTAGAGAAAATATGTGTATACTTACCTATCCCCTGGGTGCTCCTGTCCAGTCACACAATTGTTTCCCAGCACCGACTTCAGGGTAGAGGTGGGACATATGACAATGGATGCCCCATAGTAAGCCTATGGTTGGCATCACATCATAGGCATTGAAGCCTTTGTTAGTGATCTCTCCTCTTCCCTGAAGACGGCACTGGGTGCCGAACATATGACCATACCGGAGGCCCAAGGAATAAGTAAGTATGCACAACCAACTATCCTCTATAGGCTAGTTAGTATAGGATTTAGAATTGGGATGAAACCAAGTTTAAGAATAGGTTTAGACCAGACTTTTACTTCAACTTCAATTTCCTGGGCTCTGTGGCACAGCGCATCTATGATGCCCAGCGCTGTCGGTGTATCGCTCCATATACCACGATCTGCAGCCCAGGAGTGAGTATCTATCATAATGCTCACAATGACAGGTGCCTATTGGACAGTGAGACCACTTGATCTATATAAACGTAATGGCTGTTTTAGAGCTCATTCACACCTGTGTTGATTTTGAAGAATGAAGCAATGCCCAGTAACCCACCTGTGGTATAGCATTTATGATGTGTTTATGGCGTGTTTTCGTTGTGTTTATGAAGAGTTGAAAAAGCTTCAAGAATGCTTCAAAAAAGCCCAAGGAAATATTGCTTTTCTAGTGTGATGTGCTTAACCACTTGCCACCAATATGACTTACCTAGTACGTGATCCGACACTTCCAGGCCTGGGGCACGCACGTGATTATACACAGTGGGAGCTGATTGGCGGGTACCGAGGACTTGATGTCCACCAGCACAAGTCCGCAGCTATGTAAACAAGGCAGACATTTTCAGGGCTGTCCCAGGATCACATGGGAACACACACTTTCCCATAGAGAGCATTTTGACAGTCTGTTCATTTGAATGGGCTGAAACAAAGTAACGGAAAACGAAGGGTTTGCACTACTTTTAAAAGCACACTGCACCAAACCTCAAAGTACTGTGGTACCACGCAATTTTTTGCCTGTGCCTCCAAAGCCCCCCCACACATGACATAGGCGTGACATTTACAATCAACTTTACAATTTGCAATCAATCCCCCATACAGCCCAGCGATCTCCATGGCCACATGCAGTCCCCCCCCCCCCCCCCCCCCCGGGAAGGAGGAGAGGAAAGGGTGTCCAGAGAAGGACTCACCTGTTACCTGCAGACAGTCCAGCCAGGGTAATCGCTCTCTGGCTGGCCTGGCTGGTTCTAGGCTAGGGTAGTAAATAGACAGGTTAGGGTAGTATACACACAGGCTAGGGTAGTATACGGATAGGCAAGGGTAGTATATGGACAGGCTAGAGTAGTGCATAGATAGGCTAGGGTAGTATACGGACAGGCTAGGGCAGTATAGGGGCAGGCTAGGCTAGTATATAGACGGCATAGGGTAGTATGCGGACAGGCTAGGGTAGTATATAGACAGGCTAGGGTAGCATACGGACAGGCTAGGGCAGTATATGGACAGGCTAGGGCAGTATACGGACAGGCTAGGGTAGTATATAGACAGGCTAGGGTAGCATATAGATGGGCTAGGATAGTATACGGACAGGCTAGGGTAGTATACGGACAGGGTAGGGTAGTATATGGATAGGCTAGGGTAGTATATAGACAGGCTAGTGTAGTAAATAGAAAGGCTAGGGTAGTATATAGACAGGCTAGGGTAGTAAAAGGATGGGCTAGTGTTGTATATAGACCTCCTCCTCCTTCTTCTCCTCCCTCCTCCAGTTCGGGCTGTGCCTGTCACCCCTCCAGATCACGCTGCTCAGTAATGGGGTGACAGTGGAAGATCGGGGGATTTTGGTGCTGGATCAGGGGGAGGGAGCTCCATGATTGGCCAAACAGTATGCTGACTCTCTACACTTCTCCCTGCCCCCCCAGTTCCATGACCTGCACTCACCTGGCACCACCCCTGCTCATCAGGAGCCCATGTGAGAAAATTCCTCCCGGCTCTATCATATGGACGGAGCAAGGGAGGAGAATCGCTCTCACAATGATTTTCGGCTGTCACTAAAGTATTGGGTGCAGACTGCGCTGTGCAGCCCGCGACACTCTTACTGAGTCTGCACTCTGTGCGGAACCTATAGGTATTGCCGGGCATGCTATGCTGCACCTCTCAAATCTCCGTCTGGGTTCAATGGGCCCAGTGGGACCCATGGCAGAGCCGGCCCTAGCCATTTTGTCAGAAGGGAAGACACTGATTCTGTGTTCCTGCAAAGCAGGAACATGGATTAATGCCTTCCCCTAGTAAAATCACCTCCCCCACAGTACACAAGCACTGGTTAGGAACACATTAACATTAACCCCTCTTCAGTCAGTGTCATTAGTACAGTAACAGTGCAGATTTTATTAGCACCGATCACTGTAATAATGACACTGGTTCCCAAAAAGTATAAAAAATGTCAGTTAGTGTCCGATTTGTCTGCCGCAATGTCGCAGTCTAACTATAAGTCACTGATCGCCTCCATTACTAGTGTAGCACGACCCCCAGGGGGCTGCTGAGTATATTCACTTCCTCCGCACTCCCTGGACTCTGAGGTAGCTCCAACCCACTAGGCACTATTGGCTCTGACATATTAGTTCAAAGACATCAATGACACGTAAGTATCAGTATAATAGTTTACTGAATTCAAATATGAGATAAACAGATATACTTTCAACACAACTGGAATAGCAGTTAAGAGATACAATGAGGTTTTGAATCTCCAAGTCCCAAACACAAATATGAGACCCGAGGCCAAAATCTAGCAACAATAATATGATAGAAAAATTAATAGATATGAAAATATCTAGTTAAGTGCACATACAAATATATTATGTACCTTACTCAAAGACTTGTGAGAGTGACTATCAGACACTAATTGTTTGCAGAATAGATGAATCTGATTAACTCAGCTGAATATATATATATATATATATATATATATATATATATATATATATATATATATATATATATATGTAGTTGATTAAATTGCCTTTTAACCTTTTACTTGACATCTAAAAAGAATGCACTCTAACACCTATAGGGGGCCCCCTTTAGCAGTGAATTACTAGAGTCTCTTTCCTAGCAAGGCCTTGCAATTCTTCGCCGGCAGCTGGAGCTCTGGTCATTTAAATAAATTACATTTGTAATCCACGGGGAAGGGGATATTAGTAGATCCAGATTATGCTTGAAATAGGATCAGTGTATATCACTTTTAATATACTTGCGGTTCTCCGGTTCACCATGCACTGCAGAGTTTCAGGAGTGTCCAATGGCAACCGCCTCAGCTATTCAGGACTCTTTCCTCTTCTGTGCTGCATCACAGACTCTCCCTCTATTTTACACTCAGAACAGTTAGGCCTCTCTTACCCAACTCTCCATCACTTCTGTCAGCAGGCCTCCGCACAGGGCTAGTCACCTCACTGCAACCTCCGGTGCCTTTCCGGTGCGCTCTCTTGGCCCAGACCTCAGCCTCCGATCACTCCACTCTCGGCAGCAGCTCTGCTCTCCTCTCTGACCCTCCGCTCTCCACAAGGTCCCTGAAGCAAGAGAGCGCACATCAGACTCCGGCCCCTATTTATCTTCTCTCCCACATTCCTCCACGGATCCCTCAGCTCCCTGGGAGTGTAGTTCGGTAAAGTCCATCCTGCACAGTCTGTATCCTTCCTCCAACTATATTTCCCATAATCCAATTCACCACTCTTGCAGAAGAACCCACACTGATCACCAGTCTTAGAGAAACAATACATCAGCCTAAATTATACCGTACACCGTTTCTTCACTTGGCTACATACTCCCCCATTTGAATGTCTTTGGTCCCCAAAGATGGAAGCATTCCTGAAGAGAACGTTCTTTCGAGTTATAAGATATCATAAAACTGGAACTAATAACAGTCTTGTGTAGACCCGATAACAGCTGATAATTGGTCAATGAATGTACCTTCAAGCAGCTGACTATACAAACTACTAGAAGGGTCTCACTCTCACAATAGGCCAAAAACAACTCAGTGGCCAACCTAATAGTGTCTGCGGGTGGAATAGGGTCATCTTCCCTTGGAACTCCAACAGAAGAGGCAGCTACTTCTGTAGGACATTGCCTGGATGACATTCCCTCTCTGGATTCAGGTTCAGTTTCCAACCCCCAAAAGCTACCGCTTGGCTGAGGCCCCTCGGATTCCTCTTGAGTGTTTCCTGAGTCTTCAGCTTCATGTAAAGCTGGATTTCCACATTCTCCACAGATGGACGACCCACATCCTCATTAGAGGGTACTCCCAGATCAAGAGATGGAGAAGCAACTGAAACGTCTTCACAGGGTGAAACACCCATAGGTGCATCAATCACATTTTCACTCCTCCTCCCTCCTCCCTCTTTCTCCTGCACTGGAGGCCAATAAGGGTTGCGTAGCAGATGGATTTAATACTTGAGATTTCTTTCTTTCAGGAAGTGGCAGAGAAGGCCAACCAACTGTAGGAGGGTGATTATCCTGAACAGGACCCTTTTCAGGAGATGGCCGCCATCAATTAAAGATAATCTCCTCATCTTCACTATCTTCCTCTCCTTCTAGTGAATTCAAAGACTGAGAGTTCTGCTGGGTTCGAGGTTGTAATCTTGGGGTTCTAGAAACATCCTCTTCTTAATCATGTGTTACTGGTACCCTGATTGCAACAGATGATTTCAATGCCATGTTCTTAGGGGTCCAATCTTCCCTTCAGGGTGAATCTGGTATACAGGCAAACCTGGTAATTTCTTGTGAATAATTTCTTGTGGGTGTCATATTTCTTGTGGGTGTCAGCGATCAGCCAACTTGTGTTTTCCAGGCACCCCCAGATTCCTTAACAAAACTCCCCAGGCTTCAAATTTTGTATCCTCACTTTCAAGTCAAAACTCTTCTTATTTCGCTGTCCTCTTGTAGCAGAGGCTTCCATGGCCTTCCCATGGGCTAATTTCAAATTTCTTCGAAGTCTATCAACATAGCCTTTGTATGAACTCTGAGAAGTATGATCGGAGGAAGTTCCAAAAGCTAAGTCCACAGGCAGACAAACTTCTCTTCCGAACATTAGCTTATAAGAGGAGTATCCAGTAGAATCGTTCACTGTGCTGTTATAAGCATGCACCAGTGTTGAAATATGTTCACTCCAGCGTTGTTTCTTTTCAGATGGCAACGTCCCTAACATATTCAGTAGAGTGCGATTAAACCTTTCAGGTTGAGGGTCTCCTTGTGGATGATATGGAGTAGTCCTTGACTTTTGTATCTTTAGTAATCCACACAACTTCTTGATTAGTTTGCTTTAAAAGTCTCAACCTTGATCAGAATGCAACCGCTGCGGTAGACCATAATGAACGAAAAACTTTTCGAATAGGATCTTAGCTACAGTGCTAGCCTTCTGGTCCCGTGTAGGGAAAGCTTGATTATACCTAGTGAAATGGTCTGTCACAACCAGGACATTACTATGCCCACCTAAATCAGGTTTGAAACACAGGAAATCAATACACACCAACTCCATAGGGCCTTGACTCTTCAGGTGAAACATGGCAGCTGCTCTGTGCGGTAAAGTCTTCCTCTTATTAAATCGAAAGCAGGAATGGCAATAGGTTTCCACCTCCTTCCTCATGAAGGGCCAATAAAATCGGTCTCTTATCAGCTGAAACGTTCCGTCAGGTCCCAGGTGCCCATGAGAATCATGGAGAGCAGCTAAAACATTCAACCAATACTTTTCAGGTAATAACAATTGACAGACCCCATCAGAGTCTTCCACTGAGTTTATACGATAGATAATTCCATCCTTGTTCCTCCTCTTCTCTCAGTCTTGATGGACCACTTTGGCTCCTATAATGGAGCTCTTCAGAAGAATTCTGGGATCATCTGCTTTCAGTGCTCTCTTCCCTAAAGCACCCAAAGGATCTTCTCTTTGTTCCTTCCTCATGTCTTCCTTAGTCAGCTGGGGGAGCTCCAAGCTCCTTACTTGAGTGAGGTCACAATAGCATCGGGGCACCCCTGAGGGGGAAACCCCCGCCATCTCAGCTCCCAAAGCTCCTTTCAGGCTGTACTCCACTCCCTGACCGGTGGCTTGAACTCCCTCAGAAGTTAGATGCACCTACTCGCGTTCTCCCTTATCGGTAGGATGTGAACGTCTGGACAACGCATCAGCATCTATAGTCCCCTTTCCAGGTCGATACTTCAGGCTAAACTGGAACTCGGATAGTCCTGCCAACCATCGGTGCCCAGTGGTGTCCAATTTAGCTGTGGTTAACAGATAAATCAGGGGGTTGTTATCGGTCTTGTGTATAGGGTAATTTTTTTCAGAAGGAGATAGACTGCGACTGACATATGCTATGGGGCACAACCTCCCTTCGTTCTTTTGATACAGCACACCGCCCAGTCCGTCCCGACTGGCATCTACATGCAATTCATAGGGCTTCGCCGGGTCCGCATAGGCTAGCGCAGGAGCCTTCGTGAGACTTTCCTTTAACTTCCAGACAGCCTGTTCACACTTGGGATTCCACTGAGCTTGAATAGATTCTCAGGACCCCCGAGGTCCATATTCAGGGTACTAAAAAATTAAATTGAGGATGATCTTAGGCTGGGTTCAAACTGCATCCAATTCGCATGACAGGAGAATGTGACTGGCTCTCAGTGGAGCCGGTTCACACAGCTCTGTGACTGCTGTGGAGCTGATTGCACAGGGGTCTTGTGCATCTTCAGCCCTGTTTCAGTTCCGAATTCAGGCAAAAATTTGGGCCTGATGCATCCCTGAAACAGAGAACAAGGATGCTCCAGACCCCTGCTGTGAGCCGCATTCGCATTAGGTGTGAACCCAGTCTGAGTAAAAAACCTTAACTTTTAACAGCAAACAAGCCATGTAAGCCAATCTATGAGCCGTGTTTTGATGTAACTCATCTTACTGATAACCGCTTTTATAGGAGGTTTCAGAGCAGTGGCAGACCGACACCTGTGGCTAATTCACAAGACAGTCCAAGAAGTAAAAAGCCTGTTCAGAATACTTCAGAATACTGCTGTGTTCCATTTTTTCCCCTCAGCACACATTTCTAGATCTTCAAATTACTTTTTTTTGTCAATGATATATATTTCTGGCTATTCTGCACAACTACAAAAGTGTGTGGGCAGAGAGCAAAAGCAGCTGGCCAGAACGTTTAAGAGTGATGGATTTTAAGCAGCTGCAATGCTGAAAATGTTTTATATAGGCCTTCCTTTATCCAGTGCCAAATTCCTCCTGCAAAAATACATTTCTGCAGTACTGCATCACCATGTCTGTAATGTCCAAAATCCATGTTGTACTTTTTATTTCTAATGCTTTGTTCTTGCTATGGCTATGAAAATTATCATTCAGTTTGAAAATTTCAAGGAGGCAGTCAAAGCAGAAGGTTTATTACCGATCGTGGTTAACCACTTCCATACAGAGCAGTTAGACCCCCTTCCTGCCCAGACCAATTTTCAGCTTTCAGCGCTCTCACACTTTGAATGACAATTGCTCAGTCATGCTACACTGTAACCAAACAAAATTTTTATAATTTTTTTTCACACAAATAGAGTTTTCTTTTGATGGTATTTGATCACAACTGTTTTTTTTTTTTTTTTCGTGATAAAAGCAAAAAAAGAGCAAAAATTTTTTTAGTTTCTATTATAAAATTTTGCAAAAAAATAAATGTTTCTTCATACATTTGGGCCAAAATTTATACTGCTACATATCTCTGGTAGAATTAACCCAAATTAGCGTTCTCATCCGATCGCATCCGATCCGATCCACTGGACGGATGGAAAATAGGGTTTCCATCCGTCCAGATTTGACGGATCGGATCGGATGTCAGCGGACATGTCTCCGCTGACATCCAATACCCCATAGAGATGCATGGGGGGACCGTTCAGATCCGTCAAAAAAACAGACAGGCAGATCTGAACGGTCCGCCTGTGTGAAAGGGGCCTTAGTCTGTGTGAAAGTTATTGAGTCTAGAAGCTATGGTACCAATTACTGAAAATTGATCACACCAGATGTACTGACGGCCTATCTCCTTTCTTGAGGCCCTGAAATGTCAGGACAGTACAAATACCCCCCAAATAACTCCTTTTTGTAAAGTAGACAGTCCAAGGTATTTAGCAAGAGGCATGGTGAGTTTTTTGAAGTTATCATTTTTTCCCACAATTCTTGGGAAAATGAAGAAAATATTTTTTTTTCTTTTTTTCCCACAAAGTTGTCAATTTATAAGCTATTTCAAACACATAGCATGTACACAGCAAAAATGACACCCCAAAATACATTCTGCTACTCCTTCTGAGTATGGTGATACCACATATGTGAGACTTTTACACAGCCTGGCCACAAAAAGAGACGCCACATCCAAGTAGCACCTTCAGGCGTTCTAGGAGCATAAATACACATAAAACTTTCTTACTACCTATCACACTTTTGAAGGTCCTAGAGCACCAATACAATAGAAAAGTCCACAAAATGACCCCATTTTGAAAAGCAAACACTCCAACGTATATTCTGTGAGGCATTATGGGTCGTTTGAACATGTCATTTTTTTCCACAGGTTTTTGGAAAATGTGGGGAAAAAAATGAAAACTTTTTTTTTTTTTTACACAAAGTTGTCAATTTATAGGATATTCCTAACACATAGCATGTACACAGCAAAAATGACACCCCACAATACATTCTGCCACTCCTGCTGAGTATGGCAATACCATATGTGTGAGACTTTTTCACAGCCTAGCCATATAGAGGGGCCCAACATCCAAGGAGCACCACCATGCATCCTAGCCACTTGCCTAGGCCTATTTTTGACATTTGGTGTTTACAAGCTAAAATCAGTTGTTTTTGCTAGAAAACTACTTAGAACCCCCAAACATTATATATATTTTTTAGCAGAGACCCTAGAGAATAAAATGGAGATTGTTGCAATGTTTTTTATCACACCGTATTTGCGCAGTGGTCTTCCAAACGCAATTTTTTTGGAAAAAATTCAATTTTTTAAATAAAAAAATAAGAAACCAGTAAAGTTAGCCCAATTTTTCCCATAATGTGAAAGATAATGTTACGCCGAGTAAATAGATACCCAACATGTAATGCTTCAAAATTGCGACAAACTTTGGTACTTAAAAATCCCCATAGGCGACATTTTAAAATTTTTTACAGGTTGCCATCTTAGAGTTACAGAGAAGGTCTAGGGCTCAAATTATTGCTCTTGCTCTAACAATCGCGGCAACACCTCACATGTGTGGTTTGAACACCGTTTACATATGTGGGGGGGGGGGGGGGGGTTTCCGTATGCATTCGCTTCTGCGCGCGAGCTATTTTTACACCGTTTTTTTTTTTTAAAAAAAAAAGGTCATTTTTATTTATATTACAAGGAATGTAAACATTCCTTGTAATAGAAATAGGCATGACAGGACCTCTTTTTTGTGAGATCTAGGGTCAAAAAGTCCTCAGATCTCACAAGTACACTAAAAGATAGAAAAAAATAAAAATAAAAAAAAAAATAAAGTAAAATAAAATGAAAAAAAAAAAGGGACCTTTAAACAGGTTGCTAGGCAACGACGTTTGCCGTAGCTCCGGTCCTCCAAGACCATAGAGTCGAGTGAGGGCAAGCTTACATAGTTACATAGTTACATAGCTAGTGAGGTTGAAAAAAGACATCAGTCCATCCAGTTAAACCTATGATGTGTGTGTGTGTTTGCTGTTAACCGTACATTGTATACCCCTGTATGTTGTGGTCTTTAAGGTGCCCATCTAATAGTTTTTTAAAACTATCAATGCTCCCTGCTGATACGAAGAGAATTCCACATCCTTACTGCTCTTACAGTGAAGAACCCCCTGCGTATTTTAAGGTTAAACCGCCTTTCCTCTAGTTTTAGTGAGTGGCCTTGTGTCTTATTGTATTCCCTTTCTCTGAATAGTTTGTTCCTTATGCTAGGGTCGCCAGTACAGTATTTGTACATTGATATCATATCCCCCCTCAATCGTCTCTTCTCCAGAGAGAATAGGTTCAGTGCTTGTAGTCTTTCCTCAAAGCTGATGTCCTCCATTCCCCCTAATTATTTTTGTTGCCCTTCTCTGGACTTTCACCAGTTCCAGCACATCCTTCCTGAGGACCGGTGCCCAGAACTGGACAGCATACTCCAGATGTGGAAAGAAATGGACTCCGCGCTAAGGATATCTAAAATATATAAAGGAATATATAGGCTGCAGCCTACCCTGAACTACAGTCAAAGGACCAGAACACCACACCCTGCATGAGTGAGAACCTCTGAGTACTCAACCAAGTCTGTCCCTGGAAGTGGCTCTCGGGTGTGGGAATTTGGAGGTCTCTGGCTGGAAGTGGCTTCAATGGCTAATGGCGGCGCGTGCACAACGCGAGGCCCAGCGTCTCTCCAGTTTTGCGATTTAGTAGCAATTTTTCCATCAACAGCAAGTTTATTCACGCAGAACGGGCTTGCATACATCTCATACAGCCGACAAGCATTACTAGATATCGGCAATACTTACAGATACGGACTTTCAATGGACTTTGATCTCCCTCGGGAAATCGCCCGAACACCGCGGACTGCTGATCCAGCTCGGCCGACAGCTAGTTCACAGCGCCGGCGGCGAGACCGAAAACAAAGGAGGGGGACAGCGAGTTCACAGTGCCGGCGGCGAGACCGGAAACAAAGGAGGGGGAAGCGAGGTGGCATCAGGGCTAAGCTAAGGCTAAACCCGCATCAACCATCGATTCCAAGCGTCTTCCTTGCCAATGTACGGTCTCTTGCTACCAAAATGGATGAGTTGCTGCTCCGGATATCATCACACAAACGGATTAAGGAATGTAATATCATGATTTTTACGGAAACATGGCTCAACAACAACATTCCCAGCAGCGCCATTGAGCTCAGGGGTCGCAGTGTTTATCGGGCGGACAGGACGGCAGAGGACTCTGGTAAGTGCAGAGGTGGAGGTCTGTGCATGTATGTCAACAACTTATGGTGCACGGACTCTACTGTTACTGAAAGTCATTGCTCCATTCATTTAGAGTATTTGATGATTAAGTGCAGACCCTTTTATTTACCGAGAGAATTCTCAGCCATTGTTGTGACTGCAGTGTACATTCCACCGGATGCTAATGCTAAACTAGCTATGGAGGAACTGCATGCAGCTATCAGCAAACAGCAGTCTGCACATCCTGAAGGAGCTATCATTGTTGCTGGAGATTTCAATCACTCCAATCTGAAATCTGTTTTACCAAAATTTCACCGCAATGTCTCCTGCTCTACCAGACGGGATAAAACACTGGACCAGGTGTATACAAACATACCTGGGGCATACACAGCCATTCCCCTCCCTCACTTGGGTCAGTCTGATCACCTCTCCTTGTTCATGCTACCCAAATACACACCATTGATCAAACGTGTGAAACCAGCTCTGCGGACAGTAAAGGTATGGCCAGAGGGGGCCATTTCTTCTTTACAACAGCAGTTTCAGGATACTGACTGGAACATGTTTGCCTCACAGGCTACACTGGACTCTCATACAGACATGGACACTTACACATCATCTGTTTTGGACTATATTAACACGTGCATTGACAATGTCACTACCGTCAAACACGTGAAATGGTTTCCCAACCAGAAGCCATGGATGAACTCTGAAGTCCGTCTCCTGTTGAAAGCAAGAGATGCTGCCTTTAAATCTGGCAGTGTAGAGGACTATAACAGAGCCAGGTCCAACCTGAAAAGGGGCATTAGGAAAGCAAAGCTCATATTCAAATTACACATAGAAGAGCACTTCCACAACTCTGACCCCAGACGCATGTGGAAAGGCATCCAGTCAATCACAGACTACAAACCTACAGCTCAATCAACCAGCAGTGCCTTTCAACCGAACGAACTTAATCACTTTTTTGCTCGTTTTGACCAATGCACAGGACATATTACACCAACCATGGACTCTGCTATTATTTACAGCTCACTTTCATTCTCTATAACGGACGTCTATTCAGTGTTTAGCAGAGTGGATGCACGTAAGGCAGCTGGCCCAGATGGCATACCGGGACGTGTTCTCAGAGCATGCGCTGGACAACTGGCACATGTTTTTTCTGACATTTTCAATCTGTCACTGGCTCAAGCCACAGTACCAACATGCCTGAAGACCACTACTATCATACCAGTGCCTAAGCACTCAGCTGCTGAATACTTGAACGACTTTCGCCCAGTTGCACTCACCCCTATTGTTATGAAATGCTTTGAGAAACTGGTCCTGGATCACCTTACTGCGGGCCTACCACCTACACTGGACCCACACCAGTATGCCTATCGCCCGAATAGGTCAACTGAGGATGCAGTTTCCACAGCTCTTCATTCTGCTCTCACCCACCTGGATAAGAGCAATACATACATTAGAATGCTGTTCATTGATTTTAGCTCTGCTTTCAATACAGTCCTCCCCACTGTACTGATCACTAAGCTCAGGGAACTGGGTATCTGCACCTCCATTTGCAGATGGATTCTGGACTTTCTCACCAACAGACCCCAATCTGTCAGGTTGGGAAACCAGGTATCCTCAACCCTCATTCTGAACACTGGCATACCGCAGGGCTGTGTTCTGAGCCCACTGCTCTACTCCCTGTTCACCCACGATTGTGCTCCTCTGTATAAATCCAACATCTTTATCAAGTATGCGGATGACACCACCGTGGTCGGCCAGATTGAAAACAATGAGGAATCGGCCTACAGGGAAGAGATCTGTAATCTGGCAGTATGGTGTGCCACCAATAATCTGACTCTCAATGCCACAAAGACCAAAGAGCTCATTGTGGACTTCCGGAAATCCAACAGCAGGAGACATCTACCAGTCAACATCAATGGAACCGAGGTAGAGCGAGTCTCCAGTTTTAAGTTCCTGGGAGTTCACATCTCTACAGGATCTGTCCTGGCAGCTGAACACGTCAGCTCTGGTAAAAAAAGCACAACAACGTCTGTATTTCTTGAGAAGTCTCAAGAAATCTCATTTGTCCCCGGGGATTTTAACGAGCTTCTACCGCTGCATCATTGAGAGCATCCTGACCAACTCCATCACTGTATGGTACGGAGGCTCCACTGTGAGTGAACGTAAAGCACTGCAAAGGGTGGTCAAAACTGCTCAACACATCACTGGCACCCAATTACCTGCCATTGAGCACCTTCACCACAGCAGATGTTTGCGCAGAGCTCACAACATCATCAAGGATTCTTCGCATCCCAGTCATAAACTGTTTAACCTCCTTCCATCAGGAAGGAGATACAGAAACTTGCGCACTAGAACCAACAGGTTCAGGGACAGCTTTTTTCCATCCACCATCATATTACTGAACTCAACATTACACCGCTAATCATTACAAAACAAACACAAACAAAAGACTGTATATAACCTCTGTACTATACATGTACATACTACATAGTATATCTTTTCACTCCTTAGTACATCTGCACTATTTATATCTGTATGTATCTTTATCATTACAGTACATTTTGCCCAATATTTCACATTCATTTGTGTATATATATGTTTTAATTATGCTAGATGGTTATCTGCACTGTAAATATGCTAGATATTATCTGCACTTTTGCACGATTGCTACATTTTGCACTTCTGGTAGATGCCAAACTGCATCTCGTTGCTGTGTACCTGTACTATGCAATGACAATAAAGTTGTATCTATCTATCTATCTATAAAATGAGATAAAAAATTAGGGTAATTGGCGCTACCTTTGGTAATGGACTAGGGTGTAAACAGTAATAGATAAAACTTATATATAAATACACCGTAGTGTATATGTAAAAATTGTGGTCAATATGTTATCAGCGCAACAAATAAATATATAAAACCAACATATGATATATAAATAGTAAAACACAGTGACTAGTGTGTATCAATATCCCGGTGGTAAGGTGCAATCAAGGTGACAACGTGTATATAAAAATTAAAGGTATGATCAAGCAATAAAATAAAATATATATAGTGCACTGTAAAATTGGTACAATACAAGGGTATAAATAGATAAAACAAAGTATAGTGGCAGTGACAAGCGAAAGTGCAATGAGGTGCACTAAAAATATAGAAAGTGGTCTAGACGCTCAGAGAAATTAAAGTGACAATAGAAAAATAGAGTGCAATAAAGTGCACGAAAGTGAATAATGCATGTAATGGAGTGACTGGCCGAAAAAAAGTCCTTATAGCCAGTAATGCAGTGGTGGTGTGTAGATAACCGGATTAGTCCATAACCAAATGGATATACAGGTGACTTTGTGGATAAATCTTAGGGTGACCCTGTGGTGGGTAACTGGTGAGGTGCTGGATGACCCCTAAGGTAAATGTCCTACTAACCAGATATACCCACCCCACACAGGGGTATAGAGCGGGTATTAGGTGCAAGCGAAGGTCGCTCCGTAGGCTCCTATCTCCCTTCTGTGATGGGGGGATGTCGGGGGTCGTTCCAGAAGGAGTTCAGAATCCTATAGTCATCTACTATTTCCAGTGGTCCATGGGTGGGCTTCGGCCAATCGGTAATGTGTAGGGGCAGGAGGGTCATATAGGGCAGAAAAGAAGGCTAATAGTGTGATACCGTAAAGGCTTTATAGGAAAATCATCTTTTGAAATTCAGTGTTCTTATATTGCCCTTGTGTTTCCTATTACTACAATTAATACTGAAACTAATTGACTTATGGTGACTGTTTCCTAAGTTGCCCTCACTCGACATCCTGTCTGTGAGGATCTGGGACCGGATCGTTTTCCCCGCTGCCGAGGGTCCGGTAAGCGGGGAAAAGGACCGGAACACGGCGGGAGGGGGGGGCACCTTTTCCGCCATCCCGGAAGGGTGATCCCGCGGCGAATCTGCCAATGGGACCAACCTTATCGGAAAGCCAATTGTCCACCGTTTAAAAAAAAAAAACCAGGGTTATGGCAGCTATCTGCTGCCATAACACCGGTATTTAGGTTTAAATGGAGGACGTATGTATACATTGGCCGGTTGGCAAGTGGCTAGGGACATAGTTTACACACATAAATGATGATAGGTACTGCTGGGTACTGATGAGTAGTACTGATACTGATAGGTGATACTGATACTGTACTGATGGGTACTGATGATCAGTACTGATACTAATAGGTGATAGGTACTGATGAGTACTGATGAGTAGTGATGGGTACTGATGAGCAGGCGGCAAGTACTCGGGTACTTCAGACGTGAGGTACTCTGATGAGCAGGTGGAAGGTACTCAGGTACTCTGATGGGTAGGTGACAGGTACTCGGGGTACTCTGAGTGGTAGTTGACAGGTACTCGAGTACTCTGATGGGTAGGTGACGGGTACTCCGATGACGGGTACTCGGGTACTCCAATGACGGGTACTCGGGTACTCCGATGACAGGTACTCAAAGTACCCGAGTACCTGTCATCAGAGTACCCCAGTACCCATTATCAGAGTACCGAGTACCCGTCATCAGAGTACCCGAGTACCTGTCATCAGAGTACCCAAGTACCTGTCATCAGAGTACCTGAATACCTGTCACCAGCCCATCAGAGTACCCGAGTACCTGTCATCAGAGTACCTGATGGGCTGGTGACATGTACTCGGGTACTTTGATGGGCTAGTGACAGGTACTTTGATGGGCTAGTAACAGGTACTTTGATGGGCTAGTGACGGTGCTCTTTATTGGGGGGGCAATCAGTGTGTTTTGGGGTGCACTGTAATTGGTAACTAGCTGTTACCACAATCTCCTCCTCACACAGGATCAGTGTGTGAGGAGGAGAGCACGGTGACAGCTAGTTACCGTGTTCTGTGTTGACATTTGTGACCGGTTGTGATTGGACACAGCCGGTCACGTGGTAAAAAGCCAATTTCATTGGCTCTTTACCTAGATCAGGGATGGGCTCTGTCCGAGGGACGAGCCCCGTCCCCGATCGCCGCGCTGCGCGCCTCCGGGGGGGCGGGCATTGAAGAGAGAGCGAGCGGCGAGCGCTGGAGCCGCTCATGTGATCGGCTGTGATTGACACAGCTGATCACGTGGTAAACAGCCAATTTCATTGGCTGTTTACCTTGATCCGGGATGGGCTATGTCCAGGGGATGAGCCTCATTCCCGATCGCCGCGCTGAGTGCCCCCGGGGGCGTGCAGTAGCGGGAAGATCCAGCTGCCGTCATATGACGTCGGCCCGGATCGGTAAAGCCTTCCTGCCACCGTCATTTTACAATGAGGCGGCATGGAAGTGGTTAAAGGACCCCCTGTGTTGAGACAAGTATGAGGGCTGCCATTGCAGAGCGCCATCTGAAAATGTTAATTAGCTGGCTGTGTCCACAAGTCTCTGGCTTCAGTATAAAGATTTAAAATGTGACTTGCAAATGCACTGTGGATCAACATGGCAGTCAAGCAACTAGCATTTCCTGGAAGATGAGGTTCATGTCACCATCTATATTTCCTCTGTACGGGTTGTTTTCAGGCTGCTGTGCTCAAGTAATGTGCAAAATGTATGTTGGTTTGTTGCGGTACCAGGAATTTTTTTGTGACATGCAAATGCACATATGTTGTAGTGCACCACAACACACAGTAACACACTACCATGAGTAGAGGTGGCCATGTTACAAAAAATAGGGCATGCTTCTTTTTTGGTGTGTTTTGGTGCATTAGATTATTTTTGTAAAATACCTGGAGTTCAGTATCTATAAATTTACTGCTCCTTAAATTAGGACCCCTACATACAAATCATTGGAAAGCTTGGTAAAACAGTTTTTTTTGTTAAACTTGTTTTTTATTAATTTTAATACAGATAATAACAATACAAACATACAATTACCCAAGGGAACCAACCAATACATACATTCTACAATTCCTAACCTAACCCCAAAGAAAAAAAAAAAGAGAAAGAAAAAAAAATTATAGTGATAAATAAAGTATACATTTTTTAATATATATTTCACTTTTATCTCCCCTTTCCTTTTCCTTCCTTCCCTTCTAGGTACTAAAGCATAACTTTACCCTTTAACATGAGTTTAATGAGGTTTGGGGATGTTGGGTCAGTAGTGTATCTACAGTATCAGAAGAATTGGGAAATCCTTGAAGAGTAGTAGAGAGTGGGGGGCTATTGGCCTACATGGGCTGAAGGTATATAGGTTTGGAAAATGGAAAGAAGAGAAGGAAAAGGGTAAAGTTATGCTTTGGTAGAACACAGTTAAAGTGATTGTAAACAATCACCTTGTAAAACAATCCACTCAGTTCAAAATAAAAATGAAAGGCAAAACATTTGTTTAAAGATATTAAAAAACATTATCAATGCCTTTTTTCCTCCTTTTTTTTTATAAGTGATCACATTCCCTGTGTTCCCTCTGTTCTCAGTTGCATAAGAGCTGGGAGGAGGAGGAGGAGGAGAAGCAGCACACTGATCTTCCCAGTGGAAGGTTGTGCAGAGTGTCAGGCTTCTATCATTGGAGGAGAACAGGCTAAGTTCCCAGCACAGCTAGAGAACTGACCATGCTGTGCTTTCCTGATAAGCATGGTCAGTTTTTAATAGGAAAGGAGAGGGACTAGCAGGAACACCAGGAATTTCACACAAAGAGAATAGGATACCTTTTCGTACACGGTACAGCAGACACATATCAGGAATATGAAATGCTGGGGTAACAAACACTTTACTAATGGATGTGCTTCCCTGAGAACTCAACTTTGTCTCTTTTTTAAATCAAGAGAAAAGTTTATTGAGAAATCGCACACACGTACATACATGTCACAAGTAGAGAAATAGCAACAGAAGTCATATAGTAGTTTACAGATCACAGCCTGTTTCAAAGATGCAGTGGTAAGTTTAGACCAACATAAAAAAAAAATACAACCCCCAATTGACATGTTAACCAAACAACAGTGAAGAGGGTGTCACCCTCAATGCAAACCACATGAGCCCTACACCACCCACAGCAGTTAACCACTTGCCGACCGCCGCAAGTACATATACTGCGACGGTCAGCCCCGTGCAGGCAAAGTGACGTGTGGGTACGTCACCCGCCTGCGAGCCAATAGGGGGCGAGCGCCCGCCCCCGGAGGCATGCTCCCGCCCCCGCTTGTTCACTGTGATCCCCGCGCGTGTGACCGTCGGACCCGATGTCCGCCGGTCTCTCGCGATCGTCCGTTACAGAGGGAGAAAGGCAGGCGGCTAATGTAAACAAAGCTGCCTGTCATTCTCCCCTGTGTAAGTGCAGAGATCATACGGTCCTGCTATGTAAGATCGTATGTCTCTGTAGTTACACAACAAGCCACACCCCTTTACAGTTAGAAGCACGCCCCTAGGGACACACTTAACCCCTCCTTCTCCAATAAAGTTAACCCCTTCCCTGCCAGTGTCATTTTTACAGTAACAGTGCATATTTATAGCACTAATTACTGTAGTAATGTCACTGGTACCCCCAAAAGTGGCAAAAATGTCAGTCAAGGGTCCGATCTGTCTGCCGAAATGTCGCAGTCCCGCAAAAAAAATCGCAGATTGCCGCCATTACTCGTTAAAAAAAAAACAATAAAAATGACAAAAATCTTTCCCTTAGTTAGTAAACGCAATAACTTTTGCGCAAACCTATCAAAATACGCTTATTGCGATTTTTTTTACCAAACATATGTAGCAGAAAACAAATTGGCCTAAAATGTTAAAAAATAGTGATTTTTACATTTTTTTTGAGAATTTCATATAAAAAATATGAAAACTATTGCTATTTTTTCAAAATTGTCGCTCTTTTTTTGTTTATAGCGCAAAAAATAAAAATCGCACAGGTGATCAAATACCACCAAAAGAAAGCTCTGTTTGTGGGAAAAAAAGGACGTCAAATTCGATTAGGTACAGCGTCGCAGAACCGCGCAATTGTCCGTTATCCGAATCGCAAAATAGGGCCTGGTCAGGAAGGGGGTAAAATCTTCCGGGGCTTAAGTAGTTAAAGCAGCAGTCGGTCTAGGATCAACTCAACCAAACCCTTCCAAATCTTCTGAAACTTGGACGGAGAGCCCTGTGCTAGTATTTATATTTTTCTATACGAAGGGTGGAGCCCAATTGCTCCATCCACATCCTACAGGTTGGGGGTTCCTGTGCAATCCTCAGACAACACAAATAATTTCATGTAGATGGCTTGTTTTACATTTAAAGTGATAAATGCTTAATTTTATGCATGCAAATAGATTTGCTAAGTAGTTGCAATAAGTCCCTCGAGCCTTTCAAGACAGATAGTGGGGAAACCTGATGACCAAAGTGAGCAGGCAAGAGGGTCAGTGGTAGGGTACTTTTCTGTGTGTAGTGCTTAACCACTTAAGCCCCGGAAGATTTTACCCCCTTCCTGACCAGGGGGTATTTTGCGATTTGGCACTGCGTGACTTTAACGGACAATTGCGCGGTCGTACGGCGCTGTATCTAAACGAATTTGGCGTCCTTTTTTTCCCACAAACAGAGCTTTCTTTTGGTGGTATTTGATCACCTGTGCGATTTTTTGATCACGCGCTATAAACAAAAAAAGAGCGTTAATTTTGCAAAAATAGCAATATTTTTCACATTTTTTTATATGAAATTCCCCCCCAAAAAAATGTAAAAATCAAAATTTTTTAACATTTTCGGCCAATTTGTTTTATGCTACATATGTTTGGTAAAAAAAATCGCAAAAAGCGTATTTTGATTGGTTTGCGCAAAAGTTATCGCGTTTACTAACAAAGGGAACGATTTTTTTCATTTTTGATGTTTTTTTTTAACGCGTAATGGCGGCGATCTGCGATTTTTTTTGCGGTACTGCGACATTGCGGCGGACAGATCGGACCCTTGACTGACATTTTTGACACTTTTGGGGTTACCAGTGACATTTCTACAGTAATCAGTGCTATACATATGCACTGTTACTGTAAAAATTACACTGGCAGTGAAGGGGTTAACTTTTTTTTGAAAGGGAGGGGCTATGTGTGTCCCTAGGGGTGTGCTTTCTACTGTGATTGCCTGTGGCTTCAGATGTATGAAGAGTGATCAACGGTTCTACATATTAGAACCGTATGATCATCCTTCATACACAGGGGAGAATGACAGGCAGCTTGTTTACACAAGCTGCCTGACTTTCCCCCTCTCCCCCGCCGATCGCAGAGTGACCGGCGGACATCGGGTCTGCCGGTCACACGCGCGGGGGAGTCCGTGACCACGCGGGAGCGGGAGCGCGCCTCCGGGGGCACGCGCTCGCTCCCTAGACCCTCACAAGCTAGTGACGTAGCCCTACGTCACTTTGCCTGTGAGGGGCTGACTGCCGACGTAGATCGGCGTTAGGCAGTCGGCAAGTGGTTAAGGAGGATTGAATTGCAAGTTCAGCCATGGCTTCACAGTTGTTATTTCAGTGACTCCTCCCGTCCAAATTATAAGCTTAGCACAGCACACAGATATACATAGCATGCTCACGTAATCTGCAATTTTGCTTCCAATATGGGCAAGTCCCACGGCAAGGGGATTAAGCAGCCGCCCACACCTTCTCCACCGCTTCAGGTTTATACTTATACGAATTGGATGCGGTTTTCCATGCATCCAATTCACATACCTGTCAAAAAGGGGTACCAGTTCCCCCCCTTCCCCCTGAAAGGTGCCAAATGTGTCACCAGAAGGGGGGAAGGAAGCAGACGAGCGCAAGTTCCACTTTTGGGTGGAACTCCGCTTTAACATGTTAAAGCTTATATGGGATGAAAAGGATTTACACATGCTTTATTAATTTTATTGTGACTACTGGCTGAGTAATGTTTACTCAGCATATTTTGTTGCACAATTCTCATTCTTTCTTTTTTGCTGTAAATTGTCCACATAGGGAATTTTTTATTTGCAGTAGATTTATGGCTAGATTAATCACACCACAGTTACTGCCTGGAAGCCGTGTAAGCTGGCAGGATATATAACCGTTGTTTAGTACTTTTAAGTGTGGTGTGTCTCACATACTTAGATTTGTAGTCGTCTTGCATTTTCCAGTTAAGTGCGTCGACACCTGACTATGCTGGAAAATCCCTGGGCAATAGCTAGATCACTTACTGCATGGCAAATGGCTCTGCAGCTCAGACTGGATGATCTTAATTGAAAAGACATGTACTTAGCTATGAAAGATGTTAACATTTTCCTTTCACAAGCAAGAACATTTTTTAAACTTGCTGCTGGTGTGTTTTCATCTCTTTAGATATTAGAAGTATGTTTAAAAGATTAAAGAAAATGCACAATCATCCCAAGCATGGAAATGTTGTGTACAGCAGTCATAGGATAACATTAGAGAAGAACTTATCTCTGGAAAAAAAATGTAATAAACATGCATTTATCAGCCCAGGGATTCAGTGCCGTCATTACCTGGGCCGGTTCTTTGCTGGTCTTCAAGTCCCTGGTGCCGCCATCTTGGATGTGGGAAACTGGCTGTGACTTCCTGGTGCTTCATAGCCAGCTTCCCCCTGCACACGCGTGAGTAGGGCTGTGCTCTCCTAATGAACCTGCAGCCTCCTGTGACCTGTGACGTGTCTCAGGAAGTTGTGGCCAGGAAGCAGGGAAGGATGGGGGGGGGACTGAACTCTTGGCAATCAGAGCAGAAGTGGAGCGGGTACCTGTCAGAAATAGGTACCCACTCAAAAAAAAAAATCTCCAATAGCGTTGAGGGAGAGAAAGCAGAATTTCCCTTTTTAGGTGAAGTTCTGCTTTACGTGCTTTTATGTAGGTAGTTAAATCCAGCTAAATACCTTTTTAATGAGTTTTGTAGAAGACTGTCCCTTTATTTACAGTGCCTTGCGAAAGTATTCGGCCCCCTTGAACTTTGCGACCTTTTGCCACATTTCAGGCTTCAAACATAAACATATAAAACTGTAATTTTTTGTGAAGAATCAACAACAAGTGGGACACAATCATGAAGTGGAACGAAATTTTTTGGATATTTCAAACTTTGTTAACAAATAAAAAACTGAAAAATTGGGCGTGCAAAATTATTCAGCCCCTTTACTTTCAGTGCAGCAAACTCTCTCCAGACGTTCAGTGAGGATCTCTGAATAATCCAATGTTGACCTAAATCAGTGGTTCTCAATTCCAGTCCTCGGGACCCACTAACAGGCCAGATTTTAAGTATTACCTTGGGGGATGCAGACTAGAATACTGCAATCACTGAGCAGCAAATGAGATCACCTGTGATGTAATTTAGTTATCTTGCAAACCTGGCCTGTTGGTGGGTCCCGAGGACCGGAATTGAGAACCACTGACCTAAATGACTAATGATGATAAATAGAATCCACCTGTGTGTAATCAAGTCTCCATATAAATGCACCTGCACTGTGATAGTCTCAGAGGTCCGTTTAAAGCGCAGAGTGCATCATGAAGAACAAGGAACACACCAGGCAGGTCCGAGATACTGTTGTGGAGAAGTTTAAAGATGGATTTGGATACAAAAAGATTTCCCAAGCTTTAAACATCCCAAGGAGCACTGTGCAAGCGATAATATTGAAATGGAAGGAGTATCAGACCACTGCAAATCTACGAAGACCTGGCCGTCCTTCTAAACTTTCAGCTCATACAAGGAGAAGACTGATCAGAGATGCAGCCAAGAGGCCCATGATCACTCTGAATGAACTGCAGAGATCTACAGCTGAGGTGGGAGACTCTGTCCATAGGACAACAATCAGTCGTATACTGCACAAATCTGGCCTTTATGGAAGAGTGGCAAGAAGAAAGCCATTTCTTAAAGATATCCATAAAAAGTGTTGTTTAAAGTTTGCCACAAGCCACCTGGGAGACACACCAAACATGTGGAAGAAGGTGCTCTGGTCAGATGAAACCAAAATCAAACTTTTTGGCAACAATGCAAAACGTTATGTTTGGCGTAAAAGCAACACAGCTCATCACTCTGAACACACCATCCCCACTGTCAAACATGGTGGTGGCAGCATCATGGTTGGGGCCTGCTTTTCTTCAGCAGGGACAGGGAATATGGTTAAAATTGATGGGGAAGATGGATGGAGCCAAATACAGGACCATTCTGGAAGAAAACCTGATGGAGTCTGCAAAAGACCTGAGACTGGGACGGAGATTTGTCTTCCAACAAGACAATGATCCAAAACATAAAGCAAAATCTACAATGGAATGGTTCACAAATAAACATATCCAGGTGTTAGAATGGCCAAGTCAAAGTCCAGACCTGAATCCAATCGAGAATCTGTGGAAAGAACTGAAAACTGCTGTTCACAAATGCTCTCTATCCAACCTTGAGCTCGAGCTGTTTTGCAAGGTGGAATGGGCAAAAATTTCAGTCTCTCGATGTGCAAAACTGATAGAGACATACCCCAAGCGACTTACAGCTGTAATCGCAGCAAAAGGTGGCGCTACAAAGTATTAACTTAAGGGGGCTTAATAATTTTGCACGCCCAATTTTTCAGTTTTTTATTTGTTAAAAAAGTTTGAAATATCCAATAAATTTAGTTCCACTTCATGATTGTGTCCCACTTGTTGTTGATTCTTCACAAAAAATTACAGTTTTATATCTTTATGCCTGAAATGTGGCAAAAGGTCGCAAAGTTCAAGGAGGCCGAATACTTTCGCAAGGCATTGTACCTCATTGAAGGGCATGGGCACCTTTAACGACATTCTCCACAATATCCTAGACTTTCATCAAATCCCGGCCATGCCCAGGGAATATAAATTCCACCAGGGTCCTGCCTGAGCTCTTCAGAGGTGCCTAAAAATTGCCCCAAACTGCCCAAAAAGTCTTCCACAAATCCAGTGGGTGGATGAAGCCTGCCTTTTTGTTATACAGAGTCACAATTTTTTTACTGTGCAACATTACAACCTTGGCTACCACGTGGGCTAGCCAATGGCATCCTAACAATCGATAAAGTCATTGGTTGAGAAGGAGGGCATTATGCACCTGCACACCATCCTTGTTTGCCCCTCCCCTGCCCGTCTGTCAGCACTTGGGTCACATTAGCTGAGAGAAATTGAAGAAGAAGAGAAACACTGTAGTATCAGTGTGCTTTGTAAGAATAAATCATCTCTGATGTTGGGTCCTGCTATAAGTCGCTGATCACCGCCATTACAGTATAGCGTCTATAGCTGCCTAAATTCCAGTATATATAACTTAGTTTGTAGGTGCTATAACCTTTGCACAAACCAATTAATATACACTTATTGGGATTTTTTTTTTTTTTGCCAAAGACATGTAGCAGAATACATTTTGGCCTAAATTTATGAAGAAACTTGATTTTTTTTTATTGGATATGTTTTGTAAAAGAATAGAGAAAATATTGTTTTCTTTTTTTTTCAAAATGTTTGGTCTTTTATAATTTATGTAATTGTAGCACTGCCCTCTTAGGGACTGCTGGATTTTCACCCTGTCAGGTCCCCCCGGGTTACCGTTAGCAACTTTGGCATTCAAGTCTACCACTTTTTTTCTTGGCTCAGTCAATAATTAATCCAGGGGTATGTTGTTGTTTTGTTTTTATTTTATAAATTAGGAATGGGAGAAGGGAATAGTGGGATACTCCAGATTAACTATGTACAAAGTTTGGAGGACATCTATCTGTTGATACAGCCAGGCTGTTGATCTACCTTGCCACTTAGGTGGATTTAAGGTTAAGTCTCTTTCCAGGTGAATTGATGAACTAAAGTTATCTTTAGGACACTCACCTAGTATCCTCTTTCTTGACCATTGACACCGTCCACTGACTATCTTACTCTGGGGTGGTCCCCCTCAGGTCAGGCCCCTTGACGCGATCCTTGGTACTCACAATACTGTTTTTCTAGGGTTTCCAGTGTCTCCCCCTTAGTCAGCTTTCCTGGACCTCTGGGTTCAGCTTCGTTCCCCTGGCCCCCAGGAGTGGACGCCCTTCTGATGCCCCATACCACTGCTACAGAGGAGGAGGCAGCCCCCACCCTCCCTCTGGGACTCTGCTCACCAGCCAAAGACCCTGCAGCACATGTGCTTCTGGCTTTTATACAGTATCCCAAAATGCAATCACCAGAACTGTATCAAAGCCTATGTATCCATTGGTCAGGTTTCCTCCCACTGTCCAACATGCCTCCTTATTGGACCAGTGTGAAACACTTTCTAAACTCAAAGAATCACATACTGAGCACACTGAGCAGACCTCACTAACAAATCATGCTCTCTGCTAAACAGAAAGCAATATAGGTTTGCCTGCTGCTCCTCTGATAGGCAGACAGAGACAAAGCACCTACCTATAAAACAAAGAAAAAACCCAGAGGTGATCAAAGACCACTAAAAGAAAGCTCTATTTGCATGCAAAAAATTACACAGATGTAATTTGCATACAGTGTTGCCTGACCCCTCAATTGCCAGTTAGAGTAGCGCAGTGCTGAATAGCAAAAAATGCCCTGGTCATCAAGTAGTTAAAGTGGTTGTAAAGGCCAAATGTTTTTATCTTAATGCACTTTCTGTGTGCAGCAGCCCCCTTCAGCCCCCCTAATACTTACCTAAGCCCAATCTCAATCCAGCAATGTTGCATGAGAGTCTCGGCTGACTCTCTCTCTTCATTGGCTAAGACAGAAGCGAGGCACCACTGGCTGCCGCTGCTGTCAATCAAAGTCATTAAACCAATGAGGAGAGAGAGGGGGGCGGGGCGGAGCAATGGCTCTGTGTTTGGATGGACACACAGAGCTGAGGCTTGGCTCGGGTGCCCCCATAGCAAGCTACTTGCTAAGGGGGCACTCGACAGGGGGGAGGGGCCAGGAGCACCGGCGAGGGACCCGAGAAGTGGAGGATCTTGGCTGCTCTGTGCAAAACCAACTGCACAGAGGAGGTAAGTATAACATGTTTGGTATTTTTAAACAAAACAAAAAGAAGGCTTTAATATAACTTTAATTATCTTTTGTTTTGTAACTAAAATAAACCCTTATAATAAATGTCTTTTCTTTTTTTTTTTTGCTCCCTTTTAATGTTTAATATACAACTGAAAGTGTAATGTACCTATAATTGCAAAAAATACCGGTTAATCCTGCCAGGAATCTTGAGAGTTGATAACTGCCCCACTGTTATCAGCCTGCATTGATTTCAGCTAACTCGTAGACTGCAGAACCCCCCCCCCCCCCCAAGGTGTGGAGAAAATTTGAGGGTAAGGTGTTCGGTAGTCCTAAAACTCTTATTTTCCTTTTTTTATCAGGTTTACATATGATTTAAACCTATTTTACATTAAAAAAACACTTCCAATTATTGTCTACGTATCAGGCATGTTGATCATATGTTGATCTCTGTTGCTACAGGAGATCAACACTATTTGGTAAAAAGCAGAGTGATTCATGGTGGAGGATTCACGTGGAGAAACACTTACCTTCCGTTTGTTTGTCCTTTGCACTTGTTGGATCAAATCTGCATGGGTTTTGCAATATGAATTTACATGTGTTTAGGATGGCACCATTAACTTGCACATTTATATTATTTATTGATTATTGTGTTACATTGATAGTAAGAGTATGTTTTAGGCATTTATTGATTTTTTTTTGAAGATTTTTCATTTATTTATTTGGTGTGATACATTTATTCACAGTTGTTGTTTACAAATGCACTTGCACTTTGTGAAATATGATGAGATTTTTTATTAATCTAAACACGGAAGTGCACTTACTGTATCTACCAAGATAGCTGGTTGAGATTTGTATTCAGATGCCTGTGCAAGCGCCGCATCCTATTATGCACTATATAAAAAATATATTTTCTCTATACAATTGTATCAGACATATACAGACAAACCCATTAAGAAGCACAGAGAGATTGAGACTTTCAGCTACATGTTGAAAATATGTATAGGGTTAAGTATCTATTAAAATTGCAATAAATAATGATGTTTATTATGAAACTTAGGTAAACTGTTTGCACACTAGGGGTCTCCAAACTCCCTGAGCATCAAATGAGACAAAGACATCTTTATCTGCTCTGCATAGAATATCATATAGCAGGAATTCTATAATTACAGGATTTTTATCACCTTTTTCGAATGAACAATTCTGGAAGTAAATACGTCTGTGCCTTATAAACATTCTGCATGAAGTGTATTGTAGATTCATGCATGAATTGAGAATCTGATCATGGATTTAGAAACCATGGCTATGTCATTTTGAATTGAATTGTAATTATATATTCCATCTCCTGGGATACATATGGCAAACTGAAAGCCGCAGTGTACAATAAAAATCTTTTGTGTGCACAGAAGTGTAAATCATTGCTTGTATTAAAGCTAGTAATTTATGAAGTAATCTAAAGCATATGTTTCAGGTGAACTGCCTGCAACAGAAAATCGAACTCACTCTTATTCATTGGTACATGTTCTTTTGTTTTTACTTCATTGGCAATTCATGGGCAGAAGTGCTGTTTTATCTAAATAGACACATTAGAAATTCATACCTCCCAACTTTCTGAGATGGGCATGAGGGACACCTATTACCATAGACGTGTGCACAGGGTGTGCCGGATGTGCCTGGGCACACCCTTATCACGCCATGCGCATTAGCATTATTGCTCTTTGTACCAGCAGGAAGATAGGAAAGATTTCCCTCTTACCAGCTCTGCCGTAAGAGAATGGCTTACGCACTTTTCTTTTGCTGTGCCAGCAGGGAGATCAGTGTGCCGGGGCCACATATATAAGTAGACACACACACACACACACACACACACACACACACACACACACACGTGTTTTTGAGCTTTAGGGTGCCCACCCTAATGCAATTGGCTGCACACACCTATGGTGTAGACATAGGACACCCCACACCTCTGCCAAGCCCCATAAAGGAGAATTGTACAAAAGAAAATGATTGGTTAAACCTACAAGTGATATTTTATTACTGATATTCCTTTCTATTGGCTTTTGGAATTTACAAATGCAGCAATTTAGAATTTGGATGAAAAGTTTATCACTGTACAACACTTTTTGATAGGTAAGTAGTGCATTTAATATACAACTATATAGATCAGACAAACGTAGTTCCCTCCAAGGTAGGTGCTAGAGAGTGTGTATAGTTTTTGGTTTCTCTGCCTAACATAAGGTAATCAGATTTTTAAAATGAAATCTGGGGACATTTTTATTGGCAAATGGTAAACTATTTTATAAGTATATTTTCCTCAAATTATGTATGCAGTGTATGTGGAATGTGTTTATAGAATGATTGTATGATATATATCTTATTTCTCACACTTCGTCCACGAGATAAAAAAAAAAAAGATACTTCTCAGAATTTTTTGAGATATGACTACCAAATGTTATTAAAATAAGATAGAAAAAAAACAGTTCAAGAGTGCGTTACATAAAGAATGCAGGGTTCAGGAGTGTGCTACATAAAGAATGCAGGGCTCAGGAGTATGCTATATAAAGAATGCAGGGCTCAGAAAGGTGCTACATAAAGAATGCAGGGCTCAGGAGTGTGCTACATAAAGAATGCAGGGCTCTGGAGTGTGCTACATAAAGAATGCAGGGCTCAGTAGTGTGCTACATAAAGAATGCAGAGCTCGGGAGTGCGCTACATGAAGAATGCAGGGCTCAGCAGTGCGCTACATAAAGAATGCAGGGCTCATCTGTGCCTATTGCCCAGTGCCCAGCAATGCAGCCTTACCAGTGCCCAGCAATGCAGGCGGACCAGTGCCCAGCAATGCATCCTGACCAGTGCAGGGGATCAGAGAGAAGAGAGCCGGCCGAATCATCACAGGCCGGTGTCGCCCACTGTGTCATCTTTAATTTGAATTGCCGGGTGCCCACTGTCACACAAGTCCCACCTCCTGGATCGGCTCCTACCTATGATAGACAGCACATGTCCAGGCATTGGACAAGTATGCTGTCTATCAAAGGAGCCAAACCAGGAAGCCGGACATTGTGTTATTGCAGGCACTGGCGATTCAAATGAAAGCTGTAACATGTGGGCGATGCTGGCCTGACACCCCCCCCCCCTAGTGTGTGCCACCTGGGATGGACTGCCTCCCCTCTACCTCAGCACCTGCCCAGGATTGGCCCTGCACTTAGCGGCGCGCAGCCCCTGGGACAAAACCGGGGACAGACTGGCTCCGGGGACAGTGTCCTCAATCCGAGGACTGTCCCCGGAAACCGGGGATGTCTGGTCACCTTAGCCTAACAGGGAGACAGCCAGGCAAATTCAGACGCTGTCTGCTTAACAGAGAGCAGTGATTATTTGATAGAGTCTGCTCAGTGTGATCTGGTGCCACTCATGCTGTCTTGAACGTTTCCTACTGGTCCAATAGCCATAGGGTATATTGGACACTGGGAGGAAATCTGACAGATGAGGGCATGGATGTATTTACAGCCCTGGCCAATTGGAAGGGGGGTGCCCAAGGCATACTGGGTGACTGTACTTATATCGGGAGGGCACATGAGATTGGGGTCTTTGGCTGGAGAGCAGAGAAGGGGGTTGTTGTCCCTCCCCTGCACAGGCTGACATGTGGGCTCAAATTGACCTTAGGGCCAGAAACTTAGGAGCTGCAAACCATGGGCTCTAAAGAGTTGACTGAGGGGAGCCATGCCTGGAAGGATCTGTTTGCGACTCCTGTGAGTACAGGTGAAGGAGTAAATAAACTGCGCTAACCAATCTAACCGGTGTATAAGCTGCTGGCACAAAAACAACTGACAGACAGGTTGATGCAAATATAAAAAGTGAAAAGAAGTGCAGCGCTATGGTTTTAAAAGGAACTATAACAGTTCCCAATGCAAAAAATAAATAAAGTGCATGGACATCCAAATCCATGAAATAAACACAATCAAAAGTTCATAATAAATATTAAAAAAAGTGCCAATGCTAAGTGCAAATAGGATAATCCAAAAGGAGAAGGTGAATCGTGATAATGATGTCCCGTCACCAACGCCAAAATAAATATTGCGCTCACCAGATGTTGTTGACCCAAAATACTATATAGCATGAGGGCCAAATAAAGCTCTTATGGCACTTTTCCACTGCAAGTACCGGCTAGTACCGGCTCGGCTCTACTCGGCCCTGCTTGGCCCGGTTTGCTTTTCCACTGCGGTACCGCATGGTATAGTGTCGGAACGGTTCGGTACGGTACGGTATAGGTTTGCTTTTCCACTAAAGTAGTACTAAAGTTAAGTGGGTGGGATAACAACGGGGTGGGTGTGATTCTCTGACCAATCAGTGGCTAGTAGTGACTGCATGCAAAGGATTGTGGGATATGGTACCAGTTTGGTACCTGTTGAAACCACAATCGAGTAGGTACTGTTTTTTCAGAGCCGTACCGTACCGTTCGGTTCCATGCAGTGGAAAAGCAAACCTATACCGTACCGTACCGAACCGTTCCGACCCTATACCATGCGGTACCGCAGTGGAAAAGCACAAAAGCGTGCCAAGCCGGTACGGTTCTATGCAGTGGAAAAGCGCCATTAGGTTGATGTAGGATTCCTTAAAACGAACTGCGACCACGGACGTTCCCCAGGTAGATGTCCAGGTAAATGGAGAAGATGACTCACAAATATCCAGATCCATGTGGAAGTAGACCAAAGGAAACAGACATAGTGTAAAACCCCAATAATAAATTTATTAAAAAAGGGAAAAGACACTCACAAACAATCCAGTGGTACAGGCAGAAAAGTATGCAAGTCTGGCTATAAAGGCACGATCCTGATGCATTTCGTCCCACAGGACATTCTCAAAGGATTTGACCAGCAAGTTAACAAGGAATCCAATTTCCCGCAAAAGGACGTACCTGTAGGTCACTGTTGAAATGGTCTTACCGGGTGATGCCTGTGCCGTTTTTTAGAGCAGATGGTCGGCTTTCAAGTGATAACAACTGATGCGGCTAAGTAGCCACCCTGCCATTATCACAAGGAGTGGGAGGGGACGTCCCCCCCCCGCCGCCACCGAGAGACCCGAGCAACCAGCTGGGCACGCCCACCGGCTGGTCAGAGTCCTGAACAAAGCAGAAATGGGCTTCAATCAGGTCTCCGATGTAGTGATCTGGAAGTGATGTCACAACGTCACTTCCGGGTTACTTGGCTACCAAAGGCTCAGATTTTTAAAAATCCAAAGTATTCAAAAAAGCAGATTTTGGCATTTTGAATACTTTGAAGTGCAGTGGAGGGGTTCGAGGGTATATATATAATGTGTGGGGGTTCTAAGTAATTTTCTAGCAAAGAATACTGATTTTAACTTGTAAGCAAGAAGTGTAAGAAAAAGGCTTGGCCCTTAAGTTGTTAAACATCTAGGGCGATCAAAGGGTTAAATGTGTGCCTAGCTAGTGTTTTAGTATACTGTATGAGGTGCTTTTACTAAGGCAAGTAAGGGATTTTTTTCCCTGCTTTGCAGGGAAAGAAAACCCATTCATTCACCGTTGAAAGGACAGGGCTATGCTTTGTTTATATAGACAGGGCTCTGCCCTGTGTAAACTCTGGATGATCAGCAGTAATCAATTGGCTGGCACCCGCTGATTGACATCTGCTGTGTTTAATCACAGGTTTAATTTAATTGCCGGTGGCGCGTGCCCCCTACCCTGGTATCATTGTCGTATCTTAACCACTTGCCGACCGCCGCACGACTATCTACGTCGGCGGTCAGCCCCTCACAGGCAAACTACGTCGCTTGCTTGTGAGGGTCTAGGGAGCGAGCGCGCGCCCCCGGAGGCGCACTCCCGCTCCCGTGTGGTCACGGACCCCCCCACGCGTGTGACCGGCGGACCCGATGTCCGCCGGCCACTCTGCGATCGGCGGGGGAGAGGGAGAAAGTCAGACGGCTTGTGTAAACAAGCTGCCTGTCATTCTCCCCTCTGTATGAGAGATGATCATACGGTTCTACTATGTAGAACCGTTGATCACTCTGCATACAGCTGAAGCCACAGCCAATCACAGTAGAAAGCATGCCCCTAGGGACACACACAGAGCCCCTCCCTCTCAAATAAAGTTAACCCCTTCACTACCAGTGTACTTTTACAGTAACAGTGCATATATATAGCACTGATTACTGTAGTAATGTCACTGGTAACCCCAAAAGTGTCAAAAATGTCAGTCAAGGGTCCGATCTGTCCGCCGCAATGTCGCAGTACCGCAAAAAAAATCGCAGATCGCCGCCATTACGCGTTAAAAAAAAACAACAAAAATTACAAAAATCTTTCCCTTTGTTAGTAAACGCGATAACTTTTGCGCAAACCAATCAAAATACGCTTTTTGCGATTTTTTTTACCAAACATAGGTAGCATAAAACAAATTGGCCGAAAATGTTAAAAAATTTTGATTTTTACATTTTTTTGGGGGGGAATTTCATATATAAAAAAGTGAAAAATATTGCTATTTTTGCAAAATGTACGCTCCTTTTTTGTTTATAGCGCATGATAAAAAAATCGCACAGGTGATCAAATACCACCAAAAGAAAGCTCTGTTTGTGGGAAAAAAAGGACGCCAAATTCGTTTAGGTACAGTGTCGCACGACCGCGCAATTATCCGTTAAAGTCACGCAGTGCCGAATCGCAAAATACCCCCTGGTCGTTTAGCAGCCAAATCCTCCGGGGCTTAAGTGGTTAAAGCAGTATTAAATCCAAAAGCAAACATTTATTTTGTAGCTTACCAATACTTAGACGTAATGACTGTATTCGTTTTCTTTTTTAGTCTTTCTTTCTTCTATTTTCAGCTGGTTATCTAGCCAGTAAGCCTGCTGTTTTTCAAAAGAACAAGTTCTCCAGCAGACTGTATCAGTTACAGGGATGAGACAAACCATTTACCACTGACAGGGGTGCTTACAAAGATTGGCTTTTATTTATGTAAAACCTTTATCCTAAAAGGAAAAAAAACTGTTGCTGTAACTGCTTATAAAGTGGTAGCTGGAGTTTGGCCTCAATTTGTTAGTGTAGTTAAATCTGCAGGTACATCTAACACTGCCCTCCCCCCAGACTGACAGTGCTGCTGTCCAAAGGTGTCCCCTGTGCTACTTCATCCAGAGTCGGGGCACTCTAATACAGGAGGTGTGTTAATGGCCATTCACCATACGAAAACTAAGGGGAAAAAAGGAAAACAAATGCATACACCACATCTAATGACTGGTAAGACGAAATACAATATATTACCAAAAGTATTGGGACACCTGTCTTTACACGCACATGAACTTTAACCACTTAACCCCCCGGAGGATTTGGCTGCTAAACGACCAGAGGGTATTTTGCGATTCGGCACTGCGTGACTTTAACGGACAATTGCGCGGTCGTGCGACGCTGTACCTAAACGAATTTGGCGTCCTTTTTTTCCCACAAACAGAGCTTTCTTTTGGCGGTATTTGATCACCTGTGCGATTTTTTGATCACGCGCTATAAACAAAAAAAGAGCGTAAATTTTGCAAAAATAGCAATATTTTTCCCTTTTTTTTATATGAAATTCCCCCCAAAAAAAATGTAAAAATCAAAATTTTTTAATATTTTCGGCCAATTTGTTTTATGCTACCTATGTTTGGTAAAAAAAAATCGCAAAAAGCGTATTTTGATTGGTTTGCGCAAAAGTTATTGCGTTTACTAACAAAGGGAAAGATTTTTGTCATTTTTGTTGTTTTTTTTTTTAACGCGTAATGGCGGCGATCTGCGATTTTTTTTGCGGTACTGCGACATTGCGGCGGAAAGATCGGACCCTTGACTGACATTTTTGACACTTTTGGGGTTACCAGTGACATTTCTACAGTAATCAGTGCTATATATATGCACTGTTACTGTAAAAATACACTGGTAGTGAAGGGGTTAACTTTATTTGAGAGGGAGGGGCTGTGTGTGTCCCTAGGGGCGTGATTCTAACTGTGATTGGCTGTGGCTTCAACTGTATGCAGAGTGATCAATGGATCTACATAGTAGATCCATGTGATCAGCTCTCATACAGAGAGGAGAATGACAGGCAGCTTGTTTACACAAGCTGCCTGACTTTCTCCCTCTCCCCCGCCGATCGCAGAGTGGCCGGCAGCGATCGGGTCCGCCGGTCACACGCGCGGGGGGGGTCCGTGACCACGCGGGAGCGGGAGCGCGCCTCCGGCGGCGCGCGCTCGCTCCCTAAACCCTCACAGGCGAGCGACGTAGACCTACGTCACTTTGCCTGTGAGGGGCTGACCGCCGCCGTAGATAGTCGTGCGGCGGTCGGCAAGTGGTTAACCACTTAAGCCCCGGAGGATTTGGCTGCTCAAAGACCAGGGCCTATTTTGCGATTCGGCACTGCGTGACTTTAATGGACAATTGCGCGGTCGTGCGACACTGTACCCAAATTAAATTAACGTCCCTTTTTTCCCACAAACAGATCTTTATTTTTTGCGCTATAAACAAAAAAAGAGCGACAATTTAAAAAAAAAAAAAATAAAATGCTCACAGTTTTTTATATGAAATTCTCTCAAAAAAATTTAAAAATCAAAAGTTTTAAACATTTTAGGCTAATTTGTTTTCTGCTACATATTTTTGGTAAAAAATTGCAATAAGCGTATTTTGACTGGTTTGCGCAAAAGTTATTGCGTTTACTAACTACGGGAAAGATTTATGTCATTTTTTTTTTTTAACTAGTGGGACTGCGACATTGCGGCGGACAGATCGGACCCCTGACTGACATTTTTGACACTTTTGGGAGTACCAGTGACATTACTACAGTAATCAGTGCTATAAATATGCACTGTTACTGTAAAAATGACACTGGCAGGGAAGGGGTTAACTTTACTGGTGATCAAGGGGTTAAGTATGTCCCTAGGGGCGTGATTCTAACTGTGGGGGGGCGTCGCTTGTGATGTAATCACAGAGACATACGATCCTACATAGCAGGATCGCATAGCCTATGTGATTACTTTAGTGAGAATGACAGACGGCTTTGTTTACATCAGTCGTCTGTCTTTCTCCCTCTCCTGCGGGAGATCGCGAGTGGCTGGCGGCCATCGGCTCAGCAGGGAATGAGCGGGGGCGGGAACGCGCCACCGCCGGCGCTCGTTCGCCCCCTACAGGCTTGTGGGCTAGCGACATAGGTCTACGTCGCTTTGCCTGTAAGCAGCTGAGTGCCGCAGTAAATATACAGGAGGCGGTCGGCAAGTGGTTAATGGCATCCCAGTCTTAGTCCGTAGCATTCAATATTGAGTTGGCCTATCCTTTGCAGCTATAACAGCTTCAACTCTTCTGGGAAGGCTTTCCACAAGGTTTAGGAGTGTGTCTATGGGAATATTTGACCATTCTTCCAGAAGTGCATTTATAAAGTCAGGCACTGATGTGAACGAGAAGGCCTGGCTCGCAGTTTCTGCGCTATTTCATCGCAACAGTGTTCTTTTGGGTTGGGGTCAGGACTCTGTGCAGGCCAGTCAAGTTCCTGCACCCCAAATTTGCTCATTCATGTCTTTATGGACCTTGCTTTGTGCACTGGTTCTCAATCATGTTGGAACAGGAAGGGGCCATCCCCAAACTGTTCCCACAAATTTGGGAGCATGAAATTGTTCAAAATCACTTGGTATGCTGAAACCCTAAAGGGTTCCAGGCACTTGAACAAGGGGGCCAAGGTCAACCCCTAAAAAACAACCCCTACACCATAACCCCCCCTCCTCCAAATGATTTGGACCAGCGAACCAGTATTCACTCCAATCTCAAATGTTAAAAGCAAACATTTTTTAAGTGCTTTTGAACAACATTCATCATGTCATTGAATGCACCAATAAGAATTTTGATTGTTCGAAACTAGTGTATGCCTAGCTACCAATATCTCGCTTTTAATAGAAATGACAGAAGAGTCATCTTCTACAAAATCTTGTTAGTCCAATAATAAATAAAAAAAGTTGTAAAATGATAAACACTCTTTAACCTTTGACTGTAATTTTGTAACCTGACATCATGTAATAAAGCACTAATGTTGTGTTGTAATAGCATTATACTCATGGACAGCAGTTTAATTATCTTTATATAATGGTCCTCTTCCAGCAGAACACCTTAGAGGGAATGCATGACAAAAGGAGGCAGAGCTGGATTTGTAGCAGCACGGTTGCAAATGTAAGCATGATGTACAATATTGAGAAAGATTAAGACATCAGGGTATACAATTACTGGAACAGCTACATCCCGAGGAGAATAGAACACAATAGACAGTGGGTCAATATAGTCTTAATCTTGATGATATTTTTCTGCCATGATTTGCAAAAAATCACATTATGTATGCTAACATGAGCAACTGAAAATGAGCAAACAAGATTATATCTATTATTATTATTATTATAATACAGGATTTATATATTGCCCACAGTTTACACAGCACTTTACAATATAAAGAGGGACAGTACATTTACAATGCAGTTCAATACACAAGGAATAGGAATGCCCTGCTCATGGAGCTTACAATCTAAAGGGAGGAGTAGGTGGCAGACAAGGTAATAGCTGCAGGGGATGATCTGATGGAGGTGACTCAAGTACAGTTCTTAGGTGGAGTTGGGCTTAGGCTTCCCTGAATAAATTAGTTTTCAACGTTCTCCTAAAGGCGGACAGGGAGTTCCAGACAATGGTAGAGGCCGATATCTGCAGATGAGGTTTGTGATGTAGCTGGGGGAGATGTTGTGGCTGGCCTTGTATGTTGTAGTTAGTATTTTGAATTTTATACGATTGGGTAGGGGAAGCCAGTGAAGAGATTGGCAGAGATTAAAAGAGCATCGATGAACAGACTTAAAGTTTATGTATAGTCAAAACGTTTTTTTTTTTTTTTCTATAGGGTTGTTATTGTTGTTCAGTTGTTTAGTCGGCCTGAAGAAGGAGCGCATGCTCCGATAACTAGGGTTGAGCGAACACCTAGATGTCCGTGTTCGACGGGTTCGGCCGAACTTTAAAAAAAAGTCCGGGTCCGTGTCCCGGACTTTTACCGAACTTTTCCCGGACACCGAACCCCATTGAAGTCAATGGGGACCCGAACTTTAAGGCACTAAAATGGCTCTAAAACACCAAAGGAAAGGGCTAGAGTGCTGCAAATGGCAGCAAAACGTAATTAAGAGCATGGCAAGTGCTCTGCAAACAAATGTGGATAGGGAAATAACTTAAAACAACAAAAAAAAAACAGAAAAATAAAACAATGTTCTTCTTCATCTCTGAAGGACGAGGCCCATATGGAGTAGGAGGGAGGTTGAGGTGGTGGTGGATGTGGCGGTGACATAGGCGTGCGCACAGGGTGTGCTGGGTGTGCCTGGGCACACCCTAATCACCTAGGGCACATAGCATTGCCAGTGAGGAGATGGGAAAGATCTCCCTGGGACCTGCTCTGCTCTATTTCTCCTTGCCTACAGGTACATGGCCCCGATACATTACTCTCCCTGCTGGCAAACACATGCATGTGTATTTCAACTTTGGGGTGCACACCTTAATGCAATAGGCTGCGCACACCTATGGGCGGTGTAGGTGGAAGCGGCGGTGGAGGAGGACCAGGGCCGGATTAACAGCATCATGGGCTTGGTGCTGAGGATTTTGAAGGGCCTTAAGGGCCGTGCCTTGCCATGCACCCAGAGGAGGAAGGGTGCAGCCATGCATGCCTAATTCAACATGGGATGCTGTCTCTGAAGCCCATAAACACATCCATGCATCGCCAACTGTCCCTCCTTGTCCGGCCTTCACGCTGTGTGGGGAGGTTCTGAGGGTGCTGCCTGGGGAAGCGAGCATAGAAGCCAGACTTCTGTGTTTACAAGTGACAGAAGAGCGGTAACAGTGAATATGGCCAACCCGGGGCCTATATAAAAGGTAGGGGCCTGGAGCTGCAGCTCCAATAGCCCCTACATTAATCTGGCCCTGAGGAGGAGGACGAGGTAGCCAACACTGCTTCTTTTCAAAAATTTTAAATGAGGGTACACCCCAAAAGAGTGAGAAAGAGCAAAAATGGAACAATGGGTGGGTAAGGTCGGTATCCATTGCTATTCTGCATAAGGTACGGAAAAGTCCCGTGGGATCCATGCCTGGTTCATTTTAATGAACGTGAGCTTGTCCACATTGTCTCTGGACAGGCGGCTGCGCTTGTCTGTTATAACGCCCCCAGCCGTGCTAAATACCCGTTCAGATAATACACTGGCTGCAGGGCACGCCAGCACCTCCAAGGCGTAAAGGGCAAGCTCAGGCCATGTGCCCAATTTGGAGACCCAGAAGTTGAAGGGGGCAGACCCGTCATTCACTACATGTAGGCGTGTGCACACATACTGCTCCACCATGTTGGTAAAATGCTGCCTCCTGCTAAGACGTTCCATCTGAGCTGCTGGTGCTGCTGTTTGTTGTGGCGTGCTGACAAAGCTTTTCCACATTTCGGCCATGCTAACCCTGCCTTCTGAGGTGCTGGCGGTGCCCTGGTTGCGTTGGCGACCTCCTCCTCCTCCTCCTCCTCTGCCTTGTGCTTCCACTGTGGCCCCGCTGTCAGATGGGAATGCCAGCAGCATGGCGTCTACCAGCGTGCGCTTGTACTCGCGCATCTTGCGATCGCGCTCCAGTGAGTGAATTAAGGACGGTACGTTGTCCTTGTAACGGGGATCCAGCAGCGTGGCCACCCAGTAATCAGCACAAGTTAGAATGTGGGCAACTCGGCGGTCGTTGTGGAGACACTGCAGCATGTAATCGCTCATGTGTGCCAGGCTGCTCAGAGGCGACGAAAGGCTGTCCTCTGTGGGAGGTGTATCGTCCGTGTCCTCTGTATCCCCCCAGCCACGCACCAGTGATGGCCATGAGCTGGCCTGGGTGCCACCCTGCTGTGAACATGGTTCCATCTCCTCCTCCAGCTCCTCCTCCTCCTCATCCTCCTCATCCTCCAGAACTGTGCCCCTGCTGGACAATTGCGTCCCTGGCGTTTGTGTGTGCAGGAACCCACCCTCGGAGCCCCTTGCGAATGACTGCCCTGAAAGCCTTGGAAATGTTACCTCTTCATCCTCCTCCTCCTCCTCATCCTGTGCCACATCCTCTTCCATCATCGCCCGAATTGTTTTTTCAAGGAGGCATAGAAGTGGGATAGTTAAGCTGAGAACGGCGTCATTGCCACTGGCCATGTTGGTGGAGTACTCAAAACAGCGCAACAAGGCACACAGGTCTCGCATGGAGGCCCAGTTAAATTAAATAGCGGAATAGAAAATATGATCCAAAAAAAGTGTATGTATATCACACGTACACAACCACACTGGGCCCCAATTACTATTGTTTGTACCCCTAAAAGGCTAGATGAGGAGTAGGGGGAGTATGGAACAGGCAGCACCCTCAAACCTTCAGAAGTATGAGATGAACCCCAACAACTTGGAAAGGTGGATCTCTCTCACACGTACCGACACAGACTATCCCGCAATTCAATTGATCCTCAAAGGTTTTTATTGAATAGCGGAATAGGAAATATGATCAAAAAAAGTGTATGTATCTCGCACGTACACAACCACACTAGGCCCCAATTACTATTGTTTGTACCCCTAAAAGGCTAGATGAGGAGTAGGGGGGGTATGGAACAGGCAGCACCCTCAAACCTTCAGAAGTATGAGATTGTGTTCACTGTACCCCACAAAGATTGAGTTCACTGCACCCCACAATGATTGTGTTCACTGCACCCCACAAAGATTGTGTTCACTGCACCTCACAAAGATTGTGTTCACTGTACCCCCCAAAGATTGTGTTCACTGCACCCCACAAAGATTCTGTTCACTGTACCCCACAAAGATTGTGTTCACTGCACCCCAAAAAGATTGTGTTCACTGCACCCCAAAAAGGATGTTGTTCACTGCACCCCAAAAAGGATGTTGTTCACTCCACCCCAAAAAGATTGTGTTCACTGCACCCCACAAAGATTGTGTTCACTGCACCCCAAAAAGATTGTGTTCACTGCACCCCAAAAATGATTTTGTTCACTGCACCCCAAAAAGGATTTTGTTCACTGCACCCCAAAAAGGATGTTGTTCACTCCACCCCAAAAAGATTGTGTTCACTGCACCCCACAAAGGATTTTGTTCACTGCACCCCAAAAAGATTGTGTTCACTGCACCCCAAAAAGGATGTTGTTCACTGCACCCCAAAAAGGATTTTGTTTACTGCACCCCAAAAAGATTGTGTTCACTGCACCCCACAAAGGATTTTGTTCACTGCACCCCACAAAGATTGTGTTCACTGCACACCAAAAAGGATTGTGTTCACTGCACCCCAAAAAGATTTTGTTCACTGCACCCCAAAAAGATTGTGTTCACTGCAGCCCAAAAAGATTGTGTTCACTGCAGCCCAAAAAGATTGTGTTCACTGCAGCCCAAAAAGATTGTGTTCACTGCAGCTCACACACAGAAAAATGGATGTGGATCACTGACACCTGCCTATCTCCAATCCCACACCACACAGCAATATCGATTGTAGTTTGTAGAACACAGTTTCCCTAAAATTCAGCAGACTCTGTCCCTAACAGGATTGAGAAGAGATCGTAGATCAGGATTGAGTGCAGATTCACCCCACCCCCCACACAGCAATATCGATTGTAGTTTGTAGAAGACACTGACCCTATAATTCAGCAGACTCTATCCCTAAAATGCCTACAACTCGCCCTGCCTAAACACTCCGACCTGTCCCTCAATTCTATCCGGACACAAATGGTTTTTTCCTGCCTATCTTTCCCTAATCAGCAGCCAGCACGTTGATGTGTGCTCTGTCCCTGAATCTAAGCAGCATAATGACGCCGCTGCGGCTGCCTCGAACTTATAAAGACTTGGTCACATGCTTCAGACGGCCAATCACAGCTACTGAGACATTTGCAGGCATGGCTGGGATGGCTTAAGGCACACCAGTTAAACGATTGTTGATTGGCTGTTGAAAGCCCGCCATGAAAAGAGCGCCAAAGCATGCAAAACCCGGAAATAAAACGACCGAACACGGATTTTTACCCGAACATACAGTAAAGTGTCCGTGTCCGTGTTCGGGTACAAAAAATCCAATTATTCGGTACGAACACGAATAATACAGTCCGTGTTCGCTCAACACTACCGATAACGCGTCGCCGTAGCATCCTGCATCACCGCCAGGAGTGACGTCAGGATCCCAGGACCCACGAGTGCCAGCGTTCCACCAGCTGGTGGGGAGCCCGCGGATACCACCGAGGCCGTCCCTGTACACACGGAGGAACCCCCCCTGCTGCTCTCACCGGGATCCACTGCCTCCACCACCAGGACCCGCTCCATTGATGCTCCTGATGATCAACATTACTTGACTAACTGCATCTTATTCACCGACTAAATGTGAGTGTAATACTGCTGCACATACTTCAATAAATGTCTTGCTGCACTTAGAAGGCGCTGCGCTGTCTTCCCTCTTGTCTCCCCCAGAGATCTCTTCTGCCGGCAGCCGCTACAGTGGACAGCTACCCCCTGAACTGTTTGGGGGTCCCCCTACCCCTGGTGTTACCCTTCCCCCTTCCCCCCTCCCCCGGGTCCCCAGGACCAGACTTTTTTGAGACCTCTTGTTGCGCCAATTCACCACTAAACCAGTTGTTTAGTCGTGTCTAACTCTTCGTGACCTCATGGACCATAGCGCACCAGACTTTTCTGCCCTCCAGTGCCTCCCGGAGCTTGCTTATCTTCATGTTCATTTTCATTGTTTCAATGATGCTATCAATCAATCTTGTTTTCTGTTGTTCTTTTTCCTTTTATGTTTCCCAGCATCAGGGTCTTTTCCAATGGGTGGCCAAAGTATTCGAGTTTCAGCTTGAGGATCTTTCCTTCCAAGAAACAGGGTTGATTTCCTACAGAATTGATTGGTTTGATCTTCTTGCATTCCAAGGGACTTTCAAGCATCAATTCTTCGGCGTTAAGGCTTACTTATGGGAATGGATTGGTTGGAGAGGCAAGGACTTTAAAGGCACCAAGTTAAAAATAACAATTTTATTTGTAGATTATTAAAATTACATCAAAATGTGAACATTAAGCCTCAACAAAGGCATCGATTAGTCAGTGTATCAATAAGACTGAATGGTAACAGATAATATACAGAATAAACACTATACAGTATTCTTAATGGCATAAGTTGGTGGATACATCACATCAGAAGGATCTCATGAGGGGTGACAGAAGGTGAGACTGCCGTCCATCGAGATCGATTGATGTTGTATTCGGACAATCAGAAGATTTATACAGTCATATTGCTTGACATGTTTCACTAAAATAGCTTCGTCTGGAGCTAATAATGGAATATTCTGTATAATACTGTAAACTTGTAAAGAGGCGTAATGCCGCAATATAGGACTAACGAGGAAGGTGACATGAGCAAATACAGGAGCGGAATAAATAATCAACAGTACAGAGCTTTATATATTGTATAAGTCGCGCTAAATTGAAAAATAAACAAATGAATGTCCAACTGTTTAAAGTCCCAAATAACAAAGTGACTGGTGATGTATGAAATCTTGTGCTGCTTCCAAAAGATCCCGTAGGAATTGTGCTTACCAGAACGGCAATTTTAAATTGCAGAATTCATGTGATGAGATGAGTTCACGAGCCCAGGTGATCCAATGGAATTCTAGCGCAAGGAACTCCCAATATTGTGGTCGTGTATCATGTGAAGGAAAAATAATAATCCATAGCGTGATACCATACAAAATAGTCAATAATATAACTGTGTAGGACTACAAATACTGTGAATCCTTCACCAATTGTGCAGCCGTTTACCAAAATGACTAGTGAAAGGGCATGTAATCAAATCAAAAGAAAGGACCGCCACCAGACGTAGAGCCTCTTACCAGATAGATCTTTATAGATGTGTTCTATCCAAGTATAGAAAAGGTGAACCACCACCAGACATAAGGCCTCTTACCAGATGGAAATGAAAAGCCAGCAGAACATTGAATCCACATGCACCAATATCAGCAAGCCACCCAAGAGCGCATAAAGCCTCTTACCAGACCACAAGAAAAATGCTCGATAACACTTGGTATATTTTCCCAATGGAGAGGTAACTTCAAGGTCCCAATGACAATCCGGGCAAATCACTGATAAGTACCACGATGTACCGCTTAATGTGCCTAGGTGGCCTCTCAGACCCCCTATGCCACAAGCTGAGCCACTGTGTTTCTCAGGGTTGCAACGCCAGACCAGCCAGCATGTCCCATTCCTGCGCCCAGCAAGAGTAACTGTGAGGGGTTGGTTACGGTGTTCAGGCACCAGCAACAACAAAGTCGCAATTTTTGGCACCTAGAAAGACTATGACCATGGATTCAAGTACAGAGCTTTATCCTTGTAAAGAGATGCATCTAAGGTTGGTTAAATGCATGTCAAAACCATCCGGCCAGCATCGGATGGTATGCAAAAAAGAAATAAGTAGCATACAGCTGTATATCTGTATGAGTAACAAAAGCGCTGCATCGGCTCCTGTAACGATCATCCACCCCCCCCCCCCCCGGATGGGGAACCGCCACCAGGCCTTCCTTATGGTCCAACTTTCACAGCCAAAGGTTACTAATGGGAATACCATAGCTCTGACTGTTTGGCACTTTGTCGGTAGGGTGATGTCTCTGCTTTTTATAATGTTGTCTAGGTTTGTCATTGTTTTCCTCTCAGTAAGCAAACGTCTCTTAATTTCATGACTACAGTCACCGTCTGCCCTCATCTTGGAGCCTAGGAAAATAAAATCTGTCTGTTTCCATTTCTTCTTCTATTTGCCAAGAAGTGATGGAACCAGTTGCCATGAGCTTAGTTTTCTTAATGTTATGTTACAATGTTATAGGGTACCGATGGATTAGATACTCTGTCACGTTATGTTTTGATGTTTTTAAGGGGGCACAGGCACTCTGGAAGATGAAGTGAGGGGGAACTAACTTAGGTAAGGCTAAGGGGGCACTCTGGAGGCACTAAGAAGGCACTGTGGAGACACTAAGGGGGCACACTGGAGGTACTATCTTAGTTTCTCCGAAGTGCCACTTTACATTCTCCAGAGTGCCCCCCTTAGTACAATAGGAGGATATAAAGGGGCACTCAGGATATACTAAAGGGACACTTAGGTGATACTAAAGTGCACTCTGGAGGAGAATGTAAGAGGGCCATTCTGGAAGATGTAGGGGGCACTTTGGACGTACTAAGTTAGAGTGCCTCCTTACATCCTCCAAAATGCCCCTTTAGTACTACTCAAGAGGCACTTAGGGGACACTATGGAGGGTATAAGGGCACACTTTGGAGACACTGATGAAAGGGGCATTCTGGAGGATGTAGGGGCTCTGATGTAAGGTGGGACTCTGGGGGCATTTATGTAAAGTGGCACAATAAGCACACAGATGTAAGGGGGGACTCTGATTTATAGGGGGATGCTGGGACTTTGATGTAAAGGAGGTCTCTGATGTGAGTGTGGTGCTTACTGCTGAACTCCATATGTTCTCCTGTTTGTTACCGTACTTACTTCTAACCCCTGCATGCTATACATTATGCTGTATATAGACCTGACCAAGGTGTTCATTGTTACAACAGTTACTGGTTTTAACCACTTGCCTACTGGGCACTTTTACGCTCTTCCTGCCCAAGCCAATTTTTACCTTTCAGTGCTGTCAAATTTGAATGACAATTACTCGGTCATGCAACACTGTACCCATATGAACTTTTTATCATTTTTTTCACACACATAGAGCTTTCTTTGGGGATATTAAATCACCAGTGTGTTTTTTATTTTTTGCTAAACATACAAAAACATTTTGGAAAAAAAAGTTTCTGTTATAAAATTTTGCAAATAAGTCATTTTTCTTCTTCACTATTGTGCATTGATGAGGCTGCACTGATGAGGTGGAACTGATGGGCACTGGTGGGGCAGCATTGATGAGATTGCTCTGATGGACACTGATAAGGAGGCACTGATATGGGGCACTGATTGGCACTGTCAGGCTTCACTGATTGGGCTTCACTGATCATCGGTGCCCTGATTATCAGTGTGAACGATGTCCTGACAGCCTTGCCAGTTAACAGCTATCCTTTCCTCCCACAGACACAGCATGGGAGGAAAGGAATGCTGACAATTGGCAAGCCTGTTTACACGTGATCAGCTGTGATTGGACATAACTGATCACATGTTAAAGGGCTGTTGTGATTGGTCCTTTACCCTGATCTATGATCCGTGGGACACAGCGGTCACAGAGAGCACCCCGGAGGTGGGGTTCTGGGAGGATGTCTATTGAAGCCCTTGCAGAACGAGATGACCGTCATTCGGCTATAGTGCGGTCGGAAAGTAGCTAATGAAGTTTTTCTTTAATAATCAAAAATATCCTTTTTGTGTTCCTAAAAACATAAAGTATCTCACAAAAGTGAGTAGACCCGTCACATTTTTGTAAATATTTTATTATATCTTTTTATGTGACAACACTGAAGAAATGACACTTTGCTACAATGTAAAGTAGTGAGCGTACAGCTTGTATAACAGTGTAAATTTGCTGTCCCCTCAAAATAACTCAACACACAGCCATTAATGTCTAAACTGCTGGCAACAAAAGTGAGTACAACTTTAAGTGAAAATGTCCAAATTGGGCCCAATTAGCCATTTTCCCTCCCTGGTGTCATGTGGCCCATTAGTGTTACAAGGTCTCAGGTGTGAATGAGGAGCAGCTGTGTTAAATTTGGTGTTATCGCTCTCACTCTCTCATACTGGTCACTGGAAGTTCAGCATGGCCCCTCATGGCAAAAAACTCTCGGAGGATCTGAGAAAAAGAATTGTTGCTCTACATAAAGATGGCCTAGGCTATAAGAAAATTGGCAAGACTCTGAAACTGAGCTGCAGCACGGTGGCCAAGACCATACAGCAGTTTAACAGGACAGGTTCCACTCAGAACAGGCCTTTCCATGGTCAACCAAAGAAGTTGAGTGCACATGCTCAGCGTTATATCCAGAGGTTGTCTTTGGGAAATAGATGTATGAGTGCTTCCAGCATTTCTGCAGAGGTTGAATGGGTGGGGGGTCAGCCTGTCAGTGCTCAGACCATACGCCGCACACTGCATCATATTGGTCTGCAAGGCTGTCATCTCAGAAGGAAGCCTCTTCTAAAGATGATGCACAAGAAAGCCCGCAAACAGTTTGCTGAAGAGAAGCGGACTAAGGACATGGATTACTGGAACCATGTCCTGTGGTCTGATGAGACCAAGATAAACTTATTTGGTTCAGATGGTGTCAAGTGTGTGTGGCAGTAACCAGGTGAGTAGTACAAAGACAAGTGTGTCTTGCCTACAGTCAAGCATGGTGGTGGGAGTGTCATGGTCTGGGGCTGCATGAGTGCTGCTGGCACTAGGGAGCTACAGTTCATTGAGGGAATACCAACATGTACTGTGAGATACTGACGCAGAGCATGATCCCCTCCCTTCGAAAACTGGGCCGCAGGGCAGTGTTCCTACATGATAAAGATCCCAAACCCACCTCCAAGATGACCACTACCTTGCTAAAGAAGCTGAGGGTAGAGGTGATGGACTAGCCAAGCATGTCTCCAGACTAAAATCCTATTGAGCATCTGTGGGGCATCCTCAAACGGAAGGTGGAGGAGCGCAAGGTCTCTAACATCCACCAGCTCCGTGATGTCGCCATGGAGGGGGGGGGGGGAGGACTCCAGTGGCAACCTGTAAGCTCTGGTGAACTCCATTCCCAAAAGGGTTAAGGCAGTGCTGGAAAATAATGGTGGCCACACAAAATATTGACACTTTGGGCCCAATTTGGACATTCTAACTTAGGGGTGTACTCACTTTTGTTGCCACTGGACACTTCTACCTACAGGTAAGCTTCCAATAAAGTTTACCTGTAGTTACAAGGGATATCTCCTAAACATGCAATGTTTAGGACAGCCTTTTTCAACCAAGGTGCCCAGGCACCCTGGGGTGCTTTGCGATTTCTTCAGGGGTGCCTTGGCAAAATGCCTAAAAATTTCCCCCAAAATCGTATACAAGCCAGCAGGTGGATCAAGCCTGGCTTTTAGTTCCACAAAGCCACAGGTTTTCAAAGTGCACCATTACGACCTTCTAGCAACCGGCATCCAAACAACCTATGACATCACTAATTGATATTGAGGATGTCGGTTGTCTACACAGCATCTTTAATTAGTTCTTCCCGTCAGCGCTGGGGTCACATTAGCTAAGTGATGGAGAAAAACTGAGGAAGAAGAGAAACACTGGAATACTAGTCAGTTCCAGTTTACAAAAGTGTATTTGATATGGAAGAATAAATCACCTCTAACGTTGGGTGTCCTACGTGTGTGGATGTTGATGTATTATGTAAAATGACTAGAGTAGCTTTTTACATTTTAGAATGCGGTGCCTCAAGGCTGTCCATAATTTTAGAGGGTATCTTGAGATTGTGCATAGTTTTAGAGGGTGCCTTGACTGAAAAAAGATTGAGTAACTAAAAAAAGAAACAAGATATTGGGACTCAGTTTAAGTGGAGCACAGAAAAATGTGCCCCCATCACTAGTTTCTTGAATAGAGGACAAGATTTGTGACTTTTGAGCAATAGAAACATTGTTAACTGCTGGTGTATAGCAATAAAAAGTACAACATGTGAAATATCAATTCCTGTATAAACAACACAATCAAAACACTTGGGTCAGTCTGATATACAGTCAGGCCTATTGGGACATCTACACAATTCTAATCTTTTTGGCTCAATACACCACCACAATGGATTTGAAATGAAACAAACAAGATGTGCATTAACTGCAGACTTTCAGCTTTAATTTGAGGGTATTTACATCCAAATCAGGTGAATGGTGTAGGGATTACAACAGTTTGTATATGTGCCTCCCACGTTTTAAGGGACCAAAATGAATGGGACAGATTAACAATCATAAGTCAAACTTTCACTTTTTATTCCTTGGTTGCAAATCCTTTGCGGTCAATGACAGCCTGAAGTCTGGAATGCATAGACATCACCAGACGCTGGGTTTCATCCCTGGTGATGCTCTGCCAGGCCTCTTCTGCAACTATCTTCAAGTTCCTGCTTGTTCTTGGGGCATTTTCCCTTCAGTTTTGTCTTCAGCAAGTGAAATGCGTGCTCAATCGGATTCAGGTCAGGTGATTGACTTGGCCCTTGCATAACATTCCACTTCTTTCCCTTAAAAAACTCTTTGGTTGCTTTCGCAGTATGCTTCGGGTCATTGTCCATCTGCACTGTGAAGCGCCGTCCAATGAGTTCTGAAGCATTTGGCTGAATATGAGCAGATAATATTGCCAGAAAAAATTCAGAATTCATCCTGCTGCTTTTGTCAGCAGTCACATCATCAATAAATACAAGAGAACCAGTTCCATTGGCAGCCATTCATGCCCACTCCATGACACTACCACCACCATTCTTCACTGATGAGGTGGCATGCTTTGGATCATGAGCAGTTCCTTTCCTTCTCCATACTCTTCTCTTCCCATCACTCTGGTACAAGTTGATCTTGGTCTTATCTGTCCATAGGATGTTGTTCCAGAACTGTGAAGGCTTTTTTAGATGTTGTTTTGCAAACTCTAATCTGGCCTTCTTGTTTTTGAGGCTCAACAAGGGTTTACATCTTGTGGTGAACCCTCTGTATTCACTCTGGTGAAGTCTTGATTGTTGGCTTTGACACACATACACCTACCTTCTGGAGAGTGTTCTTGATCTGGCCAACTGTTGTGAAGGGTGTTTTCTTCACCAGGGAAAGAATTATTCAGTCATCTACCATAGTTGTTTTCCATGGTCTTCCGGGTCTTTTGATTTTGCTGAGCTCACCGGTGCGTTCTTTCTTTTTAAGGATGTTCCAAACAGTTGATTCGGCCACACCTAATATTCTTGCTATCTCTCGGATGGGTTTGTTTTGTTTTTTCAGCCTAATGATGGCTTGCTTCACTGATAGTGACAGCTCTTTGGGTCTCATATTGAGAGTTAACAGCAACAGATTCCAAATGCAAATAGCACACTTGAAATTAACTCTGGACCTTTTATCTGCTCCTTGTAAATGGAATAATGAGGGAATAACACACACCTGGCCATGGAACAGCTGAGCAGCCAATTGCCCCATTACTTTTGGTCCCTTAAAAAGTGGGAGGCACATATACAAACTGTTGTAATTCCTGCACCTTTCACCTGATTTGGATGTAAATACCCTCCATTGTGGTGGTGTATAGAACCAAAAATATTAGAATTGTGTTGGCGTCCCAATATTTATGAACCTGACTGTATGTGCAGGTACACAAATTATATGTATATATCAAGAGTATAGGGACTAATGGCACTCTGAATAGACCACACAGTCCATAATTATTCCATAGTTGCCATACTATAGATAATCTGCAAGGTACAACATGGCAATGAATGCTGAATCATCAACTTGCTGCAGCAGACATGGACCTAATTTGTATAGTGTATATAAAAATACACAAAAATACAAAAAAATAAACGTTCAAAAGGTAAGTAAACATTAAAAAATTATTAAGTAGCGATGGAGTCCTGTATGGTTGAAAAATAGATGACATCCTTGTAGTTCTACGCATTTCGTAGTTTAATACCACTCTTCAGGAGCGGATGCCAAAAACGAAGGTGACTGTCATTGGCAATATGCGGTCCTGTTGACGCAGGGCATCGCATGTTCCTCCCTCGGGAGCTGTGGTGGTAATCCCCGTGGTCCTGCAAAATGCACCACATACATCCCCATATGAAAATGACTTAGGATTCGGGACACACCACATGTTGTATACTGCATTATCACTTGATGCAGACACTCAAGCAACACAGTCATCACTCACTTTGTTTTCATATGGGGATGTATGTGGTGCGTTACTCAACCCCAATCTCGCTCATCCATGTCTTTATGGACCTTGCTTTGTGCACTGGTCCAAATCATTTGGTGAAGGGGGGATTATGGGGTAGGGTTGTTTTTCCAGGCGCCAGCATATCAAGACATTTTGGACAATTTCATGCTCCAAAGTTTGTGGGAACAGTTTGGGGTTGGCCCCTTCCTGTTCCAACATGACTGCACACCAGTGCACAAATGAAGGTCCATAAAGACATAGATGAGCGAGTTTGGGGTGGAGGAACTTAATTGGCCTGATCTCAACCCGATAGAACATCTTTTGGATGAATTAGAGCAGAGACTGCGAGCCAGGCCTTCTCGTCCACATCAGTGCCGGACCTCACAAATACGCTTCTGGAAGAATGGTCAAACATTCCCATAGACACACTCCTAAACCTTGTGGACAGCCTTCCCAGGAGAGTTGAAAGCTGCTATAGCTGCAAAGGGTGTGCCAACTTAATATTAAACCCTACGATCTAAGACTGGGATGCCATTAAAGTTCATGTGCCGTAAAGGGGGGCGTTCCAATACTTTTGGTAATATAGTTTGTGTGTTTTTGTGTGTGTATATGTACGCATACACATATATATATATATATATAATACGCAGTAGCTATGGGCAACAATAGTATACTATTAAACATCGGAACACTTACTTGTTAATCCCTTCTTGTCTGGATTTAGCAGCAGCTTTTCCATAAACAGGACATGTGGTCTCAGCCTGTTTCCTTCTCTCCACTTCCTCCTTAAGGGGTTTTCAACCCAACAACCCAGAGACCGGAAGTGCATACATAATATATCAGCAGCCCAGGCATTTAAAAATACAGACAGTAGAGGGCAACATATTTTTTACATACTCTTTGCAGATCATGCTTATTTTTTAAGGTACAATCCACAGCACAGGGCACACAAAGCAGTTAGTTGTATTTCCGATTTATGGAGTTAAATTAGCATTAAATGTACTGAAATTTGTTGTTATGTGTACTGCAGTTTGCATGTAAATGTTATTTTTTTGCCCATTACTGCCAAATTAAAGACTCACAATTATTCTTTGCCACACTATACAACTGTCTAGCTTAATAAATGATCCTGTTAGCTTTCCAACGCACATGGATTCATATTCTTTTATCTCTGATGTTGCGCACATGATCACTGTGAGAAAAGCTTTATTGTTTGTTCAGTAGATATAAATTGAAATATGATCCATGACCAAATACAGAAAAGTTTACTGAAGTATCCAAGATACCATGAAATGGCAGAATGCTTGTTTGGAATTAGTCCTTCTCAGCCCTGGGAATTTATTTTTAAGATGCTCATTGTTATTAGTATTCTCTATGCTTAAAGCAGACCTCTAGATCAACTCAAAGTTGAAATCCAGGCAAATTAAATGCTTTACATGTCAAACAATTTAACATTCTGTACAGTCTTGTGATGCACACAACCCTGCATGGCACCACATTTTTTTGGAAATTTGTAATATTGTAATTTGGCTTTGCAGTGTCACATCTACAGGATTTATCTACTGCAGCTCCAAATTTTTATTAGGAGAACACAACAATTAATATCAGTATGAAGCAGGGTGTTAGGTGTGTAGTTTTCACTCTTCATCACTAGATGCCCCCACCTGTCTTACCTTCTGTAATTGGAGGAGAAGTACCTCTCTCCTTTCTTCTAGGGCAGTAATGGTGAACCTTGGCACCCCAGATATTTTAGAACTACATTTCCCATGATTCTCATCTACACTGCAGAGAGCATGAGCATTATGGGAAATGTATCTCTAAAACATATGGGCTGCCAAGGTTCACCATCACTGTTCTGGGAGGAAGTCAAGCATGGCATCAGTGTGTCCACTGTCATAGAGCCATTTTGGGGGAGCCAGTGTCTGGTTGAACACTGTTCTCCTGAGCTTTAGGTAGCCATCTTATATTCTAGGAGGCTTTATAAAGCCTTACCAGGTCAGTCTGAAAACCCGCAGCTTGGGAGTAGGTAAGAAGAGGAAGTTGTCTTGTTAGGGACAGTTAGGTTTAGCGTAGGTAGAGGCTTCTTCTGTGTAGCGATAGACATCAGAATCGTCGCTGTCGTACCGGATGATGAATTTTCCCACAAATTGCTATCATTCAGTTCTTCACATAACTCTGTTTCACTGTCGCTGTTTTCCAGTTTGTCTAAAAGCGGTTTTGCGCAAAAAAAACGCTTTTTGGACACCATGGTCATTCTCAATTTTCCAGGCACAAAGCATTGGAAAAGCACCGGCAGGGCACTGGAAAAGTCACCAGGTGAAATCCTGTGGTGAAATGGCATGATACAGTGTCATCTGTTAGGATCACAGCTTTGCATCATGTCATTTGTGTTTTTACACTTTTGAATTTGCCACCGGTTCCACCCCCCCTGCGTCGCAACGCTCGCAGGGAGGGAACCGGAAGGCAAGTGCTGGAAATTGGCTGTGCACAGAGTGTGGAGAGATTGTGAGGAGGACAGGGAGGATGGCGGGGGGGGGGGGGGGGCGGCGGGGTATCGCAGGGAAGGTAAGTATAATTCTGGGGTAATCCCGAGTGTGGTTTGGGGTTACCGCTTTTGGTACTGAAAATTAACCCCGAGCCATACTCGGGAATACCACCAGGGGGGTTAAAGCTTGTAGGAGGAGTTTTAATTCTCCCATGATTGTCCTATGCAGCTGCATGACCCCCGACCCTCTGTCTGGACAGTGCTAAGTGGCCCTGTGCTGATCACCTGCATCCTCCCAAGAAAAACTCCCTAGCAATACACACCAAATTGAGCATGTGCAGAGTGCCTCCAAGGCTCTGTACTATCAGGAGATGGATTGAGGACAGTGGAAGAAGGGAAAGATCAAAGAAGACAGGATCAAACTTTTTACACAATACAGAGGATTAACCCCTTCCACAGTGAGTATAACAAGCATGCCTTACTGCATATACAGACTGATTTTACTGTTGCGGGTTTGGTAATAGTTTCAGAGGACAAAGCATCTGTAAGTGAGCCATTACAGAAACATAACAAAAGCAGATGTGTGTTTGCAGAAATACAGTCAGCATTATACTAACAGAGACTCTGCATTGCACAGATGAATTATTATGACAGCCAGGCAACTAGCATTTTCAGAAGGAGAAATCAGCAATTGAAGTCTACATATATCTCTCATACCAGGCCTTATTTACTTCTTAACACCACCTCCTGAGGGAACTCTAAGTGAGCTTTAAAGCCCAGGAGGCAGCGGGGGTTCTGTGTCACTGCTGTAATTGGCTCTCATCACATGATCAGGAGCTCATCCCACTGGCTCCTGTCGGGGACAGCTCGGTCAGTGTGCTGGGTGTTCCCCATGAGCATGCTCCTAACACACACATCTCCTATTGCTGTGAAGGCATATGTGCTGCAGCTGCGCTTTAAAGCCAATTCTTGCCACTGAATATATGCACTACACAGTCAACAAGAGGTTAAGGGCTAAACAACCTGGCCTCATTACTAAGCAATTTAACCTTTTGTTGGCTACCAGGACTAGCCTTAGATTATATACCAAATTGTTATCATTTCTCAATGTAACCATTGCAATAGAAGTTGGTTCAAAGGATAATTTCACATGGGAAGTAGGCTTTGAAAAGTGATCCGCAGCAGATCGCTTTTTCAGTTCACAGTTTACAGCTTATTTACAGGCGAACAGAAAGCAATACTGCCACCTCCTGGAATGCCTGTTTATTCCAAGGGGGATATTTTACTGAAATACCAATCTGCAGCCTCCATAGCTGCGTTTGTCACACGAGTGCAGCGAGGTCCCGTTGACCTTAGTGACTTTGGCAGACATAATGCCTGCCAAACATGACCCACATCACGATGCAATTGCTTGTTTTTTTTTACCACTGCAACTTTGTAGACATGTGCAATTTGTTTCATTCCGAATTAGTTTTCAGACGAAATCCGGCATATTCGTTCATTCAGGAGCATCCGAATGAACGAAAGACTCTTTTGCCGCATGTGTACGAAAACAAATTGTCAGAACGAAAACCCGAAAAAACGAAAATCTGAAAGAACGAAAATCTGAAAATACAAAAATCCGAAAGAACAAAAAATGATTCAACCTACAAGTTTAAGGATGAATGCATTGGTATATATTTGAATTCATTCGATTTTCGGATGCGCAGTGTTACTGTGCTATCTCTGACCAATGAGATTGTCTCTTATTCCCTTGTGTGTTTTTCTGTGTCGGACTGCATTCCACCCAGGGTCCAGACAGGGTGCGGTGGCCCAGTGGCACTGTTTTGTTAGATTTGATGATTATGAATACAACCACCAATGTCCAAATGAATGAAGGGTTAGAGCCTGATGTAAAGAATGCCGTATGTAAACAAATGGAACTTAATAAATACGAATTATCCGAAGTAACAAATGCTGTATCTAAACAAATGGTATGTAACAAATATGAATGCATCCGAAGTAGCGAATGCGGTATCTAAACAAATGGAACGTAACGAATATGAATGCATCCAAAGTAACGAATGCCGTATCTAAACAAATGAAACGTAATAAATACTAATTATCCGAAATAACAAATGCCGTGTCTAAACAAATGGAATGTAACGAAAATGAATGCAACCGAAGTAACGAATGCCATATCCAAACAAATAGAACGTAATAAATACTAATTATCCGAAATAACAAAAGCCGTATCCAAACAAATAGAACGCAATAAATACTAATTATCCGAAATAACAAATGCCGTATCTAAACAAATGGAACGTAACAAATATGAATGCATCCGAAGTAACGAATGCCGTATCCAAACAAATGGAACGTAATAAATACTAATTATCCGAAATAACAAATGCCGTGTCTAAACAAATGGAATGTAACGAAAATGAATGCAACCGAAGTAACGAATGCCGTATTCAAACAAATAGAACGTAATAAATACTAATTATCCGAAATAACAAAAGCCGTATCCAAACAAATAGAACGTAATAAATACTAATTATCCGAAATAACAAATGCCGTATCTAAACAAATGGAACGTAACAAATATGAATGCATCCGAAGTAACGAATGCCGTATCCAAACAAATGGAACGTAATAAATACTAATTATCTGAAATAACAAATGCCGTATCTAAACAAATGGAACGTAACGAATATGAATGCATCCGAAGTAACGAATGTCGTATCCAAACAAATAGAACGTAATAAATACTAATTATCCGAAATAACAAATGCCGTATCTAAACAAATGGAACGTAACGAATATGAATGCATCCGAAGTAACGAATGCCGTATTCAAACAAATGGAACGTAATAAATACTCATTATCCGAAATAACAAATGCTGTATCTAAACAAATGGAACATAACGAATATGAATGCATCCAAAGTAACGAATGCCGTATCCAAACAAATGGAACATAACAAATATGAATGCATCCGAATTAACGAATGCCATATCTAAACAAATGGAACGTAATAAATACTAATTATCCCAAATAACAAAAGCTGTATCTTAAACAAATGTAATGAAACAAATATGAATGCATCCGAAGTAACGAATGCCGTATCCAAACAAATGGAACATAATAAATACTAATTATCCGAAATAACAAATGCCGTATCTAAACAAATGGAACGTAACGAATATGAATGCATCCGAAGTAACGAATGCCATATCTAAACAAATGGAACGTAATAAATACTAATTATCCGAAATAACAAAAGCCGTATCTAAACAAATGGAACGAAACAAATATGAATGCATCCAAAGTAACGAATGCTGTATCTAAACAAATGGAATGTAACAAATATGAATGCATCCGAAGTTAAAAATGATTCAAAGTAATGAATGCCGATCATAACAAATGTTCCGATAAACTATAAAAAAAAAAAAAAGAATGAAACAAAAACAAAACCAATTTTTCGGTAATGCACATGTCTACAACATTGACTTGTCAAATCCTGAAGTAGTGCATTGCAAACATTGTCAGTGTTTTACATTATTCCTGTAATGATTTGATAGAACTATGTTGCAGGGTTATTCACATGATCCAGAAGAGAAGAGTTTTGGAGTCAGTATCTACAGAGAGTCTGCCGCCTGCACACTGTCCCTTTTGTCACCCCTATTGCTTTGTTAAAGCCATCTCACTGACTTAGAGGCTTGTTAAGTATAGTGCTTAGGATGAGAGGCAGTCTCTGCCAAAGCTTCCTGCCTCCTGCTGAGTTAAGCAGTACTTGAAAATGTAATAAGTACTGCATGCTGCTGGCTTTTGATTTACCACTGTATGCTTCTAGGGTGGCGAGGTGACTTCTACAAAGCAGATAGGAGAGGAGAGGCAAAGGGGTGAAGGTGCAAGTGCTGGGCACAGTTGTAAATCAAATCAAAGTCTTTCTAGGAGTATTGCTGCTGTATAAGAAAAAAATGTATATACTGTACTTAGCAAAAGTTTTAGACAAGTGTGAAGAAATGCTGTAAAGTAAGAATACTTTCAAGAAATATATTTTTCGTTTCAATGTTTTTTGTTGAAGTTTTTCTTTTCTTTTTACAACCTAATTAGGCTCCATTCACACCTGGGCGTTTTCAGCTCCAAAAACGCTCAAAAGAAACGCTTCCAAAACGCCCAACAAGTAAAACCCCATTCATTTAAATGGCCCCTGTTCACATCTGAGCGTTTTGCAAAACGCCTGTAGCTGAAAAAAGTACATGAGCTTCTTTTTGGACTGATTACCAGCGTTTTTGATAGATGTCAATGAAAAACGCCTGAAAAAATCGCGGTAAAATCGCGGTAAAAATTGCGGTAAAATCGCGGTAAAAAACACTACGCTCAAGTGTGAATGCAAACAAAATGAGCAATAATGAGCAAACAACATGGCACATGAATCGTGACAATCTTAGAGCTGACTACCTTTAGTAGCACCAAATGAACATGCATGAGTGGGGTGGACTACAACCAAGATAAATATCAGTAAACAATGCAAGTTAGGCCTTTTATGATCCCCAACCCATAAACACTAAGGCTCCTCCATGCGTAAAATCTGTAAAAATGATGCGGAACACCTAAAGGAACCTCAAAGAAGTCGGGTTAGGAAAGGCCACCCAAGAGCGAGAAAGAAAGGAAGGGAAAATAAATAAACAGAAGAGAATAGTACAATAAAATGAGAGAATATTGGATGGGGAAAAAGTACTTCAGGTTAAATATAGGTAGAGCACATGCTGCCAAGTATGCGGCAGCTCCAGTACGCTCAATGTAGGCTCGCAAATGCAGCCTACAACTGTCCAGCTCGGAAAAAATACATATTTCAACAATGTATTTTCATCAATTTACAAAATGAAAAGTGAGCAAATAGAAGAAAAAGCTAAATCCAATCAATATTTGGCATGACTACCCTTTGGCTTTAAACCAGCATCATTTTTTACAATTGCACACTTTACACACTTGCACAAAACTGTGTGCAAGTGTACCAAGAAGAAGTGAGACTATTTTGAAAGGGGTGGTCACCCCAAATATCATTTCGATTTGGATTTCCTGTTTATTTTCTTTCCATTTTGTTAATTGGTAAAAAAATTAACTATTAACACTTTAATTTCTGAAAGCATTCTTAACCACTTGACCTCCGGAAGATTTAGCCCCCTTCATGACTAGGCCACTTTTTGTGAAACGGCACTGCGTTACTTTTACTGACAATTGCGCGGTCATGCAGCACTGTACATAAGTAAAATTTATGTAATTTTTTCCCCACAAATAAAGGTTTATTTCTGGTGGTATTTGATCACCACTGCGTTTTTTATTTTTTGTACTATGAACAAAAAAAGACAATTTTGAAAAAACAAAAAAAAACAAAACAATATTTTTTACTTTCTGCTATAAAACATATCCAATAAAAAATTGAAAACATTGAATTTATTCATCTATTTAGGCCACTATGTATTCTGCTACATGTTTTTGGTAAAAAAAAATTCCAATAAACTTATATTGATTGGTTTGCGTGGACGTTATAGCATCTACAAACTATGGTATGTATGAATGTGAGTTAGGGACCTTAGATTGTAAGCTCCTTGAGGGTAGGGACTGATGTAAATGTACAATGTATATGTAAATCACTGCATAAATTGACTGCACTATATAAGTACCTTAAAATAAATAATAAATTGTATAAACACTGGAATTGTTATTTATTTATTTTAAATACTAGTAATGGTGACAATCAGCGACTTATAGTGGGACTGCAATATTGCGGCGGACAATCGGACATTAACTGACACTTTGTGGGAAGAGATAGATTTGAATTCCTGCTTTGAAGGAACACAAAATCCATGCCTTCCCCCGTGTCAGAATGGAGCTTTGCCTCCTTTACGTAGGCAGAGCCCCATTCTAAGTCTCTGCCTGACGATCAGCGGTTGCTGGTGGACATCGAGTGCCTGGCACCCGCAGATCAGCTTCTGCTGTGAGTAATCATAAAACTGCTATAGGGCGGTCAGCAAGCGGTTAATTTACAACAGTTTTTTGACCACTTGCGTTCCAGTGTCCAGCATACCATGAATCATGGCTACAGCTGCATTGTATTGTTTTTTAGCTGGCGATCGGCTTTCCAGTGAAAGTGATCATAGCAGCTTTTTAGCTACCCGATCAGTTGTACAGCGCTTGGAAGCCCCCACCTGCCACTGTTCCAGGGCTCTCTCATTCAACTGGGGAGCTCAGGACTGCTTTAACTTTTCTGGCTGTCAGGGTATCATCTGATAAAAACAATTTGATTAGATGCTTTGAAAGGCAGGGGTCTAATAGACTTCTGATGTCTCTATGATGAGTACCTGTCACTGCCAAAAGCTATAACCGGGGGTCTTGTTCCCCCCGTGTGATAGCAATAAGTTAAAGGAAAAAAAAAGGAAAAAAATAATAAAAATAAAAAAAATTAAAGGGCCCCCCTGTGCTCACATGCAAATGCAAACACGCATGCATATGTAAACGGTGGTTGAACCACACATTAGAGGTATCACCGTGAATGTTTCAGTGAGAGCAATAATTCTAATGCCATAGCTCATGGTTAACTCTAAACTAAGAAACCTGTGAGGGCTTATAACCTCCTTGGAGGTATTCCCGAGTGTGGCTCAGGGTTAAAATACAGTGCCAAAAGTTGTAACCCCGAACCACACTCAGGATTACCCCACAATCACATTAACCTTCCGCTGCGATGCCCCGCCATTCTCCCCTGCCATCCTCCAGCCATCCTCCCGCAGTCCTTGTTGTGTGATCCGTCCGATGCCTGCACCTGTCTTCCGATTCCCTTCCCTGTGAGCGCTGCGACACAGCGGGGTGGAACCGGCGGGAAATTTAAAAAATAAATAAAACAAATGACGTGTGTACAGTGTTATCTGTTAGGATTACAATTTGTATGAAGCCATTTTACCCCAGCTTTTCACCTGGTGACTTTTCCAGTGCCCTGCCTGTACTTTTGAAGTTCTTTGTGCCTGGAAAATTGAGAACGTCCATGGCGTCCAAAAAGTGTTCTTTTAGCTCAAAAGCGCTTTTAGACGAACTGGAAAACAGCGACAATGAATCTGAGTTATTTGAAGAACTGAGCGATAGTGATTCATGGGAAAATTCGTCATCAGGTACTGAAAGTGACGACATCGAAGATTCTGTGACTGAGCTCAGTGATGTGAGAACTTCGTGCTCTATTGACTGCGGTACGGATAAGGCAGCGCCCCCAAGATTCCCATTTACTGGAGCACCTGGTATGAAAGTTGACGTTGACCATGACAACCCCTTGGTATACCTAAAATTATTTCTGACCGATGAGGTTATTGAAAAAATAGTTACCGAGACAAACCGGTACAAAGAGCAACAATGCAATATGCATCAGAAGTTTTCAACATGCAGAAAATGGGAACCAGTGACCAAAGATGACATTTGAATAAAATGCATTATTATTATATTATAATTTATGATTTCGTGTTTCAAACTAATCATACCTGGGATGTCTACTAGACTCTTGTTTGGACAGATTTAAGTGAGTTATTCCTAAGAATTACAGGCCTAAAATACAGAGTTGTATAAAGTACTCAAAAACCATACTTGAGTAAAAGTACAAGTGCTCGATCAAAAAGTGACTTGAGTAGAAGTGGAAGTGCTCGATCAAAAAGTGACTTGAGTAGAAGTACTAAAGTATTCAACATTTTTTGTACTTAAGTATTGCAAGTAGTTTTTTTTTAAATTTTGCTACTCAAGTACTGAAAGTAAAAGTACCAGTAGTTTTGAAAAAAAATTCTACTCAAGTACTGAAAGTAAAAGTACAAGTATTGTGTTATGTAGTTATTAAAGAAAGAAGTCAAAAGTTTGAACATCATATTGTTTTTTATTATTTCAAATGCAGCTTTTATTTATGCATACAGTAGCATTTATTTTCGTATGCGCTGATAATACACATGTTTTGAGCTTCATGAAACCTGCCATCTACTGTTCTGGCAATGGTAATTTTTATAATTGTAACTAGTAACTATGCAGCACAAAAAAAAAAAAAAAATACTGGAGTAGAAGTATTGAAATCATTGAAAAAATGTAGTGAAGTAAAAGTGGAAGTAGGAGAAAAAAATTATACTCTAGGAAAGTACAGATACCGCCTTTCGGTACTTAAGTACAGTAGTGAAGTAGTTCTACTTAGTTACTATATATCTCTGCTAAAATATAAAACACCAGATTTCAATGCAAAACAATGTACCTCTTTGAGATCCAAAATTCTGACATAATCAGACCACCAGGGAGGTTAAACCTATGGACAATTTTAGGTACCGTAGTTTGTTACCACTTCACAGATGTGCGCAATTTTAAATCTTGACATGTTTGGTATATTATTACTTGACGCAATATCATCTTTAATTTTTTTAATGCAAAATTGGGGATTATATTGTGTTTGTGTGCAATAAAATTTATTTAAGTGTATTTTTTCCCTTACAATTTGCGCTTGATAAACAGTTGAGCAAATATCGTGCAACATATAATCAAATAAAAATGTAGCCATGAGTTTGGCTTTTTGGCATTCTGGTTTCACCCACATACTGCATACAGGTCAGTTGCCAAAAAATATTGGTTGAAGCTTTGTAATAGACAATATTTCTGGCACTTCCCAAGTAAACCTAATTTTACAAGGAAGTTTACCCAGGTGTGACAATGTCTGTAACTATGCATTGTCACATTGGGGTTGATTTACTAAAACTGGAGAGAAAAAAAAAAACTGTTGCAGCCATGCATGGTAGCCAATCAGCTTCTAAAATGAGCTTGCTTGATTAAGCTTTGACACAAAAAAAAAAAACCTGAAAGCTGCTTGGTTTCCTTGCAGAGCTGCACCAGATTTTGCACTCTACAGTTTTAGTAAATCAACCCCATTGTATCTGACAGCCTGTTTGTTATTTTCAGAATAAAATTGATAGCTATAAAGTATTAAAGAAGAGCTCCAGGTATAGATGTTTTTTAAATACCAAGAAGGACCAATGTAACTGCATGTACCATATCTGTAGAAAAGAACAACAACAAAGAAAGCTACTACTTATTCCCACCAATTATTTTATAAATATCCCTCCTTGTAAGCTTGCCATCAGGCTTGAGAAAGGAGCTAGTAGCTCAGAAATGCGTTACCTGTGTCCCCCTAGCCTGCTTTATGCTATGTAATAATCACAAACCAGGCGCTCCTGGAGTGTCTGTAGGGTGGAGGGATAGAAGTAAAAAAACAAAGTACATAAAATGCTTACATCCCCCTGGGCTGGAGTGGACAAGGGCACCTGGCAGCAAGCAACACGAGTGCGAGGAGGTCAGTCTCCCAGGACCGCTGAGTGGTGTGTGTGTGCACAAATCCGGAAACCAGCCGGCGCAAGGATGAAAGGACTCTGCTGTAGTTCCGGAGAGGTGACATCAGCCGGACAGGCGCCACTTGCGGGGAAACACCAGGAACCAGGGTGGAACACAAGCTATATGGTTGCCATGACAATGGCAACCATTTTATTTGAATAAAATGTACCTTCTGTATATATTGGCTGATGACCCAGGAAATCACTAAAGTAGACACTGCTACTCTGTGATCTCCACTTGCTTCCGGGTTCCATGTTGAGGGGCTGTCCTGCTACATTCAGGAGGTAGCTCACTCTGAATGAATGCAAAGCATTTGCTGATTGGACGGTGTTGCGGCAGGGAGGTAACATCACAAGCTGGTCCAATGTAACTATGTATAAAATATCCATACCTGAAATTCCTCTTTAAGGCTTTAAGGGGTAATTACAAGTCCCACCATCTTTAAAATCGGTCTCTCCCTGCAGTCACATGTACCTATACGGTCATTTACCTGTTTGATGAATCCTAATAGTCTCACACCGACCATACAATATAAGGATAAATAAGTCAGAAGTATGTAACACAGAGGGGGCAAGGTTCAGGAGTGTGTCATACATTAAAGGAAGAGGTCAGGAGTGTGTAATGCACAGAGTGTAGGGGGTCAGGTGTGTCATGCAAAGAGAGCAGGGGTCAGGAGTGTATCATGCACAGCACGACACAAGGGTGAAGGCTGTATAAAGCACAGAATGTGAGATTCAGGAATATGTAATGTACAGAGTGCAGGAGTCAGGGATGTCTAATACTTATGGCACTTTTCCACTGCAAGTACTGGCTCGGCTCTACTCGGCCCTGCTTGGCCCGGTTTGCTTTTCCACTGCTGGTACCGCATGGTACGGTGTTGGAACGGTTCGGTACGGTACGGTATGGTTTGCTTTTTCACTAAAGTAGTACTAAAGTTAAGTGGGTGGGATAACAACGATTCTCTGACCAATAAGTGGCTAGTAGTGACTGCATGCAAAGGATTGTGGGATATGGTACCGGGTATGGTACCTCCTGGAACCACAATCGAGGTGATACTGTTTTTGAGAGCCGTGCCTTTCGGTTCCATGCAGTGGAAAAGCCCTGCCATACCGTACCGTACCGAACCGTTCCTACACTGTACCATGTGGTACCAGCAGTGGAAAAGCACAAAAGCTAGCCGAACCGTTCGGTTCCATGCAGTGGAAAAGCGCCAATAGAGTGCAGAGGTCAGATGTGTATAATGTGCATAGTGCAGGTGTCAGGGATGTGTAATGCATAGAGTGTGGTGTCTGGAGTACATAACACACAGAAGGTAGGTGTGTCACATACCTGGTAGAGGCCGAATTAATGAGAGGGCTCTCTCTTACACCTCCTGTCCTGTTTGTGCCCCCCAATATTGGTGAATGGGTTGAACAGGACATGGAGTGGCACAGGCACCTGGTGTAAGTCTTGGCCAGCAGAAGAACTGGATCTTGTGGTGAAGTAGAAGCTGAAGAACAGGAACTTGTGCAGGATTTTGTCACAAGGCTTGCAGATGCAGGAATGTGGTCAGACAGGCAGAAGTTGGCAACAGGCGGGCAGTGGAGGTACAGATTTGGAAAACTAGCGTAAACAGGAGCCATGCCAAGGTTAGTATCAAATAAGCAGAAGATGAGCCAAGCGATAAGCAAGATGCTGAGTCAAGAAACAAGTCAAGGTCAGGTACCAGAGGAATCAAGTCAGAAGACATACCAGGTATAGCAGGGTCTGGTCATGAGTCATGGGAGTTGACAACCACTGACCAATGATCTTGAGCCATGCAGTGCTTTAAAAACGACAATGGGCTCTAAAAGTCCAACCAATGTGCATGTGCATGAGAATGAGCAAGCTCATGTGTCCTAGTGTAAACGTGCTGATGTACTCACAGCCCTAATTCTGTGCACAGGTCTGTGGGCTGCTCCATGCAAATGCACAGTTTTCCTGACAAGAGGTATGTAACACACAGAGTGCAGAGGTCCAAAGTAAATAAAAACAGAGTGTGGGGTCGAGGTTTGTAATGGACACAGTGCAGGCATCAGGGGAGTGCAAAATTTCCCCTGTAAGCAAAACTCTCCCTCATTTTCTCCTCTCTGAAAAAATCCCCCCTCTAAACACTAATCTGCAACTCCCCCCCTTACAAATCCTCTTTAAGCTTAAATTCTTCCAAATAAATGCTAAAATTCTCCTCCAGCTCCCAGTACAAATGTTTCCCCCTCAGTTTAAATTCCCTGTCCAAACACAAATCTTTGTTCCCTATCCCAAATCTCCCCTCCCAACACAAATGATTACCCAACAAAAATCACCTCTTTAACCACTTGCCGACCAGTCACGTTGACTGTACTGCGGCAAAGTGGTTAGTTATCGTCTGGCGACGTAGACCTACGTCACCAGACAATCCCCTTTCTCGGCGGCGCGCGCGCCCCGCCGGAGGCCCGCTCCCGCTGTGTTCAGTTACAGGCGGGAGTCGGGCCAGGGGAGGAGCGGCGGTGGTCACCGCTGCTCTTCCCCGATCGTCAGGGATCTAGTATGGAAATCCGCCTGCTTGTGTAAACAAAGCGGGCGGATCTCCTAAGTGACAGGCAGGGTCAGATTGCAGGGGTTCAGCGTAGCTGAACCTGCGATCTGTCCCTGTGTCACTCAGTCACCTCCCCCCACACACGTCAGTAAGCACCAGGCATATATTAACCCCTCCCTCTCCAATAAAAATTAACCCCTTCCCTGCCAGTGTCATTTTTACAGTAACAGTGCATATGTATAGCACTGATTACTGTAGTAATGTAACTGGTACCCACAAAAGTGTCAAAAATGTCAGTCAAGGGTCCGATCTGTCCGCCGCAATGTCGCAGTCCCGCAAAAAAAATCGCAGATCGCCGCCATTACTCGTTAAAAAAAAAAAAACAATAAAAATTACAGAAATCTTTCCCTTAGTTAGTAAACGCAATAACTTTTGCGCAAACCAATCAAAATACACTTATTGCGATTTTTTTACCAAAAATATGTAGCAGAAAACAAATTGGCCTAAAATGTTAAAAAATTTTGATTTTTACATTTTTTTTGGGGGGGAGGGGGGATTTCATATTAAAAAAAATGTGAAAAATATTGTTATTTTTTCAAAATTAACGCTCTTTTTTGTTTATAGCGCAAAAAGTAAAAATCGCACAGTGGATCAGATACCACCAAAAGAAAGCTCTATTTATGGGAAAAAAAAGGCATACATTTAATTTGGGTACAGCATTGCACGACCGCGGAATTGTCCATTAAAATAACGCAGTGCAGAATCGCAAAATATGGCCTGGTCAGGAATGGGGGTAAAACCTTCCGGTCATAAAGCGCTCATGTAGAATTTTTTTGTCAGAGACATGTAGCTAAATAAATTTTGGCCTAAATATATGATGAAAATTGAATATATTGGATATTTTTTAACTGTCAAAGTAGAAAAATATTGTTATTTTTTCAAAATGTTCACATTTTTTTATTAATATCGCACAAAATAAAAATCGCAGAGGTGATCAAATACCACCAAAAGAAAGCTCTGTTTGTGGGAAAAAAAAGACGTAAATTTCGTTTGGGTACGGCATTGCATGACTGCGCAATTGTCAGTTAAATTCGCACAGTGCCGAATGGCAAAAAGTGGCCTGGACGCAAGACAGCAAAATCCTCCGGTGGTAAAGTGGTTAAGGACAAAAGTTTTCCCTATTTTTCCCTCCCCTGAAAAATCTTCCTCTAAGCATTATGGCCCCCAGCACAATACCCCCCTAAATCCCTAGGCTCCTCCTAGACTCCCCCTTGACTTGTGACATGCTAAAGCTGAGGAAGAGCCTAGGGAAGCCGTCTTTGGCTCTAAATTATTTTTCCATAACAGGAGGAGATGCCGGCTGCTGCAATGATAGGCATTTATTGTGTAAGGAACCCAGCACGAGATGTGGGGCATATGCCCAGGATGCTCGACGCTTGCAGCACACCTGACAATCTAACATAATAGGCTCAATTCATGAAGCTTTACAAAAGCATAAGGATCTTTCTACTAGCCATGTGATGGACTCACTTAAAAACAACTGACACTTTTTTGAAACTAAGGATCTTTATGCTGATAAATTAGCTTTCTAAATTGAAACTAATGACTGTTATTTTTAGCAGTGTGAGCCAATGCAAACTGAAAATATCAGTCACGTTTGAAAAGCACAACTGTTATAGCAAATCATTGTGTGTATAGCTTAGTAAATAGAGCCTATTGGGATCACTTTCTCTTCATTAGAGATTAAAAAATGTTGTTCAAAATGAAATTATTATGCAAAATACTATGGGAGGGAATTTATCAAAACTGGAGCAGACAGAATCTGGAGCAGCTGTACATGGCAACCAATCAACTTCTATCTTTAGCTTATTCAGTTAAGCTTTGAAAATGAAAGGTAGAAGCCGATTGGTTACTGTGCACATCTGCTGCAGTTTTGCAAAAATCCCCCAAATTATTTTGACATTTGAGCAAATGTGAAATGGGTATTATGGGCTGCAGAGATTCTCTGTTTTGTTTTGTTTGGTCCAATAGTCTTAGTATCAACCTCCAGACAGCGGATATTTGTATTTTGTTTTTATTTGCAAGAACAGATGACAATCCAGCTGGTAGAAGAAAATAATATGGGGAAATCAGAACATTTTTGGAATCACAGTTTGAATTTATTTGAAGACTAAATTAAATAATGCCTTGTGCTCGCTGCCAATCCTATGAATGAATGTGAAGCCTCCATGCACCATATGGCAGTGGGAGGGGGAAGATTGCAGTTTCAAAATTAAATAGGCTTTTGACTTTTTAATGATATGTCTAGCCTTAGTCGAGACAGTCTTTCATGGACTGCTGAGTGAGCACTTTTTAAACCAACAGATTAAAGGTTTCTACGGCAACAGCATCTTACTGAAACAGATACACTTGCTATAAGGTCTGTGCTGATAAATATTTAGTATTTCATCAAAAATGAATGAGTTTTGCAAGCACCTTGGTCTAGGAGAACATTTGCTTGTCTACACCTAGTTTAAAAGCTGTTCCATTCAGTGACAAGTGATTACAAAAAAAAAAATGTATGAGTATATTTACACAATGGAAGAGTTTGATACAAATAATGTTGCCCTTTCCATCTTGGAGCCCCCGTGCAGTCTATTCCTATTTCAATGAATTATTGTCTTTTTTCCCATTCCTGGATCACAAGGCTCAACTGTAGTGGGCGCTGTAGCGACTACCAGCTGGATACTAGATACACTATATTGTCTAAAGTATTGGGACACCTGCCTTTACACGCATATGAACTTTAATGGCATCCCAGTCTTAGTCCGTAGGGTTCAATATTGAGTTGGCCCAACCTTTGCAGCTAGAACAGCTTCAACTCTTCTGGGAAGGCTGTCCACAAGGTTTAGAAGTGCATCTATGGGAATGTTTGACTATTCTTCCAGAAGCCCATTTGTGAGGTCAGGCAATGATGTTGGATGACAAGGCCTTGCTCACAGACTCTGCTCTAATTCATCCCAAAGGTGTTCTTTCTGGTTAAGGTTAGGACTCTGTTTAGGCCAGTCAAGTTTCTCCACCCCAAACACACTCATCCATGTCTTTATGTACCTTGCTTTGTGCACTGGTCCAAATCATTTGGTGGAGGGACGATTTAGGTGTAGGGTGGTTTTTTCAGGGGTTGGCATTGGCCCCTTAGTTCCAGTGAAGAGACCAAGACATTTTCGACAAGTTCATACTCCCAAATTTGTGGGAACAGTTTGGGAATGGCCCCTTCCTGTTCCAACATGACTGTGCACCAGTGCACAAAGCAAGGTCCATAAAGACATGGATGAGCAAGTTTGGGGTGGAGGAACTTGACTAGCCTGCACAGAGTTTTGTGTCACGTGACTTACTGGTTCCTCTGTACAATTTTCACAAGGGAACAAGTCCCCGCTCTCCCACCCTTTGTTGCTGTATTTTGTTGGTATGATTTCTTAAAAAAAATAAAGAAAATGAATAAAATAAATAATGCAAAAAAAAACCGACTTGGGCTTTGTGTTGTGTCAGTTGTGTTATTTTGGATGCTGTTGTAGTTAAATCCTGGCTACAATCTTTACTATTAGTTTTAGTAACTTATGTTTGTTGCTACATAGTTTTATTGTCACAGCTGGCGGTTATCCCTTTTGCGGGCTGAGGTGGCAGGTGGCTGATGGAGTCGGTGTAATGGGTGCAGGAAGCCCTCAGTAATCTCCTGAGCGTAACCTGGATGGTTGGGGGCTGAATTGGCTCCTAAAAAGTAAGAAAAGTTGACATACGCCACTCAGCACTGCTAAAGGGATCTGGTATTGGCTATATATGTTTATTGGTTTGATTGTTCAATTTACAGTTGTCAAGCTGTGGCCGATACACAAGTAATTTAAGTATCAACCCAGTCGAAATAATTTTGTTGTCGGTGTGATTATTTAGGGTAATCCTATGGAGAAGTGAACAGTGGACCAGTCATGTGGTTAATACATATTCTAGCTATAACATGTTAATGGTTTAAAAACGTACATGTACATATGAATGAGATCTGCTCATATCTGCTACATATCAAGTAGCACTTTCTGAGTTTGTAGGGCTACACAGTGCTTGATACCATGAGTATCAGTAGAAGTAGGTTAGGATAGCAATCCTTTTCCCATAAGAAATGTAGTTTTTCTTGGCAGTGAATTTAGGCAATCAGCAGCTGGCATGATGCTGCATTCAATGTATTTCCCAGAGTGAGAACGGATGTCGTGACTGAGCTGTGTGCCGCAGGGGACTTGCAATACGGCTGCCAACCACATCACTGGAAGGTAACTAGGGGAATGCATGCTATGATAATTCTTCAGTTGCACAATTGGAAGAAATTGTGCCTTATTGTAATAGACACCCACTTAATATAAATAAAAAAAAAAACAAACACTTGAATTAATGGCCTTACTACCAGGCTAACAACCAGTAAACGTACATACCTAATAAAGTGGGTTACAACACAATATTACTATTACAATGCTACAATATCATCCATCGTGCCACTGGTGTGACTGCGCCATCCTTACTCTAGATCCCCTTTCTTCAAATAGATGTGTCAGTTATCTGCCCATCTAAAAAAGAGCAAACACACACCCTTCCCTTTACTTTTAGGGGCAAGGTTCAGGATCACCTAAAGCTAGTCCTGAGGCTCAAGATTCACAATCCCAGGAAATATGGGCAGATTCCCCTAGGAGAAATGTTATAAACCATTTACTATTGCATTGCCTTTGAGCTATGGTCAGCTGACTTAAAAGGTCATATAAGGGGTACGCGATTCCATTCAGGGACCCCAGGGGGGCGCATGTGCACCTAAGGTGTGATCATGTGCTGACTGGCTGCAGAGGGAGCCAATCAGCGGGTCCAGCAGACCCGATGTCTGCCGGTAACCCTCTATCCTTTCCGAGAGACAGAACGGTGGTCTGCCTATGTAAACAAGGCAGATCGCTTTTTTTCACTGGGAGGAAGACAGATTTCTTGTGTTTCTGTTAAGCAAGAACAATAATATCGGTCTTCCCCCAGTCATAGCAACCCCCATACAGTTAGAAAGCACTCCCAGGGAATTTATTTAACACTTTGATCACCCCTGATATTAACCCCTTCCCTGCCAGTGTCATTAGTACAGTAACAGTGCATATTTTTAGCACTGATCACTCTATTAATGCCACTAGTCCCCACAAAAGTGTCAAAATGTCAGTTAGGTGTCCAATTTGTCTGCAGCACTGTAGCAGTCCCACTATAAGTCGCTGATCGCAGCCATTACCAGTAAAAAATAAATAAAATAAAAATCCCATAAAAATATCCCATAGTTTTTAAAAGCTATAACTTTTGTGCAAACCAATCTATATATGCTTATTGGGATTTTTTTACCAAAAATATGTAGCAGAATACATATTGGCCTAAATTTATGAAGAAATTCGATTTTTTACATTTTTTTTTTTTTTTTATTGGATATGTTTTAAGGCAGAATGTAAAACATATTATTATTATTTTTTTTTTCAAAATTGTCTTTTTTTGTTTATAGTGCAAAAAATAAAAACCGCAGAGGTAATCAAATACCACCAAAAGAAAGCTCTATTTGCGGGAAAAAAAGGACATCAGTTTTATTTGGATACAGCGTCTCACGACCGCACAATTGTCAGTTACAGGAACGCAGGACCGTATAGCAAAAAATGGCCTGTTCATTAAGGGGATAAAACCTTCCAAGGGCTGAAGTGGTTAATAGTGAAACTCCAGGTGTATCAAAAAAAAGAAAAAAACTTGTATAGTGTAATACTTAAAAAAAATTGATAATTACACCCAAATGAATATCACTCCATGCAAAATATTAGTGCAAACACCGATCACCACCAGCCTTCACCCCCATGCAATGCACATTCACCAAAAAAATGTTCATTTAAAGCAACAAGGGTGAAGTCCGTAATGTCTTCAGGATTCAGTGCATGAAATTCTTCTCAATCTCTCTCACTTTACAGGGTAGAGCTCCATTCATATGTCCCCAAATACCAAAGCTAATAAACAAAAAGCATGCCTCATAGTGCAGTATTTATTGGAATGGACATACAATTAAAAACAAATAAGTATAAAATACATGTAACAACAATGTGTGAAGCAGCTAAACTTACATCTGACAGGGCCACTCAGGCCTTTGATGTGGCATTGCGACATTCTGGCTTTTATATCCGACCCTTCGCGATTTGCACAAAAGTGCATCCTCAGAGGCCTCTAGCATCTATAGTGGCAGCCATACTTATGTGATCTGTCTATAGAGTGTAGATCACATGAATTGCTGTCCAGCACCATTTTCTTGAAGACTGGACCATGTGACTACCCGTCCGATGCCATTTTTTCTGGAGAACCAGGAAGTGATATGAATACATGCCTAGTAAGACTAATTTCTGGAGTAGCGCCATTTTCTTGAAGACCGGGAAACATATAACTTCCGGTCCGGAGTCATCTTACAAAGAACCAGGAATTGAAAGTAGAAATAAAAGTAGAGATAAAATATGTTTTTCCTGTATGTTACTACAGTGGGATAAATATCTAAAAAGCACAAAAATTCCATAATTTATCACATCTAAACATCAAAAGCCATCTATGAATTAAACATCATGGCTAATAATGTATAAGATACATAACTAAAAATAGATATGAATACACATACTAATTGTAAAAAAGGTTCAACGCAAACCTAAATACTATCTATTGCTCACAAATAAAATATAGACCACATAATGATGTATGAATTTAAAATATACCCTATAAAGAGCCTACCCTCAGTGAGATATAAATATAACAATGACAATTTTAAAAATATAATCTACCAGCTAAACCGGAGGTGATTTTTAGAAAAGCAGGGACCGTTTAGCACTAAATATTGTTGATACTAAACAAATTAACTTTTTCTATAATATGAAAGGTTTTTTACCCATGCAAGCGTTGCTTCATCTGTACAGCAGGAAGACGACACCATAAGAAAATAGAAACATTTACATCTTCAGAGACAGGGAGAGAATATAATATAGAGACTTTTATTTCATTTGAAACCACGTATGTAGTGTACCCGTTAAAGTGTACAAAGAGTATGTAGGCAGAACAAAACACAGATTAAGAGACCATTTGAAAGAAATTGAATATAACATCAGAACAGGTTACAATAAACACAGTCTATCGATGCATTTTCAAAGAAAACATAATAGAGATCCTAGTAACCTAAAGTTTTTGGGCATTGCAAAGTTACAGCCCCATTGGAGAGGGTGCAATGGAATTAGGGAGATATCCAAAATGGAAACATTTTGGTTATATGAATTAGAGTCTCATTAACCTTAATGGGCATAACATAGAATGGGGTTTCAACTGTTTTATCGATACAAGTTAGAGTCCAACATTTCTTTTTCTTTTATTTTAATACCATAAAATATTCTATGATATTGACATTGTTATATTTATATCTCACTGAGGGTAGGCTCTTTATAGGGTATATTTTAATTTCATACATTATTATGTGGTCCATGTTTTATTTTTGAGCAATGGGTAGTCTTTAGGTTTGTGTTGAACCTTTTTTGCATTTACTATCTGCGTAATCACATCTGTTTTTAGTTAGATATCTTATACAATAATAGCCACAGTGTTTAATTCAAAGGTGGCTCTTGATGATTCGATGTAAAAAATTATGGAATTTTTGTGCTTTTCAGATATTTATCCGCTCTAGTAACATACAGGAGAAACATATTTTATCTCTAATTTTATTTCTTGTTTCACATTCTGGACTTCACCCTTGTTGCTTTTAATGTACATTTTTTTGGTGAATGTGCATGGCATGGGGGTGAAAGCTGGTGAAGGTTGGTGATCTGTGTTTGCCTTATTATTTTACATGGAGTGATATTCACTTAAGTGCAATTATCGATATTTAACAATATTACACCATACAAGTTTTTTCTTTTTTTTTGATACACCTGGAGTTTCACTATTAGGGATAGAGGAGAGGAAACACCAACTCTACAGGATTGGCATAATCCATGCGTGTTTTCTGCAATTAAGTGTGCAGCCATTAGTTCTGGTAAGCCTTCAATCCTTACATTGACTGAACATTCTCACACATATTAAGATCAAATCAAAACTGGATTGAACTACTTATGGCTGGGTTATGTGGTATGTCAGGCAGGTAATATGGCTGATAAACAAGTAGTCACATGAACTTAATTTGGAATTCTACTGGCTTGTTGTTGTCCAAATCATTATGTTTCATGATGCATCATGATGTCCTTCTTTTTTTTTTTGTTGTCTACCCCAGCAACCAATTGGTTAAAACGAGCTGGCTTTTCTGCCACACACTGGCTATCCTCTTCCTTGATTATATTTTATTTTGGTGACTTTAAAATAGGTGGCAAATTAGACTAAACATGGTTGTACAAAAATGGTTTAAACACTGCTCAGTTTTTTGGTTGGTGACCTGAGCTTGTATTGTAGCTAAGCCATAATTTGTTTATTATCTTATTATTGCATAATATGATCTAATTAAATTATATTTAAATTTCAATTTTGAGTTACCCTAATAAAGTACCTTAGCCTTTTCAGCCAGTTACTTTTTCTTCCAAGTTTTAATAAAGACTATTGTTATTTCTAGTGTCCCATCTCCTATCTCCTATCTTATGTGTACTCATTGACTATATGTAATAGATTACAGTGAGAAAATGCCTCTTTCCCCCTCCCTTGCTATAAGACTTGCAAAATATGTGGTGCAGAGACATAGCCCCTTTGTGTAGTAAAGTAAAATATGACCAGGGCATTAACATCATCACATTATTAATAATACCTGCAATGTACATTATACCAGAACCTTCACAGTATAACAAGGGTAAACATGAAAATGGCCTCCCCAGGGGTGGGGTCCAGGTAGTCACTGCTAATCTTGATACCCAAATCTACAGCCACATACTGCACTAAAGTAGAAGCAATCCATCCTTTCTCTGCCTAAAGTGAAAAATAATGTAAGATGCACATTTCTATTCAGTAGGCACCAAGGAACCCACATACGTTTGTAATTTTAGGTTGGACTAAGAAATCCTAGACTCCTCAAGCAACTTTTTTAGATGCATATTGTTCTAATATAATCAGATACTACTTGGGTTGGTCTAGCCTTGTTAAACAGAAATGATTGGTTGCTATGTTAGTGCAGGTAGCATATTTCCACTGGTCTTTGCACTGCTTTATATATGAGCTTCTAAGCCTTGAGTCCTCATCTGCTATAGAATATGTTGGTCTTCATTTTATTCCCCCTCAATTGTCTGCTCCGTCTCCATTTTCAACTTTTGACTTTTCTTTTTTTCTTCTTCATCAACTAAAATTATCAGACTGTTTAAGGCCTGGTTCACTCCTATGCAGGATGCAGTTTGCATATTCCAGGTGGATTTTGCGTTTTTCAATACACGTTTTTTTATCCAAAAACACAACCTGCTGGTCCCTGCCCCTTTCCATAAAATGCACAGATGTGAACATGACCCATAGGAGACCATATTAAATGGACTGTAGTGTGTTTCTGCAAAACTGAAAACAAACTAAAAAATGCATAGGTGTGAACCAGGCCTTAGGGGACCCATAGCCTTATATCAGACCTGCTGTATATCAACCTCTGGTATATGATGAATACTGGGAATAAGCTAAATTATGCTGGGCATGTGGTTAGGGTTCTGGAGGAGACATGTAAAACTGAATTATGAAACTGAACAAATTATTTTAGATTTTTATTCAACATCAAACAATCGATAGTAAGAAAGCATGCAACAGACACCTGAATCACTCACATATCCTAATTGATAGTTTGGCAATTTTTGCTTTTATTTCATGTTGTCAGTGGGGCTATTATGTAATCATTGTTGGTGTGTATGAGATTTTTCTGGCAAAGATTTATCCATAAAAGTGACCAGCACACTTTTTACTACAGAAACAGCAAATTTCCCAGCCTCACTTGCTAGAGGCATTGTCATGTGGCTACAGGGTGAACAAAAGGGAGGCAACTGCCTTATGGGGCATTCATGGGGATCCATGGAAGCACCGTACTGAAGGATAAACTAGAAAATATGGAGAGTTTTAGGATTGGGGGCCAAAGGCCAAGCTTTGGAAAAAGGAAGGCGTTTAAGTAGAAAAAGGGGAACAGCTTTCCTGGATTTTGGTGTTAAATGGACGTTTGGTGTCACAAGAATGTTAGGGAATACTCGATAGTCACAATGTAAGGGACTGTAGAATGCAGTAGGGTACTGATCATAATTTAGGAAAAAGACTAAGATCCAGAGACTGTCTTTGTCGGGTTTTGTAGACATGCAGACAAACATGAGCAAACACACAATTTTTAAAGTATCATGTCCTTAATTTAAAAAGGTCATTAATGTAAAACTAGCTTACAGAAAACACTTGCACATTATTGCAATGATATTCAGAATATGGCACATTTTCAGCAGATAATAATACTTTAATGGAGCCTGGGAGATTTCCCACCTGTTCAATCTCCACCTGGAATTCATCTGTGCAGCTGCATGAATTTTCAGAATACCCACTGGAGGACTATGTTACTCTAACTGATTTTATTTGCCTTAACTAATAAGATTTTTGCCACCGGGAACACTTCACTTGAACTTGGTTCTTGCTAGATTTTTAAAATGTTTTTCATTGTATTTATTTTAAAATTTTCTTACAGCATACTATCTTTTAGGTCATATACCTAGCAATAACATTGTAAACTGATCATCATTTTAATGAATATGTGATACTACAGAAGGGTCAGATAAATAAAGTCAAAGTGTCTTAAATAAAAAACATTTGTCTAGCCCTCCATCACAAATCAGATTGTACTTCTCAGACTTGGTATTATGGGCAAAAATGACAACATTTATTTAAGGATCTAGAAAAATAATTACATTTGATAAGGTTACGTAAAGGAAACCTGTAATGAGAGAAATATGGAGACTGCGGTTGCTCACCTATCCTTCCAAAAAAAAAAAAGGGGCTGCCCCTGGCCAGTTTGTCTGTTCTACAGAAGTCTGTCTGGGGAGATCGCTGCACTAACTTTGCTTGTGTTAGTACGGCAATCTTTTGTTGGTTCAGCCCACTGGGCTGAACGGAAAAAAACTTCTTGTGTGTGTATCAGCTTTAAGGCAGTGTTGTGAAACAGGCATACAGGCAAGGATTTCTGAATTTCTGGTCTACATGCTTGTTCCTGGTAAGTGACCCAGAGGGTCAAGGTAACAATCAGGCAGCCAGCATTAAAGTGAAATTAACTTGGTCTCAATGATTTCTAAGGTAACATTAGGACTTTTTGCAACACTTTTACCTGTGATAGTCTGTACATAGATTTATAGGGTAGATTTACTAAAGGCAAATAGACTGTGCACTTTGCAAGTGCAGTTGCACATAGCAAAAGCAGCTACTCCAGAGCTTCACTTTGCAAAGAATACCGAATCACGTGCAAGGAAAAAAATAAAAATTAAAAAAAAATTTGCTCGCACATGATTGGATGATGGCTATTAGCAGAACTTCTCTCATTTATTAAGCTCTGGAGAAACTGCACTTGCAGAGTGCAAATGCACTTCCAAAGTGCACAGTCAATTTACCTTTAGTAAATCAACCTAACTTAGGTTGTTAATGGGGTCTTTCATTCATGCTTCTAAGAAGTATGCAATTTAAAATGGTTTCAAACTCCCATAGATAAATTGTACCATTTAGCAGATATTTACAGTATATGCAGCTGATGACAGGGCTCTGAAGGAAGCCGTGGCGTTCCTTCAGAGCCCTGTGCCATTACCGGCGGATCCCGCACGCATGTGTGGGAGTGACGTCATGCGACTCTGGTCAGTCACGCAGCCGGAGTCCGTGGACCCGGAAGGAAGACGGGTGAAGATGGATGGGGCCTCCAGCGGTGATAACGCATTGGTGAAGGGCTTTGTTTGCAGGTACAGATGGGTGAACATATGCCTGTTTGGCCATTTACTGAACACCCAAATTTACAGGGTGTTCACCCTGACAAACACCCTGCAATAGAGTGAGCACTGCACAGTGCATTCTGCGCCCTGATTGGGCAAAGCTTTGCCCAATTAGGGTGCAGTGTAACTGTTTTTAAGAAACAGGGCCTGGGGGGGCGTGGCTTGGATGTAGAGTGGAACGGACGTCTGCCTTGAGAGCTCCTGCCATCCTGATCTCAATCTATGCCATCCTGAAGACTTCGTTGGTTATACTTACCCAGGTTTTGCTCCTGACTGCTGTGGAACGGACTCCTCTTCTTTTATGCCGTCCAAGGGGAAGAAATCTGCGGCTCCACGCGCGCCTGCCACGCGCCAGGCCCAGCCCGCTGTCTGTCCGGACGCCATTTTGAGAGAGCGGCTTCAGGCCTTGCTGACAAGATGGAGGAAGCGCGGGTCTCCAGCCCCGCTCCGGCTGCCCAGGACAAAGATGTGGGGGCCGACACGGAGGTCATCCTGCAAGCCATAGAGCACAGCAAAACTTCCCTTCTAGTCCGTATTGACCATCTTGCGGAAGAATGCAACTTAATCCGCAACGACCTCGACAAGATCCGCGGTCGCCTCACGGAGGTGGAGGATAGGGTGTCCTCGACCGAGGACTCGATGGCCTGCCATTCTGGCCTACTGGATGCCCTGCAGCAGAAGGTGGATGCGCTAATGGCTAAGGCCGACGATGCTGAGAATCGAATGCGGCGCAACAACGTCCGGGTGCTCGGCCTGCCCGAAGGATCGGAGGGGGAGTCCCCGGCAGAGTTTGCGGAGGGGTTCTTCAAGCAACTTCTGGACCTCCGGGAGGTGTCGCCCACGTATGTGGTGGAGCGGGAGCACCGTGTCCCTACCGGCAAGAAGATCCCCAGAGCTCCCCCGAGGCCCTTCCTGGTTCGATTCCTGAACTACCGGGACCGGGATCACATCCTGGGCGAGGCTCGTAAGCACCCAGAACTGCGATTTGAGAATGCTTCCATCCAGCTCTATGCAGACTTTTCGGCGGACCTTCAAAGAAAGAGAAAGTCCTTTACCAATGTGAGACGCCGGCTGCGTGAGAAGGGGGTCCAATATGGCATGCTGTACCCGAGTCGGCTTCGGGTCACCCATGGTGGCACGGTACGGTTCTTCAACACCCCGGACGACGCGGATGCCTGGCTGCTGACCATCCGTTGAGAGGCTTGAGTAGTGGCTTCTGGCGGCTCCCTATCTGAGGTGATGTCCTTCCCTCCTTCTGTCTGGACCCGGGCTGCTGCATCCCTGTTTTTCCTTACCTCCTCTGGATGGCTGTTTTTCTCATTTTTTCTTTCTCCCAGATCTTTGGGTTGTCCTCCCCCTGTTTTTGCTTTGTCCCCATTTTGTTTCCTGGCTGAATTTTGGTCTCCTCCTGGCCCAATGATCCTCCTGCGGATGGTTTTCTATCCACCTGAGTTAGGGAGCTCTCGGGCTCTCCTGACCTGATGTCCACAACTGTTACTTTCCCCTTTACTTGGAACTGACAGATTTTGTTTTTCCATTTCCCTCCTCCTTGCCATTGACTGTGCGGTGGGGTCCCCCCTCCTCACCTGTTTTTTTTCGGGTGGAGTCCCCCTCGCACTCTATGTTTGCGGCCTGAAGTGACTGTTCCCCCCTTGCGGCTGCAAACGAGGTTGCACTTAGTTCAGGGATGAAGCCGTACCAGGGCGTTGTTGTTCTCCTGGTCGGCAGGGACTATTTTTTTTGGGACTGTTTTGTTTTTTCTTCTTCTTTTTTATTTTTTTGTCAATTGTGTTTTTTTTTTTCATGGCTGCTAGCTCATTGTATTATCTTTTGCGCTCAGGGTTTGGACTTGTCCTTTATCTTTACCGATTCATGCTCATTCCTAGGTCCGGTGTGTGTATGCCTGGTGGGGAGGGGTGTGTGGTGTGGGGGCCCCCCCTTCCGGGGCCGCTGCGGTGCTCCCTCCCTGGAATCCTGTGCTCGCTTTGCTTTGGGTCTCCTGGCGGGGAGTATTAGGCTGCTTTCATGGAATGTGCGGGGCCTGAACAATAAATTTAAACGTTCATTGTTATTCAAACATCTTCAGTCATATAAGCCGCATATTCTGTTTCTTCAGGAGACGCATTTATTTGGCAGCTCTGTACTGGCTCTGCACCGGCGCTGGGTTGGGCACTCCTTCCACGCCACATACTCCTCCTACGCAAGGGGGGTCTCTATCCTTATTAATAAGTCTTTCCCGTGTAATGTAGAGCAGGTTATCACTGATCGGAAGGGCCAAAATATTATTCTTGCACTGCGTTTTGAGGCTAAACTGTATGTTTTTGTTAATGTATATGTTCCCCGCCCTTTTCTAGTGCTGTACTGTATCGCCTGGCTGCGTTCTCCACTCCGGGGATCTTCCTGGCTGGTGATTTCAATAACATCCTGGATGGGGCGCTTGACACATCTAACCCGAGCAGGCAGGCGTGCCCCGATTTTGTTAACTGGGCCTCCGCTTTGCAGCTCACAGAAATTTTGGCGTTGGAAAAACCCGGACCTTCGTCACTTCACACATGTGTCGGCGCCCCATAGATCTGGGTCGCGTATTGACCTCGCCTTTTGCCCTCCTTTGGCTCTCCAGTTTGTGGCGTCTGCCGTGTACCTGCCTTCTGGTCTCTCGGACCACTCCCCGCTGGAGCTTGGGTTGGAGCTGGGGAGCCGGAAGGGGGGTAAGTGTTGGAGGCTGGGTACTAGATGGCTGCGGGATTCTGGAGTGGAGGAGGCAATGCGGGGCAAGATCCCTCAATATTGGGAACATAATGACAATACCTCCTCACCTTTGATTTGCTGGGATGCATTTAAGGCCACTATTCGTGGGGATTACATTAGTGCTATTAAGGTGGCCAGGGTGGAGGGCGCTGCGGAGCTGCTGGCATTGGAGGAGGGGGTGTCGCTGGCTGAGTCCGAGTTCGCCTTGGATCCGTCTCCTGGGGCGCACTCCTCCCTGGCCCAGGCCCAGAGGGCGCTGCACCTGCATGTGTCCTCGGCCGCACTGGCTGAGGTTGGCTCGCTCAAAGCTAAAATATTTGAAAGTGGGGACAAGAACGGGAGGCTCCTGGCTAACCTGGTGGCGGATTCTAAGTCGCAAACAGTTATTCCCCTCATCCAAACGGCGGAGGGGGGTACCACTGCTGATCCCGCTGCTATTCTAGAGGAATTTCGGACATACTATCAGCGGCTGTACTCTGTGCCCTCCTCTCTGCGGGACGTGGTGGACCTGGGGGTTCTTGGGGATCTCTCCTTGCCGCAACTGGCTGAGGAGGAGACCGCTTCCTTGGAGGCGGACTTCTCCCTGGAGGAGGTGGAGACGTCCATCCACTCTCTCCCCCCCCCGAGAAGACCCGGGGTCCGGACGGCCTGCCGGGGGACTGGTACAAGATGTACATTGCAGAGCTGGCCCCCAGGCTGTGCAGTCTATATCGAGCTAGCCTGGAGGCTGGGGTGCTGCCAGACTCGTTATCACAGGCCCATATCGTATTGATTTTGAAACCTGGCAAGGACCCCACACTCTGCTCGGCTTACCGGCCGATTTCCCTGCTTAATTATGATTTAAAAATCCTTACGAAAATCCTCGCCACCAGGTTGATGAAGGTACTTCCGCTCTTAGTTGACATTGACCAAACGGGCTTCATGCCGGGGAAATCAACTGACATCAATATCCGACGGGTTTACACGCATTTACAGGTCCCTGCGGAGGAGCAGAGTCAGTGAGTCTTGGTGTCATTGGACCTAGAGAAGGCCTTTGACTCCGTGGCCTGGCCCTATCTTAGTGAGGTGCTCCGGTCGTTTGGCTTTGGTCCTACATTCCGTAAATGGATTGATATTCTTTATAGTCAGCCTCGAGCCCAGATCAAACTGGGGGGTAGGCTGTCGCCTGCTTTTGATATCCGACGCGGTACCCGCCAGGGGTGTCCACTGTAGCCGGCGTTGTTCTCGCTGGCGGTGGAGCCCCTGGCAAGGGCTGTTCGCGGGTCCAGCGAGATCGGGGGGATTCGGGTGGGATCCCTGGAGGAAAAATTGGTGTTATACGCAGATGATATCATTCTGTTCCTCCGGGACCTGGGCCCCTCCCTCCGGGCTGTCCTGGCCCTGCTATCGCGATTTACGGAGATATCGGGTCTGCGGGTAAATTGGGAGAAATCTCTCTTGCTCCAGGTGGACGCGGATTCCCGGATGCGGGCGGATACCTCTCTTCATTTGTGTTGGGCGGACAGTGTCAGATACCTGGGTGTTACGATCTCCCCAAGGGTGCAGGATTTCTGTGCCCTCAATCTCTACCCTCTCCTTCAGTCCTTCAAGGACCGGCTCAGGGCATGGGCGAACCTCCCGTTGACTTTGATAGGGCGCATTAATCTTGTCAAGATGAAGCTGTTACCTCCCCTGTTGTATATTCTGCGACAGTCCCCTGTGTGGATCCCGAAGCGGATCTTTAGGACATTTCACTCCCAGCTGACCACCTTCTTGTGGGGGACTCGCCCCCCGAGACTGCGGCTATCTTTTTTGCAGCGGCCCTGGACTCATGGGGGTCTGGCCTGTCCAGACTTTTTCATGTACTTCATTGCTGGTCTACTGACCCAAGCACACAACTGGCTTATATCTGATGATACGAACTCCGCAGTGGTGCTTGAGGTGGCGCTGCTGGGGTCTTACGAGGCGTTACGTAATGTCCTATTCCGTGGACCCCGGGCTCCCTATCCCCTTACAAACTCCATGAAGGCGGTCATTAGGGCTTGGGCACTGGTCTCTCCCTATGCTAAATCTGACCCACGCGGGCTCTCTCCGAACACTCCCCTATGGCGCAATCCGGAGTTGCCTGAGTTTTTCTCCGTTCCTGACCCGTCTCTCTGGGCCACTAGGGGTATTCGGTATCTTTCCCACATCTGTCAGGGGGATGGCCTACTGAGCTTTGATTTGCTGAAAGAAAGATTTGCTCTGCCTAACTCCTACTTTTTCAGGTTTCTGCAACTCCGCCATGCCTTCCCCTGCTTTGACTCCGGCGGATTTTGAGCTCCTCCTTTGGGATGAAGACCTTAAGAAACCGCTATCCTCAATCTACAGGTCCTTGATGCCGAGTGTGCATACGGGTCTGGAGAGGTTGCAGGAGTTCTGGTCGGCGGAGGTGCGGGAACTGGATTCGGAGGACTGGGAGGACGTCTGGGACTATCCGTTCAAGTATTTGGTCTCCTCGAGGGACCGGTTAGTTCAATTCAAAATCGTTCATAAGTTCCACCTTACGCCCTCCAGATTGCACAGGATGTCTACTGACATCCCGGATGCCTGCTGGCGCTGTGGCTCTGGCGCCCCGTCCTATGCCCATATGATCTGGCACTGTCCGTCCTTGCAGGGGTTTTGGTCTGAGGTCCTGGGCTTCATAACTAGCTTAACTACTATTACTGTCCCGGCTGGGATTGAGACCTGTATCCTGGGGCTTGTGAATGCGTTGGCCCATACTGTTGCTACCCGTACCCTTCTAGGGCTTCTGCTCTTCTATGCCAGGAAGCTGGTGGTGATGCGCTGGAGGGACCCCGGGACTCCGAAGTTGTCACAATGGAAGACTCTGGTGAATTCCATGATACCTTTATATAAAGCAGTGTACAAGTTCAGGGGGTGTCCCAAAAAATTCCACAAGGTATGGGACCTGTGGTTGGAAGCTACAGATACTACGGACGATCCTTCGGCTCCAGCCGTTGATGGGTCCTTGCAAACTACGTAGGTTGCTCATGTTTATGTCTCATGGTGTGTTATTTCTCTGTTCTACTGACCACACCGGACCGCAATCTCCGGCGCGCCAGTGATTAGGTGTTTTGGTACTGTTACCTGTGATTTTTTTGACTACCCTTGAGCTGCAGCCACCGTTAGGGGGTTAGTGGGGGTTTGTTTTTGTTTTTATTTTTCTTCTGGTTTTTTTTTGGTTGTTGTCATGGTTCTATGTTGTTGAGCCTGGGTATGCCCAAATGGCTCTGTTTTGTATGTTGTTTATAAAACTTCAATAAATATAATTTTCAAAAAAAAAGAAACAGGGCCTGGATGCCGGCCGCGGCGTCCTTAACAACGGATGAGTCATCAGCTGTTAATGGGTTTCCCCAATGAATGAAAGCTGAATAAAAAAAAAAAAGTGCCGGTAAAAAAAATTAGGACAAAAACGGCGTGGGGTCCCCCCCCCCCAGTTTATACCAGACCCTTATCAGGGCATGCAGCTTGGCAGGTTAGGAAAGGGGGGGAGAGAGAACACCCCCCCTCCGGAACCATACCAGGCCACATGCCCTCAACATGTGGGAATTGGTGATGGGGACAATGGTCTCTTTCCGACAACCGTGGCCTGTGGTGAGCGGAGGCTTATCAGAATCTTGAAGCCCCCTTTACCAATACCCGGTGGCACCGCTTCTTCTAATGTCACAAGATGCCATATGATGTAAGAAGGGGTGGTGCCACTGGGTGACGTAGCCGGGTCAGCCAGCGGCGTGATTGACGATGGACTTACATCAAGCGACACTATTTTTTTATTTTAAATACAGGATTTGTCAAAAACTGTCTCATATGTTTATTACTTATGTACACTTTTTTTGGTGAATAGTTAGGGGTACAGTGTACCTGATACCCATTCACATAGGGGGGAGGCAGGATCGGGGGGCCCCTTTATCAAACGGGGCTTCCAGATTTTGATAAGCCCCCCCGCCCACAGACCCCGACAACCACAGTCCAGGGTTGTTGGGAAGAAGCCCTTGTTCCCATCAGCTCACCCCCCCCCATTAAAAAGGCATGTGGCCTGGTATGGTTCAGAGGGGGGCACTCGCTCCCCTCCTTTCCTAACCTGCCAGGCTGCATACCCGGACAAGGGTCTGGAATGGATTTTGGGAGGGATCCCACGCTGTTTTTTTTGCGTCATTGAGTCATTTTAAATGGGATTTGACTCATTTTTTTTTCTTTAGAAATTTCATTTGCTGTAGCATGTTTTATGCATGCTACAGATGCGCCACTTTACAGGCACATTAAGGCTCCATTCACACCTGGGCGTTTTTTTGAGTGTTTTTCAGCTCCAAAAACGCTCAAAAAAAACATTCCAAAACGCCCAACAAGTAAAACCCCATTCATTTAAATGGCCCCTGTTCACATCTGAGTGTTTTGCAAAATGCCTGTAGCTGAAAAAAGTACATGAGCTTCTTTTTGGGCTGATTACCAGCGTTTTTGATAGATGTCAATGTCTGCCTCCAAAAACGCCTGAAAAAAATGCCTGAAATCGCGGTAAAATCGCGGTAAAAACGCGGTAAAACGCTATGCTCAAGTGTGAATGCAGCCTAAGGGAACCCCCCAGGCACTATGTTTACAGGAATTTTTCATTGTTGCACTTTAAGCATAATTAAAATCACTGCTCCTGAAAAAATGATAATTATTTATTGATACATGTCCCCCAGGGCAGTACCCAGAACCCCATACCCCTTTTATGGCTAATTACTTGCATATAAGCCTTCAAAATAGGTACTTTTGATTTTTCCTGTTCAGCTCCTATAGACTTCAATGGGGTTCGCCGTTTGGGTTAGAACATTTCCCCTGTTCGGGAGTTCTGCTGCAAACCAAACAGGGGGGTGTTTGGCCCATCCCTATTTGCAGGTAAGTTTCATATAATGTGCTAGAATGCGATGCATACTAGCACATCATGCCTTTAATTTACAGGTCAGAAAAAATAAATAAATAACTCTGTGGTTAATCATCAAATGCCAGAATTTCAGAGGGCAGTAGAGGCATTTGACAATTGAATAACATAAATTAGAGCTTGGGGGAGTGGCTTGGAGAGGGCGTGATGTGAGGACGTCTGAGCGAAGCTCCCGATCGCCACGCTCCCGGACCGGCCCGACACGGCACTGTTAGCGCGGCATGCAAACAAGCAAACCGGCCAGGACCCGCCCGGTAACCCGCTCGACCAGCGACCGCTCGGCTGCGGAAAGGCGCCACCCGCAGAGGAGATCAGGAGACATCAAACAATACTTTTCCCATCAGCTGCCTGGAACGCCTGAAGCCAAGATGGCGGCGGCACGTGCGGACACACAGACCACACAGATCAAACTGAATACACAAGATATACATCACGCAGAGAGAGGGGAAAAGCTGCCGGAGGAAACTACAAGCTCGGGGGCAACAGCAGTGAGGGAAGCTGGACCAGACCCCACTAAACAACAGGAGCTGGAGAGTCCGGATATCAAAGACCTATTGAAAGCACTTCCAACAAAAGCGGAAATAGAGGCTTTGATTATGCGGATTGAGGAGACACACCGGACAGACATGCAGGAGCTCCGTAAAGACATGACACAGTTATCAAACAGAGTTGTATCAAAGGAAACTGAGATCACTGTAGTTAAAGAACAAGTGGCTGGAATAAGGAAAACTACAGAAGCACTGTTTGAAGCTACTATCAATATGCAACTATACATGGAAGACCTGGAAGACCGGAGCCGCAGGGGTAATTTGAAGTTGAGAGGTGTCCCTGAGGAGGAAGGGGAAAACCTACAGGAGAAGGTGAGAGATATTTTTCTAAGATTGTTAGCTCCTACCTCTCACCCTACGGCCCCCATGGAAATAGACAGGGTCCACAGAGTTGCGGGGTTTAGAAGCACTGACCCCAACAGACCCCGAGACATTGTGTGTAAAACACACTATTATAGACAGAAAGAGGAGATCCTCCGTAAAGCCTGGGATACAGGTACTGTTGAAATTGTAGGGGCCAAAATAAAGATACTTCCGGACCTGTCTAAATCCACTTTATATCGTAGAGCTTTATTACGGCCAGTGCTGGAAAGAGCAAAACAGCTAGGATTCAAGTACAGATGGGGATACCCATTAGCAGTGACTTTCTTTAAGGAACGCAACTCGTTTGTTCTTCGTACCCCAGAAGACCTGCATAATTTATTTGAATTTCTTGGTACTGAACCTGTACAAGTACAAGACTGGCTTGCAATTCCCCCAAGAACAAGGGGGTACCCAAGTGGGGGACCCCGTGAAAGGAGGCTGGACGGAAATAGGACAATACATGCTTGAGAAGCCTGGATAAACTGAGGATTAAGATGGAGAGGAGAGGGGGATGGGGTGGGGGGTAAGGGGGAATCTGACCTCCCCCCCCCTTTTTTTTTTTTTTTTTTTTTTTATATAATTTTTATTTTTTTTTATTTTTTTTTTTGGAAGGGGGAGAGGGAAGCCATATTCCTATAATTTATATTATGTTCTCCTGGCATCTCCCTCTCTCCGCAATTTTATCCCCCATTCTTTTTTTCTTTCTTGTCTAGGGGTGAATAATATGTTGTACCATGTTGCTCAACTGTGGAAGATATATACACCTCACCCCCTTTTTTCTTTTTTCTGGTAAGGGACAGAGGGTAGAGTTCCTAACCCCTTAGGACAGAATATGAACTTTTGCATGGATTCAACTGATCATATAAGCTGAAGGAGGGTTTTTTCCTTGTATTTTTTTCTTTTATTTCATTTTTATTTTTTGTTTTTTGTTTTGTTTTGGTTTGGTTTTGCTATTTGGTGTTTTTTCATAAATATCACTAGAAACACGTACACGATTGTAGAGGTGGGGAGATATGGTTCTCTTTTGAGTAAAGAGGGTGAGAGTTATTGGTGGGGGTTTTTTCTGTTTTTTTTTGGGATTCCCCCCCCCTTTCCTTTTTTTTTTTTTTTTTTTTTTTTTTTTTTTTTGTTATTCTTTGATGTGGGTATGGTTTTTTTTTTTACACAAAATGAATAGATAATTGAATACACTAAGTAAATAGAGGAATTAGAAGGAATAAGAGATAAGAAAGGGAGAAGTGGTTTTCACAAAACAAACACAATATAAATATTCAATCTATATTTTATTTTATTGCACGGCACCTCCTGTTTTTTTTTTTTTTTTTTTTTTTTGATTAAGCACTTAATAGTTTAATAGGACCGAACTAAGGGGGTCCCTAAGAGGGTGATAAAACAGGGAGACGGGGGGGTCCACTCACCTGCTTTTTTTTTTTTTTTTTTTGGAGGATGGAGGAGGATTTAACTAATAGTTCAATGACTGGAATACTAAGGGAGGGGAGGGAACCAGTGAATGATGAAGGAGGTATGAAACTGGGCCCTGGAGGGGGGCTGGGTGGGGGGGTGGGGGGGGGATGGGAGGGGGGAGGGTTTTTCCCTCTGCCTGCCCTTTTCCCCCCCTCCCCCCCCACCCCCCTTCTTCTTTTCTGGTTTTGAGAAGGAGGGAGGGGATTATTTTTATTATATATTCTTTTTTTCTTTTTTTTTTCTCTCATCCTCCCAGCCTCAGCTTAAAGAGCGAGATAAAGATGTATGGAGAGGAGGGAGGGTTCGAAGGAGAAAGTGATTGTATATAAATAAATGCCATTAGACTATGGAAATGATCTGTGTCGGGACCCGGGAGCGGGAGGGGAGAGTTCCTCTTATTGTTTTTTCTGTTTTTTTTCTTTCGTTCTCTAGCCTAATCCAACCATAACCCCATTTAGGAAACTGCTCAAAGAACCAATAATAATTGGAGGAGCAACTCAGCGCAAAGCTACTTAGTGACCTCTTATAACTGAGAGATCAAGTGGGTACTTTCCCCTTTCCTCCCTCATCCTTTGGGGGGTTTTAAGTTTTGATATAAATTTTTTTTTTTTTTTTTTTTTTTTTTTACCTCTTCTTTTATCTTTACTTTTTTCCGTTAATACAATGGAAAATATACAAATTTTATCTATTAATGCAAAGGGCCTTAACGTGCCTGAAAAAAGGAAAATCTTATTAGATGACTTGAAAAGATCAAAGGTGGATATAGCAATGGTACAGGAGACACATTTCAGAGAGGATAAATGCCCAAGGCTAGGCAATAATTTCTTCCCTATAGTCTACCACGCAACTAACTTGGAGGCAAAGTCAAGGGGTGTATCCATCCTGATATCAAGGAATCTGCCTTGGAAATGTAAGCAAATCTTGAATGACCCAAATGGCCGTTATTTATTTATAAAAGGGACTATACGGGAGACCGTAGTTACATTAGTCAACATGTATGTCCCAAACACAAAACAGGATGGATTCCTGGGTAAAGGGATGGATATACTCAATGAGTTTAGAGAAGGACAAGTAATAACAGGGGGAGACTTGAATATCCCTCTGATTCCATCAGAGGATACATCACGGGGAGTATCCTCAATCCCTGTTAGGGTACAAAAAAAGTTTGCCAAAATATTACAGGAAGGGCAATTAATAGACGCATGGCGTCTTAGACATCCAGGAGAAAGAGACTACTCATTTTATTCCTCCCTACATCAACAATACTCCCGCATAGATTATTTTCTAATTCCACACAGTCAACTACACGCTATAAAAGATATAAAGATAGGTTCAGTGACTTGGTCCGACCATGCCCCAATTATAATAACTTATGAGTTACCAAACAAAAGAGAAAGGAGAGAAACAACTTGGAGATTGAACGAAAGTCTTTTACAGGACCGAGAGACTATGGCAGAGGTAGAATCAGAAATAGAATTCTTTTTTCTGACTAATACCACGGAAGACTCAGATCCAGGTATAATATGGGAAACTCACAAAGCAGTCATACGCGGGATATTAATTAAACATGGGTCCAGGATCAAAAAACAACGAAATAAACAATTAAACCATTTACTCCAATCCTTACATAAAGCAGAAGCAAAACACAAGCACGCACCGACAACAGAGGGAAAGGCAGAACTTTTAAAAATAAGAAGGGATATTAATGAACTCCTATCTTTCAGAGCCAAAGCTGCAATTCAGAAAACTAAAAAAAATATCTATGAATCAGGGGACAAATGTGGAAGGCTTTTGGCAAGATCGCTTAGAGACCAAAACCTGACATCTTATATACCACATATAGTAAATGATGCAGGACAGAGATTCACCTATCCTAAACAGATAACTCAAGAATTCAAAAAGTATTATGAAACCCTATATAACTTGAAAACCCCGATAGTTCCATATACACAGTTGGAGGAATATGTACAAACTTCACAAATGTCCCAATTGTCAGAAGAAGAGAGTAAGATTCTTGAATCTCCAATTACAGCAGCGGAGATAATGGAAACTATTAAAAATATCAAAGTAGGGAAGGCACCTGGTCCTGACGGATTTACTATACACTATTATAAAAAGCTAATCCCATACCTGAAAGAATTCATGAGAGATATGTTTAACTCATGGGATGCAGGGAATAGTATCCCCAAAGAAACCATACATGCTCATATAACGGTAATCCCCAAAGAAGGGAAAGACCCTTCTTCCTGTAAAAGCTACAGACCAATTTCATTGTTGAATACTGATTTCAAAATTTTTACAAAGATTATAGCAGTAAGATTGCAGAAATACCTGACAAAATTGATCCATTTAGATCAGGTTGGATTTGTCCCAACCCGAGAGGCAAGGGACAACACGACCAAGTTACTGAACCTAATACACATAATACATCAGAATAAGATACCAATGGTCCTGTTAAATACTGACGCAGAGAAAGCGTTCGACAGGGTTAGGTGGGAGTATATGTTTGCTGTCCTACGCTATATAGGAATAGGAGAGAAAATGTTAAAATGGATAAAACAGAGTTACTCAATTCCATCGGCTAGAGTAAAGGTAAATGGAGTTCTCTCCTCAGAATTCTTAATTGCAAATGGTACAAGACAGGGGTGCCCCCTGTCTCCACTCCTGTTCGTATTGTCACTGGAACCCTTTCTCTGCAAAATTCGCATGAATCCTGATATCTCGGGTATCAAAGTGGGGAAGGACCAATATAAAATATCAGCGTACGCGGATGATGTCTTATTCTCGATTACAAATCCAACTATATCACTTCCCAATTTGTTATATGAATTGGAGAGATATGGTATTCAATCGAATATGAAGATAAACTTTATTAAGTCCGAAACAATGGGAATAGAACTGTCAGAGGCACTTCAACAACAATTATATGTAAATTTTAAGTTGAATTGGACAAAGAAGGCCCTAAAATATCTTGGAACACGGATTACACCAAAAATAGCACAACTATTTAGCTTAAATTTCAACCCTTTACTAAAATCAATAAACCTATTATTGCAAAAATGGAAAGGGGGAATGTATTCATGGATCGGCAGGTGCAATATAGTCAAAATGAGTGTACTACCAAAATTTCTATACATGTTCCAGGCACTTCCCATCCATATCCCATCTCGATTCCTGTCACAGATCGAAACCATGATAATGAATTTCATCTGGAAATCAAAACGTCCGAGAATAGGGAAAAAAATATCTATTTAAATCAAAATCAGAGGGGGGTCTGGCAGTTCCGAACATGAGGAAATACTACCAAGCTATTCAACTGGGAAGAGTGATTGACTGGTGCCGACATGGGAAATATAAGACATGGCCAAACTTAGAGCAGGCACAATGTGAGATCTTATTGAAAAGAGCTCCATGGTGCTATAAAATTATACCAGCATCCATGAAGAATCATCCTATTATAGGAAACACAATTAAAATATGCGCGAAAATATTCAAACAGGAAAAACTCATACGGGAGAATTCCATCCTGTATCCAGTCTTGGGTAACCCCCACTTTGAGATAGGATATCAGGATAAGAAATTTAAGACATTAGCAGAGAGAGGAATATTCCAGATATCAGATTTCATCTCAGAGACAGGATGGGTAACCATGGAGGAACTAACAAGTGTCTCAGGCCATTTTGGCCTAGATTTATGGAGAGCATTTCAATTACGCCACTTTCTAGGGACGTTGCAGATGCCTTCTCAGGGGGACAAAATTGTATTACCTTTTGAAAAAATATGTAGCCAGAATGGGATTTTGGAACATACTATATCAAAATTGTACTCCCTGATAATGACATCAGCAGAACGGCGAAAACTTCCGTTCCTGAGGGAATGGGAAAGGGAAATGGGTACCATATTTTCAATAGAACAAGAAAATCAAATAATTAAGTCAGTATTTTCAACCTCAATGTGTGTGAGAATTCAAGAACTGAATTATAAGATCTTTACCAGATGGTATTATACCCCAGTCAAATTGAATAAAATTTCTGTAGCAAATACTGACCGCTGCTGGAGATGTGGAGCGGGGAGAGGGACAATGCTTCATGTATTCTGGACATGTCCTGAACTAGAGGTGTTTTGGGAACAGATCTGGAGGACAATACAGAAGATTATGAAATGCAATTTTCTTAAAGAACCATCTCTCTTTCTGCTCCACGCCCCCAGTAAACCGGTGCAAAATTATAAAAAATCTATTATGCCCCATCTAGTAAACGCAGCAAAGATATGCATACCCCTTAGATGGAGAGAGACTAAGCCACCTAATATAAACATGTGGATGAGGAAAGTGGAGGAGATAAGCAGCCTGGAGAAATTGGTTCTATCAGCCCGCCAACAAACGGATAAATATGAGAAGAAATGGAAACAGTGGATAGATTATACTAATTCAGAGGAAGGCCAATCTGTAATCATAGAGCAAGAACCAGCCCATTAGCATACAGAAAATAGATAAATTAGAATAACAGAGTATTAACTATCCCTTCTTTTTTTTTTTTTTTTTTTTTTTTTTTGTAGTTTGTCTGTTGTTAGGACCTCGGAGGAGAGGGGGGAGGGGAAAAGAGGGAAAAGATAAGGAAAAAGGGGAGATTTGGGTTCAGTTATAGAATATTATGAAAGATATTTGTCCCGAATGCGGGACATAGATGTTTTGTACATTATAATTTTGGAAGTTAACATGTATTAAATGTTTATGTAACTGAATTTAAAGAAATAAAGATATAATTTGAAAAAAAAAATAAATTAGAGCTTGGTTATGGAAGAGGAGGCCTCAATCTGGAATTGGGCAGATATCAAGGGCTCATATCTTTTGTTCTGTTTTAAATACTGATTTTTGCAATGTTATACCTCCTTAGACCACTGAATTGCACTGTCCACAGGCAGCTTAACTCTTAAAACACAGAGGGTAAATCTAGCACAATTTTACTTGAGATAAGTGCAGTACAGGGGATGCTTTTCTAGTCTTTTGAAGGGAAATAAGACAATAACATTCCTATGCCCTGTCTCTGTGATCATTAATGCTGACTGAGGAACATGAGAGAAGCAGAGAGGGTCTATCTAGAACTGTACCAACTAGCACTAAATAAACAAGTGACTGGCCCCCTGCTCCAATCAGAGAACACTTTGCATTAACTTAGAAAATGCAAAGAATTCTCTAAATGGTGGCCTTCTTCAGTGACCAATCTCCTTTATTCTAAATGCATCAAGCCAGCAGCTCAGCATGGGGCCTGAAAGCAAGTTAAGATCACTAGGGATGATCGAACGGTTTGAGTCGACCATCGGTTCGACCCGAACATTGGCTGTTCGAGGTTCGGCCGAATTTAGAACTTTTTGCTCAAAAAGTTTGGAATTCGGCAACCAGAACCGACAAATGCAATGGTTCAGGAAATGGGTTTTAAAAGCCCGTGATTGGACCAGAACCATCAGTAAAAGCCAATTGAGGGGGCAGGAGAATGCTAGGAATGTGATTTGAGTGACTAGGGGGTCCATAGGCCAATCATTAGTGAATACGCCCCCCAGTATATAAGATAGCCCCCACCAAATTCCTAGCATTCTTATACAGGGACATGGACGAGAGTGGAAGCAGTTCTGTGACTTCTGTTACAAAGTGTCATTTAGCAATTTTTAGTGTGAGGAAAGGATATCTAGTGCAGTTAGGGTGCTATTTTCCACTATAGTTAGCTTTAATTATTCCGTTTCTGTAGGGAAAGTGTTAAGTGTAAGGGGACCGTAGTGTAGTGTAGGGTTAACTGACTGTGACTGCTATGGAAGGGTGACAAAACCCTTCCATAGCAGGGTGACCGCTATAGAAAAAAGATCGTTTCTCTTGTGTCACTTTCAGAGCACTAATATGGCTTCGCTCCTGTCAGCATTCTTTTTGCTGCAGGCGTTGATAGTGCTTTTTTGAGGACATGTTTGGAGTCAGGCATGACATCTGAACATGTGTATAGGGGTATATATACACACACATGTCTGTATATATACACCTGCACATTTATAGGTGTGAAAGGAGCAGAACACTATACTTTTGCTAATGAAATAATTTGCACTAATATGGCTCCGCTCCTAACACACCTATATATGTGTAAGTGTAAAATACATATAAATGAGTGTGTATATATATACCCCTATACAGAAGTTCAGATGTTTTGCCTGCCTCCAAAGTCCAAAGAACCCAAAAAAATGCCAGTGCCCAAAAAAAAATGCCCAGGTTTGTACTTGCAGGCATTTTTTGGGCATTTTTTTGGGTTCTTTGGAGGCAGGCAAAACATCTGAACTTCTGTATAGGGGTATATATTTATATATACACACACACACTTATATGTATTTTACACTTACACATATATAGGTGTGTTAGGAGCAGAGCCATATTAGTGCAAATTATTTCATTAGCAAAAGTATAGTGTTCTGCTACTTTCACACCTATATATGTGTATGGGTATATATACATATAAGTATGTGTGTTTATATACCCCTTCACTGAAGTTCTGATGTTTTGCCTGCCTCCAATAACCCCCAAAAAATGCCCAAAAAAATGCTTGATACTAAACCGGCAAGGTGTGAAAAGACGGAGCCATATCCCTGTTCTATAAGTGACAAAACACAAACAATCTTTTTTTTATGGTTCTGGACATGCTACAGAGCTGAAACTTCACAGGTACACTTTTAGACCCCCCCCCCCCCCAGACACTAAATCCAAAGTCAAAATAAAAAAATCTCTTTTTTTTTTTTCAATAATTGGCTCTCTATCAAAAATGACAATTTTTAAGAACTTTTTTTGTGTGATTAATAGTCCCTGGGGCATGACCCAGAACCCTAGGCACTTTTTAGGGGCATTTATTGGGTTTTAGGGCTTTAAAATGGTGTTTTTTGATTACCGAAGTTCGGGTCCCATTGATTTCAATGGGGTTCTAAAATCCGGGCCGAACTTTCGGGAAGTTCGGATGTTCTGGCCGAACCGAACTTTTGAAAAGTTCGATCATCCCTAAAGATCACTAGAATAGTGATATCCAGTTTCCAAGGGGATTGGCCAGGTATGGTATATACAGTACATAGCTACATTGGTCCAAGCTGGATCAATATAACTATGAAAAAATATACTTTCTAACATACTGTAATCTAACAAAAAAAAAAACTCCTGCACATACCTACCTTTTCTTTGCTCCCCTATCAATCTATTTACCATGTGGTCTTCCAGGTATCCAGATCATGTAACTCACCTCTTTCCTTAATGTAACGGTACTGGTACTTTGTGAATGACCCAGTGCTGTCACATGGGGCCGAAAGGATTCCTTAGCTCTGTGTAAGCGTTGGCTGGGATCCAACTGGAACTTACACAAGGTTTTTTCTCCTGAAATGAAAATAAAAGATACAGTAAGTATAAAAATGATACTTTGGAATTTTGGCTCTAAATTGAACCAATTGCTTTGCCTTTCATGGGCAAAGAACAGGTTCGCTTTAAGGTCTTTAATATGTAATTGATTTTCAGTTGATTTGTTAAATATTTCAAATCAATCAACAATAATGGATGACTTGCAATACAACCCCAACTCAGTATCTATGAGGTAAGTTATATAGCCTTTTTAGAACCATGAAACATTGCATGCAGTTTTAGCATTTTGTAACAGTTTTTCAAGCGATCGTTAGCTTTAGTAACTTACACTGGCTTGCATTAAATGATATACTTTGCACAATCATGTGATTGCTGGCATCTTTTTATTCTACAACAGCACATTATTTTTAAATGGTAATAGTCATTTAGAGAATGTAACAAAAATATAGAAGAACTGCAGAGTCTATTGCTGCAGGGCTGACTTTCTACTATTGCCCTTTTAACACCTAAACATAAAAGCAAAATGGGATATAATGCAAATCAACATGTCTTGAGCCGAATTCATCGTGGAGACCTTTTAACTTTATTTTTGTTTTCCCCTGTAACTAAATTCCAGCTTTGTAACCCAAGGACTAAAGATAAATAGCTTGAGAGATTCACAGATGATTTGATCTAAAGAAAGTTGTGATACTTATTTTATTAAATGATGCCCTGGAAACAGACTTATTCATTAATTTAGCAGAACATTCATAAACATGTCACAAAGATGCAAATAAATACAGAGATGAAAGAGAATGAAATATACGGTGTTGCTTGAAAAAAGATGCAAGCAGTATCTTTTTTTTTCTCTCTTTAATACTGTGTCTCCTTCCAACAGAAAATGCTAAGTGTCTGAGTCATACTGTTAACATTTCTCTGCTAAATATATTTGTACCTGTTTTTGTACAAGCACAGCCTACGTCACAACAAAAAAAGTTGATGACTTTGATGGAGCTGCAAAACTCTGTAATAATATCTGCTAATATCCTGAAATAGAAATTACACACCTTAGTGCAGTGACCTTACCTAATATAAGCTTTTGCATTGTGATAATTACTGAAAATTTGTTAGAAAATTAGTCCTTGCGGCAATCAATGACATTGCCCCTGGTCTACATTACCCAATTAGTAGCCCAGCAGAAGCAAGGTCCAGTAAAATGGCATCTAAAAATCCATAACAACAAACACATTAAACATGAAATATTGCCCAACTCAAAGCATACATGTAAAATGCACTGCCACTATTATCAGATGTGGAGTTTAGGAGATATATATATATATATATATATATATATATATATATATATATATATATATATCTATATATAGTTAGTTACATAGTAGTTGAGGTTGAATAAAGACAACAATCCATCCAGTTCAACCTGTGCAGGTGTGTGTGTGTCAGTGATGTGATCATTTCCCATAACCCTAAATGTTGTGATCTGTGAGATGCACGTCCAAGAGTCTTTTAAAAGTAGCCATACTCCCCGCAGATACCACCAATTGTGGAAGAGAGTTCCACATTCCCACCGCCCTTACAGTGAAGAACCCCTTACGCAGCTTAAGTTTAAACCTCCTCTCCTCTAATCTCATTGTGTGGCCATGTGTCCTCTTGCACTCCTTGAGACTAAATATTTGTTTTCCTATGCTGGGATCCCCATTGAGGTATTTGTAAATCGCTTTCATGTCCCCTCTCAGGCATCTCTTCTCCAGGGAGAATAAATCAAGAGCTTGTAAACGCTCCTTATAATTAAGGCCCTCCAATCCCCTAATTAGTTTAGTTGCCCTCCTGTGGACTTTCTCCAGTTCCAGCACATCCCTTCTGAGGATTGGCGACCAGAACTGGACAGAATACTCCAGATGTGGGCGAACCAGGGTTTTATAAAGTGGCAGGATTATAGCTTTATCTCTGGAATATATTCCCTTCCTTATGCATGGTAATATTGTGCCAGCTTTGGCAGCTGCAGCTTGACATTGCATGCTATTGCTTAGTCTATCTTCTACTAGAACCCCCAAATCTTTCTCCATCCTGCATTCACCCAGAGGTTCCCCCCTAAAGCATAATTTGCGTTTATGTTTTTAGCCCCCAAGTGTATTACCTTACATTTATCTACATTAAACCTCATTTGCCATGTAGTTGCCCACTCTGTTATTTTGTTCAGGTCATTCTGTAATATTTCTATATCTTGGTGAGAAGGTATTGCCCTGCCTATTTTTGTGCCATCTGCAAAAACTGAGATTGAGCTAATGATCCCGTCCTTTATGTTATTAATGAATAAATTGAACAAAACTGGTCCCAGGACTAAGCCTTGGGGGACCCTACTTACCACTCCAGACCAGTTTGAGTACACGTTATTTATCACCACCCTTTGGACACGCCCATGTAACCAGTTTTCTATCCAAGAACTAACCTTGAGGTTGATGCCTGCAGACCTTAGTTTTGTAGATTAAGCGATTGTAGGGAACTGTGTCGAATGCCTTAGCAAAATCCAGATTCACCACATCCACAGGTCTCCCCCTAGCTAGCTCACAGCTCACCTACCCGTAAAATGTTAACAGATGGGTTTAGCAAGAATGTCCTTTTAAAACAATGTGGGTTTGTGGCGCGCTTCAGAAGTGAAATGTTAAAATATTAGATGATGTGATAGATATTTAAATTATTAAACTCAATAAAGTGCTATTTTTTTAAAATGACATATTCTTTTGGCTGGGGTATATTTTCACTTCAAATATAAACGTGATGACGTAAATAAATAAATGTATAAACAATCTGTGTTCCCTCTATACCGTGTTAAACATATTTAAAAGTGCTGAGTGCTTTCAATCTTCAAAAAATATTAAAGACAACCAATAAATACGTATTCCAATTGAACAATGTGCAAATAGTTGCTCCAAAAAATATAAAGTGCTTTGTGCTTTCACTCTTAAATCAATATAAATTAAATTAATAAGGTGCAGTGTTCATTAGTGTCCATTAAATATCATCCACAATATGGTGTAATTCAACTCAATCTCTTCAACTTTAAAAACCAAAACGTGCTTCTGTGCAGATAAAAGTGCTGTGACTTGCTGCCTCCACCAGGTGTCACATCTGGGTGCTCTAAACTCTCACCTTGATAAGGTGTAAAATACGCCTGTGTATATAGGTTAGCCTTCGGGGTGATAATTAGGGGCTTTCACTCTTTCCAATATCCTATTCCTGCTTCTGGGTAATCCTGTTCTGTCCGTTATGTGGCTGTAGGTAGTCTTTTTAGGAGGTATGCAGGATAGTTCAATCCCTGGGTTTAGTGGAGATGGATGGTGGAGGTGGCTGCAGGCTTTATACAGAGCTAGAAGGACTCTTAATACTTTTATCTTCACTTTAAGTTTAAGGCAGGTTTATCAATTCCAATTCAGAATGCCGCAATCACTCCTTGCTGCAGTGCTTCTGTTTGCCTCCCTTCACATGTGGTGTTTGGGCATCTCTGAGATCTATCACATTAGCTTTCCTCCAATCACCTGGTACAGTTCCTGTCAATATACTGTCTGCGAAGATTAGGACTAATGGTCTAGATATAACCCTACTGAGTTCCTTAAGTACTCTCGGGTGCAAGCCATCCGGTCCTGGTGATTTATTCGTGTTAAAGTTAACAAGACTTTCCTTGATTTCACCCTCTGTTAGCCGCTGCATCAAGTCCTGTGATGTTCTCCAAACCATACAGTCATGGTCGGTATATCCCTTCTTTTCGTGTGTAAAAACAGAGGAGAAGAAAGTATTTAGTGCAGTTGCCTTCTCTGTGTCCTCTGTAACCATCCTCCCATCATCGTTAATTATGTGTGCAACATGTTCTGACCTCGCTTTTTTGCTATTGATATATTTAAAGAATTTCTTAGGGTTTTTTTTACTCTCCTCTGCTATGTGTCTCTCAAAGTAAATTTTAGCCGCCCTGATTTTGTTTTTACATTTCTTGTTCGATTCCTTGTATTGGTGGAAAGCCAATAATGTCCCCTCCAATTTATATTTCTTAAAGGCCATTTTTTTCTCTATAATAAGCATTTTTACATTACGGTTTAGCCACCCTGGTTTGACCTTGGCTCTTCTATATTTATTTCCCATTGGAATGCACTGTGAGATACTTTTGTTTAATATGTTCCTAAAGTATTCCCATTTTTCCTCCGTGTTTAATGTTCCTAGGGTTAGGTGCCAATTTATGTTCTTTATTATTGAGCACATTTTAGGAAAGTTTGACCTTCTTAAGTTTAGGGTCCTTATGTTCCCCTCATGCCTTGTTGTCCTATAGTTTACTCTAAATGTGATTGCTAGAACCCAAGTTGTCCCATACTTCTACAACTCAGATTAGACCGTAATCATTCGTAATTAATAGATCTAGCAATGCATTCTTTCTAGTAGGAGAATCCACCATCTGAGACATGTAGTTGTCCTGTAAGACATTCATGAAATTACTGGCCTTTACTGAGTGAGCTGTCCCCTCTTCCCAGTCAATATCGGGATAATTGAAGTCCCCCATTACCATGATTTGTCCCTGCTTTGCCGCTATTCCCAACTGTGATAGAAATTCCAGCTCTACCTCCTCCCTTTGGTTGGGGGGGGCTATAACATACCCCCAGTATTCCTTTCCCACTTACTTCTTCCTTATGGAGTTCTACCCACACGGATTCCACCTGCACCCTCGTCCCTTCCATAATGTCACTCCTCTCTACCACCCTTACGTTATTTTTGATATAGAGACATACCCCTCCCCCTCTTTTGCCTTCCCTGTCCTTCCTATACACAGAATAGAAAAGACAAAAAAAGAAAAAAGAGGGGCGCACCGACCTAGTGCATTACCATAAAAACTTTTATTAAAATATTAAAAGGTGTACAATATACTCACAAGACTGGTGTGGTACAACACACATCAAGAATAGCATATACAGTCTCCAAGGTAGCCAGGTCCCAATAGTGACAAATGGGCATACAGATAGTCGCATGGGGCTGCTGTGGCTAGGCTGACGCGTTTCAGGGGCGAGCCCCCTTCCTCAGAGCCAGAAAAGATGCTGCTAGATCACAAGCCGAACGGTCAAAGACTAAATGGGAGTAGGCCCCACCTCTTCCTGCTCCGCCCCAACCCTAAGGGCGGGACAGAGGGGAGGGGGAAGGTGAGAAAAGGGAAGAAGAGGGGAGAAGAGAAAGGAGAAGAATAAAACGGACACAACAGCAAGAAGGAGAAGGGGGGGAAAGAAAAATGGGGATGCTGGGACAGGGAAAGAACATGGAAGGGGGGAGGGGGAGGGGAAGAGGGGAGGACAGAGAGGACACTTGTCCAGTCCGAGCCAAAACACACCCACCTTCCAAGGCCAGCTCGGACTATGTGATCAGCGGCAAAAGAAATATAATAGATAAAATAAATATACAGCAAATGAAACACTTGTTCGAACAAGAAAGGAGATAACAAACCAAATGTGACGGGTAATGCATTGTGGTCAGAAGTGGTATACATATATACGTATATACATATACACATATAATAACTACATACGTATATATATACATGCACACATACATACATATACATGCACATATACACTCACATCAACAGTCAGTACTTTAGGTCTCTATTGGATCAGATGAGAACTCCACTGCTTATCCTGTGCATATCCACTAACAAGCAGAGCAGTGTCAGCCACCCCTGACCTACAGCCATGCAGGGGGGACACTACCCGTGGGAGCAGAGCATATACAGCTAGCCTGGCATGGTGCAAGAGGATCTCACTGGCCTCCACACACAAATAGTACCTGTGATCATGATGTGAGGAGGGCGCCGCTGGCCGGGACTAAAAGGGGTCTGCTGTATGTTGAAACATCCCTATTTGGATGGCTGCGTCCCTTCTCTGGGACGCACGCCAACCCGTACCCGGAAGTGAGAAACCGGAAGTGCGGGTGGATGCGTTCCACCCGCATCACTTCCGCCATCACTACGGGGCGCCGCTCGGACCATTTCTCTACAAGTCATTAGCTGTGCTAGCCAGCAGTGGACATGGACAGAGCGGCGCTTACCCGACTCCGCCCTCCTCCTTGCGTCTCTAAGCAAGTGGCTACAAGTGCATATATATATATATAAAATGTCCGTGGTAAACAGGCAGGCTGCTCAAAAATAAGGGCAATGATGGCACCATTTGCATAAGCTTGCAAGGTACATATAGCATGATCAGGACATAATGACAAAAGAATATATATAATAATAATAGTGATAATAATAAATAGAGGTAAATGATTGATTGATTGATAACATGATGCAATAATACAACAATACCACTGAAAAATAATACTACATAAAGGAGATTTTTGGGGGGGGGGGGGGGTGAGAGTGAACCACATCTGAAAAATATATATAGTATAATACATTATAATATAATATAACATAATAATGGTGCCAACAAGCACAAACGCATATAGATTTATGCATACGTTTATGTTTAGGCATATACCTTCTATCTATATCTCTATCTATATTTGTTTTTTGTTTTTTGTGTGTGTCCCGCTCAAAATACATATACGGTGCAAGAAAAAAGTGCCAATGTGCCATCACTGTCTATAAGCAGGCCGCAGAAGGAAAACAGTTCCCCATGCGGACATGCATAATGTGGGAAGCATGCACTCAAACCAATACCAGCTGGTCTTTGTGTACATATGTCAATGCTAATACTAATGGCCAAAAATGGGCTGTTACAGCCATCTAACCCAAGAGGCTGTACCACAGAGGAACAAGGGAGCGAAGGAGGGGGGGGGGGGTTTGGGGGGGTAGATAAAGGGAGGGAAGAGATTTTATCACACCACTGTGTGCAGCTCAATCTCCTCATTTAACCCTTTCGGGGCTAGAGACCCCAGGGTGAATATCCAATAGGCCTCTCTGGTGCAGAGCCTTTGGTACTTGAGGCCACCATCCAAATCTTTGTTGATGGCCTCTATCCCAAAAACCCTCAAGCCCTCAACGCTACTATTGTGTGCATCCAGAAAGTGCCGAGGAACAGAATATTTGTCTTTCTGCAGAGTAATGCCACTTTTATGCTCACTAATTCTTACTATACACAGAATACCCTTTAATATTTGCCAGCCAATCGTGTGACGGGTCAAACCAAGTTTCTGTTATTCCCACAAGGTCTACAGTATATCCTCTTCATGTATTAACAGTTGCAATTCTTCCAGCTAGGCTCATGGCATTTGTATATATCCCTCTTACTGTTGTAGTAGTTGATAGTGATTTGTCATTAAGTTTATTCCTGCTTTGTTTTGTGGTTTGTCCGCTCATTCCCTCCAATAGTTGTTGTTACGGTTATATTGTCACTGTTGACCCCCATAATAGTTTCTGTCCTTTGCCCACTACTAACTGTCACTACCTCTGAGCCCTCCCCCCAACACCTAGTTTAAAAGCCCCTCCAACTTTGTTGCCATCTTTCTTGAATAGAGCTGTACCATCCCCATTAAGACGCAGCCTGTCCTTAGTAAAGAGCCGGTAACCAGTCAGCCCAGTTCTCCAGGAACCCAAACCCCTTGTTCCTACACCAGTTCCTCAGCCACTTGTTCAGTTCCCTAAGCTCCTTCTGCCTCTCTGGTGTGGCTCGAGCTACAGGTCGTTTTTAAGAGAAAACCACCTTGGAGGTCCTTTTCCTCAATCTATTCCCTAAGTCCCTGAAATCATTTTTTAGGATCCTCCACCTTCCTCTTACTTTGTCATTGGTGCCTACATGTACCATGACCGCTGGGTCCTCCCCAGCCCCGCCCAATAATCTGTCCACCCGATCTGCGATGTGCCGAGCCCGAGCGCCCGGTAAACAACATACTGTTTGCTGACCACGATCGTTTTGACAGATAGCCCTCTCTGTCCTCCTAATAATTGAGTCCCCTACTACCACTACCTTTCTAACCCTTCCTGAGTCTCTGCCCCCTCCTTCCTGGAGCCGCTGCCCTCCTTGCAGCTAGGAGAGGGGACTGCTCCAGCACTGCCACCCCTGAGCTTATATCCCCAACATCATGCAACTTGGCATATTTGTTGGGGTGTACTAACTCCAGACTGGCCTCCCTCTTCCCCTCCTTCTAACTGTCACCCAACAACCTACCTTCGGCGCCTGTGTCTCAATGTCTCCACCCTCCTCTATGCTGGCCCCCGCCAGCACCTGCTGGGTAATGTCCAAGCTCCTTTCCAGGTTGTTGATGCTGCGCTGTGTTGCCACATTGTTTTCTAGATCTAGGATCAGTGCTTCCAGAGAAACAAGTCGCTCACATCTCGCACAGCAGTATTCGCCTTCGATTGGTTCATTGGTACATATAAATAAAATATATCAGAATAGGGATTAAATATATATATATATATATATATATACTATACAGTATATATATATATATATATATATATATACTATACAGTATATATATTTACAAAGGGTGCAAATCATCAAACGGGCTCCAAACCTCCCTATGAAATAAATAGTATCCAAGGAAAGAATTCATGTGTGTGTATGTATATATATATATATATATATATATATATATATATATATATATATATATATATATACAGGTGCATCTCATAAAATTAGAATATAATCAAAAAGTTAATTTATTTCAGTAGTTAAATTCCAAAAGTGAAACTCATGTATTTTATATAGTAGTGTTACATACAGTGATATATGTCAAGCATTTCTTTCTTTTCATTTTGATGATTATGGCTTACAGCTAGTGAAAACCCAAAATTCAGTATAATAGAGAAATGTTGGCTTACTGAAAAGTATTAAAATATTATGATCTCCACCCTATGTAGTATGTGGAATGCGTTTACAAGACAGCTGCTGGGATGTAAGGTGTATTTTCCTCTCCTGTATTTTTATGTGTGTACCCAGGGCTGTCTAACCATAAGGTGCTTAACCACTTTACCTCTGGCCACTGTGCTGCTACTGCGGCACAGTGGCTCGTTATCGTCCAGCGACGTAGACCTACGTCGCTGGACTACTCCCCCTGTAGGCGGCGCTCGCGCGCCGCCGGAGGCGCGCTCCCACTGTTTTCATTCACAGCGGGAGTCGGGTCAGGGGAGGAGCGGCGGCGATCCCCCATCGTTGGGGAATCTAGTTTGGAGATCTGCCCGCCTGTGTAAACAGAGCGGGTGGATCTCCTAAGTGACATGGAGTGACAGATCGGAGTGTTCAGCATAGCTGAACATCCGATCTGTCCCTGGCTCACTCAGTCACCTCCCCCCCCCCACACGTTAGTGAGCACCAGGCATACATTAACCCCTCCCTCTCCAATAAAATTAACCCCTTCCCTGCCAGTGTCATTTTTACAGTACCAGTGCATATATATAGCACTGATTACTGCAGTAATGTCACTGGTACCCCCAAAAGTGTCAAAAATGTCAGTCAAGGGTCCGATCTGTCCGCCGCAATGTCGCAATGTCGCAGTCCCGCAAAAAAATCGTAGATCGCCGCCATTACTCGTTAAAAAAAAAACACCAAAAATGACAGAAATCTTTCCCTTAGTTAGTAAACGCAATAACTTTTGCGCAAACCAATCAAAATACGCTTATTGTGATTTTTTTACCAAACATAGGTAGCAGAAAAACAAATTGGCCAAAAATTTTAAAAAAAAATGATTTTTACATATTTTTTGGGAGGAATTTCATATAAAAATTTTTTAAAAATATTGTTATTTTTTCAAAATAAACACTCTTTTTTTGTTTATATGGGCAAAAAGGAAAAATCGCACAGGTGATCAAATACCACCAAAAGAAAGCTCTATTTGTGGGGAAAAAAAGGACATAAATTTTGTTTGGGTACGGCTTCGCACGACCGCGCAATTGTCAGTTAAAGTCGCACAGCGCCGAATTCGCAAAAAGTGGCCTGGACGTAAGACAGCAAAATTCTCCGGTGGTAAAGTGGTTAACATATATCTCTATTCATTATTTGTGCAGAAACGTAATATTTAAATAACAATATGTAATACTTTTTTAAAAAATGAAAGTGCAATCAGTGCATAAAATGTGCATGAAAAATAAGTCCTTTAAAGTTCTGGTTATCTTATTCTTCCAAAGCCGGTATGTTCCAACAAGTGCCGTTGTGCTCCTCTCCTTGTGTGCCCTTTCTCACCGACTAGTGATGGGTTAAACGCCTGTGTTTCAAAAATAATCCTTCAGTGGCAAAAAAAATGTTTTTCTTTCTTTTGTGACTCCGGCAGGTAGGTCCAAGAACCTCATATGAGTGTAGGGAGATAGAATCAGTAGAAATCTATAGTGTAATTCTGTTTTTATTGTTAAAAAAACATATCAAAGCCAATTGTGCACTTACACAACTCCTCTCTTGCATGTGAGCATGTAATGACGCCGTTCTGGAATTCAAAAGTCACGGTTTGCGTTTCAAAGAGCAGACATGACTTAACCAGAAGTATCCACCTGCTTAATACATTTCGCTCCACCCAAGAAGCGTCATCAGAAGCTGGGGGATTCTCTCTCCTGGAGCAGGCTGGCTGTGCTGGGGGAGTTCTGGGCACTCAGTGCAGGGGGGAGGAGAGCGTGAGGGAGGAGATGAAGATGAGGATGTGTCTTAGACCTTGAGACTTAATCTAAACATGTGGCATAGAGGACAGTCCTTTTGTACTAGCCCAGGGTATAGGAACAATTGATCCAATGCGCAAAATCCCATTCTGATAGTGGGGATATCTATCCCCCTGTCTAGGTAGAGCCCTATGACCAATTCCTATATGATTTCACCAACTAGAAGAATAAACCAAAAACATCAGAGCGTGAGCTTTATTGGTGGTTCATCTATCCTCCCCATCCCCAGACCAAGGCCAAAAAACATTGCATTGTCTTACCTAAGTCCTACTGCCTCAGAGCTAAACCTTCATCCACCAAGGAAAAGGGACAGAAGGCTTCTGGGGAGTCCTTATATGTCCCCACGTTGCCGCGCGTCTACCTGGAACTTTCAGGTTATGACGTCACAACGCTGCATGCGTTCCACCTACCGCGCATGCGCAAAATGGCGCTCAGTGTGACGGAGCTCAAGCCCAGGGCTGGGTCTCCTCCCTATGAAGACAGGAGCGAAGCTTGAGCTCCGTTGCACTGGGTGCCATTTTGCGCATGACCGATGGGAGGAATGCACGCGGCTTCTGATTCACTGCTTCCCGGCTGCTGCAGATATTCAATGCTTATGAGTATGGGAATACCTGCTCCCCCTGCAGAACTCAGTATTTCCTCTTGCCAGCTTGTATATCACTATAATGACGTATAAGTCATTGGGAGGAACCATTGCTTGTGGTGGGGGGAGTAGATATGCAAAACATTTGGAAAGGGTTAAATACCTGTAGCAGCCAGGGAGAAGTGAAGTGCGAACCTTTCAAGACAAAAGCTCCCAGAGTAAGTGTAGATTGTCTACTGTACACTGCTGGGTTTATTTATTTATAAATCACCCTGTGGTGACTGGTTTTAGGAGCCATATGTAGACTGCTATTGCTAACCTTCTGAAAATGCCAGTTACTTGGCTATCATTCTGATCCAGGGATGATAAAACTAGCCTGCAAGAAGCACAAATTACATAGTGCTCACTGCATCTGAGCACCACAAACCAAAAACACTATTTCATTTATTTTTATTATTCAAAGCAAGCTCCTCTATCCATCCATGTCCCTATGCTTGCTTTATTTTATTGAGAAATCACTTTGATAAACAGCCCCCTAGCGTTTCTGGCCGTGGCCATCTTGAGTAAGGGCAAGTGATTCATCTAGCCTTTACTTCCTGGAATCTATCTTCCCTTGGCTTAAGCCCAGTGGCGGCTGGTGAAGTTTTAAGATGGGGGGGGGGGGGGCGCAAGAGCAGGGGCCCTATTATGGGATATACTGTGAGAGACACCCTATTATGGGATACACTGACTGAGAGTGGCACAAACCCCACAGTACAGACCCCCTAGCACAAACCCCACAGTACAGGCCCCCTAGCACAAACCCCACAGTACAGACCCCCTAGCACAAACCCCACAGTACAGGCCCCCTGCACTAATCCCACAGTACGGCCCCCCTAGCACAAACCCCACAATACGGACCCCCTAGCACAAACCCCACAGTACAGACCCCCTAGCACAAACCCCACAGTACAGGCCCCCTAGCACTAATCCCACAGTACAGACCCCCTAGCACAAACCCCACAGTACAGGCCCCCTAACACAAACCCCACAGTACAGGCCCCCTAGCACTAATCCCACAGTACAGATCCCCTAGCACAAACCCCACAGTACAGGCCCCCTAGCACTAATCCCACAGTACAGACCCCCTAGCACAAACCCCACAGTACAGGCCCCCTAGCACAAACCCCACAGTACAGGCCCCCTAGCACTAATCCCACAGTACAGATCCTCTAGCACAAACCCCACAGTACAGGCCCCCTAGCACAAACCCCACAGTACAGGCCCCCTAGCACTAATCCCACAGTACAGACCCCCTAGCACAAACCCCACAGTACAGACCCCCTAGCACAAACTCCACAGTACAGACCCCCTAGCACAAACCCCACAGTACAGACCCCACAGTACAGGCCCCCTAGCACTAATCCCACAGTACAGATCCCCTAGCACAAACCCCACAGTACAGGCCCCCTAGCACAAACCCCACAGTACAGACCCCCTAGCACTAATCCCACAGTACAGGCCCCCTTTCAATGTAGTGACCAGCGTACATGCCCCCTTTCAATGCATTGACCAGCGTACATGCCCCCTTTCAATGTAGTGACCAGCGTACATGCCCCCTTTCAATGCAGTGACAAGCGTACAGGCCCCCTTTCAATGTAGTGACAAGCGTACAGGCCCCCTTTCAATGTAGTGACCAGCGTACATGCCCCCTTTCAACGCAGTGACAAGCGTACAGGCCCCCTTTCAATGTAGTGACCAGCGTACAGGCCCCCTTTCAATGTAGTGACAAGCGTACATGCCCCCTTTCAATGCAGTGACAAGCGTACAGGCCCCCTTTCAATGTAGTGACAAGCGTACAGGCCCCCTTTCAATGCAGTGACGAGCGTACAGGCCCCCTTTCAATGTAGTGACAAGCGTACATGCCCCCTTTCAATGTAGTGACAAGCGTACATGCCCCTTTCAATGTAGTGACCAGCGTACAGGCCCCCTTTCAATGTAGTGACCAGCGTACATGCCCCTTTCAATGTAGTGACCAGCGTACATGCCCCCTTTCAATGCAGTGACAAGCATACAGGCCCCCTTTCAATGTAGTGACAAGCGTACAGACCCCCTTTCAATGCAGTGACAAGCGTACAGGCCCCCTTTCAATGTAATGACAAGCGTACATGCCCCCTTTCAATGTAGTGACCAGCGTACATGCCCCCTTTTAATGCAGTGACAAGCGTACAGGCCCCCCTTTCAATGTAGTGACCAGCATACATGCCCCCCTTTCAATGTAGTGAGAAGCGTACATGCCCCCTTTTAATGTAGTGACCAGCATACATGCCCCTTTCAATGTAGTGTGACAGGAAGTCAGCTAAATCTGGGAATGTAGTCACAGGAAGGAGATACATTTCCACCTGATTGAGAAGTCCATTAATTAATTTAGGGTGTTGGCTACAGAGCTAGCCAGCAGGAAGTTGAAAGGCCTTCACCTGTTCAGAATGAGGGAGTTAAGGCTCTATAATTTGTTCAGAGAAAGTCCTATTGTTTGCTGCCTCCTGTCGCTGTGTGAGCTGGGAAGAGGAGGACAGACATACGTGTACCTCCCGACGCCGTGTGGGCATGGGAGAAGGACTGCTGCCGCCTGTCGCCGTGTGGGCTGGGAGAGGGGGACAGTCGGATGTGTGCCTCCCGACAAGCTGGTGAGCATGGGAGAAGACCCCCTAAAGCGATGTGAAGCTAAGGAGGGTAACCACGAGTGAAGACGTCTCAAAGGTGAGAAGACAAAGTGTTCCATGTGAAGAGTGTGAAGAGAAGTGTTCCATGTGAAGAGTGTGAAGAGTAAAGGGACCTGTTAAATGAACTGTGTTCAATATGAAGAATCTGAAGAGTAAAGGATCCTGTTATAAATGAACATGTGCTGTGTGAAAGAAAACAAAGGGACATGTTCAATGGACAATGTTTGTGCTGTGTGAAAAGCAAACAAATGGACATTTGAGTGTCTGCTGTAGGATCAGCAGTGTCGGCCCAACAGTAGGTTGGAAAGACTTCTTAGGTAGGTTCCAGCTGTGAGAAGGTAGCCGCCCACAGAGGCAAGGATTTATTTTGTCTTTTATTTTATTTTGGCTGTTTTGATGCTTGCAATTGTGTTAAGTAAATTGCATGAATAAATCAGTCTTGTTTTCAACCTCTAATCGGCTATCTCTCTGTGAAAACGCACCCCCAAAGGGGTCACCCATACGCCTACCACCGAGCTAATCCCTCACATATGGTGGAGGTATGCAGTGGGCATAAACAGAGATCCCTGCAAGGAAGTGCAAATGTTTGATGAACTTTATCTGGTGCATGAGATTGCACAATCTATGTGTGCAGGAGAGAAGATCCTGACAGAAAAAAAAAAAAAAGTGTTTTAAAGAGACAGCGGTCTCAAAATTATTTGATGAACTTTGTTGTGTCTGGTGCAAGTGACTGCACAAACTGTGTGCGCAGGAAAAGAGATCTTGCAAGAGAGAGAACAACTACATGTGTTAAAGAGACAGTGGTCTGAAAATTTTTTGCTGGACTGTGAAAAATTTGTTTGTGGAGTTATTGAAGATGGGGCGTTCAAAACGCCTGAAGAATGCAAAGATAGATGAAATGAGAGACCGGATTCTATGGATGGAGGGGATGTTGCCGTCTGAACCAGCCCCATCCATGCCTAAAGAGAGTCTACTAAAGAGGAAGGTTGTTGTCCCTAGCAACACTGATGAAACTGCTATGGAGACGCAGTGTGCTCAGATGAAAAGTAAGCTCAAAATGGAGGAGATGTTGAAACAACTGATTATATCAAATACAGCTCAACAGCAGGCAAATCCAGCTCAACAGCAGGCAAATGCGGATTTTCAGCGGAGCTTTGCAGCTCAACAAAAGGCTCACCAAGAGAGCATGGCAGGCTGGAAACAGAGACGCCAGCAGCCAATGGAGGCCATCGGTTTGGAAGAAACCGAGTATGTGTGCAGGGCTGAGTTGGATGCCTTGCAACGGAAAATGGAAGAAAAGGAACAAGCCTTGGAATTGCTTAAAATGGAGCATAGAAACTTGCAGGAAATGAATGAACTACTCAAGTCTCATGTGTTACAGTGGGAAGAATCCACTGCTCTTCTTTTGGTCGAGTTGCAAAAACGCAGAGAGACTATAATGGAGAAAGATACCATCCTCATGGAAAAGGAAAGTGAAATTCAGACTTTGCAGAAGCAAAGTATGGCTGATATGTTGGAGTTGCGTAATCAGCTGGAAAAAAGTCTTCAGTGTTTGGAAGTTACAAAAATAGACCTGCAGGAGTCGCAGGAACAGAATGTTGCTCTGAAAGCGACATTGTCTCTCAGCGACAAAGAGAAAAGTGAAAGAGAGGCTAAATTACTGAGTACTGTGTATGAGCTCACTACTTTAAGCAATGTGGTAAATGAATGGCGTGCGGACTGTGAAAGTTGGAAAGGGGAAGCCCAACGTGTCCAGCAGCAGTTAAAGGAGAAAGAAGCCTGTGTGGCAGAATTACATTCTTATTCCCAGATGCTAGCCAATGAGGTGAAGGCTCTTATGCAGGGAAAAGGAGATTGTGAACATAAGAGGGAAAAAGTAGAGGCACAGCTTCTGGAATCGCAAGTCAAGGTGTCAGAAGGTGACCGATTGTGTGCTAAGCTGTCAGAGAAGGCAAACCGACTGCAGGTTGAGTTGGACAATGTCACAAATCGGCTTTCTCAAGCAGACAGCAAATCTAGAGAAATTGCGGAAGATTTTTCTATCTTGGAATCGCAGCTGCAAGACACGCAGGAACTCTTACAGGAAGAGAGGTGTCAAAGGCTGAGTTTTAGCACAAAGCTCAAACAAATGGAAGATGAGAAAAATGGCTTCCTGGAACAATTAAAAGAGGAGGCGGAAGCAAAGAAAAACCTATCAGAGCAAGTCGCAACATTGCAAGCTCAGATAGCGGATATGAAAAAACGCATGGAAGAAAGCGTTGGTTCATTACAGTGTGTTGAAGATGTGAAAAAGAAGTTTGATCAGATGCTTGGTGAAGAGAAGACTGTGTCTGCAAAATATGCAGAAGAACGCGACCGCGCAGAAGCGGAGGCGCGTGATAACGAGAGCAAAGCCCTGTTCTTGGCTCGCTCTTTGGAGGAAGCTCTAGAGTGTAAGGCTGAACTAGAAAGTGTTAAACAGCTGCGTACAGAAATGGAAGAATTGGTCAGCTCCAAGGATGATGTTGTGAAAAGCGTTCAGGAGCTAGAAAAGTCTAAGCGAGCCTTAGAACAGCAAGTAGAAGAGATGAAGATTCCGTTGCAGGAACTGGAAGAGGAATTCCAGGCAACAGAGGATCTGTCCCAAAGAGGGGATAGTGTGCCTGATGCAGTTTTTAAAAGGATCAGTGTTTTGGGGTCTGTCCTGAGTGAGCCTCAGAAATGTGACGACATGTGGCTTGAATCACCCCTTTGGAATAAACCGTTCCTTCAAAAACTTCAAGCATTGGAAAATGTATCATTAGAACTTCAGCAAACAAAGGAGCTGAGTAAGAAATGTGGTGATTTCTCAGTTCAGGCTGAAAACCTAGTGGAGAAAACTAAGGCTGTTGGTGAAAACGTGAAGCAAATGAATAAGTGCCTTTCAGGGAGTGTTTCCAAAATGGAACTGGTGAAAGACGGGTGGCAGAAGTTTGATCGTGATCTTGAGATGCATTCCATGTGGAATTCAGATAGAGAAAAAGAACTAGGTGACCTTGAGCGGTCAAATAGTTCAGCAGAAAGTGCATTGAAGAAACCTGTAAAAGAATGTGTTGCAGTTCCATGCTTCTTCACTGATGCAGAGAGGAGGTCTATAATGGATACCACCCAGATCGCTGGGTTCAACTGTGTTGTTGCCTTTGACCCCTATGTTGGTGGAAGGAAAGTTGATGATGTTCTGGTTGGCTTCTTCTGTGAAGAGTTTGGCAAGAAATATAAACTGAATATCAAATCAAATAGTAGGCCTTTACTGCGACTCGCTCAGGAGGGCGAAAAGTTTAAGAAGTTGATGAGTGCAAATGCTTCAGATCTGCCTATGAATATGAAATGTTTGGTGAATGATATTGATATCTCTGGGAAAAGGAACAGAGGTCACTTTGAAGAAATGTGTGACAGCCTGTTGTCTCAATTGGAAAATCCTCTGCACAGCATCTTAGAGCAAGCAAAGCTCAAGAAGGAAGATCATTCCCTTTTACAACAAAAAGTCAATGATTGTGTACAGATGTATGGAGAGGCAACTCAAGTCACAGAGGGATGTCAAGAGTCCCTACTTGGAACAAAGCTTAGTGAAGCAAAGGTTCTCAAAGTTTTGTGGAAAACATTTATGGATTGCAGAGAGAGGCGTCTTAAGAATGTTGAAGACATTAAGACTAGCCCAATTGAGTTGCCTATGGATCACGGTCCTCCATGGTGGATTGGACAGACGGTTATGAGGGACAAGCTGTCTGACATTTATGAGAAAGCTGTCAATGAAGATGACAGAAACGAGAAGGAGCAAAATGATGCCAAAAATGCAGTTGAAGAATGTGTATATGAGATGAGAGACAAACTGTGTGGCATTTATGAGAAATCCGTCAATGAAGATGACAAAACAGTTTCATCCGGAAGCTTGAGGATAATAGGAGGCTTATCAGTGAGTCAGCAGTGCCTGACACATGCGTGCCTGGAAATATGTGTCCCAACCCTAGGGTTGAAACAAGAGGGGGGGGTATGTGACAGGAAGTCAGCTAAATCTGGGAATGTAGTCACAGGAAGGAGATACATTTCCACCTGATTGAGAAGTCCATTAATTAATTTAGGGTGTTGGCTACAGAGCTAGCCAGCAGGAAGTTGAAAGGCCTTCACCTGTTCAGAATGAGGGAGTTAAGGCTCTATAATTTGTTCAGAGAAAGTCCTATTGTTTGCTGCCTCCTGTCGCTGTGTGAGCTGGGAAGAGGAGGACAGACATACGTGTACCTCCCGACGCCGTGTGGGCATGGGAGAAGGACTGCTGCCGCCTGTCGCCGTGTGGGCTGGGAGAGGGGGACAGTCGGATGTGTGCCTCCCGACAAGCTGGTGAGCATGGGAGAAGACCCCCTAAAGCGATGTGAAGCTAAGGAGGGTAACCACGAGTGAAGACGTCTCAAAGGTGAGAAGACAAAGTGTTCCATGTGAAGAGTGTGAAGAGAAGTGTTCCATGTGAAGAGTGTGAAGAGTAAAGGGACCTGTTAAATGAACTGTGTTCAATATGAAGAATCTGAAGAGTAAAGGATCCTGTTATAAATGAACATGTGCTGTGTGAAAGAAAACAAAGGGACATGTTCAATGGACAATGTTTGTGCTGTGTGAAAAGCAAACAAATGGACATTTGAGTGTCTGCTGTAGGATCAGCAGTGTCGGCCCAACAGTAGGTTGGAAAGACTTCTTAGGTAGGTTCCAGCTGTGAGAAGGTAGCCGCCCACAGAGGCAAGGATTTATTTTGTCTTTTATTTTATTTTGGCTGTTTTGATGCTTGCAATTGTGTTAAGTAAATTGCATGAATAAATCAGTCTTGTTTTCAACCTCTAATCGGCTATCTCTCTGTGAAAACGCACCCCCAAAGGGGTCACCCATACGCCTACCACCGAGCTAATCCCTCACAGTAGTGACCAGCGTATATGCCCCCTTTCAATGTAGCAACCAGCATACATGCCCCTCAATGTAGCGACCAGCGTACATGCCCCTCAATGTAGCGACCAGCATATATGCCCCTCAATGTAGCGACCAGCGTACATGCCCCTCAATGTAGCGACCAGCACACATGCCCCTCAATGTAGCGACCAGCGTACATGCCCCTCAATGTAGCGACCAGCGCACATTCCCCTCAATGTAGCGACCAGCACACATGCCCCTCAATGTAGCGACCAGAACACATGACCCTCAATGTAGCGACCAGCAAACATGCCCCTCAATGTGGCGACCAGCACACATGCCCCTCAATGTAGCGACCAGCACACATGCCCCTCAATGTAGCGACCAGCACACATGCCCCTCAATGTAGCGACCAGCACACATGCCCCTCAATGTAGCGACCAGCAAACATGCCCCTCAATGTGGCGACCAGCACACATGCCCCTCAATGTAGCGACCAGCACACATGCCCCTCAATGTAGCGACCAGCACACATGCCCCTCAATGTAGCGACCAGCGTACATGCCCCTCAATGTAGCGACCAGCGTACATGTCCCTCAATGTAGCGACCAGCGTACATGCCCCTCAATGTAGCGACCAGCACACATGCCCCTCAATGTAGCGACCAGCGTACATGCACCTCAATGTAGCGACCAGCACACATGCCCCTCAATGTAGCGACCAGCATACATGCCCCCAGGGCCGGTGCTAGACTATTTTACGATTTTACGCCCTAGGCAAGACCAGCTACTTGCACCCCCCCCCGCCCCCAAATAAATAAAAAGGGAAGGGGTTAAAAACTCCTCTGTTTTACCAAGGGACCCTAATGTCCCTCTATGCCACACCAAGGGACCCCGATGATCCTCCATGTCACACCAGGGGCACCTGATGTTCCTCCATGTCATACCCAGAGACCCTGATGTTTTTCCATGTCACACCTGGGGACCCCGATGTTCCTCCATGTCACACCTGGGGACCCTTAGTCCCCCATGGCACACCCAGGGACCCCAATTTCTCATTGCACACCTGGTGACCCCGAAACCCTGTTACACCCGGTGACCCCTATCCCCCATGGCACACGTGGTGACCCTGATTCCCTTTCACACCAGAAAACCTCCATGTCACACCCAGGGACCCTGATCCCCTGTTCTGGGGACACTCACTGGACGGTATGAAGAGAGTGGCCCGCACTCTGCCCTCCTTCACCGTGATCCTGCTGATTCCTTCTTCTAGGATGCTCCTCTTCTGGACCACAGTTCTCACCACAGCTCCAACCGGCTCCTGGTGAAGGGAGAAGCAGCAGTCCAAGAACTCCGCACGTCCCTAATCCCAAACCGCCTCAGACCATTCCGGTGCCTCGTCGTTTCTGCTCCAGTAAAGGTGCCACCCTCCAGTGCCAAGCTTGGGGTCAGGTTCAGCTCTCCTCCGCTCCCTGCTTAATACCGACCCAGGGAAATGAACGGCTGCCCACCAGCTCAGTGCAGAGAGTCACTTCCTGCCCAGGGTTTACACCATTCAGCTCCAGCCAAAGAGGATTATCATGCAAGCAGCACTCCTGTGGGCTCCCTTCCTGCCTCTTGGCCCCCCCCCCAACAGTGGTGGAAAGTCAGGGCCTGGTAGTTCAGCCACTGCCCCAGACACCTGGCATCTTCCTCTGTCCATTATTCCTCCTCCACTGCCGCCCCCTCCCCTCAGGTCACAAGGATCATTCATGATGGACAGAGAGTGCAAACTCATGGCTGCGCCCCTAGGTTGCAATGCGCCCTAGGCGGCAGCCTAGTTTGCCTAGTGGAAGCACCGGCCCTGCATGCCCCCTTTCAATGCAGAGACCAGCGTGCATGCCCCCTTCAAAGCAGACAGTACTGTACTGGGCTAGTGGGCTGGCAAGTGACAATGGATGGAGGATGGTGCTGGATGGTAGAGTGGTGCGGGAGGTGCATGCATGGCTGCACTGTGCACAGTGCAGCCATGCATGCACCTCCCGCACCACTCTACCATCCAGCACCATCCTCCATGGCTCCATCCATTGCCACTTGCCAGCGCTAGTGCAGACGGCCCCGGTGCCTTCTCTTACCTTCGCGGCCGGAGACGAACGTTCCGGTCCTCTGGTCACCTCGCGTCAGACGGTCAGAGGACAGGTCACCAGCTCAGCTTCTTCCGGCGGCCGGTGCGAGACTGCTTCGGGCCGGGCGGCTCCGGCTGGATCCAGTGGAGTCCGTCCGACTCCTCACGCTGCTCCCCTCTCTCTGCGACGGCGGGCGGGAAGGACGTGACGCCAGGGTGGTGCACCGCCCCCACGCGCCACGTGACCAAAGGACCGTCCCAGGATGTCCTCCTGTGATTGGTCCAGGCTGGAGTCTGGACCAATCACAGCCAGGAGTCCAGTAAAGTGGGGAGAGTCAGGGCGCATTGCTCTGCGCCCCAACACTCCCCCAGAAGGCCGCCAATTGGCACCTCTATTCGGCTCACGTGGGGTCAAAAACCCCAACCCCCCCTAACCCACCACTAGGTCCGGTGCCCCTAGTGGCTGAAAATGCACTTTTTTTTTTTAATCTCTTTTTTCTTCTTTTTTTTTTTTGGGGGGGGGGGGGGCGGCCCCCCGGCGCCCCCTATGGGCCGGCCTCCACTGCTTAAGCCTGCATGCAAGAGTGTGCTTAGGTGAGAAAACCACTCTTCCTTTCCTCCCCTCCTGAAGACTCCTGGGATGTATGACATCATTGCCTAGACAAGAAACCAGGAAGTGAAAGAAAGGAATGGAGGCGCAACCACCTAGTACATTACCCGTGGTACTGTATAAAATTTTTAATGAAAAAAGCTCCGAAGAAGGGGGCTTGACTCCCGAAACGCGTTAGCGATTGCATCTTAAGGGACATGTTCCACCACACGTGTGACGGGAATTTGTAACACGATTTTATTTCTGCATGTTTGTGAGTATGCATTTGGCATTTTTCATTAAAAATGTTATACAGTACCACGGGTAATGCACTAGGTGGTTGCGCCTCCTTTCCTTTCTTTCATGTACCCGATTTGGAGTTCCCTGCCTGGGGAGAGCAGCATGCCAGTCTTCCCCTTTGCAGTGAGCGCTTGGTTGAAATATTTGTTTGAAGAAACCAGGAAGTAACGAAAGAAATGTAAAAAACATTTTTTAAAACAAGTAAATATGATATGTTTTCTGATCTATTTACTAATGCTAGCAGCATGAGGATTAAAAATAAACAATGTTGATTGGTAGAGTGAAGTAAAGTCAGGACTCATCTGCAAATCTATTTTAGCTCCATTTTACAGAGAGATCTAGATTACAGAGATGTTCTTTCTAGGAATTTCAAGATTGTAGCACAGACAGCACCAACAGTAAGTAATGCTGCATCCCAAAACTTGTTCTAAACAAATGAAATACCAGAATATGGTGTCACTAAAGGCATCTCCCAAGCATGTAACCCTTGAAGTCTTATTTAAAGGACCCTCTCCAGACTGTTTTTAAAAAAAAGTTTTGCTTTAGTAAATACCCTCAATTGCTTTTTGGCCTATTTAGGATCCCCAAAATCTTCCCTTACATCAGGGTCTCCAGAGTCTCCCTGGCTGTGGCTGCGCCCTAGGCAACAGTACGCCCTAGGCGGCTGCCTAGTTCGCCTAGTGGTAGCCCCGGCCATGGGCATAGTACCTCCTGCAAATCTAGTCTGGGCAGATTTGCTAAAATTTAGTGAAAGCTACAAATGGCCATACCACATTGCACAAATAGTCTATCTTGTCACTGTTAGGAAGCCACTCCTATGCATTCAAATGCAATCAGCAATGGAGATAGCAGATAGACAGGAAGTTGCTATTTCTCCAAAATGACCTAGGTTTGTTTGACAGCTGTACTAGCCTATAGAATGTGCCCACTTTAGCTTGTTTCCTGATAAGGAGACCACCCCCCCCCCCCCCTTGCTTGTGCATATAAAAACCCTTAAGCACTAAAGACAATAGAGATTGGTTTCACCTACTTCATGCCCATGTGTCTTATTTTCTTTGGGTGAAACTGACCTCCCAGATGTCTGCTTGCACAGAATTGACTGACCAGGGTAGCCAGGGGCTACAAGAAGGAAGGGTCAAACCGACCACCAACAGCTAAAATAGGCTGCAGGTGATCAACAGCACCGAGAAACAATACAGAATAAAAAAAAAAGAGATCAACAAAGTAATTTAGGAAAAAGGCAATTATATATGTTATGCACAGCAACCTTGGAATCCAGCTATGGTTTAGGACTACTTGAAACCATTAAATTAGAATGTTATTCAGGAAAATGGTATATTTGAGAGGATAGGTCGATAATGGAGCCATCTTTTTTCACTCAGTACAGGTTTCCTTTAAATCTAAACCTAATAGCATACAAAGCAAGACATGGTAATTATGTTGATTATTGCGAAGAGGAATACATTTATTTCTAATTACTGATTTTTTTTTTTTTTAACTAGACTTCGGGTTGTAAAATTTTTTATGGAATCACACCCAGTATAAAACCTAAATATCTGTATGTTTTATATCATATTTAAAACATGTGGTAGCTAATTTTGCAATCTCTCTGAAATTATACTGTTTTATCCTGGGAGAAAGTACTTTCATTAGTCATTTATATATAATTCAAGGCTCTGGATAGCTGCTTCACTTATTATTCCATTCTTGACCTTCAAAGTTAAAATATTTAACTAGCACATATGAAAAGCATATTTGAAGAGACCTGTGTGTGCATATAGGTAAAGACAGCCAGTCACATCTGTGCACACAATTTCTGTTAGTTGATGCAATAGATTTTATTAGCTGGTGGTGGCCGGCAGGCAGTGTTTGCATTAAATATGCATAAGTACAGCTGACTGCATTAGAAAACATTAGACAACATTAGAAAAAAAGAAGCTGCATTTCCTAGAAGTAGAAAATTGGCTGAAATCATTCCTTTGAAATAACATTTGCTTTTTATATACAGTGTATTAATTGGGCAATTCTTACATAGCATACCATAAAAGTAATATATTTGCAGTTTATTTAAAGTGTTTATTACCCCAAATTTAATATTCCTGATATGTCCCTGGTGTACCATGTACTTGTATGAAAACGTACCCTGTTCTCTTTGTATTGCTTGCTTTGGACCCTTTCACACTGGCTTTCCGATCAGGTCCGCATGTCAGTTTTTCAGGCGGAACTGATCAGATGCTCCATACACCTCTATGGGGCAGCGGATGTCAACTGTGACATGTCTGCTGACACCCACTGCAATCCGATCAGATCCTGTCTGTGAAATCCATACAGATGGAAACCCTATTTTCCATCTGTCTGGAGGATCGGATGAAAACGGACATGTGGTCCGTTATCATCCGATCTCCCATAGAGGAGAGCGGGGGATCTGACAGGTCTGTTTAAAGGTTTGTTAGGAGTGGTGAGAGGGCGCTTGCCCAAAATCCAGTTACCAGTAACTAATACCTCACTCTGAACACTGTATTCAGACACCTAAGGCCCCTTTCACACAGGCGGACCCTTCAGATCCGCCTGTCTGTTTTTCAGGCAGATCTGAATGGATGCCCCATGCATCTCTATGGGGCATCGGATGTCAGCAGAGACATGTCCGCTAAAATACGATCCGATCCTTCAAATCCGGACGGATGGAAACCCTATTTTCCATCTGTCTGGCGGATCGGAACGGATAAGAACGGACAGACGATCCGTTTTCATCCGATTCCCCCATAGAGAAGAATGGGGACCTGACAGCGCTACCATCCGCCTGCTCAGCGGGGGATCGGCGGATCGATCCCCCGCTGAGAAAAACTGAGTCCGCCTGACGGACTCCCTGTGTGAAAGGGCCTTATACTTGGATTGCTAAGAGGATTGTCACTCGTCAAATCATGCTGCCCTGCATTTATTGCTTATGTGCCATACTTAGAAGTTCTTTGTTTCTTTGAGCTCCAACTGCAGGTGAAGATAATTGCAAGGCCTTGCATTCTGAACACTGTTAATTTATTACTCTTAAAAAGGACACACTACTGGTATCCATATTACTTCATCTCTCAGGATAACAATATTATAGGCTGGCCAGGGGTTTCCCTTTAGCAGTAATATTATGTACATAAGCCAATAGCCATCTTGAGAGATCCATTTACTTACTGTCTGTTATTGTGTACACATTGGTATCATTTACTTGTCATTGCTAATGCTAATTGTCATTTAACTGCTCTAAGAACTATTTCAACCAAGTCTTGGCTGTTTATCTAGGACTTGGCTGACTATTACCCATTTTAAGTCTCTTCTCTTAACTAAGTGAATTTGAGAATGCTAAAACAATCTGCATTGTGTCAATGTGTTATTTAAAGGTATACACAACATGTCTGAACCTAGAGTGTCAGGAGCACTGGAAAGTTCACAGGGTCAAGGCGGCACAGAAGAACATGCAATTACAAGCAGCCCCCTAGGGGACAGAAGTCAAAAAACATTTACATTCCCGCATGCCAGAAATGACAACTGTTACATTGGTTGTACTCTCAACCAAACTGTCAAACCACCTAATGGCTGGTGTCATAACTGAATAGAACACCTTTCTAAATATTTACTGGTATGAAATGAACCAGGGAGACAGAGAGAGTACTAGTGCCCTTAACTGATGCTAATGGCACGGGGATGAGACAGAGGGTGTCTTGGGAACTGCTGGTGTCCTGGAAATGGAGGTTGCCTCCGGGGTCAGGATTGGGAGGCTTTCCAAAGCATCTTACCATGGCTCATAACTCATGTAAGGAGGTCGCCAATGAGCTAAGGGTAGTGTGAATTTGTGAGAGGGATGTGGTAACTGTGCGTAAGGTGACTTGCTCAGCGTTGGTGCCTGGTGCACTGGGGAATAATAGTCTGAAAAGTTCAGCTTTATGAGCCAAAGCTGGGTATGAAATATCCCTGCGCTGCAGCTCAGTCATGAGTTTGGAGATGGTCCATGATCCCAGAGAAGGCATATTACCATGTTCTGATCCCATGGCAGGAGATGGCGTGACAGAGGCAAATTCTGTTTTTTTTTTCCAAAATGTGTACAAGTGTAAGTTATGTGGTGCAATGAGCGGACTCACTATGGTAATAGTGGGTCAGTTAACAAACAAAAACTGGAGTTGCAAAGGACTGAATGCGTATCAGTCCTTGAGTGTGATAGAGGCCGAGTTACCTGAGGGGTATCAGGCAAATTAACAATGTAAACTCAGGCCTTAGTTACCTGAGAACGTGTCAGGTAAGAGGTATGAGTGTTGTGATATGTTGTAAACATATGACGTATGTGTTAACGGATGAGGAAACCTGCCACCAAACAAGTCAATTATCGAACGAACACCTCAATCCGTAGGTACCCATAAGCGCGATGGATGACAACCGTAGTGGTGTAAAACCGTAAGAGACAGGATAAATGATGTATGTACAACAAAAATGACATGTATGTGATAAGAAGCGAAAGTTTTGAATGTATTATAATGTGTGTCTATAAAGGCTGAGGAAATATCCACGTGTATTGACTGCACCGAAACTCAGACTTGTAAGTCCTGTGGATATGGAGAAACAAGAACTATGGGAAATAAGATACAAAAGAAAACCACCGCCTGGTCAATATGTTACCTGGGCCCTAGGTTAGGTAACAAGATCTACCCACAGTGCAAGTGTCTAATAAACTAGACAGTATATGTGAAGTATGACCAATACAGTTTAAGTGAGAGTATTTGTAACTGCCGCAGGATATACATATCAAATGGAACCGATAGCACCGTGGCTACGGATATAACCAAAAAGTAGGCGATAAGTGAGATGCAGATGCGTAAATATAATGTATGAATATTGTAAGTAACAAAAAAAATGAAATTGTATGTGTAGCAGGATTTCCAGGCATTGGGCCTGATGCGGGTCTGCCATGGTTACCGGTGACACCTTCAGCCCACTTAAGCTGAATACCCAAGTGTGAGATTTGAGTCAAGGACCAATCCGGCATCTTTGGTTTGTTTTGTTTATTTGATATTGGGGATGGGAGAAGGGAATGAGTGGGATACTCCTCTGGTCCAACTAGGTACAATTGGGACACTTTGGAGAAAAATATCTTTCAGCACTGTCCTGACGCTGGCTGGATGCTAACCAACGCTTGCTGGCGCTTGAAAAACACTGACTTGCTGTACTATACTTGAACTTGCCTTCTGACACTCTGGTTAGCTCAAAAGTCCCAAACACTGCTCCATCCAGTCCTTCCTGACTGAGGTAGCTTCTGTATACTGCTTCTGCTGCTGCAACTCTCAACAATGTACACTGCACACTGCACGCTGTACACCTTTAACACTTCAGGGCCCAACTGCTGGTGCCCCCTCTGTACTTCAGGGTTCTCTCACTAGGCACCCCCTCTACACTTCAGGGTCCTCTCACTAGGCACCCCCTCTACATTTCAGGCTCCTCTCACTAGGCACCCCCTCTACACTTCCGGGTCCTGTCACTGGCACCCCCTTTGCTCTTCAGGGTCAACACTGGCAACCCCTTTACACTTGCTCCTGCACCGGCTAGCTAGCTCCTGGATCCCTCTGACCTTCACCGGAGTGGTCCCCTCTCTCTAGGCAGATCCCCAGGGGCAGTTGCAGTAGTCACGAACTGGGAATGCTTTCCTGAAACTTGACCTCTATTTGCTCCGCTGGTCCTCAGCACACCGGATCCTCTCTGCTGCTCAGCTTAGCCTTCTGTTCCCTCAGGCAAGCCTCCTGGGACACCTCATTCCTCTGATAGGAGGAGAGACAACAGTACTCTCCCTCCTGGGACTCTACTTCCCACCAAATTTGCTGCATCATGTGCTCCCCTCCGACTTATACCCACTCCCAGGATGCTGTGCGGTAGAATCTGCCTTTCTGGGGTAGATACAGGCATTGGTGAGCCATTGGCTGGGTTTCCTCCACTGCCCAATGAGAACCCTCTCACTGAGTACAGTGGGGAGACTCCCCAGTCTCAACAGCCACACCTGGGAGCCATGACAGCCCAGCTGAAAATCATGGCCCTGCTGTATACTTTACCTATCACCTACTTTGTAGGGTGCACTGCTACATATGTAAATATTGACATAGTCGTAATTTGATACGCACTTAGTAAAGAGTTCAGGGAGGTTAAAGCTTGAAAAGTAAAGGAAGTAACAATGATTGTGTTAGGTTAAACAATACTATGTGTAGAACATTCGAAACGTATGAATAGATTAAAAGGCGGATGAGAAGAAATCCTTTTGCAAAAAAGGACAATATTTTTCTAACATACTGATGCTGAAACAGTCCGATAGTAGTAACCTGCGAAAAATCGTGGCAAAACCAGTGCCCAATTCGGGGAAAAATTCCAACTTTCATAGAAGACTCGTACAGACTACCGCGGTTAAGAAAACCTTGTGGCAGTGTCAGCGTCCGGAACCCGGAAGCGGAACCAGCAACGTGAAAGGTAACGTCGACTAGATGAGTGGATTGAGTGCAGGTATTTATGGAGCGAGACTCCTCCTACAAATTCAGGCTGACCTGCGGTCAGCCTTTCTATATAAACACATGTATATATATATATATATATATATAAAATGTGTGTATATATATATATATAAAATGTGTGTGTGTATATATTTTGTGTAGCGGGACTAATTATTTTATTAACATAGGTAGGGGTCTCCTCTGAGAATACACGTGAAATCAGCAGTGATAATTTACCACTGCTTAATAAACGGGCACCAGAGTGTTTCCATGATTTTCTCGTACTGTAATCTCGCTATGTCTCACGAGATTACAGGCAGCCCATTCACTTTTACACGGATCTCAGCCGTTTTCAGAGGAAAAACTTCTCCTCTGTTCTCCCTGTGAGAACTGAAGTTCTCCACTTCATAAACAGGGTGCCAGAGGAGATAATTTTTCTCTGAGAACTGCCAAGAAGTTTCATAAACGTACACCTTAGTGTGGTCAGTTTTTAATAGGAAAGCACAGGAACTGGCAGGAAAATCATGGATTTCACACTTAGGTTCCTTTTACACGGGCTTTCCACCCGGTGGACTCCATTTTGCTCAGCGGGGATCGATCCGCCAATCCCCGCTGAACAGGCAGATGACAGGTCCGTCTCCACTTACTTTGCAGTTCTTGATGAACTATCCAAGACGGTTCTGCAAGCAGGTTGAGATGGCTGTAGTGTGCTGATTCAGTGAGTCACCCTTAATCCGATGCCATCAGCAATGCTGCTGGGGGTACCCCTGGTGTAGCGAGTGGCGCCTGTCCCACCTGGTCATGTGGTAGGCTGCGATCCTCTCACACAGCAGTTAACTGGTGCACACTCGATGGATCCCGGAAAGCAAGAGAGCATGAACCTAGGCTGGTCAGCAGATCTCTCTATAGTCTCTCCCACAATTCTCCCCTGGAGCAGATGGCTTGCTGGGAGGTGCAGTTCATGGATAGTTCTGCAGTTCAGTGAAGTCTGTTCAGGAGACTACAGCTTCCACAATGCTCTCTTGTAGGCTCAGGAGTATGATGCATGTAATCCAAGCTCAGCACTAGCGAAATATAGAGACAGTCTGGGAAGGTAGAGGACAAGTCTGCAGTGTCAGATAAATGTAGTGTTCTTCCGGCTACACAAATATATGAGGAGACTGAGGGGTTGGTTTACTAAAAGTAAAAAGACTGTTCACATTGCAAGGGAAGTCACACTTTGAAAGGGAATTTTCTCCAAAGTTTAGTGAATGGGGTGACTCTTTCTTGACTTCTATGATAAAATGTTATTTTAAAATTCCTTGCACATGATTGGATATTCTTTGCAAGTGAAATTTCACCAACTTGATGAAACTTTGGTAATAATTTCCTTGCATAGTGCAACTTCCCTTGCAAAGTGAACAGCCTGTTTTCTTTTAGTAAATCAACCCCGAGTGTAGCATAGGGTTATTTTGTTTCATATTGTGGACTTTGGGATTAGCCAATAACTCTTTTTCAGTCTTCTTATCTTCTTATTGTTCCATGTGACATTTCACCATTATTTTCCATGTTCCATGTCAGCCAAAAGCAGCTAATCTTTTCTTTTTTCCTCTTGTAAACCCTTCAAGAATTTGGCTGCCCTCGTTTCCACCTTGCTAAGCTCAGCTGTGTTCGCTTGTCTACTGAGTAAACAACTTCCATTGCATACAGTAACAACTGTGCCCTAACATTATCATGTTCTCCACTCAGTGGGTAAAGTTAATATTTTTTAACTTTTATTTTAATTTAGAGCTATTATTTTATTGAGCTGGAAATATGTTAAAACGTTTTTCCTGACCAATAAATATATGCATATTGGCCTTACAAATTATAAATTCTTCCCTGAAAAAATTTCAGTTGATTAGTAACATTCATGTCAGTAGCTACCTATAGAAGGGTGGCATTCAGGTTAAATTCTAGCTTCATTATCCTTTGATGTCACTTTTGTTCTTTTTTTTTGGTATATTAGAAGCTCATCTTAGCACCATTCTCCTTTGATCTGTTTATGCCTATTCTCATTCTGCCCTGATCAAGCATTGGCATCTTTCACTTTAATTCCTTTGAGAAAGTCGCTGCTTTGCATGCTTTGCATACTGTTCTCTAAGCCCCCTTTACAAAAAATAAAAATAAAAAAGGGGGGGGGGATGCTTAGAAAAAAAAAAAACAATTATAGAATGTGTAGCTTTCAACTGTTCCTTTGTTTGAAACCAAATTACTCTGTCTGCTTTCCTCTTTAGTTGTCCCTCTTATGGTCTGATGTATAGGTGTCTATAAATGAATATAATTTTATATATGTTTTTAGATAAATCAGCTAAAATTATTCAGTGTGCAGCCAAAACATATAACTTAAATGAGATCTATGGTCACGGCATACACTTTTATTTTATAATATTGGCATTGCAATAAAAGTACAAACAATAGTTATTATTGACTATCCAATATAAGCTTTCTTGAAAAACGTCCTTTCTGTTTCATTATTTTTTTTTTTTATTAAAGAATTTCACAATAACAAAAAAATTACAATGATACAACAAAGAATACGTATCTTCCACAAATGTCCAACACACATTAACCACTCAAGCCCCGGAAGATTTTACCCCCTTCCTGACCAGGGCCTATTTTGCGATTTGGCACTGCGTGACTTTAACGGACAATTGCGCGGTCGTGCGACGCTGTACCCAAATGAAATTGACGTCCTTTTTTTCCCACAAACAGAGCTTTCTTTTGGTAGTATTTGATCACCTGTGCGATTTTTTGATCATGCGCTATAAACAAAAAAAGAGCATAAATTTTTCAAAAATAACAATATTTTTCAAATTTTTTTATATGAAATTCCCCCCAAAAAAATGTAAAAATCAACATTTTTTAACTTTTTCGGCCAATTTGTTTTATGCTATATATGTTTGGTAAAAAAAAAATGCAAAAAGCGTATTTTGATTGGTTTGCGCAAAAGTTATCCCGTTTACTAAGAAAGGGAAAGATTTTTGTTGTTTTTTTTTAACACGTAATGGCGGCGATCTCCGATTTTTTTGCGGTACTTCGACATTGCGGCGGACAGATTGGACCCTTGACTGACATTTTTGACACTTTTGGGGTTACCAGTGACATTACTACAGTAATCAGTGCTATACAGATGCACTGTTACTGTAAAATTACACTGGTAGTGAAGGGGTTAACTTTATTTGAGAGGGAGGGGTTGTGTGTGTCCCTAGGGGCGTGTTTCTTACTGTGATTGGCTGTGGCTTGAAGTGTAGGAACAGTGATCAACGGTCCTACATAGTAGAACCGTGTGATCACTGTTTCTACACAGGGGAGAATGACAGGCGGCTTGTTTTACATAAGCCGCCTGCCTTTCTCTCTCTGCACCGACGATCGCCGATTGGCCGGCGGACATCGGGTCCGCCGGTCACACGTGCGGGGGGGGGTTCGTGACCGCGCGGGAGCGCGCCTCCGGGGCCGCGCGCTCGCTCCCTAGACCCTCACAGGCTAGTGACGTAGTACTACGTCGCTCTGCCTGTGAGGGGTTGACTGCTGACGTAAATAGTCGTGCGGCAGTCGGCAAGTGGTTAAAGGACTAAAAACCCACCAGCATATGAAAAGGAGTTTTCTTCTACTCTTCCTTTTTTCTTTAACTACCTTTTTCCCCAATTTTCTTCTGTTAAGAGAATAAAAGTCTTCTCAAACTATATTAATCATTCCATCCTTGTGGGCTACCCAAAAATTGTGTAGATTCTTGATATCACATGAGTAAGGCACATCACAAGCTCATTATACAATAAAAAACTAGACCAACTTGTATTGTGGTTTCAATCCCATGGGTGGCCATCACCTCCGAAAAACATCCTTTCATGTTGTGAGCACTGCCTTATCGGCTGGTAATCTCTTTCCACAACTTCCTGGATTCCCTGCATGTTTTGCAGTCTCTCGTTTTCTGTTTACTTTGATTTTCTAAGGACTATGTATCCCATGGTACTTTGCTGCCCACAAACAGTGATTCCTGTACTGACTCCACCTTCTGAAGCTCCTCCTCTCAACAACTCTATAGTTCAGAATGCAGGTTCTGTGAAATGTGTGACACAGCAGTGCCAACTCACAGGTCATAATGATTATGTGTCACAGAATTCAAGGAAGTTAATGTGTGGGGATCTTCAAAAAGTACGTTTACAGACTTGAAGATTGTTTAGATTATTGGCTGGAAATAATTGAAATACAACATGGAAATGAATATATGAGTTTACATTTTCACTATATATACAGTGCATCCAGAAAGTATTCACAGTGTTTCACTTTTTCCACGTTTTGTTATGTTACAGCCTTTTTCCAAAATGAATTAAATTAATTATTTTCCTCAAAGTTCTACAAACAATACTCTATAATGACAACTTGAGAAAAGTTTGTTTGAATTTTTGCAAAATTATTAAAAAGAAAAAAAGAAAAAATCACATGTACATAAATATTCACAGCCTTTGCCATGACACTTCAAATTGAGCTCAGGTGCATCCTGTTTCTACTGATCATCCTTGAGATGTTTCTACAATTTGATTGGAGTCCACCTGTGGTAAATTCAGTTGATTGGACTTGGTTTGGAAAGGCACACACCTGTCTATATAAGGTCCCACAGTTAACAGTGCATGTCAGAGCACAATTCAAGCCATGAAGTCCAAGGAATTGTCTGTAGAGTCGACCTCTGAGACAGGATTGTATCGAGGCACAGATCTGGGGAAGGGTACAGAAAACTTTCTGCAGCATTAAAAGTCCCAATGAGCATAGTGGCCTCCATCACCTGTAAAATGGAAGAAGTTTGGAACCGCCAGGACGCTTCCTAGAGTGGGCCATCTGGCCAAATTGAGCAATTGGGGGAGATGGGCCTTAGTCAGGGAAGTGATGGTCACTTTGACAGAGCTCTCTGCACTCCACCAATCAGGCCTGTATGGTAGAGTGACCAGACAGAAGCCACTCCTCAGCAAAAGGTACATGACAGCCCACCTGGAGTTTGCCAAAAGTCACCTGAAGGACTCTATGACTATGAGAAACAAAATTCTCTGGTTTGATGAAACAAAGATTGAACTCTTTTTGGCCTGAATGGCAATGTCTGGAGGAAACCAGGTACCACTCATTACCTGGCCAATACTATCCCTTACGGTGAAGCATGGTGGTGGCAGCATCATGCTGTGGGGATGTTTTTCAGCGGCAGAAACTGGGAGACTAGTCAGGGTCGAGTGAAAGATTAATACAGCAAAGTACAGAGACATCCTTGATGAAAACCTGCTCCAGAGCGCTCTGGACCTCAGACTGGGGCGAAGGTTCATCTCCCAACAGGACAATGAACCTAAGCACATAGCCAAAATAACAAAGGAGTGGCTACAGGACCACTATCTGAACGTCCTTGAGTGGCTCAGCCAGAGCCCAGACTAGAACCCAATTGAACATCTCTGGAGAGATCTGAAAATGGCTGTGCACTGATGCTCCCTATCCAACCTAATGGAGATTAAGAGGTCCTGCAAGGAAGAATGGAAGAAACTGCCCAAAAATAGCTATGCCAAGCTTGTAGCATCATACTGTAGCAATATTAATTGGTGCCAAAGGTGCTTCAACAAAGTATTGAGCAAAGGCTGTTCACAGTTTACTTATGTACATGTGTTTTTTCTCTCTCTTTTTTTTTTTTTTAATAAATTTGCAAAGATTTCAAACAAACTTCTTTCATGTTGTAATTAAAATGTATTGTTTGTAGAATTTTGAAGAAAATAATGAATTTAATCCATTTTGGAATAAGGCTGAAACATAACAAAATGTGGTAAAAGTATAGCGCTGTGAATACTTTCACATGCTCTGTATATGCTCTGTATATGCTTTAACATTCTTATCTTGCAGTGTAACTCTTTGATCCCCAGGGCATCTTCCAACATTAGGCTGCAGAGAAAAGAAACTACTAAACACCAATATGTGTAATCACTTCAGATAAAACATAAAATGAAACAACCCGTTTGGTGCAGCGCTCCCTTTAAGCACTCTGTAACAAAGTTATGAGTAAACAGAAATAACACTGTCAGATGCGTTTTGAAACCATATGCAACAAGTGATAAGTGAATCAGCATAATTTTTCAATATCTAAATAGGGAAAGTTCCATTCATCAAAAAATGTAGACAGTTTGTGTTCGCAGCCATTCACTCACACGCACACATCTGTTCAATTGGGATGAGTGGCTGTGCATCCCCATAGACTTGAACAGGCTGCCTGCACGCAGCACCTGGCGGATTAAGCTGCTTAAATATATGGCTCATTCATGGACTATGGGTCTCAGCGCCCATGTAAAAGAAGCCTAAAAAGGTTTACATATTTTTTTTAAAGGACTTTAGGACCTTGGTCACCTGTGTACAGAGTACGCCTGCTTAGATGTGCTGCAGCTTTGACCCGACAGAGTGCTCAGCATACAGGGGAATGAAGACTGGTATAGATGGTTCTATTTGTTATCAGCACTTTCTTCTGTAAGTGTGCACTGAGCCATGCATTCTCACCTCAGTGTATAGTATACATGTGCAGAACGAAAAATTTGTTTTGTTTTGATTCATTATTTGTCTCCGCTGCGGCTGACATGATTGGCTATAGGCAGAGGTGGCGTCCTATTTAAGCCGGTCACATGACCGGAAGGAGCGAGGCAGCATACACTGGAGACACTGTGCGGCAAGGTATGTGAGGTTTCTTGGGGGAATTTGATGGAGGTTGATTTTCTCCTTTCCCCTCCATGTTAGCCATTTCTCCATTATCACACTTGTTATACACATGCTCTTTTGGATCTTCTTTAGGTGGGATCTCTCTATCTATTTATAGGGCTGTATGTTTTAAGATAGCCTAACAACAGGATGTCCCAATAGGCTTCTCTGTCTCTTATGGTTCTACTGATGTAGGATTGAGAGGTATGCGATCAGGATCTTAATATCTATGGGAGATGGTCCCTTCCCACTCTTTTCCCCTGTTTTTTCCCCCTCTATTTTTGTGACTGTTTTGACATTTATTTGTGTGATATATTTATTATACCTATTCTCCTCTTTATGTAGACAGAGTCCATGGTGGATGGCACGTCTCTCTCTATGACCAGTGAGGACCTAAGTCACTATTACCTTCCATATATATTTAGAGACTCCCTTCTTTGGTATCATATAATACAATTAGCCCTTACTTTCTTTAAGGGGCTCATTTATTTAGCCCATAATGTGAAACATATTTCCCACCACTGATATTGGTCCACTTTAATGGGCTCCCGGCGCCTGCAAAGGAAGTGTTGTTCATCCTGCCTGTCTTATTCTTAGGTCAGCATGATTATGAACTATGTATTAACCACTTGCCGACTGCCTAACGCCGATCTACGTCGGCAGTCAGCCCCTCACAGGCAAAGTGACGTAGGGCTACGTCACTAGCTTGTGAGGGTCTAGGGAGCGAGCGCACGCCCCCGGAGGCCCGCTCCCGCTCCCGCGTGTCAACGGACCCCCCCGCGCGTGTGACCAGCGGACCCGATGTCCGTCAGTCACTCGGCGATCGGCGGGGGAGAGGGAGAATGTCAGGCAGCTTGTGTAAACAAGCCATCTGTCATTCTCCTCGCTGTAAAGACACTGATCACACGGATCTAGTATGTAGATCCGTTGATCAGTGTCCTTACAGCTCAAGCCACAGCCAATCACAGTAGAAAGCACGCCCCTAGGGATACACACAGCCCCTCCCTCCCAAATAAAGTTAACCCCTTCACTACCAGTGTATTTTTACAGTAACAGTGCATATATATAGCACTGATTACTGTAGAAATGTCACTGGTAACCCCAAAAGTGTCACAAATGTCAGTCAAGGGTCCGATCTGTCCGCCCCAATGTCGCAGTACCGCAAAAAAATCGCAGATCGCCGCCATTACGCGTTAAAAAAAAACAACAAAAATGACAAAAATCTTTCCCTTTGTTAGTAAACGCGATAACTTTTGCGCAAACCAATCAAAATACGCTTTTTGCGATTTTTTTTACCAAACATAGGTAGCATAAAACAAATTGGCCGAAAATGTTAAAAAATTTTGATTTTTACATTTTTTTGGGGGGAAATTTCATATAAAAAAATGTGAAAAATATTGCTATTTTTGCAAAATTGACGCTCTTTTTTTGTTTATAGCGCGTGATCAAAAAATCGCACAGGTGATCAAATACCACCAAAAGAAAGCTCTGTTTGTGGGAAAAAAAAGGACGCCAAATTTGTTTAGTTACAGCGTCGCACGACCGCGCAATTGTCCGTTAAAGTCACACAGTGCCGAATCGCAAAATACCCCCTGGTCAGGAAGGGGGTAAAATCTTCCGGGGCTTAAGTGGTTAATGCAATATTGATGCAGATGTAATAATTATGATTGTAATGTATATTTTCTTTTATCTCTTCAGTGCAGCATCTATCTGGTCTTTGTAGTGCCCTGACGAAGCTATAATTGCGAAACGCGTTCGATTTTCCAGTTATGTGATGTCACAATTGTTTTTTATCTTTTACAAAAATAAATGAATATGTTGTTATATAGTGGTGTTGTGTCTGTATCCCTATAACCATACACATGCCGATATAGTGCCGCTTGTCGGGGCCTCTCTTGGTCCTTGTTTTTCATTTTATTATTTGAATGAATTTGTTTAGTTAAATTGGTTTTCGGAATTTGTTTCGTTAATTTGAATTTGAATTGATTCGTATTACATTTAAATTCGAATTAAATTAAATTCAAATTGTGTTTGAATCGCACTCCATTGGAAATCAAATCTATTCTATTCGAAATTCAAACTTTGGAAGATGTTATATTCTTTCTATTTCATTCTATTCTTTTGTTTTTTCAATTCTTTTATTTTCTATTATATTCTAACCTTTTCTATTCTATTAAAAATTCGAATTTCTGAAAACGGTTCTATTGGTATATTCTTTCTATCCTATTTTATTCTTTTCTATTGTTTATTCAATTCTAGTCTATTATTATTTTTTTTTTAATCTTTTCTTCTTTTCTATTATATTGGCTGATCTGTTAATTTCAGCACTGTAAAGCTTCTGTCAGCCTTCCACTCTAACTTAGCCAAGACATTCAATCAAGGCTGGAAATGTACAGATTTTAATTGAAGAAATTTAGGGGTTGATTTACTAAAGGAAAATTGACTGTGCGCTTTGGAAAGTGCATTTGCACTCTGCAAGAGCAGTTGCTCCAGAGCTTAGTAAATGGGAAGACACTCTGCTGGCTTCCATCATCCAATCATGCGCAAGCAAAAATTCTGTCTTTTTTATTTTCCTTGCGTGTAGTTGGGTATTCTTTGCAAAGGGCAAAGGGCAACTGCACTTATCAATGTACACACTCTAGTTGTCTGTAGTACATCAACCCCATAGTTTTTGAGACCAAGGAGAGGGGGGGGGGGGATTTCAAATAAGGAAGTGACTGCTCTGGGCTTCAACAAAATGGTGGCATTGAGCAAAAAGAAACAGGAGCAATGATGGAGGCAATTTGCAGCACACACAAATTTTAGTAGCATAATTAATAATGAGGAATGCGTGCTCTTTTGATAAAGAACAATCATTTTTATCAAACTGCTATGGGTAAATTTCTGCTTTAAGTAGAGGGATGGTCTTTTCTGGTTCTAATCTGTTTGAACAAGACATAACAAACCCAAAATACTCCCTCAATGTACAACTGTCATTAAAAATCAACTTTTAGGATAATACAACGATTCCAAAATAGCCATTACTTCAAACTGTAGTCAGATTACATTTTTAACATACAAGATTCATATCAACATAATACACAATGTGCGTAATAAAGCATCTGTTGGAACCCTAATCCCGCCAAATGTCTTTTGGAGATTCTTATGTTTAATCCTTGTTTCTCAAGCAAATCAAGTCAACACCAGCTGGGAGCAGAGGGCTTAAATGACCCATAAAAAAAACAAACTGCATGGCGAAATAGTTATACAAGAATATATGTGGCAAGCGAAACACTCTGTGGTTCACACATTACCAATCAGCATGCTGTTAACTGGAGTAAAGATGTCAAAATAATGTCAGACATTACTGTTTCCTGTTACTCTCTTGGTGCTATTTTACCACTAGATAATGCGTATGATGAAGAGATTGATATGTTAATAGGAGGTACAGCCAGAGATGGAGCAGAGTGATAATTTAGGCCTCTGATTAACTTCTCTCAAGAAAATTGTAAAGAAATAATGGAAATTAATTAATCTAGCGGCTGATATTCTTCCAGGTATTCTAGGTACTTGCAAATGAGTTTGGGTGGAGAAAGCAGTTATGTTCATGTGTACAAGACAGATGGTAAGGACAGTCCAAGATTTCATTTAGCACTAGTTTCAGAGCATATCTATTATTTTTTAAAAGCTAAAAAGATTACATAGTAATTAGCAATTAAAATAACATCAGCAGGGGTTCTGAATTAGAATAGACCGGTAGAAAGTATAAGGAATATACTGATAGAAAATGTCACATTATTTTGCAATAAAATTAAACATTTAACTAATAAGTATACCTGTTACTACAGAAACCATCCATTTTATTATCTATGCATTTACCTTAAGGTGTTTCCCAGTTTAGGGGCTAATTACCATACTTATTGGCGTATAACACACACAGGCATATAACATGCTCCGTAATTTTAAGAGGGAAGTTTGAGGAAAAAAAACTTACATTTTAAATAAAGAACTTTGAAGCAAAATAAGGGTCAGTGCCCATTAATGCAGGCTTATTAGTGCCCATCAATGCAGCCTTACCATTGTTGCAGCCTGATCAGTGCCCCCCTGCAGCCTCACCATTGTTGCAGCCTGATCAGTGCCCCCTGCAGCCTCACCATTGTTGCAGCCTGATCAGTTCCCATCTGCAGCATCAGATTAGGAGAAATACTTGGCCATTGAATCCCTTTCACCCTGTTCTTCTTCAGAAGTGCAACAGTGACCTTAGATGTGTGTTTTGGATCATTGTCATGTTGGAAAAGTGCAAGACGACCAAGGGCAAGGAGTGATGGTAGCATCTTCTCTTTCAATATAGAGTAGTACATCTGTGAATTCATGATACCATCAACGAAATGCAGCTTCCTGACACCTGACAGCTTCCTGACACCAGCAGCACTACTAAAGGACAATGCCCCACTGAAGGACACTGCCACCACCATGCTTCACTGTAGATACCATGCCTTTTTCTTTGTACTCCTCACCTTTACGACCCAATACTGTTTTGAAGCCATCAGTTCCAAAAACATTTATCTAGATCTCATCACTCCAGAGTACAGAGCCCCAGCAGTCTTCTTCTTTTTCAGCATGGTCCTTGGCAAATTCTAGGCAGGCTTTTTTGTGCATAGGCTTTAGGAGAGGCTTCCTTCGCGGACGACACCAACACATTCCATTCTTCTGCAATGTATGCCATATTGTGTCATGGGAAACAATCGCCCCAGGCTGACTCTCTGTTGCTATGAGTTTAGATCACACTCCCAGGCTGAAACGTATACCATTAACAAGTTCATCACGTGTGGGTCCACACATGTAACCTACCTGCTTTCTTGCCCTTGTGGGCTCCAATATGTTGGGAGGACCACAAGGGAATTGAAAGTCAGGTTAAGGGAGAATGTGAATAACATCAGAAAAGGGTTTTGACATCACAGTTTGTCAAACCACTTTAGATTGGTACACAATCGGGATCTGAGTGGTTTGGCATTCTGTGGTATTGATAAAATAGAAGCACATTGGAGGGGTGGCAATCTCAAGAGATCCATCTCTCAAAATGAATTGGTATTATTTTTTGTTATTTTGCAAGCACTGTTTTCTCGGTTTACTATACTGTCCACTGCAATGCCGCAGTCCCGCTAAAAATCGCCGATCCCCGCCATTACTAGTAAAAAATAAATAAATATTTCCCCTAGTTTGTAGACGCGATAACTTTTGAGCAAACCAATCAATATACACTTATTGGGATTTTTTTTTACCAAAAATATGCAGCAGAAAACAAATTGGCCTAAAATGATATAAAAATTTCAATTTTAATCTTTATCTTTTTTTATTGGGAATATTATATAACACAAAGTAATATATATATATATATATATATATATATATATATATACAGTAAAACCTTGGTTTGCGAGCATAATTCGTTCCGGAACCATGCTTGTAATCCAAAGCACTCGTATATCAAAGCAAATTTCCCCATAAGAAATAATGGAAACTCAGATGATTCGTTCCACAACCATTTATTCATAAGTCCTTCAGTTTATAGTCCATATAAAAAGATCATAGCATTGCGTTAGGTTGCATAAAATGTCCATCCACAAATAGCAGCTTCCATAAGGGGATTAGAAGCAAAATCCAGCAGGAGCTACAGAGTGTCAAAGAGAAGAGAGGCGCCTCTAAGTGTAGCAATATGGTTCCATTTAATGAAGGTACAACATTTAGCAACTCACATGGTTGATGAATAAAACAGGCACATCTAAGTATGCAGGCATCTGGGGTAAAGCTGTCCACATAGACTATCTTCTGCACCGCCAGCTGCCAGTCTGTAATCCTGACCGCGAAGACCACCCTGCAGTAAAGCGATCTGAAAGCAACAGTAGCTTTTAGTCTTTCATAGAGTTCTGCAGGTTGCTGCCAGCAGCGCTAGATGGTGCACCTGTGCCTTCCTCCTGCATGAAAACCTTTGAATTTCATGCACAGGGGCTTAATGCCCAATGTACATGAGGCTTTAGAGTGCACATACATTTTAAATAAGCTCAGTTGATCCAAACATTTCATTATGGAGTTCATTTTATGGACCCCTAATCACTCAAAAAAATGATAAAATGTATAAGTGAAGGAACAGATGCACTGCTCTAGTAGTTAGTAGTACTGTATAATTAGTATGCCACGGGCAGCTGCATGGATCTATCCTTTTTACAAGGAGCTAGGATTATGCTTCCCAAACATGTAAATGAAACCAATATATCTCATACATTAGCATCAAAAGTCACAGAAAGCCTGGGAAAACATGTTTAATAGGTTTATTTTGTTAATAAATAATCCTTTAAACGGCAAAAGATAGTAAGCACAATGTGCTAATCTAAGGGCCTGTTTAAATCAATGTCATGAATTCATCACAAGAAAATAGGCTCTAATGCATGTGCCAGGCAATTACTGCAATATTTGATGGGCATTGAAGGCAGGAGAATGGATTGATAGCACTTTCTATCTAATGAAACCTGCTTGGGAATACATAGCATTTGCATGAGGTACCTCCAAGAATGCAAAATGCCAACTCCCAGATCAAAACCTCATTATTTTGTATCCACAGTGGAATAAGGAAACATAAAATTCTGATATACATTGATTTACCCAATGGACTAGTCAGTCACTAGAGACTTTCACATGTTTCATTTACAAAACAGCCTTCTCTTAATTGAGTAAGGCATTAGTGACATTTTTCGAGGCATTAGTTTTTGCTCTGGTATGTGATTAATCTGGCAAATCAGGCATTTCTTGCACAAACCAGATCAGGAAAAGCTATGTGCCAACTTTCACCCCTGTAGAAAAACCTGTAGCAAAACAAGATTATAAACCACAAGATGCACACTATGCCAATGTTTACATGAATGGGCTCAGATGCCTATGCAATAGGCCTTAAATACTTTGCTAAGTATAAAGTCAACACTACAAGTTAACGTGTGTGATTTTGCCTGGAAGAGATGTTTTTTTCTGAATCAACTTTCAATTATCTTATTATTTTTCATTGTGTTCGTTTCTTTTATTTATTTTTTGGTATAGAGCAGCTTTTCTCAACTTTTTTACTCCAGAGGAACCCCTAAAATATTTTTCAGGTGTCAGCGAACCCTTCCAAAAACCGATTCATGGGGGTGAATGTGGAAATGCCATTTACATTGGTGGTCAGTAGGAAAAAACGACTCCCTTACAGTTGTGGTCAGAGTACCACACCAACAGACAGTTAAAAATACCATTGTTGTCATGCTGCTAGCTTTGCCAAGTGGCACTGGCCTTGGATCGATGGCAGCATGAAATCAGAGGTCAGTCAGCCACAGCTCAAGGAAACCCTTGCCACCTATGGGAGGGTCTCCGAACTTTCTAAACAAAGGGCTAGTTTCTTGTACTTCAGACTTTAGGGGGGCCAGACTGTGGCCACCAGGAGTGGAAAATTGTCCTGGTATCAGTGGGAGTAAACATCAACTCATTTGGTATTAGGGGAGGAATACTGTGCCATTGTTGGTATCATTGGGAGGAATAGTGCCCCATTGTTGGTGCCAGTGGGAAAAATAGTGCCCCAGTGCTGATGTCAGTTGACAGAAAAATGTTCTGTATCAGTGGGGGAAAGAGTGCTCCAAGGGCTGGATATAGGCAAACAAAGGCCTGCACCCGGACCACCGGGACACAGCTTGGAGACCACTGTTCTAGAGGAACCCCAAGGTTCCACAGAACCCTGGCTGAGAAAGGTTGTTATTGAGTGAAATCACTCTGGTAATAGACATGAGTATTCACTCAAGCAGAACTTGCAGGCCATGAAAGCTTTCTCTGCGCAAGCAACCACCCTCTCAATTTGTACATCTGTCTTTGCTGCAAATCAATCAATTGAAGGGTAAAAGTTAAAATTAAATTAAAGTGCATGTAAACCTTAACTGAACATTTCGTTTTCTAAAGTACTGCCTTCAAGATTTGCCTACTTTTATTCAGAAAATATGGTGTCAAGATACAGCCAAACACAACATAATGGCATTTATTTTCAAAAACATTTTTTAACCACTTGTCGACCGCTCACATGGAGCATACTGCGGCAAAGTGTCTCGTTATCGTCCAGCGACGTAGACCTACGTCGCTGGACTCCTCCCCTTGTGGACGCCGCTGGAGGCTTGCTCCCGCTGTATTCAGACACAGCGGGAGTTGGGCTAGGGGAGGAGAGGTGGTGATCACCGCCACTCTTCCCCGATCGTCGGGGATCGAGTGAGGAGATCCGCCCGCTTGTGTAAACAAAGCGGGCGGATCTCCTATGTGACAGGCAGGGACAGATTACAGGATTCAGGATAGCTGAAGCTGCGATCTGTGCCTGTGTCACACAGTCCCCTCCCCCCACACACGTCAGTAAGCACCAGGCATATATTTAACCCCTTGATCACCAATAAAGTTAACCCCTTCCCTGCCAGTGTCATTATTACAGTAACAGTGCATATTTATAGCACTGATTACTGTAGTAATGTCACTGGTACCCCAAAAAGTGTCAAAAATGTCAGTCAGTGGCCCCATCCGTCTGCCGCAATGTCGCAGTCCCGCAAAATAAATCGCAGATCGGCACCAGATCGCTGCCATTACTAGTTAAAAAAAAACAATAAAAATGATTACATTTCCCGTAGTTAGTAGCTGCGATAACTTTTGCGCAAACCAATCAAAATATGCTTATTTCAATTTTTTTACCAAACATATGTAGCAGAAAACAAATTGGCCTAAAATGTTAAAAAAGTTTGATTTTTACATTTTTTTGGGGGGGAATTTCATATAAATAAATGTGAAAAATATTGTTATTTTTTTCAAAATTGTCGCTCTTTTTTTGTTTATAGCGCAAAAAGTAAAAATCGCACAGGTGATCAAATACCACCAAAAGAAAGCTCTATTTGAGGGGAAAAAAGGACATACATTGCACGACCACGCAATTGTCCGTTAAAGTAACGCAGTGCCGAATCGCAAAATATGGCCTGGTCAGGAATGGGGTAAAATCTTCCGGTCTTAAAGCGGTTAAAAATACGCTCATTGAGAATTTTTTTGTCAAAGACATGTAGCTAAATACATTTTGGCCTAAATATATGACAACTATTTTATATGTTGGATATTTTTTAACTGTCAAAGTAGAAAAATATTGTTATTTTTTCAAAATTGTCGCTCTTTTTTTATTAATATCACAAAAAATGAAAAGCGCAGAGGTGATCAAATACCACCAAAAGAAAGCTCTGTTTGTGGGGAAAAAAGGACGGAAATTTCGTTTGGGTATGGCGTTGCATGACCGCGCAATTGTCAGTTAAAGTCGCACAGTGCCAAGTTGCAAAAAGTGGCCTGGACGTAAAGCAGGAAAATTCTCCGGTCCTAAAGTGGTTAATCATCAGTCACGATTCAACTGCAGAAAAGGTAATTCAGATATTCTCCTAAACACTTTCTAGAAGTTAATTACCAATCTGTCTAAATATTATAGTTATAGAATGGGAGTGTGAATGGGAGGCCAAATTCTTAATGAGTGTACTTGCCCAGCAGGGATTTGTTAGATCCTGTATGCTCTCATGGGGCACTGTAGACTTGGTGACTGCAGGCCAACTAACAGTAATTGGAGGTGAGAAGTTTTACCCAGCCTGAAACATATGTATCGTTCAATCTTCAAAAAAAACAGAAAACTGTAGTAAAAATCAGAAAACTCTCCTCCTGTGTAGTCATAAAAATGTCTGTAAAAGCATGTTGGCGCGAGAGAAGCTGTTTGAAACCTGTTTTCTGATCAAATATGGGGGACTCATTAATATTTTGGTATTTTTATGAAGCTACTTATTCTGATAGGTGTAGAGAATCGGTGTTTGGACTCTACGCAGAACACCAATTAAAACCACTACTCTAAATTTGGATCAATATCTCCTAACTGCACACATTCATGGGAACTTGAGGATCATTACCTGTGTTAATGAGGTAATAGGCAGCCATAAGCACACTTTCTTCAAATTGGTAAGTCTGAGTCGGTGGCAACTCATTTTTATTCTGTAAGGTATAGAATCAGAGATCTGAAATCAATTTTTTGGCATACCCGAGGGATCCTCTATGTGTCCACTTTTTTTATCAAACCTGGAAACAGGATAGATACCTTTTCTGTTAGTTGTGTTCCTTCTTGTTTTACTGTTTGCTTGTATGTATGTATGTCTCATTTTATAACTTCTGTCTTTTTTAACTTTTTGTAGCTGTACGTTTTTACATTCACTGCCCACTGTGTTAAGTTTACACTTGCAGTTGGGGGGTCGGCAAAAACACGCAGGTGAGCTGCATGTTTATCACCCCTAACCGCTGTCCCTTAAGCAACAATAGGAGACGGGGCGGGGGAACAGTAATGCAGGTTTTTAGGGCGTAAGCAGGCAGTTAGGAAGCAAAATAATGCCTCAAAGCCTGCCTGTCAAATACCCTCTGGAAAGCAATCCTTCCACTGAAAATCATCCTTCTGAGGGCATGTATAAACGAGCCCTCGAGGGTATTAAATATAAAAACAATAAGCTGTTTTTTCTTTTTTTTATTGCTGTAAAGAACACGCAAATCTGAAGAGACAGTTTTGTGACGTTTATGTGTGTTATATAGTATCATCAGTGCCTATAAGTTCAGTGTGCATCACAGCTCCCCATGACTAAGCTCCGAGGGGCAGAGCGAAACGCGTTGGGAGCGTGAACTTGCTAGAGTCCAGGCTGAGGTTGCCACTCACACATCAATCATAGGGACTGCATGGATGTGCAGCTATGGGAATCCCTTCCACCTGTGACACAGCTAGTCTGTGTAAGATTGCATTGCGTGGCTTTGTTCTCATGTTCCCTGTACTGCAGCAGTTGCTGACAAAAAAACAAAAAGGCCAATCTGATTACATGCAGATCAGTGTGTGAACTTTGTCATAGGCATGGACAGATCTCGTTTCTAGATGGACCTGTGTATATGATGTGTATGTGTGTGAGCAGTAGGATAGGTGACTGCATAGAATTCCAGCTTGGGGGAATCCCAGGGGCATGGGGAAATCACTTAGGATCCCACAATTCCAACAGAGTTTATTTCCTGGTACACACAGGCAGTTTTTTTTTTTTAACTGATTTTTTTTGGCTGAACGGAAAAAAAAATCGGAGGAGTTTGCGAAGAGTTCGCTGTACTAACTATGCAATGTTAGTATAGTAATCTCCCCTCTGAGGTAATGTGTTCTGACAGGGGGATGCCCACCTGCCATTGGCTGCCAGAGCTAATTGGATGCAAATCGTCTGCTGATTTTCCAGACGTTAGGTCGGCTTCTGTGGGACTGGCCGAATGTACAGCAGTTTCTGATGAATTGGCTGGTATTGGATGATATTCAGCAAGTTACATAGTTACATAGTTTGTGAGGTTGAAAAAAGACATCAGTCCATACAGTTCAACCTATGATGTGTGTGTGTCTTTGCTGTTAACCGTACATTGTATACCCCTGTATGTTGTGGTCTTTAAGGTGCCCATCTAATAGTTTTTGAAACTATCGATGCTCCTTGCTGTTAGGACGAATTCCACATCCTTGCTGCTCTGACAGTAAAGAACCCCTTATGTATTTTAAGGTTAAACCGTTTTTCCTCTAGTTTTAGTGAATGGCCACGTGTCTTATTGTATTCCCTTTCTCTGAAAAGTTTGTTCTTTATGCTAGGGTCACCAGTACAGTATTTGTACATTGATATCATATCCCCCCCTCAAGCGTCTCTTCTCCAGAGAGAATAAGTTCAGTGCTTGTAGTCATTCCTCATAAATATTGGTACCACGTTGGTTTTTTTCCAATCAGCTGGCACCATACCTGTCTGTAGACTATCTTTAAAGATCAAGAATAATGGTCTGGCAATCACCTGGCTGAGCTGTTTAAGATCCCTCGGGTGCAAGCCATCCGGTCCCGGTGATTTATTTATGTTAAGTTTCTCTAGTTTAGTTCTAAGGCTATTTTCTGTTAGCCATGGCGGTACTTCCTGAGGTCTATTATTTAGTTTAGCCTTACAAGCTGGGTTAGTCTAGTCCCCCGATTCTTTTGTGAAGACTGATGAGAAGAAATTATTTAACACTTCCGCTTTTCTCTGTCCTCTGTGGCCATATTTCCTTTGTCGTCTTTTATGGGGCCAATGTGTTCTGGCCTCGCTACTGTTTATATACATAAAGAATTTCTAGGGGGTTCTTTTTACTCTCTTTGTCTCTCATGTTCTATTTTAGCCACCTTGATTTTGTCTTTACATTTCTTATTACACTCTTTGTAATGCTTGAATGCTGCCAATGACCCCTCAGACGTGTATTTTTTTGAAGGCCTTTTCTTTAGCATTAATATGCATTTTTATGTTGGAGTTTAGCCACCCAGGGTTTAGTTTTGCTCTTTTAAATTTACCAGTGTGTACCAGCCTTAACCACTTGCCGACCACCTGCCATAGTTTTCCTGCGGCAGGCTGGCTCGGCTGCGCGAACCGTCGTAGGGGACAGTGGTCGTGGGAGTGGTGCTGGGGGGCGAGCGGTCCCCAAAAAGTGTCACTGGGTGCCAGATTTGTCCGCCGCAATGTTGCAGTCCCGCTAAATATTGCTGATTGCTGCCATTACTAGTAAAAACAATAAAAATAAAAAAAGTCCATAAATGTATCCCATAGTTTGTAGATGCTATAACTTTTGCGCAAACCAATCAATATACATGTATTAGTATTTTTTTTACCAAAAATATGTAGCAGAATACAAATTGGCCTAAATTTATGAAAAATTTGGATTTTTTACATTTATTTATTGGGAATGTTTTATAACAGTAAGTAAAAAATATTGTTTTTTTTCCAAAATTGAGGTTCTTTTTTATAGCGCAGAAAATAAAAACCACAGAGGTGATCATATATCACCAAAAGAAAGCTCTATTTGTGGGGAAAAAAATATATCAATTTGATTTGGGTGCAGCTTCACACGTGCAATTATCAGTTAAAGCAGCGCAGTGCCATATCGCAAAAAGTGGCCTGGTCATTAGGGGGACAAACCTTCCAAGGCTGAAGTGGTTAATTTAGCATTGACAATAAAACCCAAGAAGCTGATTGGTTTCTATGCAGAGCTGCACCAGAGTTTGCTCTCTCCAATTTTAGTAAATCAACCCAAATGTGCTCACCATATAACGGAAAAAAGCAAAAAATGATGGTAAAGTTACACTGTCCAAGCATATGCAAACTCTCCAGCCCAGTAAAACACTTTCCCTCCTTGATCTCTCATGCATGTATAAAAGGAGAAAGATAAGCGCCCATAGTGTTGAAGAGCTTCAAATTTCTTAGTAATCCATAATTAATGCATTTACAATAGCCAAGTGTAACCGCTGGTGGTTCCAGCTGTCTCTCTGAGTTGTGAGTGGACAGGCTGTGCGGGGTGACCTCACAATCTAAGCCACAACTTACGCATTGTGAATCATTTCACCCTCCCTCCTCCCCTACTTCTTCTGTAACCTCCTATCCATGACATATATTTTTCAAATTTTTTAAATAATTGTTTTGGCACCTTAGTTCTGCTGATTTCCCTTGGTCGCCGTTAATGGCTTCCTATCCATGGACTCACTCCATTGTTTAGTACACAATATTTTGTACTTCACAATTGCTTGTCGTCTCTAGGGAGCGCATTGGGAGGGTGTTGATGTAGTGCCACAATTAGGACAAAGTTGCCACCCTAAAATGTCTGGGAAAGCACCTTCATAGCAAAATCACTGTTATTAATTTTCCTTTCCATACATTTTTTTATTTACATTTTGAACATATATTGAGGCATTTTCACAGAATCACCCTCCTCGAAAACTGAAATAATTGTAGATAACCCTCAATTACATCCATAGATCAATCATTATTATAGTTTCAGTGCAATTGAGAGGACAAAAATAAAGAGAAAACATGCTTTGAATTGTACTCCCCCCTCGTATAGATTGGTAGAAGAGTAAAAATAAGAAACAGGAGGAGTAGAATAGAAGAGGGTGGGTGGTTTTAGAGGGTTCCACTGGAGATAGATGGACGGGAAGTGGATTAGGGTTAGGTCCCTGCTGTTATAGTAATAGAATTGACGACTCTTTCATTAGATGACCAACAACAGGCGATCAAAGTCAGATGGAAAATAATGATTGAACCAGGGTGTCCAGATCTGTTTAAATTTAAACTATGTAGAGAATTTGGAGAAATCATGGACTTTGTAAGCACTAGAGTACACCATTTTCCTTTAAAAAGGCAAACATTTTATTAAAATTTTTTGAAAAGAAAACACATTTACGAAGTACAATAAAGTCATACAATAAACTTGCTACCAACAAATGAGCTAGTATATCACTAGTATATATTTTTATAACAGAGAGCCCAATGTTAAGAGTTTGGGTTCAAAGGGTATAATTTATATACAACATGAAAGAACTGTATCATTATGGAGAGGATAGAATAGAAAGATTTGGAAACATTTGGAAAGGTTGGATAGAGTGTAAGAGTATAAAGAAATATTCTTGGATAATGGGGGTCTCAAAACAAAAAGAGAAGTAGAGGGAATAGATGAAGAAGATTCTAACATAGATCAAAGGAGAAGAGGGTGTGGGGGGGGGGGAGGGGGCAATAGGAAAAAAAATATTAATGAGGATTTTGAGTAAAGTATTTAATTTGTATAATGTGAATATTAATAAAATTTTAATAAAAAAAAAATAAGAAAAATTGTGTACTCTGGTGCCTACAAAGTCTATGATTTCTCAAAATTGTCTATACAGATATAAATAGGACCTAGCACTCTGTTAATATAATCCATATCCACAGTACCAACCCTGTAAGGGTATGAACCGATACTCTAAATCTAGAAACTGAATATTTAAGGCTCGCCGCCCATTTCTCTAGTGACATCACTACCCTGCCTCTCCACCTTGTCCAATCAGACATCATTTTCGTATTCTCAGCCCTGATACTTTTCTCAATGAATAACATCGCAGGCTGTGTGCTGGAGCTCCTTACCCATAACCGTTTTATCTCTTGGAATTGGGAAAACCTGTCAGAAGTGACTCAAAGGAACAAGGCAGCAGAAAGAAATCACACTTGGTGCTTTAGATTGAGACATGTACATACTATAGAGGGATATGCTTTGTTCATATCTCATGTCAGAGGTTTACAACCACTTTAAAGCTCATTTAGCTATTCCTCTTCTGTGGGCCACAGAAGTACACTTAATTCTGCACTCTTGTGACCCAGATTCTGCCAACAGCATGCTAAAGTCCGCTGTATGCTGATGTCACAGAGCCAGCCCAGGCTCTGGAAAGATCTGAACAATACTGTTGGGTTCCGCCGAGATGCCTGGCCTTCAGCTGGCTCAGCCTCTTACCATGTCACTGGGAGCCTGAGCCAGCCACTCCTGCCCCTAAGAACAGTGTAGTGACTGATAGTCCGTGCTCTGTGCTCAGACCTGAGAACTGAGTGATCAGTGGTCTTTGATTGCTGAGTTCTCGGGTGTGGAGCCTGGGGGGAAAGCTGCAGCATCAGATCAATGCTGCATCCACCTAGTTTAGTATGAATGTTTATTATTTGGAAACCCCACACTACTTTTAAGCAAACTTTTTTTTCTGAATTCACCTATCAGATTAGTGGGTACTGCTATCACAATTCTGAGAAGCTGGAAGTCTAAATTGTGCACATAGAAGACTTCTGCGGTCACAACAGTAAAGAAGGACACATATGTGGGCATAGAGCTAAGGTTATGGTTTTGCCTAGAGTTTCACTTTAATCTAAGACTTAAAACACAAACTCTAAAAACTGACAAAACATAAAAGACACAACAGAGTTAGAAACACAAAATTTTCCTTTCCTTTTCATCAGCTTTTATCTACTTTTCATCAGCTAGTCATTGACTTTCATTAACAGCAGTTGTCATACAATTTAGATAAATTAAGGTAAATTGCATTAGCTTGAAGAGGCCTTAATGTGATTAATTCATAGTGGTACATTGAATTGGACTTTTGGACTTATGCCTATAGGAAGAGTAGCCTACCAGAAGAGAGATGCTAACTTCACTCAGGATGTTGTATTTTATACATGATAATTAGTGATGAGCCGAACACCCCCCGGTTCAGTTCGCACCAGAACACCGCGAACAGGGGAAAAGTTTGTTAGAACAAACGAACTCCATTGAAGTCTATGGCAATCGAACATGAAAAATCAAAAGTCCTAATTTTTAAGGCTTAAATGCAAGTTATTGCCCAAAAAAAGTGCATGGGGGTCCGGTTACTGCCCTGGGGGACATGTACCAATGCAAAAACGTTTTTACAGGAGCAGTGATTTTAATAATGCTTAAAGTGAAACAAAAAAATTAAAAATTTAAATATCGTGCCTGGGGGTCCCCTTGATATGCCTGTAAAGTGGCTCGTTTGTGTGATGTATGAAGCTGGCTGCAGCAATACTGACATTTCTAAAGGAAAAAATTTAATATAAACTTGCTTGCGGCTGTCATGTACTGTCGGCTCCTGGCAATACAGATAAAAAACATGAAAAAAAACGGCGCCAAAATTGAAAAAAAAAAAAAAGTGTGGCTCCCCCCAAAATCAATACCAGACCCTTATCTGAGCAAACAGCCTGGCTGGACAGGATAAGGGGGGGGGACAAGTGAGTGCCCCCCCCTCTTAACCATACCAGGCCACTTGCCCTCAACATGGGGAGGGTGCTTTGGAGTGCCCCCCAAAGCACCTTGTCCCCATGTTGATGGGGATAAGGGCCTCTTCTGGACAACCCTGGGCTGTGGTTGTTGGGGTCTGCAGGTGGGGGGCTTATTGGAATCTGAAAGCCCCCTTTAACAAGGTAAATAAAATAAAGACAAAAGCCAGTTTTTGAAAAACAAATTAAGACCTCGTCAACCACAGCCCAGTGTTGTTCAGAAAGAGGCCCTTGTCCCCAGATTCCCAGAGTCTGTGTGTTTTGGGGAGACGTGAACTTGAATCAGAAACAAGACTATTCCACGGATCCCCCAGGCATACATCTCCCAAAGAGTAGTGTTCCCTTAACCTCCCTGGCGGTATTCCCGAGTGTGGCTCAGGGTGGAATTTCAGTGCCATTAGCGGTAACCCCGAGCCACACTCGGGGTACTGCCAGGGAGCATCGCTGGATCCTGGAAGAGAGGTTACTTACCTTGTCCCCGGGATCCCACGATGTATTTCTTCCGTCTGATGCTGTGTGCCACGGCTTCCGTTCCCTGCGAGCGTCCCATCGCGTCGCAGGGGGGTGGAACCGGCAGCAAATTCAAAAAGTAAAGCACACAAACTCACTGATATTGGATTACATTACTGAATAAAATAAATTGACATTAGTTTGCCCCCCGGGTGCCCTTGCCTGCAGCTTTACTGTACATATACATATATACACGTATATATATATATGTATACATGTATATGTATATGTTATCATACCCGAGATGTTACAAAGAAGAACGCACAGTAAAAGAAAATCTTATGTAAATAGTTGGTTTGGGCTGTTCGTCCTTAAGAATCACATGCAAAATAATTGTACCGCTTTCAGCACCTAAAATCAGAAACAATCATACCGCAAGGGAGGTTAAATGCCAGGGCCCATAGTCAGTGGGTAAGAGGCTTTCTCCTAGTCCTCTCCAAAAGCCCCTGTCCTGGTTAGGTCTGACAAATTTCTCCCCCATCAAAAGAAAACTAACAAGGTCCCAGACCTCCACCTGGTCTGGGCCTGCGCTAGTCGGGCAGAGTGAACTCACATAGTCAGTCTGCATGATCTCCATTCTTGGCTGCAGGTAATAGTTGTCATCAGTAGGTGTGGGGCATAGGTCATTGACTCTCTGTCTGGCTGCCAGCGCTTCAGCTGGGTGGTCTTTACCATTCTGGGGCTCGGTTTGCTTCTGGGGAGAGAGGCCAACTGCCCCAGCTCCCTTAAGCCATGGAGACACTGTAGGTGCTAGGCAGAGACCAGCGGCAATCTGCCCTGTTGCCAGCGCTTCAGCTGGGGACCCTACATCATCTGCTCCAGCTAATTGTTGGCGAGGAAGGCCAGCTTCCTCCGCTCCTAGACTGTAGATCTGCCCCTGGGGAGCTGAGCCGGTTGCTCCATCTATCAGATTCCCACTGTGGAGCAAGGTTGACATCCTTCGATCCTGAGTCCCTACTCTGCTTCTTCCCCTAGATCCTGATCTGCTGCTGGGGAATGACCGTCACCTTTGCTCCCGAAGTATGTAGCTGCCGTTGGGGAGATGAGCTGACTGCTCCATCTCCTGTACCCTCATCTGGCTGCTGGGACGACATTTCTATGTCACTGTTTCCCAGGTGCACGGATCTTTGCTGGGGTGGGAAGACAGTTTCATCCACTCTGGCAGACTGTTGCGGAGGGAGGACAACCACACCCTCTCCTAAACTGTGGATCTGCCCCCGGGAAGGGGGAGTTGCTTCCTCCCCTGGATCTCTGACTTCCACTGAGAAAGAAGAACTTTCTCACCTTAGCCTCCGGAACTTGCACAGGTGTGGAGCAGAGGTCTGTAGTTCTCTTCCCTGCTGCCAGTGCTTCTGCTGAAGGTTCGCTGGTTGTTCCTCTTCTGCAGTCTGATAAATCCCCAGTCTCTGGAACTGGTGTCTAGGGATGGAGATTCACCATCTCCTGTCCCTGGAACCTGGAAGATGTTTACTGGTGCTGGGCAAAGGCTAGCAGAGCTATGCCCTGTTGTCAGCATTTCAGTGGAAAGTTCAGCAGCAAATGTTACATCCTCAGATAAAAAATCAAATAACTGCATCCTTTCTGTGATCTGTAAAAAACAAACAGGCGAAGCTGTCGGCCGGCATCTTTGTCTTCCGATACCATCTACCGGCTTCAGTCATCTCTCCCTCCGGATTCTGGACATAGGACTTTACCACCATTTCCCAGCATCAGACTGAGCCTACCGTTATGTACCTCATGTGAGTTGCTATATGTTGTGTGCCTGTTGGATTAAAAACTTACTGCACTTAGAGGCGCTTCGTCTGTTTGTTTTTTGCATCTTCCACAGAACCGACTTCCCTGTGTAGTGGAGCCGGCCCTTTGTTGCAGACAGACATTCCAGCCATATTGGCATATTTATTTCCCTTGGCTTACTCATATGATGGACTTGAGAATTTCCTATTACAGTGTGTTATGCACATAAAGGTAATTTGCCTATTATGGATGTATTTTTATTATTTTAACCTTTTAGACACTGGTCACACCGACTTTACTACAGCAGACCAGAGCGCTAGCTTTTCTTTTTCTTTCTGTGATCTGTGGCTGGGGAGGGAAGGCAACCACCTCTTCTCCTGAGTCTTTGAACTGCTGCTGGGGAGTGACCGCCAGCTTCTCACCCTGGACCTCCAGGACTGCCGTGGGTGTGGGGCAGAGATCTTGGACCCTCTGTCTGGTTGCCAGTGCTTCAGCTTTGGGGATGCCAATCTCCAGAGTTTCCGCTGCCGATCCTGGGGTATGCTGATGAATGTGTTCTAGCAGTTCCCTGTATGCCCTTTCCAGGTGCTGTTCTTTCCTTAGCAAATATTCCAGATCAGGTTTAAGCTGTGAGACCCCTAAGAGACCAAGCATAGCCTCTTTGTATTCTTGCAGGTCCTCCAGGGTAGGTTTCCCTTCATCGCCAAACGCAAAAAAACATCTGTTAAGCTGTTCCCCAGCAATCCAGGGCTGCCAAAGTCATTTTCCTCGGGAGAGCATTCTGTTGTGTCCCCTAAATATTTCTGCTCTGCGTGCCATTGCAGAGTCCAATATCGATTGTCCAGCTCTATCTCCTGCTGGACAAGCCTGTCCAACTCAGACACCCATTGCTCCTGGTGCCGCTCTCCTAGGGATGCCATCTGCAACTCCCGTTGGTCACTGGCCCATTGCCCTGGGGTTTAAAAACACTTGATTTGGCATATACCAGAAACCTTAAAGGCTCCAGTCAAGAGCTCTAACCGAATCCACTGCCTAATTTCTAGGTATTAGTCTGCAGACACAGTCCTGGAGTATGCTGAAAGGGCGATCAGCAGCAGCCCCAGGAACTCTGATGCCTGGGATATATCTCTGCTGGGGTGACTGAAGTCTGCTATCCTAAACTTGGATCCCGGTGGAGGTTTGGATGTCCCAGACTGTGGGAAGCATTCCACCACTGCCACCAAATGTGACTGAACCATCCAGCACCCCAATTAAGTGCTTCTGTCAGTATACAGCTTCCTCCAGTCTGGACATAGGAACCAGATAATATAGCCGCAGCATATAAGACTAGCCAGAAATAGCTTCTATGAGAACTGGAACAGTTTATTGAAAATTCACACAGAGTTATATATTATACCAGATCAGGTGAGCTTGATTACATTGTTGTATGCAAAAGAAAATTGTATACAGAAATATAATTAACATGAGGAGAAAGATTTCAAGGAATATAGGAGCCAACACAAGGGGCACATCGGATTAGTAATAAGTAACGTGCCTTGTGCTGATTTTAATTTTTTTTATTTTGACTGAACTTAAGCTTTAACAAAATGCCTCTTGTAGGGGGCCCGAGCACACAGGGGGGCCCACACAGATAGGGGGGGATTAGTGATGGACAACAAATACAGAAATCTTCCTCCAGGACCTGAATCTGATCTGTCCTTCTCCCTGCTATCAGCTTTAGTCTGTTGAGAAAGAGACAGTTGTCCCTCACTAATCCCCCTCCCTTGTGTGGACCCCCCTCCCAGCACTTATCTCTGTTCAGGAGTTTATTTGTAAATTGTAACTTTGTTTCTCTCTCTCTGTCTCTCTGATCACTAAGCTCCGACTGCCCCCAGCCTGTATATTTTTTTCATCTCATCTTCTTTTTTATTTAACATAGTTTTTTTTTTTTAGATTTAGCAGGAATTATGCGAGTTATGTTATATTTGTGCCTGATAATATTGATTTTGTTGTAATTTTAGCTAAATATATCTTTAATATTTTCTTGGGGGGGGCCCTGCCAGGTAGTCTGTATGGGGCCCCGCGATTTCTAACAGCAGCCCTGCTTATGAGTGGGAACTGAACTCTTGATCCCCGGCCTTTCCCCTTTTCTCCCCGGGAACAGCAAAGTACAGCATTAACCCCTTTCTCACTGTCTAGCTCGCAAACTGTAGGCAACCTGCCTACAAGTGCACTTTGTTCTGCAATACTGTGACCCAGACTCAGCTGACAGTGGACTAAAGTCAGCTGACGCCACAGAGCCGGACCAGCCTATGCACAGATCCCTACAATAATGTTGGGATCTGCCCAGATGCCTGACTGACAGCTGGCTTCGTCTTTCAGTATGCCACTGAGAGCCTAAACTAGCCGCTCCTACCCCATCCACAGCCCAGCACTCCAATGAGCACTACAGGGGCAGTTGAGAGCCAGTGACCAACAATCACCACTCTGTGCTCAGAGCAGACCTAAGAACTGAACGATCAGTGGTCATTGATCGCTCATTTCTCAGTGTAAAGCCAGCGGAAGACAACTGCAGCATTGGATCGAAGCTGCAGCCATCCAGGTGATTAAAATGTTTATTGTTTTATATTCCCCCACTTCTCTTTTAAGCCAAAGGGTCAAGATAACAGACAGTAAACCTTCATTTTAGCTGTATGGCCAATGCTAAAATTTTATACAAGCACTCCTGTAAGAACCCTAAGCAGTTTATATGTAAATATTTAGCATATTTGCTATGTATTTTAATACAAAAGAATTCCTTTTATTTTATTGTGTTGTTCCTGAAAAAAAAAAATCTTATTTTGGTCTTATTGCTTTTTCTTCTTAATGTTATATTTAAAAAGCTGTGGAAGTAAAAAAAATATACAAGAAAACAAAATTGTTTCTGGCCCCTCAGCAGAGATTAGTGTGTCGGCACGTCCCATTCATAAGAGCACACGATGCATTACACATCTTATTGCCAGTAGTGCCGCAGAAAGAACTGCATCTGCAGAGATTGGCTGCTTCAGAAAAACCCAAATCTTCTGCCGCAGCACACTTTCAATGCTACGTTTCAGGACCTTTTTAATTATACTACACAACTTCAATGACAGATTTATACGGAAAACGGGTCATAAAAATGCAAATGGGAATCATTTAGCAAACACTGCAGTAGATCTACTGGTATAGTAAGAATTCCCTACCGGATTCAATGCGAATAATTTCTTTAACAATTAGATGATTGCCTAATAATACTTTAATGCCAGTTTAGCAGCTGTTAAACTTTAATAAATAATGCCAGTGTTAATTGATTTCTCAGGGACTCACAACAATAGTTGATCAAAGATGCCAGTGTGTTATTAAATGCAAAAGCAGCACTGATTATTGCTATCAAGCTAAGAAAAGATGCTGTGATTTAAAATGAACTTGTACTCACGTTCATTTAAGGTAAAGTAATAGGTTTTTCTTGATAGGTGAGACCCTCCACAGTTTCCTGTACCCCCCTGCTGCTCATTATCATCGTATTTTATGAACACAAGGACCATGGCATATGTGTACAGTGCATGCAATGAATAGACTAAAGTCCCAATCAGGGCTTTTTTTCTCAGAGAATATTTGCAGGAGCTCCCCCCTTCTGAGTCACTGAGCAACAGTAGATTTCCCCAGCAACAACAGACCTCCACAGCAAAATTCCATTCTATCAAAAAAAGACCATTGGCAGCAACAACAGATCTCCCAGCAGCCAGCATCAATGGGCTCTCCAGCAGCCAGCCAAAATAGACCCCTCCCTCAACAGTAGATACACCCCAGCAACAAATGACACCCCAGCAACATAAGCACCTCCCAGCAAAAATAGTTCCCCACCAGCAGCAATAGACCTCCCCAGCAACAATAGACCACAACTTAAAAAAATATCCCCTTCAGCAACAGTAGATCCCCCAGCAGTCAGCATCAGTAGACTCTCCAGCACACCCCAGCAACCCCTGCCATTACATATATTCAGTGCTGGAGGTGCCGGAACTCCATTACCTCACGTTTCTGCTAAAAAGTCCTGGTTCTATCTAACCATGCCTCATTAAGCCACTGAAAGTGCAATGTGGCCATGTCCTCCGTTTGCTGCATAACATCATTGCTCTTCTCCAGGTAACTAAATCTTTTCAAAATCTTTGAAACACCCTAAATGCAGTAGGAGACGTAATACACCGTGAAAGATAAAAATGAACATTTCCCAGCACTCAGCCCTAAGAGGTACCAAGTGGACTTGACTGTTTCTAATTTCAAAACTGAGGTTCCCAATGCATTTATCTCTAGTGTAAACTGTTGGCTTAGCCTAGGCTGTCTCTGTATTGTAATTAGAGCCAGAACAAGAGAAGATACTAGTCTCAAAGATAGTCTATTGACTGTTATGATCTCTACATCAAATAAAGTGCATGTATCAAAATCACGAATGCGTCCTGTTTTCCTAATCTTAATCCCACAGATGAAGTTCCAGTGTGCAAGCTGATCCTTTCCACTGGTGATATTCTCAAAAAAAAAAAAACAAAAAACAAAAACTAAATAATATAGTGTAGTATGTTAAACCCCAAAAAAACTATATCAAATTATAATATATGATATAATGATCCTTTTGCTGTATATCTCTTTCAGGACTCTTCCTCCTCAGTGGTTCCAATATGGAATTTGTAATATCGCTTTAAAAATACCAATAAAAGTAAATAAACCACTCACATTGGGTATTATAAATTGTGCATATCCCTTTAACCAAGGGAAGATTCCACTAACTGCAGCCTGTCCCACAAAATCACTCCATGTTTTTTTACCAGACTTTCACATTCATGCGTTTATAAATCACTCAGAATACTTTCGACTTAGATACAACCCAAAAAAGCAGGAACACTAATATAGTGTAATACCGCTTTAAAAATTCATAATATAAATGAAAAAAGCCAGTCATTTAAAACACAAAGTGCGAATGCCCATGAAGTCACTCCATGCATCTTACCAAACATAAATGTTTGTTAATCATTCTACTCTTTATTTCCTTTCAAGTACCCTCATTTATCAACTCCAGTAGTCATCCAGATTACTCATGCAAAAGACATCAATAAAGGGCCATATTGTAGTAATCTCCAATAAGATAGACTATTTATTCAATACCAAGTGCACTTACAAACTAGAACAGATAAAAACACATTCAAACCACTTTCAAGATGGCCACGGAGGCATCTAACTTCACCTCCGGCGCGTTTCATCATATTCCTTTTTTAATCTATAGACATTGGGACATACAGTATGTTACAGCACTAAATGCATTCAGTGAAGGCTAGACTTGCAAAATTTAGTTTAGCTGAAGACTTCTTAGCTGTGTACACCAAATAAAAGGGCCAACGATTTGGGAAATGTGTTGTTGAGGGTTCTGGGATCTCATAACTTGGTCAAATGCACACATCTACATACAACCAAAAAATGGTCTTCAATAGCCATATTTATAAAGCAAATGCCTTGGTCATTCTGGAATCTGCTTTTGCAGAAAAGGAAAAGTTCCAGTATGGTATTTAAGAATCCGATGTCCTCTATGATGCCACCAAACTTACCCAAAAAACAGCTGTCCCCCTAAAAATGAATGCAGCCACAGTCCTGCCAGCTTTTTATGTTAGTTGCATGGTCAAAGCTTGGGGTCTCTCTGATTTTTTCCAAACTGAGACAAAGGATTCATGCTTCTAGGTGTAGATGAAAGCAGGTGCAACATGTCAGCAGGGACCTTTATAAGTAATACACCAGCCATGCTATGAGGCTCCTATGTTAATAAAAACATTTGATATGTGAGTTTCTGTTTCATCAGCATGTTATTGGAATGCCTGCCGTGTAGTTTGTCATCTGACTGTAAGAGAATCCTTTATATTCCACTGCACTCCAGGCAGGTTTCTTGTGAAGTCTGTGTCAATGGTATAAGCATTTCATATGGTGGTTTCTGTATTTAACCTGTGTTTTTACAGTGGATTTACTCTTCATCTTTGCACCACATCTCTACCCATCCACAAAATTTAACATAGGATTATATATAATTATCATTTATGAGTTTTTTTTTTAATTTATGATATTTTTATGATTACATAGGTGACTGAAATATTTATTATGATAGGATTTCAAATAGTTTTAGACTATTTTTTTTGTTGCAATAATAAAATATATAAAAAAACAAGATACTTTATCGAGATACATTCAGACTTGTACTGTGACGCAGCGCATGAATACACTAGATTACAGTAGAATTCCAAACACAAAATAAATAGATTCACTCTGCTGTATAATGCCTAGATTGACTCATGGAAGATCCAGAAAGCAATACAAAATATTAAAGCTGAATTCCAGGAATTCAGCTCCTTTGTAAAAATTGAAGGCACACTATAGGGGAGATTTACTAAAGCTGGAGCACAAAAAATCTGGTGTAGTTGTGCATAGTAATCAATCAGCTTCTAACTTCAGCTTGTTCAATTAAGCTTTGACAATAAAACCTAGAAGCTAATTGGTTACTAGGCACAGCTGCATCAGATGCTGTGCACTCCAGTTTTAGTAAATCACCTCCAGCGAGATGCATGACACCTCCTGGGCTTAGCTCAATTATTTATATCTGACTGATTTATAGTACTCTCGAAGACAGCTACCACTGTAGTTCCGGGAAAAGTTCTCTGCATCTTAAACTGGATAATCACTGTAGATGCTTCGCCTACCCCTTCCCTACCCCCCTTCCGCATAATCAAAGAAGCCTTGGTATTATGTGTAGACATTCAGATACTACAAAGGCTTCTGTGAATAGGCAGCAGATGGAAAGGGGCGACCATAGCTGCTGTATGTGTTTCTCTCCTCTTAGATCCCCAGAATGTCTCTTGGGCAGAGCAATAAACCTGTCAAATGTAAATAATAGAGATACGTTCAGGTGATGTCATGCAGCTCATTGGACTTAACAAATAGTGTGCCTTCACTTTTTACAAAGTTGCTGAATTTCTGGAATTCTGCAATAAACTTATATCCTTGATTGACAAATTGGTTTCAATTAGATAGTCTAAAGATAGTCAAAAGACTAGTCTTTTGCATTTATTATAATCAGATCATGTTTCTGATCAATAAGATCATGTTCTTATGATTTTGATTAGTTTAAATCATGGGAGGTAGGAGAGCATTTAACCATTATTACAAGCTGTTGTGTGTGGTACATTTGCTGTTTACATATGCATGCTGGACCTCGCCATGCCTATTAGGGGTCTATTAGACCCATGATGTTTCAGCTGCCCCCCACAGCAGATAACCATGCACAGATCATATTTGATTAGCTGCTTCTCTGGGAAGAGAATGACAGCTCTGAAACCAGAAGTGTTTGAATTCATCACAAGGAGATCAGGGAACAGATGGTTCTCTATCTCCCCTGTGTGAAGCTGTCCCAATATTTCCCATTCCTCTGGACCAGGGTAAGCAGTGGGAAGTCACCACCATGTTGGGTTATAGTCTTTCACAGCACTGTAAAAGTGACAGACATCTCTAAGGTTGCCTGGATCAATTTAACAAAACAACTGATTGCCAACTGAAAAAAAAACAGTACCAAGATCATGGATGATGCAGCTGTAGCCATGATCTTCTAATAAACACTTGCTTATAGGAGATTTATATATGTACTGTACATTGGTCAGTAAGTGGTTAAATTGCCATGTTCTCTCAATGAAAGTATTGCTTCCTGCTCTCTACTGTGCTCTATGCTGGCAGAGTAACAGCCACACCCCTCATTACACAGCTGTCTGACCAGGCCTATTACATTATTAACAAAGAAAAATTGCAGTGCTCATCACAACATTAAAAAACTCAAAACACCTAAAGTACAATATTAGTGAGCCCAGAAATAAAGTGCAATATTAGTGAGTCCAGAAATGAAATCATTCAAACAGTTAAATATATAGAAAGTTCAGAATAAATCTTTGTAAGAAAAGTTCATGTAATGTATTTCAGGTAATCTACCTCCTTAAGTGTTACAATCACCTAGTGCGACCTCCACCAATGCCAGTCAATTGTTCTCACCAGATTAAGGTACCCTCACCCATAGACTCCCACTGCCCATCCAATAAGGGCACTCCCTCCTCTCCCCTGCAGCAGCTGCTCTTTGACACAGGAGCGCCAGAGCTGCTCAGTCAAGTGACCTGAAAGGAGTGGATTAAAAGTTTTTATTTCCATTGGTATTTTAGCGGTACCCCCGCAAGAGCTGCTTGGATATTGGTCTGTCCGAACCTCCCACTGATTACTCCACAGCCAGATAAAGGGTATTTTCACACAGTCAAATGCACACACTCTTCAGCTCGTTATCCTTAATGACCAGTCTAGGGGATTTGTTTTTGTGTTTTATTTTGGGGAACTTGGATAGGAGAAGGAATTAAGTAGGATACTCCAAATTAACTATTCACAGGTAAGGACAACCCTCTTAACAGAACTGTATAGCAGATCATCTGCAGGACCATACAGCGCCTGTACAGTAAAGAAGACAAGGGCGTCAGGTCAGAAGTAGAAAATTGTAAAACAAATTTTATTTATGGGCACTTACATAAAAACAGGCCAACGTCAGCATGCAGAGAACCAAAAGAATGGATCCCCAAGCGTGGTGGACTTGAGGGTGACGTGAGAGCCGAATTTCCAGCACCGGGTGTGCTGCTGAGGGCAGCACTGAGCCTGACGAAGGAGGTGGATCCTCGGAAACGATGTTGTGGCCCGCCCTCTCCACTGCATGTTTTTTCCTCTGCCGGTTCTATGGAGGAACAGGCAGTGATCAGTGATGACAGTGGTCCAGTGATCTCAGTGGTCCAGTCATATTTATACAAATCAGCAAAGCTGCTGTAACAGGAGGACAAAAGGAAATCTATGAAAAATGGAGACTGTTTATCATAAAGTCTATTTCATAGTTCCGTGACTTCAATTGGGCTTTAATTTAATCCATAAAGTAATCCACTAATATGGACATATTTAAAATGCAATGTGCATTTACCTGTAGTAACCAATTAGAAGTCATTTTTAACTGATCATGTTCTTCTGTTTGTTACTACTTTTCGCTCATTATTGCTGGGCAACTCATTAAAAAGGTCTGATCGTGTGCTTGTTATGTATGCTCTTTAGGTTAAAACTCATTAGAATGCATTGGCAACTGTCCCTAGAGGCTGCTTACTAAAATTGACAACTCACTAAGCCCAGTTTTTTTTTTTTTTTTTTGTCTTACCGACATTACAAAAACAAGGAACTATTAGGTATTAATAATACAGCTTTAGAAAGAAAGATATGTATATATATCCAGTTGACCAAAAAAGGATATATCCATACGCTAATCATATAGCTTAATACAGACTGGTTTGTTTGCCATTGCACTATGCAAATAGAATAACTGTAAATGTTTCGGCTAACGGGGGCCTTATATGCAGCCTGGCTGACAGAGACCCAAGTCCTAAATACCTTGAATAGGTTCATATAAAAAATAATCAAAATGTTAAGCCGATGCTATGTTCAAAATTAAAATAATGGTAAATTGTTTATGTAAGGGAAAGAATAAGGAGGGCATGCAAAAGGGGGTATAAATAAAGGGAGAAAGAGAGGAATGTCACCAAAATGGGGTTTTCTGCTGTCCAAGACCCTTTTCAGATATTTGTTTCACATTTAAGTGAACCTGCACTCCTTTTTAAAGTGTAACTGAACTGCACAAAAGAGGGTCATAACCCCTATAAGGTTTATTTTTGCCATCCGTGTCCTATTGGGGAGATTTCTCTTCACTTCCTGTCCCAAAACCACAACCGGAAGTGAAAGGGAATCTTTCCAAAGTGCAGGAATCCCAGAGTGTCACCAGGGTCACAAGAACTAGTGTCCCTATTAAAAGATTTCCCCTCTATTACTGTTCTGGTGACAAGCCAAAGTTTTGGATTTTCTTTTACTTTCACATTGGATAATAATGGTAAACAGGACAAATAAAGATAGTGAATCTCTCTAACTGGGGCACAGACAGCAATAAAAAGTTTTGCCTTTTTATGCCAAAAAAGCCATATTGTTGCATTGGAGAAGGTGGCCCCGCCTACCTTATTGTACTGGAAGGGGTTGGTAAATGCTATCCTGCCGCTGTATAAGGCGGCCTATCAGTCCAGAGGCTGCCCCAAGAAGTTTGAGAAGGTGTGGAGGGCATGGGTGGAGTCTTCTGACACGGTGCGCTGAATGTCTTCTGAAACTTGCACTGATGTTGTCCACCTAATTAAGTGATGCTTTTCTGTGTGAACTGGGGGCCGGGACGACTGGATGCTGGTTCAGAAGGTTCAGTCGTTCCGGGTCCTATCTTTATAACTTGGTTGTGCAGTATTTGTTCATTTGGGGTTGGGTTGCCTGGGTTGGGGGGGGGGGGGGGGTTCACAGTTTTTGCTTTTTCACTGTGTATGTGTGGTTCCCCCATGTTGGGGGGAGCCGGATTTTTATTTTTATTGTCGTTTGTTTTGCTTGTACAAAACTTAATAAAAAGAAATTTACAAAAAAAAAAAGTTTTGCCTTTGACTTTTAACTTTTAAAATTGAATGGCCTATCTAATGGTAAACCCTACAATATGTCTGTTTTTACTTGTGTTAGCCAGAACAGACTGTTTTTGCCTACATCTTCCTTTCTTCTGCCTTTTCTTCCTTTGTCCAGTGACACTGCCCTACATCTTCCTTTCTTCTGCCTTTTCTTCCTTTGTCCAGTGACACTGCCCTACATCTTCCTTTCTTCTGCCTTTTCTTCCTTTGTCCAGTGACACTGCCACAGTGGATAGTGAGGGCACTCCCATTAAACAGTAGAATGCATGTCGGCAGAGTTTACCCATGAGATTAGTAAAAGTCAAGACAATTTTTGTCTCATCTGACCACCTTAAACTCACCTTGAAGTTTCTAAAGCCACATGGAAAAATGAGTTGTAGTCAGATAAGACTATAATTGAATTATTTGGCCTCAACACCAAACGAGATTTCTGGTAGAAATCCAATACCACTCGCCATCAAAATAACACCATTCCTACAGTAAAGCATGGAGGTGGTAATATCCTGGTATGGGGGTTGTTTCTCTCCAGCAGGGACTGGAGCACTTGTCAGGCTAAAATACAAATGGATGGGACAATATGCCATAAAATTCTTGAGGAAAATCTGCTGCTTCCTGCCAGAAAGTTGTCAATGGGAGGAAGGTTTACCTCCCAACAGGACAATGATCCAAATCACACAGCAAAAATTACCACACAGTGGTCAGAGGAGAAAAAGGTGAATATCCTTGTATGGCTTAGTCAGAGCCCAGACTTATCTGGAATGACTTAAAGACTGCAGTCCACAAATGGTCACCATCAAATTTAACTCAACCTGAGCAGTTCTGCAGAGAAGAGTGGGCAAATATTGCAAGTTAGTAGAGACATATCCCAACAGACTAAAGGCTGTAATTAAAGCAAGAGGGTATTCAATAAAATACTGACAAGGGGGGTGAATCTTTTTACAATTTAGTGGTTCTGTTTTTTCATTTTTTTTTTTTTCTGACATGTTGGTGTTATATCTTTCATCTGGATGTTATACTTTGCATTTTTATTCACCTAGTAATCCTAAAAATGATTAGCCTTCCTAATCCCCTTCATGGCTACACTAATTTCACCACTGTATCTACAAAGGGAAATATTTTTGCATGCGAGTCCTGAGAGATGACCAGCAGTTGGAAAACAGAAGCTGAATCGCATGCTCCAGCTTTTGCAGTTTCTCCTCTGGGAGAAACACTCAAGCCAAGACAGAATCCCGAGTCTACCTAAAATAATCCAACCTGTTGAATCGTGGGCGTCCGCAGAACTTTTTTCAGGGGTGGGGGGCATAATTTTAAGGTCACCCACATGCTCCGCCCCTTTTCAACAATGTCATGAAGGGGAGGGGCTTAGTCATTATACTTATTTTGAGTATATTCCCTTAAAGCATGTTATACAGCACAGTGCTTTGCTGTGTAATTTGGCCCCTTCTATCACCTAAAATACCTGGCTGATCCGGCCTGGCTATGTCCTCCCCTCTGTAAACTGACCACGGTATACCATGGCCGCTGACCGTGGTCAGTTTAGGTGCCTCCATCATCCGCAGCCCTCCTGTCCTCCTCTGTCCTCTCTCCCCCCCCTGCCTGTCTGCTCCTGTGTCAGTGCCCACCCCCCTCCTCTCCTGCTGCTGTAGTTTCATTTAAAGTTTCATATCCTGTCTACAGTCTGTTTAATAATCCTGTGTGCCCCTGTGTCTGTTTTTATAAAAATAAGCCATTCTTTACAAGTATAGAGTGCCACTCGCTGCTCACGTGACCCGCCACCTCTCTCCTCCTCCCCTCCCAACTGACATCAGTGAGGAATCCTTGGCCTCGCCCGTTGCAGGCAGCTGTCAGCCGGAGAGAGGAGAGAGCCGACGGGTCACGTGAGTGGCGCTAGGCCCTCTGAATACTGGTAAAGAACAGCCTTTTTTTTAAAACACAGACACACAGGCACACATGATTATTAAACAGAACAGACAGGATGGTATAAAGTGGCCTAACAACCACTTAAAAGTGAAGTTGAGATTCCAAGGGGGGGCATTTGCCTCCCCTTGCCGCTACCTGCGGATGCCCATGTGTTGGGTGGAGTCAGAGCTGATTTCTGAAATTCCAGCGTCCAGCCGAACTCTTGTAAAGTTCGCACAGTGATACCCAGATGATTCTGTAAGACGGAACGCAATCCCGCTCGCAGAAGAAGGTTGTCCAGGTACCACAGTACCGCAATTCCTCTCTGTCTGAGTAAGGCGAGTACCGGGGCCAGCACCTTTGTGAATACCCGAGGAGCTGATGGGAGACCAAAGGGTAACGCCACCAATTGATAATGCTCTTCTCCCACCACAAAGCGAAGAAAGCGTTGCTGGAAGATAGGCATCCTACATGATGGGTTGATAGGACTAGTAGTTTACAAAAGGAAGACCAGGTTGTTTGGACTTTCATTTAAGCTCACAGATAGTGAGAAGATTGCTGCATTTTTGGCAAGCTTAACAGGTATTTTCTGTACTTGCTGAAAATGTTCTTAGCCTATAAAATGATCAGTAATGCAGCCACCACATCTAAGTACTGGTAAGCTGGGAAATGTATTATATTTTTGCTTTAACAGAAAAAAATAGGCAATCTAATAAAGAAGATATTTTTTTCTTGTGTATTGAAGGTGAACATCACTCAGTTAGCAAATCCACTCCAGGATAGTCCAGTTCATCCAATATTATCTTGTTCTGATGGCATTCTTGGCTGTCTATTAAGCACTAATAACCATGACAGCATATTCGTTTTGGGGGAAAAAAATAAAAGATGCAGAAAGAAATCTTGTAATCTCGCACCTGTGATCATAGAAAACAAGAGCCAAAATGACATAGTTCCAGCGACAAGAGATAAAATATTTAATGGCTGGGCATTTCTGCACCCAGGCTTTAGCCAGAGAAAATTAATAAACCTGATGCATTTAATGAGATGAATCACAAGAGCTCACTGCGAGTCTAGCCATCAAACAGTTTAACTGTGTTATAATCCTTAATTGAATTGCTGTTTTATATGCTAGTAAACTATTCTTCTAATTCACTGAAGTACTGTGGAAATAAGGCGACCACATATGTGCTAGCAGTAAGGACAGGTAGTGCCATTTTAGCTACCCTCCAGTTTCTACATCCTTTTACTTTGGTTGAAACCAAAGGTTTGAACCAATGGTTCAAACATACCATGATCAACACCAATCCAATAAAGTGGCTTGGGTCAGGAATTCAGATAAAGTACATAAATTGTACAGCCCTTTCATTTTTTTTTTTTTTCTTTTAAGGGTCAGTTAACCCAAAACAGTTTTGGTAGATGCTGGTAGCAGGGACTCAAATTAGAAAATTGTTACCGTACTGAACCCATAAAAACAGTTATTACCAAAATGTCAGCAAAGGCAAATAACAAGGGTTGCAGGTGCTGTTCACCATTTCTGTAAGCTTTACTAAAGCCGAGAGAAATAAATTCTTGTTACATTTTCTTTTTGACATTTTCAACTAGCACCAGGGTCTCTGCACACAGTCTTGTCTGTGTAATTCTCTCTACCCCTCCCAAAGGTTCTTGTCCCGTATATGTCTGTGCTGTCAATCATATTAGTTTAATAGATTTTGAGACTGATGGTGGTGTCATAGACAGAGATATTTTTTATATATTTGTCCCATGGAAACGAACGCTGTCTGTGATACATTCACCACATTGTTTGTAGGCTATGTCTCAGATTGAGATAGTATATGATTTAGAAACATCGATAAATTGTGCAATATCATTCACCGTTAATTTTGTGCTTGGACAAACTGCTAGAAAATTGCTAAGTAATTATGTGACGACGCATTGCAAACCCATCCGCAACCCAGTTTTGGTCCAAATCCCAATTGGTCTCAATTTAAGGAGTATCCAAGATATTTAGGCAGAGAGGGGCTGACTCAATCGACCAGGCTCCACTTATAACTATATATACCACTATGGGTGTTCTGATTAATTATCTGTTAAAAGAGCATATATTCCACATTTCTTTATACTCAAGCAGACTCAGAATAGTAGCTTGAATTTCAGTGAATTTCAAGTGTCAGTATGCTGGAACCATATTGTTTCTGATTTGTTTATAGGTTACCACACTTTGCACATTAACATTTCTTGTTTAAAGGGTTAGTTCATGATAGAAAAAATGAACATGAGAACTAACACCGTAGCTCACCGACCCCCATCTCCTGTCCCCACTGTGTTTACCTCTATGGGTGATGAGCTGCTGTCAGTGCCCACACAGCTGGTACAAATGTGCATGAAATTTGAAATCCCCGCTCTTCTCCCTCTTCTCTGTGCAGCGCTTCCTGGATGGATCGGAGTGATTCTGATTGGTCAGCCAAAGCACAGAGCATCACTCTGATCTGTTCTGGAAGTGCTACATAGAGAAGAGAGAGAAGAGCATAGATTTCAAATTCCCAAACCACTGCACTGGCTGCGTGGGCACTGACTTATGGTGACAGTGACTGACTCATTACTCATTTTTTTGAAAAGGTGAACCTACACTTTAATGACATTTGTTTGTATCACTGGTTTAAAAAAAAATAAAAAAAATAAGACTTACGCAGAGCAATCAATCACTTCTTTTAATTTTCTCACTTCTGCTGAAAAGATACCAATCCCCCAACTCTTTTGTGCATATTAGTTGAATAGGGCATATGTTGTAGCTGCAGTGCTAGGTTATTCTCTGCACAACACAGGACTCTCAATAAGAAATAAGTAACAGCAGAATGAAAATTTTGATTTTGAAAAATAGACTAGCTCATAGGAGATAGCTTTTTTTTGTAAAACCCATTTAAAAAAAATGTATGAGAGAATAAAATTAAACATTATAAATCAACAATGATTAACAGTATTAGGTAGTGCATAGGTACAGTTGTACTTGTGCAAAATATAAGTTCTTCCTGGAAAGTATATTAACTTGTAGCTGAAAGCAAAAGTCACATAACTCGGGAAATCAGAGCAAGAAAGACAGGTGTGTAAAGCCATAACCCTAATACATAATCTTCTCCAAAAATGACATGAAACCAGTTTAAAGCTGAACTAAACCCTCCTCTCTTTACAGCCAAGAAAGCTGCCTTCTTAAAAGTCAAATATGGAAGCTTCCTTGGCTGTAAATCTGTAGTTGCCATGGTGCTGCACATGCGATCAGTTATGGCACCAGCCATTTAATGGCTTAACAGTTTGGTTGAGAGCACAAGCAACTGTGAAAGTTATCATTCATGGCACTCTTTGTTTAGGGAAATGGTTAAAGCAGAACTAAACTCTCCTATCCTTATTTGCCAAGGAGGCTGCCATCTTAGCCTCTGTTTGATTTGCAACTGCCATGGTGCTGCACATGTAATTAGCTATGACTCCAGCCGTTTGATGGTTTGACAATTTGGTTAAAAACACAAGCAACTGTTACAGTTATCATTCATGGCACTCTTTGTTTAGAGAAGTGGTTAAAGCAGAACGAAATCCTCCTATCCTTGTTGGGCAAGGAGGCTGCCATCTTAGCCTCTATTTGATTTACAACTGCCATGGTGCTGCACACGTGATCAGTAATGATTCTGGCCGTTGGAATGTTTGACAGTTTGGTAAAAAGCACAAGCAAATATGACAGTTAGCATTCCCTGCATGCATAACCTATTTTTTTGAATCGTTAAATTGATAGGTTTAGTTATGCTTTAAAACGATGGGTCTAATCCATTTTAACAAGTGGAAGTGATATCTGCACTTAGATATATGTAAAAAGAAAAGATATATATGAATATAAATATATAAATATATAAATATGTGAACAAGGCAGCCAGCTACATAGGTAGATTACAAACCTAAAATTATATAAAAAGAGCTAAAAGCAGCGCCAATGTACATGATAAAAAAGTCTATATAAAAATATACAGATAAAAGTCCAAATAATATGTAAGCAGTCCAGAGTCCTTAAGAGGAAAAAGGAGGAGAAAACAAGAACAGGGTCCCCAAGCACCGGTGATTCAATGTAAGATGGATAGGCACCCAATTGTGACAGCCAAAAGGAATTCTTACCAGAAGCATTTGACCCTCATATGATAGAGAGGTCAAAACAGGCAAATAGGACAAACAGGGTCCAGGATCATCCGGAAGGATAAGAAACCAAAACCTCCTCCACAACCGATCACAGAGACAATCCCATATTCCTAAGGCTGGATCATTCCAAATGTATGCATCCTCCGTTCCTCAATTCCCCAGCTTAACCTCAAAGCAATGGACAAACAATAGTGTAGACTGCACAGATAGTAGTTTATTAAAAAAAGGTATTGCACTTACATTTCAGTTGAAAGCAAAAGCATAAAAGGTAATTTGAAAGCCACGGCATAAAAGCGTGCTAGACGTTTGGTGTCCAATTCTGCCTTACGCGTATCGTCAAAGGAAATGACATCCTCTTAAGGACTCTGGACTGCTTACATATTATTTGGACTTTTATCTGTATATTTTTATATAGACTTTTTTTTCATGTACATTGGCGCTGCTTTTACCTCTTTTTATATAATCCATTTTAACCACTTCCCGCAAACTGGCGTACCTGTACGTTGGCTTGAAGAAGTGGTTGTACCCTGGTGATGTCTATAGCTAGAGGCATCACCCCAGTACCCAGTACCGTTTTTTAGAGCCGGAGGTTGGCTTACTGAAGATAACAACCGATGCGATTCAGCAGCTGCTCGGCCATTATTCCAGAGAGCTGGAGGGGACGCCCCCCCTCCTGCCGCCTTCCGCCAATCTGCCCGGGTCTCCCATCCACCGGCTGGTTAGAGTCTCAAACGAAGCCGGATTCGGTTTCGATCGATGTCCGATCATGTAACTCGGAAGCGACGTCACAATGTCACTTCTGATGTACTTGGCTGCTAGCGGCACCGATTTAAAAAAACCGGCAGTATTCAAAAATGCCGATTTTGGCATTTTGAATACTTGCAGTAAAGGGGTCTGATCCCTCCATAAAGAGTACCTGTCACTGCCTATTACTGTCACAAGGGATGTTTACATTTCTTGTGGCAGCAATAAAAGTGATAAGATTTTTATTTATTTTTTTAAAACAATGTTAAAAATAAAAAATTAAATAAAATTAATAGGAAAAAAATGTTTTTAAATCGCCCCTGTCCCCGTGAGCTCGCGCACCTAAGAAAACGCATACATAAGTTGCGCCCACAAGTGTAAACGGTGTTAAAAACACATATGTGAGGTATCACCATCATTATCAGAGCGAGAGCAATAATTCTAGAAAAAGACCTCCACTGTAACTCTAAACTGGTAACCGTTACCACTTAATACACTGGCAAGGTCAAACCACAACACAATCAGTGAATCATTGATGAGTACCCTACCACAGTCAGGGCCTGCTCTATTACAGACTGAAGGCCAAGGTAAAAATATCAAGACCAGTATTTTTCAAATGAATCCTGTCATTACTCAACAAAATACTGTTATCATCTCCCGACTCACTATTACAAACAACAACACATGCGATCCTGTGAGCGAATTTTGAGACTTGGGAATTAGCTTTTCTTCTGAAATATTTCAGACATGTGCCCAAACTAAATGCAGGGCAACTTCTGACCGTAATATAATCACATTAGTAGAGACAGCATAACAACAGTCAACGTCCTGTTTTATTGATTTAAAGAAATCCACTGAACATGAATAACCAATGCCAATTCCCCCTGCAGATAACTAAAACTATCTGTCTCAAAGCAAATCTACAAAGACTTAAACATTCAGGTAATACTTGTGACCAATACCAATCTCAAAAACAAATTCCAGGTTTTTCTGGAAGCTCTAAAAGCGGGACTACACTGCATCTGATCACCACAAACCAAAAACATTTTTTAATTCATTTTTAATATTCAAAGCAAACTCCCCCATCCATTCATGCTTTATTTTACTAAAAAATAACTTTGAAAAACACCCTCCAGCATGTCTGGCCATCGCCATCGTAATGGAACCTCAACCCACACTGTACTTGTGGACTTCCGTCAGTATACGGCTTCCTCCTAGTCGTGAACATAGATATCAGATTTTCCCAGCCGCCCCATACAAAGCTAGCCGACAACTTAGCTTGTACTGGAATCTCCATTTATTGAACAGTCACACAGAATTTATATACAGCTTTGACCTCCTGATCAGATTACCACACACAGGTCAGGGGTTGCCTGATTACATTATCCTATGCAGATGAATTTGTATACAGAAATAGAGTTAACCTGAACTAATTATCTAGCCATCTGGACAGAAACAATGTGAGGTCATTAACATTTAACAGTGGAACAGACAGACAATCCACATCACACCTCAATAGACAGACATTAGGAAAAGACTGCCAGTGACAGTCTGTTTGTCTCCTGCATTGAAGTACATGGAATACACATCTAAGCATTGCTTTGATTATTTAGGAGTCACAGACTTCATGGCAACAGGCTATTGGTCTCGCAGAGTAAAGTGGGATTAAATCTTCATATTTCTTGAGAGATATTGTTGATAAATATTACTCTCCCATTTCAAGTGATCCAAACCATTTTCTCAGTGTCCATTAAGTATCTGTCTGTCACTCCCAGTGAAGGTGAGTACCGTCACAGCCATCTTAAGCAAGGACAGAGGATTCATTTAACATTTACTTCCTGGAATCCATCTGCCATTACCTCAGGCATGCAGGGAGGAGGGTGTTCTTAGCTGAGAAAACCCCTCCCGAAGACTCCTAGGGTGTATGACATTGTCTGCCTTGGCCTGGAAACCAGGAAATAACAGAATACAGAATACTTTATTAACCACTTTACTACCAGTCACGTAACCTCTACGTCGGCTGACTTTGAGTGGTTATACCGGGATGATGCCTCTAGCTAGAGGCATCATCCCGGTACCGTTGTTTGAAGCCAACGGTCGGCTTTCCGTCGGTAATGATCGATGCGGCTCGGGAGCCGCTCGATCGTTACCCGGGGGGGCCGGGAGGGGACGTCCCCCCCCTCCCGCCGCCTTCCGCGGCTTTGCTCGGGGCTACCGTCCCACCGGGAGCCCCGAGCACCCAGCCGGCACGTCCGCCGGCTGGATGGAGTCCCGATGAATGCCGGAAACGGCATCGATCGGGTCTCCGATGACGTAACCCGGAGGCGGCGTCCATGACGTCACATCCGGGTTACCGTGCCGCAAAAGGCGGCAGATTTAAAAAACGGCTGTATGCAAAAATGCCGTTTTTGGCGTTTTGCATACAGGGAAGTGTAGTGGAGGGGTCTAGGGTCTTTTAGACCCTCGATCCCTCCATAAAGTGTACCTGTCACTACATATTGCTGTCACCAGGGATGTTTACATTGCTTGTGACAGCAATAAAAGTGATCAGATTTTTTTTTTTTTTAAAAAAACCTGTAATAAAGTTTAAAAAAAAAGAAAAAATAAATAGGAAAAAAAAAAAAAAAAAATTTAGCCGTCCCCGTCACCGTTAGCTCGCGCACAAAAAAAACGTATACGCAAGTCGAGCCGCAAATGAAATCGCTGTTCAAACCACACATGTGAGGTATCGCCGCGATCGCCAGAGCGTGGGCAATAATTAAAAAAAAAGAGCTACACACTAACTCTAAACTGGTAACCGTTAAATAAATTTAAAGCGTCGCAGATTGAGATCTCTATTGACCGTAGTTTGTCGCCATCCCACGGGGGGGCGCAATTTTAAACCGTAACATGTTTGGTATCTATTTACTCGGCGTGACATCATCTTTCACAATATACAAAAAAAATGGGCTAACTTTACTGTTTAGTATTTTTTAAATGCAGTGAAATGTGATTTTTCAAATTTTTTCCAAAAAAATGGCGTTTTAAAGACCGCTGCGCAAATACCGCGTGACAAAAAATTTTGCAATGACCGACATTTTATTCTCCAGAGTCTTTGCTAAAAAAATATATATAATGTTTGGGGGTTCTAAGTAGTTTTCTAGGAAAAAATACTGGTTTTAACTTGTGAACAAAAAGTGTCCGAAATAGGGCTGGGGCTAAAGTGGTTAATCCCAAAAGGAAAATACCTAAAGAAATGTAAAAAAAAAAAAAAGTTTAAAGCAAATAAATATGATATACCTTCCTATCTATTTATTAATGTCAACAGTATAAGGATTAAAAATGTTGATTGCACGAGTGAAGTTCCACTTTAACTTCAGCACGTATGGAGGCCCAGTATATGAAAGAATCACTGATTATCCAAATGAATAAAGGGGACCTCAAATGAAAAACAGAAGGTGATGGCACACATATAAGGCAGAAAACAATAAATCCCATCTACCCAAATGCTGCACCTTCTTGTCCAAAAAAACAAACTTTAAACCACCAATATGGAACAAGTGAGTTGGAAGCTCAGAGAAAAGGAAACCCAACTTACACAGGGAGAGAACACCACAAAAGTCAAAATCTGCTCCAGTTGGATGAATCAGAGTGAACCAGGAAAACTGGGGAGGATGGGTGGACAGGTAACAATTTAGAGCCCAAATGAACAAGCTGAAAGTACCTCCACAAGCATACGGGATTATTCACATTCCTATACCAGACTTGTCAGTTTTTGATGTGCACAGGAGAATGGAGAATTAGGATATATGTATATCAGCACATCTTCTGCTCTTATACCACCATCACTCTGTTTATCCTAAGTGACCAGTTTGTTTATTCTAAAGGCGCCAAACAAGGCCCAGAAAAATGCAACTTGAATCAAAAGGGAAAAAAACGAATAGAAATAGTGGGAAAAGAAGGAATAGTACAGAAAATTCTATTTAAAATGATATTAAATTCAAAAATGTTTTTTTATTTCAAATCAGATAAAAATAACATAAATCATATGCCCTACAGGACTGCTGTAGAAGGCCCCTACTTCCTAACATCATGAGCTCAAGCCCTGTAGGGCAGTGGATTTGTACTGACAGCAGTGGACCAGGAAAGAGAGCCCAGGTAGGGGAGAAGTTGACAATTGCAGGCATTAAGGAGAACCATGGGATTCTAGAGTGTGTGGTGTGAATAACTGATAGTTGGGCAGTGCAGTGTGCCCTAAGATCTTTGCAGAGACATGCATATTATTCCATGTGGCCCCCCACCAGGGTTATGGTCATGCGTACTTCTGTACTAATTTATGCATGTGTTCATGCTTATGTGCGTGAGCATAACAGAGCATAACAGAGCATGCACATTTGGCGCTGGCTTTGGTGCCAGTCACCCTATTTACTCTTAGAAGTGGTTGTCAGCTCCTGGGACCTGACCTGCATTCTGCCATTCTGTATTCGACATGTCTTGCCTCCTGACTGTATGATAACCCATCTCCCACTTTTGCTCATGTGCTTAATTTGCCACCTGCCGGCTGTTTTTGTACCTTTGCTGCCCATCTGGTATTGGCCTTGGCCTGAACTCCGCTACCTCTTGCTGAATCGGTACTATTTGCTGCCTGGCTGTTGCTGACCTCTGCTTATCCTGACCAAGTCTCTGCTTTCTGCCCTTGTAAGTTCCAGTGCCCCACATTCATTCCAGCTTTCTGTGATATATTTGGTCTAAACAACTTAAGCAGCTCGGCAGCCCCTAGACTGTCTTTTGGTCAACCACTTAAATTGAATCTATTTCAGACACCTGTGCCACTTCTTGCTCTGCTACAGCCTTGTACCACTTCCTGGTGGTACTGGAGAAGTAAGGGAAATCCTTTCATTAACTTGGCCTTAACCAAGTACGTGACTGTGGGAGTCCCCCCAATGACAATGGCTATGAGAAGGGCATTGTGGACTAAGAAGGACAGAGCAAGTGGCTCTTGAGGAAGCTGTTGTTATTTCAGGTGTAGCACTAGTCCTGCTGGATCTGGGGGTCTGGGCAATCTTGGGAGGGGGTTCCCCATTTAAGATAGATATCAGTCAGTCAGCCTGACCATTCTCTAGATCAGTGCTCCCCAACCTTTTTATCGCCGCGGACCGGTTTGATCATTTTTCTGTGGACCGCTGGGGAAGGGGGGGGGGGGCGGGGGGGGACCAGCGTGCCCCCAATCAATGCAGAGTGCCACAGCATTGCCCCCAATAAATGCAGAGTGCCACAGCATTGCCCCCAATAAATGCAGAGTGCCACAGCAATGCCCCCAATAAATGTAGAGTGCCACAGAATTGCCCCCCAATAAATGCAGAGTGCCACAGCAATGCCCCCAATAAATGCAGAGTGCCACAGCATTGCCCCCAATAAATGCAGAGTGCCACAGCATTGCCCCCAATAAATGCAGAGTTCCACAGCAATGCCCCCAATAAATGCAGAGTGCCACAGCATTGCCCCCAATAAATGCAGAGTTCCACAGCAATGGCCCCAATAAATGCAGAGTGCCACAGCATTGCCCCCAATAAATGCAGAGTGCCACAGCAATGCCCCCAATAAATGCAGAGTGCCACAGCTTTGCCCCCAATAAATGCAGAGTGCCACAGCAATGCCCCCTTTCAATGTAGAGATGCCAGTGTGCCACCTTTCAATGCAGAGCACTAGCGTTCCCCCCCCCCCCGTGAGACCCGTCTGAGCACTTACCTCACTTCTCTTCAGTTCAGTCCCTGGCTTCTCGCTCTCCTCAGTTCTCCCGCGGCGCCTCCTCCTCGGCCAATGGCATGGGGTTGCATTTCGGCCTATCAGGAACGAGGGGGACCCACTCCCTGATTGGCCAGGAGGAGGATCAGTGTGACAATAGCGAATTTTCATTCGCTATTGTCACACAATGGGCGGGCTCGGGGGGACACAATGCTCTGCGCCTCGGCCGCCACAGTGAAATCATTTCAAGTACCTCAGGCGGCCCGGTACCGTTTTATCCACAGACCGGTACCGGTCCGCGGCCCGGGGGTTGGGGAACACTGCTCTAGATGATCTCTGAGCTTCAGTTTCCAAATTGAGGGAACACAGGAAAAGCAAGGGAGAGATGTCCAATTTCTTGGAGGGCTGATGGTCTTCAATTTCTCTTGCATTATTTGGTACTACCCACTGTATGGGGCCTAGCTTCTGTCAGTAATGGTTTACTGTCATTAAAAGATAAAATGGCCTTCATGAGTCCTGTCTTCTCCAGCACGTTGACAATCCAAACCAAACATATCAGTGCCACAATTCTGCTACAAAAGTGACACTTCTAGTAATGTTCAATCACGAGACTTTTTTTGACCCTTATGTTAACAGCATGTTTTTGTTGGAGGTGCAAAAAATCTTGAAAGATCAGCACTTAAAGTTCCTGCATAGTAAGCCCACTGCCATCGTTTACTTTAAAGTGGATTGCAGTGCCATTCTTGGGAATTTTTTTTTTTCTTGCAGCAAGTTGGAGTAGAGAAACAAGATGAAAATGCTCAAACGGTATTAAACAGAAAACCTAAAAAGGAATATATTGCAGCTTATCAATCATTAGATGTGATGGCTGCATTTGTTTTAATTTTTTAGGCTTTTTCCCTTTGTTTTCCCCTGGTGATCTGGCAAGTAATACACCTCCTGTGTATTCCCCCACTCTAGATGAATCAGCATAGGGGGCACCTTTGAACAGCAGCATTGTCAGTTTGGGGGGAATGGAGTGTTAGATGTACTAGCAGATTTAAATACAATAACAAATTAAAGCCAGACTCCAGCTAACGCATTACAAGCATTTACAGCAAGCTGTTTTTTCCTTTTGGAATAAAGGTTTTACATAAATAAATAAAACTCATCAGCACCCCTGGCAGTGTTAAATGGTTTGTCTTATCCCTGAAACTGCAAGAGAGCTTTTTTTTTAAAAAAACAACAGACTTATTTGATGGATCACCAGATGAAAACTGAAGAAAGCCTAAAAATCCATCACATCTAAGAATTGGTAAACCGCATTATAATAAATTTTTGCTTTTGGGTTTATTACCACTTTAGTGTCATATACTCCAGGACTGACTATACACAGGCTATTTCCTTGCAGCGCATGCCCCCTTTTTTTTTGTTACAGCGATATTTCATTAAAAATATTATAATAATTATATATGGGATAGCTAACAATGAAGTTTTTAAAGTGATCTATCACTCTGTCGCTCAGCAATTGGGATTCATCAGCATTTCATCTTAGCGGCAAAATCGTCAGCAACAATCGCTCTTCATGCTTTTCAATGAAATGTTGCAACAATCACTATGCTTGGCTATAAATCACTGAAGGACAGCGACTTGTAGAATGGCATACCACAATGCTGTAACAAATCGCCAGCATTGATCTTTGCAAAAAAAAAAATGACCCATATGTCCTCAGTCTAAATATGCAATAGTCTTTATTTGGTAATATTTTATTATGTGTATATTAACATGTCTATACCTCACTAATATTGAAACTGCACTGCACCAGTGGTTCACTAAGACTCACATTTTTTTTCAAAGGTTCCTTTGGGGTAAAAAGTTTGAGAAAGTCTGGTTTAAAACATTTTTTTCTCTCTATAGAAAGAGGGTGGCACTTAGCTCACTGCATTTTTCCAGAGAGACATAAAAATGTATCTAAACCCAAGAACAAAGATGTATATTATTTCAGCTTACTGGTTCTTAGACATGGTAGTTACTATCATTTTGTTTTTTCACACTTTCTTTTATTTTATTTTATCCTGGTAATCCTGCCAGTAACACACTTTCTGTCCCAGGGTAATAACTGTACTAAAGACAAACAATATCCTCAGCGCTACCCTTCTCTGTCAGGATTCAAATAACTGCAATGAATGTCCATAAAATCATACGGTGCACTGTCCAGATAGATATCCAGGGCATAGAACTTGAATAAAGTCTAAGGAACTACCTGGAGATTATGTAAAAAGTAGTCACTGTGATCTGAAGTGGGAGCAAGGCTGCCTGTTTAAAAAGACTGAGAACCCACATGGCAAAAGAATAGAGAGAGAGGGAGAGAGAAGCACCAAGTGACCCCTTGGTGGTCGGAAAAATTGCAAATACTAGCGCAAGAGAGGAAAAATGTGGGACCCTCAGGTTCCACACTAGGGACCTAAATAAAGGATGTCAGTCTCTATAAAATAGTCCATATAAAAGTCCATATATATTCTCCATATACACTGAAGGCTGCTCTGGTGGCAAGTAAGAAAGGACTTGAAAACAGCTGCAAGGAGAACACAAGCACCACTCTAAGTGTAGTAGGAAGGGTTTATTAGGAATAAAATTCATATGCAAGGGTACTCCCAAACGAACAAGTAAAAGGAGCATGAGGGAATCCATAATGTATAGGTCCGTCAGTCCAGTATAGTGATTCAGGATGGCTCGAGCGGTCACGGCTCCTACAGCAAAAGCCGGTGGTTACTGGCGCTTCCTGGTATCTGGAACGCACAGGGGACTCTCCTGACGTCACTTCCCGAATGTGATGTATAGGCGCAAGCGACGCGTTTGCAGAGCGTGCGCTCCTTCCTCAGGCCTCCGCAAATGCGTCGCCTGCGCCTATACGTCCTCTGTGCGTTCCAGACACCAGGAAGCTGTGACCGCTCGAGCCATCCTGAATCACTATACCAGACTGATGGACCTATACATTATGGATGCCCTCATGCTCCTTTTACTTGTTCGTTTGGGAGTACCCTTGCATTTGAATTTTATTCCTAATAAACCCTTCCTACTACACTTAGAGTGGCGCTTGTGGATCCCTTGGTGGTCAACTGTACAAAGCAGTATTGTCACCTTAACCAGTTCTGGACCAAAAGGATTTGCCCTCTTAATGACCAGGGCATTTTTTGCGATTCAGCACTTTGTTACTTTAACGGTCGTACGATGCTGTACCTAAATAAAATCTTTTCCCCACAAATAGAGCTTTCTTTTGGTGGTATTTGATCACCTCTGCGATTTTTATTTTTTGGGCTATAAACAAAAGAAAAAAAATCACTTTTTGCTAAATAGCATCCCCCCCCCCCCCCCCCCCAAAAAAAAAAAAAAAAAAAAATTAAAAATCATTTTTTTCATCCTTTTAGGCCAATTTGTATTCTGCTACATATTTTTGGTAAAAAAATCCCAATAAGCGTATTTTCATGGTAATGGTGGTGATCTGCGATTTTTAGCGGGACTGCGACAATCTTACCCCTAACTGACACTTTTGACACTTTTGGGGGACCAGTGAAATTACTACAGTAATCAGTGCTACAAATATGCACTATTACTGTAAACATGACACTGGCAGGGAAGGGGTTAACCTAGGGGTGATCAAAGGGTTAATTGTGAGCCTAGGGGAGTGTTTTCTAACTGTGGGGGAGGGACTTGTGAAATCATCATAGAGACCTGTGATCCTATATAGAAGGATCACAGGCGCTCTGTGATCATTTCAGAGAGAACAACGGTCAGCTGTGTTTAAAACAGCTGCCTGTCCTTCTCTCTCAGCTGGGAGTGATCGCAGGTGGCCTTCAGCAATCGGTGCCACTGGTCCCGTGTATCGACATCCCCACTGCCTAGTGGGGACGAGAGCTCAGCGGCGGCAGCTGCGTATGCTCGCCCCCAATAGCGCTCCCGCGGATCGCCGTACAGGTAGGTCGATTTGCGCAGCCGAGCCAGCCTGCCGCAGTATATATGTGGTTAAAGGATAAGTCCACCCTAGAACTAAAATCCCTGCATGTATAGATCTCCACGATCTAACACTAACCTATCTAGCACTGTAAAAAATAAATCAGTATACATACCTTTTTGAAGCCGAACTGACCCAATCTCCAGTGGTGGAAGATCTGCAGAGGAAACGGCCGACAACAGCTGTGAAATGAATGGGAAGTGATGTCACCCATAGACTTACTTACTATGGGGCTTCCATTGTCGGCCGTGTCCTCTGCACCCGCCTCTACAGCAAAGCCGCTGCTGACAGCTCAGCGTGGGATCAGGTCGGATCGGCTTAAGAAATAAGGTAAGTATACTGATTTCTTCTTTACAAGGCTAGATTGGCTAGTATTAGATCACGGAGATCTATAGATGCAGGGACTTAAGTGTTAGGGTGCACTTATCCTTTAACTACTTGCCGACCAGTCACTGGGACTGTACAGCGGCAAAGTGGTTCGATTCCGTCCAGCGACGTAGACCTACGTCGCTGGACTCCTCCCCCTGTAGGCGGCGCTCGCGCACCGCCAGAGGCGAGCTCCCGCTGTTTTCAGTCATAGCGGGAGTCGGGCCAGGGGAGGAGCGGTGGAGATCGCCGCTGCTCTTACCCGATCGTCGGGGAATCGAGTTTGGAGATCCGCCCGCTTGTGTAAACAGAGCGGGCGGATCTCCTAAGTGACAAACAGTGACAGATTGCAGTGTTCAGCATAGCTGAACATGCGATCTGTCCCTGTGTCACTCAGTCACCTCCCCACACACACGTTAGTAAGCACCAGGCATACATTAACCCCTCCCTCTCCAATAAAATTAACCCCTTCCCTGCCAGTGTCATTTTTACAGTAACAGTGCATATTTATAGCACTGATTACTGCAGTAATGTCACTGGTACCCCCAAAAGTGTCAAAAATGTCAGTCAAGGGTCCGATCTGTCTGCCGCAATGTCGCAGTCCCGCAAAAAAATCGCAGAATGCCGCCATTACTCGTTAAAAAAAAAAAACACCAAAAATGACAGAAATCTTTCCCTTAGTTAGTAAACGCAATAACTTTTGCGCAAACCAATCAAAATACGCTTATTGTGATTTTTTTTTACCAAACATAGGTAGCAGAAAACAAATTGGCCAAAAATGTAAAAAAATTTTGACTTTTACATTTTTTTGGGGGGGAATTTCATATAAAAAAATGTTAAAAATATTGTTATTTTTTCAAAATAAACGCTCTTTTTTTGTTTATAGCGCAAAAAGTAAAAATCGCACAGGTGATCAAATACCACCAAAAATAAGCTCTGTTTGTGGGAAAAAAAGGACGTAAATTTCGTTTGAGTACGGCGTCGCACGACCGCGCAATTGTCAGTCGCACAGAGGTGAATCGCAAAAAGTGGCCTGGACGTAAGACAGCAAAATCCTCCGGTGGTAAAGTGGTTAAGAAAGGCAGTATATTATGACTACATAACACTGTTAAGACTACATAACACCTCCCTCTCTTCTCCATAACATAGGGAGGTGTTCTGTAGTCCATATAGCTAGCAGGGAACAATGCTAACTGTTAACAGTCCAGAGGCAGAGAGTTCATGACAGTTGTTAACACACACGATTTCTTGCTGGATGAACAGCTTTTTATTTTTTTTGCACTTGTTGAACAGATGTAAAGCAAAATTTTCAATGGTATATTTAACAGACCAGAAGAGAACAAATAAAAAATGTATTTTTTAGAGTTTACATACACTTTAACATTATCGCAAGGGAGATCTAAGTCACTTGCTTTAAGTGTCAGCAGATGCCACTCATCACTGCCAAGCCACTGCATCTTGTAAGCTAGTCCAAACAAACGGGGGTGAGGAGAGCTCTGCTCCCATATGTACCAGTGTCAGCTCTCAGTATCTCCCTGGAATGCTGAAGCCAGTGCTGCTGTGTGCACTGATTGGCCGAGCAGGCTGTGTGATTCATTCCAGACTGCTGGAGCTATTGGTCTCCCTAGTAGCAGACTCTGTTGGGGGAGGCTGAGCCAGTGCTAGGGAGAGCACAGAACTGAGACTGGTGCGTACTGGGGAAACAGCACCGACATCGCATATGCACTGGGGCTGGCTGCACGCAATTTGGAGGTCCAGAGATCCTTATGCAAGGTAAGATTTTTTTATATCATGTGAAATATATTTGATGGTCTTTGCTATGCAGAACTTAGTAGCTGTGTCTTTAGGAAAATCTGAGCACTTGTTAATTCATCTGCTGTGCAATGTGCATTCATCTATGCTGGGATTAATAGCATTTCATATATATAAAAGCATAGTCTTAATGCTGCAAACCCTGCACTGACAAAAGATGGATGAGAACTGATTTAGCAGTCATCTGGATTTGCTGGGATTTTAATCAAAATGAATACATTTAAGCTATTAGTTTAATTCATGCATGCTTTACATTAAGTATTCTGTGCCTGGATGGTTAGTGGTATTAATTAAAGCAGAGAAATGCAACAATGGTATTTTCTAATGTGCGTTAGACCTGCATGTAACTCTTTCTGTGGATGCAAGGGCCCTCTGAGACTTGCTCCTAATATTGATCAGCTGTGTGTAACTTCTATAGAGAGCAATGGTGCCTGCTGGCACATTATATTGCATCCTTTATAATAAACTGGAGACTGTAGCGCGTGAAGTATTTGTTACTATTGTGAAAACGGCAGAACCGGATAACATTTGATCATCCAGCAGAATAAACTGTATAACACTGACATTCATCCCCCTGCGTCTTGTCCATGTGTTGTGGGAACAGATGTTATATCTTGGAAGCTGATCTCTTAAATTAACCAAGATAAATTCTTGTAATCCCAAAGCCAGATCATAATCGGACACATTCATTGCTTGCAGCTTGGTGCAGTGAAAAATACTTATCTTGTAAGTAGGCCAAGATAACTGATTCGATTACAGAATTTAGATTTGGCAAATGCCATTTCTTGCCTAGGGAATGCAGGAGGGTTCTTTCCCCAGAGGTTAAAGACTATTCGAAACCTTTTTATTTGCAGCCTGTGATATATGTTAATTCTATATTGTATAAAAAAAAATGTTGGCTTCTGTGAGAAAATGGAGGTGTGGTTCTAGTGTTCTCGTGGCAGAAAGGGAAAGGATTGGTTAGGTATAGGCAGTATTGAAGCTGCAGAGAAGATTCAGCACTGGAGCTATGGACAGCTCCTCTCTGTCACTTGTCAAAGGACCTGTACAATGTGGAGGACTCGGAGACAGATGTACAGTCATGGATCTTATTGACTCAAAGCTATGCGCAGAGAACTGGCCGGGGTTACCTAGGTGATTTCTGGTAATTTGAAAGCCAAATTGAAGGAGACTGGAATTGGAATTGAAAAAACATGCCACTGCCTTCTACAAGAGGCACTGTAAAGAATATCTCAGAAGGGCCACCATAAAGAGTTCTGCATTGTAAAGTGCGAATCAACATGTGATCACAGCAACTCAAGGACATGCTGATTTAAATGCAAGTGCCTAAGTGACCTTGGGAATACCAGGGCAGGCCTATGTCTGGGGCACTTCAAATTTAAATGGCTTACTCTCCTAGATATTCCCTTGTTTAATATAATCATACTAGTAGCTGTCTTGTAGAGGCATATGTCAAGTTAAATGAACATTTAAATTCCTGCCTGCCAAAAAAGATTCGTATTCAATGCACTTATTGTGATAGAAATGACTATAACACAAAATATATGAGCACTAGCAGATATTAAGCAGAGGTTGATTGCCATGATATGAAGGCTTCATAGTGTTCATTTAGTAGGCCTTTGTTCTATTTGGAGATGTCTTTCACATACATTGTCTTTGGCAGTGTGTAAGAGACTGCATTAGCCATTCGATTCTTTGAATCTGTACATCTTCCTGCTTTAGCTTGACAGTTGATAGGCTATACACATGCATTTATTTTATTATTTTTATTTATTTCAGGTACTTATATAGCGCTGTCAATATACGCAGCGCTTTACATATACATTGCACATTCACATCAGTCCCTGCCCTCAAAGAGCTTACAATCTAAGGTCCCTAACCCACATACATACACAGTAGGGCCAATTGTTTTTATACAGGATCCAATTAACCTACCAGCATGTCTTTGGAGCGTGGGAGGAAACCAGAGTGCCCGGAGGAAACCCATGCAGGCACAGGGAGAACATGCAAACTCCAGGCAGGTAGTGTCGTGGCATGTCAGAGGACTACAACTAGTGTGAGATAATGAGACTGATTTACTAAAGGAGTTGAGAATCTTCACACAATACATTTTGTTAATATTCATTTCATGGAAAAAAAAATCTAGTGTACCTGTTTCATCTGCACATATTTGGTATTCAAAGTGAACATAAATTAATGCATAATTGAAGTCAATATCCACACAATTTATTGGAGTTGATTTTTAGGATTTTCAGAATGTTCACTTTGCAATTAAAGTTTCAATCTGCAAGGGAGTTTTTCCTTAGCTTAGTCAATGAGGTGAAGTTATGCTAACTTCCATCATCCAATAATGTGCAAGCAAAAATATTGTTTTTTTATTTTCTTTGCATGTGATTGGATGTTCTTTGCAAAGCAAATCATCACCTTTACCAAGCCAAGGGGAAATTCCCTGGTACAGTGAACAGCCTATTTATAGTACCTTTAGTAAACCAACTCCATTGGGTTGATTTACTAAAACTGGAAAGCGCAACATCTGGTGCAGCTGTGCTCAGAAACCAATCAGATTCTATTTGTTTTTGTCAAAGCTTAAAGTTAAAGTTCACGTTAACACTAAAATCCATGCATCTACAGACATTCACGATCTAACACTAACCTATCTAGCCCTGTAAAGAAGAAATCAGTATACATATCTTTTTTTAAGCCGATCCGACCCGATCCCACGTTGAGCTGTCAGCCGCGGCTTCGCTTTGGACGCAGGTGCAGAGGACACATCCGACAACAGAAGCCCCATAGAAACTCTATGGGTTACATCGATACCCATTCATTTCACAGCCCTAGTCGGCTGTGTCCTCTGCAGAGCTTCCTCCGCTGGAGATCAGATTGGCTTCAAGGCTAGATAGGTTAGTGTTAGATTCTGGATGTCTATAGATGCAGGAATTTTAGTTTTAGGGTGGACTTACACTTTAATTGAACAAGCTGAAGTTAGAAGCTGATTGGCTGCCATGCACATCTGCACCAGATTTTGCACTCTCCAGTTTTAGTAAATCAACCCCATTGTGTTAAGATTCTAAGCTCCCTTAGTAGATGTTTAAAATACACCTACATCTATTTGTTGCTATTAATTTAAACTATTTTATGTTGCATGACTTCCAGGATTATAAAGAGACATCAGAGCAACGATAATGGCACACCTATATACTATACACATGGTGACACACCTGATAAATTGTTCTAGGTGGCATCTTCTCAGTCCAATCCAAATATAGCCTACAACCCTAGTTTTTAAACCTTACTATATTTTGTTATCGTGATTACTTAGTTGTAGGTCTTTTTTTTATTTGTGTGTGGACATAGTGTAGAATGCACTCAAACAAAGAAGGGGTAGCAATCACCAGCCCAGAGATACAATAAAATCGTATATGTCTCATGGAATCACATTATTGGGCAAATCCATTTAAAGAGGTTGCTAATGCAATTTCTGGTTGGGTGCAAAGCTAGTCTTGGCCAGAGATATGTATTTTACTTAAAGTGGTAGTAAAGTCTCTGTTTTAATTTTTACCTACACGTAAGCTTTTAATAAAGCTTAACTGTAAGTTAAATGAATATCTCCTAAACGTGCACCGTTTAAGAGATATTCTAGTGCGCAGCAGCTGGTGACGTCACTGGCGCATGCACTCTGAAGAAAGGCATACCATGCCATTCCTTCAGAGCTCTGTGCTGTGGCTATGTCCCCCATGCATGCGCAGGAGTGACATCATCACGGCTCGGCCATTGAAGTGACAGCAGCCTGTGAACCCTGAAGGAAAACCGGATGAAGATAGAAAATATACAAAAAAAGCAGAAAAGCGCCTCTGAGTGTAGACTGTTTATTATTGCAACATATAAAACGACAATAGGCAACTCACAAGAGCCCACAGACAACAAGCTGTGGAACTGGTATGGTGGTATCGCTCCCCCTGGTGAGAGGTCCGTCCGTCCGATCAGCCCAAAACTTTCTGCCGGGGGTATCGTAGTCTAACAAAGGAAGAGATGCCGGCAATCTCCTGCAACACATTGATAGGAGAGACAAAAGGGGAAAACAGTACTATCTATGAAGAGAGGTGTATGACGCAGGTGGTAGCCAGTAATATGTGAGCAGCAGTGAGTTGCTTACTATAGGATTAGATTAACCACTTGCCGACCGCCGCAAGTAGATTTACTGCGGCGGTCAGCCCCTCACAGGCAAAGTGACGTTAATTAACGTCACTAGCCTGGGAGGGTCTGGGGAGCGAGCGCGCGCCGCCGGAGGCGCGCTCCCGCGCGGTCACGGGCCCCCTCCCCCCCGCGCGTGTGACCAGCGGACCCGATGTCCGCCGGTCACTCGGCGATCGTCGGGGGAGAGGGAGAAAGTCAGGCGGCTTGTGTAAACAAGCCACCTGTCATTCTCCTCGGTGTAAAAACACTAATCACACGGTTCTACTATGTAGAACCGTTGATCAGTGTCCTTACACCTCAAGTCACAGCCAATCACGCCCCTAGGGACACACACAGCCCCTCCCTCTCAAATAAAGTTAACCCCTTCGCTACCAGTGTATTTTTAACAGTAACAGTGCATATTTATAGCACTGATTACTGTAGAAATGTCACTGGTGACCCCAAAAGTGTCAAAAATGTCAGTCAAGGGTCCGATCTGTCCGCCCCAATGTCACAGTACCGCAAAAAAAATCGCAGATCTCCGCCATTACGTGTTAAAAAAAAAACAACAAAAATGACAAAAATCTTTCCGTTTGTTAGTAAACGCGATAACTTTTGCGCAAACCAATAAAAATACACTTTTTGCGATTTTTTTTACCAAACATATGTAGCATAAAACAAATTGGCCGAAATTGTTAAAAAAGTTTGATTTTTACATTTTTTTTGGGGGGGAATTTCATATAAAAAAATGTGAAAAATATTGTTATTTTTGCAAAATTTACGCTCTTTTTTTGTTTATAGCGCAAAAAGTAAAAAGCGCACAGGTGATCAAATACCACCAAAAGAAAGCTCTGTTTGTGGGAAAAAAAGGACGTCAAATTTGTTTAGGTACAGTGTCGCACGACCGCGCAATTGTCCGTTAAAGTCACGTAGTGCCGAATCGCAAAATACCCCCTGGTCGTTTAGCAGCCAAATCCTCCGGGGCTTAAGTGGTTAAATGTAGCATGTTCTTTATGAGTTTATCAACAGTTCTCTATTCCAGCCTTTTTCAACCAGGGTTCCCAGGCACACTGGGGTGCCTTGAGGCTTCTTCAGGGGTGCCTTGGCAAAATGACTAAAAATTGCCCAAAAATTGTATATAAATGGCATGTTGATGAAGGCTGCCCTTTTTGTTACACTAAGTCACATGTTTTCATTGTGCCCCATTACAATCTTCTATCTGCCAGTGTCCTAACGACCAATGGTGTCATCAGTTGATAAGGAGGATGTCAGTCGCCTGCATAGCATCCTTGTTTGACCCTCCCCTGCCCCTCTCCATCAGAGTTGGGGTTACATTAGCTGAGTGATGGAGAGATACTGAGGGAAAAGAGAAAAATTGGAAAGCTAATCAGTATTAGCTTGCAAAAGTATATTTGCTTCGGAAGAATAAATCACCTCTAACGTTGGGTGTCCTACTTGGTCTTCTGGATGTTGCTGTATTATGTAAAACTAGAATAGCTTATACATTTTAGAATGGGGTGCCTCGAAACTGTCCATCGTTTTTAAAGGGTGCCTTAACTGAAAAAAAGTTGAGAAACACTGCTCTATTCTTTAACAAAATGCACTATAAAACTATGAAGGAAACCACAGTCAACTGCATCTGCTCCGTACTTAATTTTCACTCCCACTATAGTACTAAAACTCCCACTATAATACTTACACTCATGACCCAAATGCTCTGCACGCTGAAGCTGAAACAGTGACATATTTCATGCTCAGGGAGGGAGTATTGGGGATGTGATTAGGACTAGTTTTAAAAGGCTTTCAAGAGAAAAAAGTAAGCCTCACATTTCATGGTGAATCAACCATTTGGCATTGGCATACTGATAGAAATAAGGACGGCCATTATAAGTGGGGCAATATACCGTACTATTCAGATGCAAATGACCCATCCATAACTGTAGAAAATGTTTTTAGCTTAGTTCTACTACGAGAGAGGTTTTCTAAGATTTACAGTCACTTTATATGCCTCTTGATTGAGTTAGCAGTACTCACAAAGACCAGTTGATGTTAAACTAGGACAGCACCTGCACCTATGCATTACAATTTTGGATGATTAATATATTTGTACCTTCACCAACAAACTCTCCCTTTCGTCTTTTTTTTTCTCACTGTTTTTGAATCATGCTGAACAAACACCTGTTTTATATTATTCTGTTTACTTCTTGATTTATGCACAAACTCCTAATGGTGTCACTTTGTTGCCATGGCAAACGCAAGCTGTCTTCCCAGCCACATTTTTCATTTTACTTTGATGTTCCTCCAGAAGGAAGGCTAGCATAAAGGTTTCCAAATGTACTGAGTTGATATTTCTGTCTTATTAAAGGAAGGATGATTATAACCACGGTCAGCATGATCACAGCAGTCAATGTTTGTCACGGGTTTTAAAAGCTTAGGCATTTTTAAAAGACTAATTACATACATATGGCAATGTTTTACTTGAACATATATTAGCTGAGTGTTAACATGAACTTGGATTGTGTATTAATCATTAAACACTTCTATGGTACCTACATCCCAATTGAAGTACAAATGGTGTGGGACTATGACGTCCGACTAGCCAAAGCAAAAAAAGGAGAATAAAGAGTAAATGGAAAGAAAGTATTGAGAAGAGGGGAAGGAAAAGAAAGGGGGAGGGGGAAAGGGAAGAAGGGGGGGGGAGGAGAAGAGAAAAAGGCAAATGTGATGGAAAAACATGGAAAGAAAGGGAGGGGATGAATAGCTAAAGAGGGCTGGAGGGATTTTAATGGTACCGTACTACATTTGAGCATGAGCGTTAAATTTACTTTAACTTAAAGTTGAACTGACGTCAAAACGTGAGGATTTTCTATCTTATAGCCATAACACGTTATAGAAATGGTAAATTTGCCCAAATGGTACCCAAAAAAATGGGAGAAGAATAAAAAATTTCTCATGCACTCCCCTAATGATTAAGGATATACAGGAGCTGCTGCAAGCACCCTAATGTGTTTCCAACACCAATCGGCAGCAAAAATGAAAAAAATGATGCCGCGTTGCTAAAAGACCAAAGGAAAAAAATAAAAATAATAAATACCCCCCAGAGGTTTACTAAATCAAAAACTACAAATATCATATAATATTCAATTACAGTCAAAAGTGAGAAAATCAATCACAGTGAAATAGCCCATAAACCAATTTAAAACGTGACTGTGATCCACCACCAGCCAGCATGCATGCTCACCACAAATTAGGACCTATAGATAGGTCAAATAGTACTTGTTAAAAAGCCTTATTATGGAGTCCACGGTGGTCTTTCAACTTGCCCCAGGGGAGAGATAGGTGTGATCAACAAGCAACTTTCAGCAGGAAAAAGGGCTCATGAAGAAAAGAAAGAGGGCTTCCATAGTGCAGCAAAATGTATTATGTCAGCTTAAATTACATGAAAACCCCCTCACAGTGTATACGATAGTAACAGGCTCAATAAAATAACATGGGCGTACCAAGGTGGCCAACTTCCAGTTTCCTCAGGAAGTGAAATTATCCAGCTTCTGGTCCAACATGTGTCATAGAACACATGACTCATCAGGGATAAAATGTTGTGTGACGCAACTCGTTGGGCTGGAAGCTTCCTGTGCAAACCGGAGGTCAACAAGCACAGCATCATTTTTTCATTTATACCCTGAAAAATTTAACTTTTTTCTGGAATTCCTTTTAAATATTAGCAGTGATATGTGAGGGTGCCTAGGCACTTCTGTGTTTACATTGATAGAGGCAGAGTTCTGCTTCTTCAAAATAGCTTTCGGTAAGGAGAACAGTGGGAAGCATCACCGGCAACGTCGCCAAATCTCACTCCAAATCAGCAGAGCCCAAAGGCTCATTCAGATGAGCCTTGACACCCGTCTTGCATACTGAGCCGCTGTTTTCTGCACCTGCATCTGCCTTGGAGCCTCACTCAGGCAGCCTATACGAGTGGCTGCAGACACAGTAGCTGCATGGACACAGCTGCACTGAAGATTTGACATGCATTTAGGAGCAGGTGCATGGATCCAAATGCACACAGTGTGCTGCCCTCTGTTCTCCTCATTGGAGGCTATTACATGAGGAAACAAAACTTGTGATTAAATATATAGTTGTAGACTGGCATGTTGTTTCCTACTTCACGGCATTACACAGTTGTGCTCTATAGCTACTTTTCACAATACAAGTCAATGGATTTGATTTACTAAAGGTAAAGGTAGACTGTTAACTTTGCAAGAAAAGTATCACTTTGTAAGGAAAATTTCCTTTCAATTGATAAATGTGGTGACAATTCACTTTGCAAAAAATATTCAATTACACGTACAAAAATAATATTTTTGCTTGCACATGATTGGATGATTAAAGTCAGCAGAGCTCCACCTCATTCACAAAGATAAGGGAGAATTCCCTTGCAAAGTAAACTGACTATTTGAGTTTAGTAAATCAACCCCTACCAGTTGACCGACTTATTGAAAAGAATGACTCATTGAAAATGAATGAGTAATTGTTGAGCATTATAGTCACATGAATAATTACTCTAAAGGACAACTTCACTTTAATGTGGTTCTAAAGGCAGAAGGATTTTTTTTTTTTTTAATCATAACGCATTCTATTCATTAAGTTAAAAAAACCTTTAGTGTTCAGCAGCCCCCCTTCAGCCCCATTAATACTTACCTGAGCCCCAGCTAAATCAAGTAATGTTGCATGAAAGGCTCAGTTGTCTGGGACTCCCTCCTGATTGGCTGAGACACAGAAGCAGGCTACATTGGCTCCCGCTGCTGTCAATCAAAGTCAGTGAGCCAATCAGGAGAAGGGGTGGGTCCTGCTGCGGCTCTGTGTCTGAATGGACACACAGAGCAAGACTTCGACTTGTTTGCCCGCTTAGCAAGCTGCTGTGGGGGCACTCGACAGGAAGTAGGAGCCGGTGAGGAACCCGAGAGGAGGAGGTTCTGGGCTGCCCTGTGCAAAAAAACTACACAGAGCAGGTGGGTATAACATTTTTGTTATTTTTAAACAAAAAAAAAACAAGACTTTAGTATTACTTTGAGTGAAGTTGCCCCTTACTACTTCTTCGCAACCAGTCTAACCAACATAGGGGTAGATTTATTAAAACTGGTTTAGCTGTGCATAGTAACCATGCAGCTTCTAACGTCAGCTTGTTCAATTAAGCTTTGGCAATAAAATCTGGAAGCTGATTGTTTACTATACATGGCTACACCAGATTCTTTGTGCACCAGTTTTAGTAAATCTCCCCCATAGAGTACTTACCTTCAACCCCATTATTGAGATCTTCACTGTGTAGCCCTGCCTGATGCCACATAGCCTTTTTAGCAAAAACTGCTTGACCTGTTCAGTTCCTACTGTATGTGTCTATGGCTCAGTCCATACTTTGGATGCCTGTAGGCTACTATGAGTATGGACCAGCCAAAAGAATGGCTGCACAGTGAGGATCTCAGGAATAGGAGTAAGTGTAAGTTTTTACTAACTGGTCTTTAGAGGGGTTGGGATAAACTTTAAGGGCTCATGCACACTGAAGCTTTTGAGCTTTTATTTCAGCTTGAAGAAGCTTGCTCTTTTTTGGGCTCTTTTGCATGTTTTTATTGAGCTTCTTTGTGCTCCTTTGAGCTTTTTTGATCATAAGCATATTTTTCGCAAACCCTCCCCTCAGCTAATTTTTTTGTGTGTTTTTCGAGCTTCATGAAGCTTTTTAATGCTCTTTTGCGCTTTTTCGTTTGTTTTTGGGCACTTAGGTGTTTTTTTCTGCTCGAAAGCTCCTTTCAAAAACGCAAGTTTGGTGGGGGGTTTTTTTCTGCCCATTAGAGCATATGCCTGTAAACTCCTGAAAAAGCCATAGTGTGCATGGACACATTGGCAAACATAGAGGGGAGTTTCCAGGCAGAAAATAAGAGGTCAAAAAAGCTCAAAAGCCTGTAGGAGCTGCTTCTTTGAACTTATTTGAGCTGCAGTGTGCATGAACCCTAAAGGAAAATCTCACTAAAAGTGATGTTTTCCTTTAATTCTATAGAACCTGCACCTTCAGAAATGTCTACAATGGTAATGTGAAAAGTAAACTTGGCTAATCCATTTGAAGTGCAAAGTAGGAGGCAGTGGAGGGGTTAAGGAGCTATAATTGTAAAATAATGATATAGACACACAAGTGTTCAATTCCATCTTTTCTGCAGTATATGTTTGATCTGCTCACATGTTCTCTAGGTGGAATAGCTCCAGGTGATGATTTTATAAGAAGCAGAAACTTTTTAGAGGTCTCAGAGCTGCCAGTGGAAATGTTTCCAGTTTATAGTATATTAGTGCTCTCTCAAAGTCATTAAAAATTGCCTTTGGGGAGAGTACTGGTTATTTCCGTAGCAGTCTTCTTACACTGCATTCATAAAACATTTTTTAGCAGTTTTCTAAAAAGTAATGGGTACCATTTTTTTTTCCGTAATGCTATAACTTGAGGATACCTATATACTGTGTGACAATTTTGGGGTCTTTATTATCACAGGATTGCATGCTTTATGTTTGCTTAGTAGCATGCATTCATAGTTGCATTCAGTTCACAAATATGTTCATTTAAATAATAAAATGTTTTATGATGCTGATATAATCAGATATCATAATTTGTTAATTATTGTGAACACATTTAACCACTTTACCACCGGAGGATTTTGCTGTCTTACATCCAGGCCACTTTTTGCAATTCGGCACTGTGCAACTTTAACTGACAATTGCACGGGCGTGCGACGCCGTACCCAAACGAAATTTACGTCCTTTTTTTCTCACAAACAGAGCTTTCTTTTGGTGGTATTTGATCACCTGTGCAATTTTTACTTTTTGCGCTATAAACAAAAAAAGAGCGTAAATTTTGAAAAAATAATATTTTTCACATTTTTTTATATGAAATTCCCCCCCAAAAAAATGTAAAAATCAAATTTTTTTAAAATTTTTGGCCAAAAAAAATCACAATAAGCGTATTTTGATTGGTTTGCGCAAAAGTTATTGCGTTTACTAACTAAGGGAAAGATTTCTGTCATTTTTGGTGTTTTTTTTTTTAACGAGTAATGGCGGCAATCTGTGTTTTTTTTTTGCGGGACTGCGACATTGCGGCGGACAGATCGGATCCTTGACTGACATTTTTGACACTTTTGGGGGTACCAGTGACATTACTACAGTAATCAGTGCTATATATATGCACTGTTACTGTAAAAATGACACTGGCAGGGAAGGGGTTAATTTTATTGGAGAGGGAGGGGTTAATGTATGCCTGGTGCTTACTGACGTGTGTGGGGGGAGGTGACTGAGTGACACAGGGACAGATCGCAGATTCAGCTATGCTGAATCCTGCAATCTGTCACTGTTTGTTTACACAAGCGGGCGGATCTCCAGACTCGATTCCCCGACGATCGAGGAAGAGCGGCGGTGATCACCACCGCTCCTCCCCTGGCCCGACTCCCGCTGTGACTGAACGCAGCGGGAGCGAGCCTCCGGCGGCGCGTGAGTGCCGCCCACAAGGGGAGGAGTCCAGCGACGTCGCTGGACGGGAACGAGCCACTTTGCCGCAGTACAGTCCCAGTGACTGGTCGGCAAGTGGCTAAAGAGCTTTCAACCTTGTAAGAATTAAAAGATAGAGATGCAGCTGGATACAGATATTTAGTTATCTGCTGTACATAAATTCCTCCTGCATGTTGGTGGGCAAGCAGTTTAAACATTGTAGCTAAATAAGTCACTAGAACAGGAAATAACAAGGCTCTGAAGTCTAGCAACTGAAACATGGCTAAACTCTGCCGGATATGGGAGATATTTCCATTGATTTACTAAAGGCAAATAAGCTGTTCACGTTGCAAAAGAGTTTTTCCCAGAGCTTTGTAAATGAGGTGAACTTCCATCGTCCAATCATTTACAGGATTTTTTTTTTTTTAATTTTCCTTTCATGAGATTGGGTATTCTTCACAAGGTAACTAAAAGTATGTAAATGTGAAGCTGCACTGATCAAAAACAATGTTTATGAATAATCGGAAATACCCAAAATTATTTTGTAGATCAATTAGACAACATTTTTGGTATTTCCGATTATTCATAAGCACTGTTTTTGATCAGCGCAGCTTCACATTAACAAACTTCTAGTTTCATGGCACTCAGCTTTAGATAGCGGCAGCTATCACTAGGTTTACATTGGCTTATCGGAAAGCGCAGGGGTCTCCCATATTTCCACTTCACAAGGTAAGATTTCACCTTTGCACAACACTCTGGTAAAAATTCACTTGCACTTGCACTATTTGCCTTTAGTAAATCAAGACTATTAAGTCTGATTTACTAATGGAGTTGCGAATCTTCACATAAATCAGTATTCAAAGGGAAAAGAAATGTACTTTTCTCATTGTATAATTGAAGTAAAGATACACAATATTTTAAGTGAAGATTCTCACCTTCTTTAGTAAGTTAGCCTCAATATCTTTAGTTTAGACTTACACTATATTTTTAAAAGTATTGGGATGCGTGCCTTTACACGCACATTAACTTTAATGGCATCCCAGTCTTAGTCCGTAGGGTTCAGTATTGAGTTGGCCCACCCTTTGCAGCTATAACAGCTTCAACTCTTCTGTGAAGGCTGTCCACAAGATTTAGGAGTGTGTCTATGGGAATGCTTGACCATTCTTCCAGAAACGCATTTGTGAGGTTAGGCACTGATGTTGGACAAGAAGGCCTGGCTCGTAGTCTCCACTTTAATTCATCCAAATGGTGTTCGTCAGGTTGAGGTCAGGACTCTGTGCAGGCCAGTCAAGTTCTTCCACCCCAAACTCACTCACCCATGTCTTTATGGACCTTGCTTTGTGCACTGGTGCGCAGTCATGTAGGAACTGGAAGGGGCCATCCCCAAACTGTTCCCACAAAGTTGGGAGCATACAATTGTCCAGAGTCAAAAGCAATGAATAGTAGATGTCGAACAAAGCTTGGTGCTAAAAAGGGAATTCGCTGACAAGGGCTACCCAGCAGAGGCACATTCCTTTTATCTCGGTCATGTGTCACACAGAGATAGAGATACATCCCACATGACGCAATTTACAGGTAGATTTGTCACCCAATTTCATGCTCAATTCAAACAGATGGAGAGAGTCTTATGTAAACTTTGGACCATACTCAAACAAGACCCATATCTTAAGAATTTGATTGGACACTGCCATACATTTTCATATAGGAAAGCTACTAACATTAAGAACAAAATAGCACCAAGTAAAGTTCCTAATCTTGTTCCTAGTCTTCTCCCAGTTAGAAATCTGAGCATGTTCTGCCAATTAACAGGCATCAATTCAAGAAGAAGTCTTGCTCAACCTGCAATTTTGTTACTCATGGGTTGAACACGTTCACAGCCCACGGTAAGATCTATCATATCCGCACCTTTGAAAATTGCTCTTTGCTGTATGTTGTTTATGGCCTCACTTGCCCTTGTGGCCTACTTTATGTAGGCCGGACGATTAGAACCCTACGTGCCCGCTTCGGGGAACACAGAAGATTTGTAGAAAAGGGTACTGAAAAAGGGGCTATGAAGCATTTTGTTCACAGGCATTTTGCTACTACACACCATGGACAGACTGCTAGTCTAAGGGTCTCGGTGATCGAATCTATACTCGGCAGTCTCCCTCTTGCCGAACGTTTTAAGCGTCTGTGCGAGAAGGAGACTTTCTGGATTTATACCCTCAATTCTCTTACTCCCCATGGGTTGAATGAAGAGATTGAGATCAGTTCCATTATCTAGTTGTTCATTTCCATGTATGGTGGTTTTTCCCTGTGCTCTGTTTATATGCGTTTATTGTGAATCATGTCACTCATAGTTACATTACTTTTGGTCTGACATACCTCAGGTACTTTGCTTTTTCCTTGGCAAATTTTGTTTAATTTCACATTCCCCATCCCTATATTCTTCTTTCCTGTTTATTCTTTACTTCTGTTTTACGCTCCTTCCCCATTGCAATGTGTCCATTCACCTGTACACACACATGCATATACACATTTAAAAAAAAAAATATATATATATATATATTTATTTATTTATTTTTAAATTTTTTTTCTATATATATAGTTTTTTTCATGATGAATTTGCCTGTATTTACACACACGCGTGCATGGGGACATCGCCATGCGCATGTGCAGACACGCTTGTTTGCACATCTGCAAGCGATGTGTACCATTTCCACATTGTTGTTTTTTTGATCAGTAATCATATATTTTCTTATTTTTATTTATGTTATGCATATTTATATATATATATATATATATATATATATATATATATATATATATATATATATATATTCATTTTATTTATACTTGCCTTCCTAACTTGCTTTTTATGGTCCAAATGTATTTTACAGCGGTAAGGGGAATGTGGCTTTGTGGAATGTGGCTTTTCATTCCTGCCCGCTCTCCCCCTCCCTTTCCCCCTCCCCTCCTACATGTTACTCCACCCCCTGTCACTACTAATACAGGTGGTGCTGCATTATCCTACCAGCTATGAGAAAGGAGCCGTGGGAGGCTCTGAAACGTGTTAGCCACGCCCAAACCTCCTGCTCCCAGTGCTGATGCCGACCAGGAACTCGGTGGCTTGTGTCTTTTGTCTTGTGGAGTGCCAGGCTGAAAGCTTCCTGCTTCGTCTTGTACCTGCTCGTATACATCTGGCTTTATACGCCCTCCCGGTCACACAGCCGTACTGACTCCTGGAAGGGTCTGACATGCGTTCCATTTTTTTACTTCCTGTAAGTTACCAATTGTCTTGCACTTTGAGTGGCGCTCCTTTGTCTTTTTTTTTACATAGTTACATAGTTTGTGAGGCTGAAAAAAGACATCAGTCATCCAGTTCAACCCATGATGTGTGTGCGTGTTTGCTGTTAACCGTACATTGTATACCCCTGTATGTTGTGGTCTTTAAGGTGCCCATCTAATAGTTTTTTGAAACTACTGATTCCACATCCTTACTGCTCTGACAGTGAAGAACCCCTTACGTATTTTAAGGTTAAACCGTTTTTCCTCTAGTTTTAGTGAGTGGCCACGTGTCTTCTTGTATTCCCTCTCTCTAAAAAGTTTCTTCCTTATGCTAGGGTCATCACCAGTACAGTATTTGTACATTGATATCATATCCCCCCTCAATCGTCTCTTCTCCAGAGAGAATAAGTTCAGTGCTTGTAGTCTTTCCTCATAGCCGATGCCCTCCATTCCCCTAATTATTTTTGTTGCCCTTCTCTGGACTTTCTCCTGTTCCAGCACATCCTTCCTGAGGACCGGTGCCTAGAACTGGACAGCATACTCCAGATGTGGCCAGACCAGAGTCTTGTAGAGTGGGAGAATAATCTCTTTATTTCTGGAGTGAATCCCCTTTTTTTTTTTATACATGCCAGTATTCTGTTGGCTTTGCTTGCAACGGCTTGGCATTGCATGCCACTGCCAAGCCTGTTGTCCACTAGGACCCCCAGATCCTTTTTCAACTTAGACTCACCCAGAGGTTTCCCCCCCCCCCCAGAGAGTAGCTTGCTTTCGTGTTTCTGATGCCCAAGTGCATTACTTTACATTTTTCAATATTAAACCTCATCTGCCATGTGTTATTTTGTTCAGGTCTCGCATACAATTGTCCAAAATGTTGGCGCCCTAAGAGTTCCCTTCACTGGAACTAAGGGGCCAAGCCCAACCCCTGAAAAACAACCCCACACCATAATCCTTCCTCCAGCAAATTATTTACACCAGTGCACAAAGCAAGGTCCCTAAAGACATGGACAAGCGAGTTTGGGGTGAAGGAACTTAAATGGCCTACACAGAGTTCTGACCTCAACCCGATATAACATCTTTGGGATAAATTCGAGCAGAGACTGCAAGCCAGGCCTTCTCAACCACATCACTGCCTGACTTCACAACTGTGCTTTTGGAAGAATGGTCAAACATTCCCATAGCAGACTCCCATACCTTGTGGACAACTTTCCCAGAGGAGTTGAAGCTGTGATAGCTGCAAAGGGTTGGCCAACTTAAAGCGGAGTTCCACCCTAAAAACTGTCTTTGCACGTCCGCTAGCTTAGATGAACCTGAAAAAGAATTGTATAATTAAACATTTTTTTTTGTTTCACTTATCTTGTTTTAATGAAAATATACTTACCTTCCTTTCTCTTCCTCCCTCTGCGGTCGCGGCCCACGACGTCACTTCCTCCTTGCATTGACTCCTGGGAGATGAGCGTCATTGATCCCAGGAGTCAATGCGCCTGCACCGGAGTCACTCATCACTTCCAGTTCAGGAAGCTGTTCAGGGAATGACGCGACTGCATCGGAAGTGACGAGCAGGGAATTCTGGGACTCCGACGTCACCGTGAGGACATGAAGAGGACACACTCCGGCTTCAGCTGCCCACACCTGAGATGGCAGCGCTGGACAAGACATTTTCAAGGTAAGTATTTCTTCTTACAGGTAAGTGAAACAGGGGACAGTTCAGAGGCTATCATTGCTTAAATGCACTAGCCCTGACTGTCCCGGGGGTATTTTTAGCTTAAAAATGTTTTTTCAGCCCGGAACTCCGCTTTAATATTGAACCCTAAGACTGGGATTCCATTGAAGTCCATGTGCGTGTAAAGGCAGGTGTCCCAATACTCGTGGTAATATAGTATACTTTAAATAGCCAATCATGTGCTAGCAAAAATCCTGTTGTTTTAATTTTAGCCTAATATTCACTTTTCAAAGTGAATGTTGGTAAATAAAGGGAACTTGTGTTTGCTTTGACTACCCAATCATGTGCTAGCAAAAATCCTGTTTTCAATTCCTTCGCACATTACTTAGTAATCAGACTGAATACAGGCTCTCCTTGTTTATCAGCATTCACTTTGCAAAGTAAACCTACACTAAGGAACAGAAGCCACTCCTTCTGGAAATCAGCCTCCATTATCTTAGGGTTCCTCAATGGTCACACAGACAAAGAGAAATGTTATAGGTAGGCAGTTAGTAACCACTTGAAAATATTTTCCCTGTTTCATTGCATTGTTTCTTTAGTGCAAATCATGGCATCCATTCCATTCCAGTATCAGTAACTAGTCAGACTGTTCTCGCTGACCTGAATTTTATCGTGTGTAATTGCAAGAAAGAATTCAGTTATTCAGTTTGCATTAGTATTCATTCCTGAATGTAATAGGTCATAAAAAAACGCACATAAATTATTTTGCACAATGTCGTAACTCCACTTGAAGTCATATTCTCAGTAAGGGACATGATATATACTGAATGGATCAGTTTTATGGAACCATTAATCACAAGCTATCAGATAACTCTGTAAACAGTTCTGCAGTCCATCTCAGGCAGGTCAGGAAACATTTTTACCACCCTGACACCTGTGTATATTTAGCCCTGTGATTATTGACTGTGATATTACAAAGTGATCAGCAATAAATTGTTTTACACCAAAAATAAAAAATCTAGTCTATATGTAGAGATGTTATCCCTAACAATCAATCATGTTCAATTTTATTAACGATGGAAAGGCTAGCCATACACGGGCTGAACGAGAGAAAACCAATGAAATTTCCACTGCTGGTTAATGTATTTAGGCAGTGGTAGCACCTGTGACTGCTGCTGAATTGTGACTGCGCCCCCGTTCATATCGACGCGTTTTGACATGTCAAATTGCATGCCAAATTCAAGCCTATTGTGGGCAACCGCACTGTCCCAATTAGTGCAACGCCGACTTTGCGGCACCACATCGATTTGCAAAAGTAGTTCCTGCACTACTTTTGGCAACTTCGGGGGCGATTTCAATAGACATCTGTGCATGAACCCGCACAGATGTCAATAAAATTGCCCCTGAACTAGCACTGAAATGTGAATTTGAAATCGTGTGAGTTTAGCTGAACTCGCACGATTTCAAACCCACATTCAGTGTAAACATAGCCTTAATCTGATAGGGTGCAATCACTGTTAGGCTGATTACGTTCCACTCGGCTCAGTCTATTTTTATAGTGAGTTTTCCCAACTTGGATGATCTAGTTTGTCAACTAGGATGATCTGCACCACTTCCCCAATCTTGTAGAGGAGGGTACTGAAGGCAGCTGAGCAATAGGCTCCTGCTGCCTTCAGTAAAATTGCTAGGAGGGGAGAGCAAGGGTGTGACTTGCTAGGCGCTGTATGTGTCTATGGACACACACAACACAGGCCAGGAGGCATTGTGCACGGGTGTCTCCTTAGCAGCTGGCTAGCTAAGGAGACACCTGCAAGCAGGTGGGGGTTTGAAGGGCAGCGGCTTAAGGATCAGCCAAAACAGAAAAACAGAAACAATTTAATGAAAAAGAATCATGATCTAATGCAAATGTGAACCTCCTCCTCTAGAAAAAAATCCCCTTAACGTTCTGTTTCTTGTAATCTGTTAATGAATCAGACTGCAAGCCTGTTAAGGACTGTTCAGACCTATGCGATGTATTAGCACACAATATAATGCACATCTTACTGTGCATTACCACAGTTCATTGTGTCACATGACACTTTGAACTGTTTATTGGAGTGCTATTAATTTATATGGACATTTTCTTTTAATCAGGTAGAAGTTTATTTGATAAAGCCAACAAGCAATATATCAATAACATTTCAGAGAGTCCATGTATATTTTAACGAATTATCTAAAATAAAGTACATAGCCACATCTTAAAACACTTAGCAAGACAGGATAGTTATATTCATTAATCTCACATGCCCTGTACCCATAAAGACATAAACATACAAAGAGTATTCGTGTCAATTGGCCCTCCATCATCACCCTGTGGGGCAATTTCCTGATGGTATCAATTTTGCTCACATTATCTGCTGGTGTTTCACTTTAACAATCTGTCCATGATCAGGTCTACTGGCGCTGGGCCTGACACTGGCATCCAGTTTCCCCATACTTTTCAAACTTATGCGGGTTACCTCTATGTGCATATATCAATTTTTCATACCTAAGCACAGTACCCATGTGATCTATTCATATCTGCAACGTTGGAACCATTTTATATGGGTATTTAAAATGGCATCCTGATGCACAAGCATAAGTGAAGGACCTCATCGCTTGAGGCCGCTTCCAGCTGGGTTAATGTCACTCCCATGCATCTGCGTGGGAGCCACTGGTCATGGCACAGGACTCTGAAGGAACAACACTGGTGGCCCTTCTCTCAGAGTGCTTGTGCCAGTGATGTCACTGGCTGCATGTACTGTAAATATCTCCTAAACGGTGCATGTTTAGGAGATATTTATAGTACCTATAGGTAAGCATTATAGCGTTATAGCATATAACATTAGAATTTTACATAGGCTGCCTTAAAGTGATTGTAAAGTCTGTTTTTTTTGGTTTTTAAAATAACAAACTTGTTATACTTACCTGCTTTATGCAGTTGGTTTTTTCACAGAGCAGTCTGGATCCTCCTCTTCTCGAGTCCCTCTTTTACTCTCCTATCCCCTCCCTCCTGTTGAGTGCCCCCATGGGGGCACCCAAGTGAAGACACAGTTCAGTGTGTCCATTCAGACACAGAGCCATGGCCTGGTCCTGCTCCCTCTCTACTGATTGGCTGAATAATTTTAAATGACAGCAACAAGAGCCAATTGCGCCACGCAGCTGTTTTAGCCAATGAGGAGGGGAGTCCCAGGCAGCTTAGATACTCCTGCAACATTGCTGGATTAGGACGGGCTCAGGTAAGTCTTAGGGGGGCTGCTACACACATAAGTTTTTTTTATAGAATGCATTAAGATAAAAAAACATGCTGCCTTTACAATCCCTTTAACACAAGGCAAATGAGCCTGCTTGCTGTAATACACCACAATGGACTGCATAGGTCTGAAGGGACCTTTAAAACTGTTTCCTTTTCATGAATATTTAATAATAAGGTCTAATAATTAAGACTAAGACTCTTTACAAAGGCTGTGCTCTAAAGCTGAACTCTGGGATTGAAAATTTAAATTTTGATATATTCTTAAATAGTCGCTAGTCATTAGTGATGGGCCGAACACCCCCCTGTTTGGTTTGCAAAGAACATCTCGAACAGGGAAAATGTTCTAGCGAACATGCAAGCTCAATAAAGTCTATGGGACATGAACATGAAAAATCAAAAGTCCTAATTTTAAAGGCTTAAATGCAAGTTATTGCCATAAAAAGTGTATGGGGGCCCAGGTACTGCCCTGGGGGAAATGTATCAATGCAAAAAAGTTTTTTTTTTTTTAAACAATGGTTTTTACAGAAGCAGTGATTTAACACAATGCTTAAAGTGAAACAATATAAGAGAAAAATTTATTTAAATATTGTGCCTGGGGGGTCCCCTTAATATGCCTGTAAAGTAGCGCATCTGTTCGATGTATGGAGCCAACTGCACCAATACTGACATTACTAAAGGAAAAATTGTCATTTAAACTTGCTTGTGACTATAATTTATTGTCGGCTCCCGGCAATACAGATAAAAAACCATGAAAAAAATGGCGTAGGGTCCCCCCACGCCATTTCCCCCCCAGTCCATACCAGGCCCTTTGGGTCTGGTATGAATTTTAACCTCCCTGGCGGATGATTCTTTAGGATTTTAGGTGCTGAAAGCGGTACCATTATTTTGCATGTAATTCTTGAGAATGAGCAGCCCAAACCAACTATTTACATATTTTTTTTTTTTTTTTTACTGTGCGTTCTTCTTTATAACATCTCGGGTATGATAAAGTTTGAGACACAAAATCATAAATTATAATATAATAAAAAAACTATAAAAAAGTAAAAAAAAGTTAAAGTATGTATGTATGTATACATATATATATATATATATATATATATATATACTGTATATATATATATATATATATATGTACTGTATATATATATATATATATATATATATATATATACATAAAAAGTACAGTAAAACTGCAGGAAAGGGCACTGGGGGGCAATGTAATGTGAATTTATTATTTTTTTTAATGGTATCAGTGTGTTTGGTGTGTTTTACATTTGAATTTGCCGCCGGTTCCACCCCCCTGCGAACGTCACATCTCAGGAGACGGAAGCCGGGGCACGGAGAGGATCGGGAGGAAGATCCGCCGCCGCATACCGCTGAGATACATCGCTGGATCCCCGTGACAAGGTAAGAAACCTCTTTTACAGGATCCAGCGATGCTTCTGGCGGTACCCCGAGTGTGGCTCCGGGTTACCGCTTTTGGCTCTGAAATGTGACCCCGAGCCACGCTCGGGAATACCGCTAAGAAGGTTAAGGGGACCCCCATGCCAAAATGTAAAAAAAAAAACAGTGTGGTTACCCCCCAAAATCCATACGAGACACTTATCCGAGCATGCAGCCTGGCAGTCCATAATAGGGGGGGAAATGAGCGAGCGATTCCCTCCCCCTCCTGATCCCTACCGGGCTGCTTGCCCTCAACATAGGTAGGGTGCTTTGGGGTGCCCTCAAAGCACTTTGTCCCCATGTTGACTGGGACAAGGGCCTCTTCCCGACAGCCCTGGGCTGTGGTTATGGGGGTCTGCGGGTGGGGGGCTTATTTGAATCTTATCCCGCCCTCCCATGTGAATGGGTATCAGCTACATCAAATGGGTTGGTAAGGTCATACCTCACTAAGAAGTATAGATGGAAATGCCATGAACAGGTGCAGGAAATTTTCCATAAATCATACTATTGGGAGGGTTTAGTTAATAAAAAAACCCTGTCACATGGTCATGAGACAAAATGTGCTACTGCAATTGTAATTGTAAAGTACAGGCAGGTAGAATTTTGAACCCTATTAGAGCTAAACGTGGTATGTTGACAGTAGAAAGAGACACTATTGCTACTAAATCCTCTGCAGGATCTCTGGATTACCTGTCCATACGCATGCAGTTTCAGTAGTCCTCACCCCTTGGTTGGCCCTTGGCACACCCTATTACCATAAAACACCCTTCTTATTGATACTGTTCTGGATAAGAGCTCTGTATCTCCCCCAGTAGCCCACCAACTATCATTAACATTTTCTTGTACTTACCCATGGTTAGTATCCAGAACCAGGAACTGCAAAGACCTAGATTTTCATGGGCTCAGTTGCAAGGCCATTCAGAAAACAAGGATGATGACAAGCATAGGGATTTAGGCCCCATTCACACTAGTGCAACTTGTCCCACGATTTTGGACTGCAAAATCGCATGACAAGTCGTTTTCCATTATTTTCAATGAGCCCCATTCATATAAGTGCGTTTTGAAGTCGCACCGACTTCAAAGTAGTTCCTGCACTACTTTGCCACAATTTTAATGCATTTTGAGGCATACAGCCTTGCCATTGCTTTCAAAATCGCGTTAAGATCGCAGTAAAGTCGCGTCGCGAAATCGCGGCAAAATCGCGGTAAAATTGCGTCGCACTAGTGTGAATGGGGCCTTAGCTAGCAGTGCAGCCATGTTTTCAGGAGTCCTAGCAGTTTGCATTTCATATGCTTAAATTTCACTCATTATAACAATTCAAACTGTTGTAGCTTGTTTGAAACTCTAATATAATCTGAGTTGACAAAAGAAATCGATTAAAGTGTTTGACTTTATCCTTTTAATTACAGCTGTAAATCCTATTAGATCCCCGGAAATTGCTCTTTTTCAGAAATTTGATAAGGGTCTCTCTAAATATACCAAACACTTAATTTCCTAAATAATCCAGGCCACTAGAATAGCTATTGTTGTTGGAATGTTTGACAATGTCAAACAAGATCTGAATTGGATTATGATCAACAATAAGATGACCTGCATTTTACGTAACCACAGAACTAAATTTTATAATACTTGGCAACACTAGATACAATACCTGTCTTTTGATACTTACAATCTGAGACAGCGAAACCTTGACTGCCCTTATCCTACCCCTCACCCTATTTTTCATCTTTTCTTTATTTCTCTTATCTTTCTTCTGGTTACCTTTTATGTAGACCAGACTTTGAAAAACCTTAACATCTGATTTATGATCATTTGAAGAAGCCATGATATATAACATGAAGCCTGTTTTGTATGGTGATCCTCTTACAATATTGACCAAACAAGATATTAGCTCAATTATTTATTTTTGCTATCATTTATATATTTGCATTAGTCTCATCGATAATGGTTATGTCCCTACATTTAACAGGGATATTACTCATCTTTGGTCATATTAATAAGTAATTTATCTTTGTTTGTTATACAGTGCCATAAAAAAAGTATTCATACCCCTTGAAATTTTCCATATTTTGACATGTTACAACCAAAAACGTATGTGTTTTATTGGGATTTTATGTGATAGACCAACACAAAGTGGTGCATAATTGTGAAGTGGAAGGAAAATAATACATTTTTTTTAAAACTTTTTACAAATAAATATCTGAAAAGCGTGGCATGCTTTTGTATTCAGCCCTCTTTACTCTGATACCTCTAACTAAAATCTAGTGGAACCAGTTGCCTTCAGAAGTCACCTAATTAATAAATAGAGTCTACCTATGTGTAATTTATTCTCAGTATAAATACAGCTGTTCTGTGAAACCCTCAGGGGTTTGTTAGAGAACCTTATTGAACAAACAGCATCAAAAAGACCAACGAACACACCAGACAGGTCAGGGATAAAGTTGTGGAGAAGTTTAACACAGGGATAGGTTATAAAAACAAACATCCCAAGCTTTGAACATCTAGTGGAAAACTGTTCAATCCATCATCCAAAAATGGAAAGAGTGTGGCACAACTGCAAACCTACCAAGACATGGCCTTCCACCTAAACTGACAGACCAGATACAAAGAGCATTAATCAGAGAAGCAGCCAAGAGGCCCATGGTAGCGCTGGAGGAGCTGCACAGACCCACAGCTCCGGTTGGAGAATCTGTCCACAGGACAACTATTAGTTGTGCGCTGCACAAATCTGGCCTTTATGGAAGAGTGGCAAGAAGAAAGCCATTGTTGAAAGAAAGCCATAAGAAGTCCTGTTTGCAGTTTGCGAGAAGCTGTGTGGGGGACACAGTAAACATTTGGAAGAAAGTGCTTTGGTCAGATCAGACCTACATTGAACTTTTGGCCTAAAAGCAAATGCTATGTGTGGCGGAAAACTAACACTGCACATCACCATGAACACACCATTCCCACAGTGAAATGTGGTGGTGGCAGCATCATGTTGTGGGGATGCTTTTCTTCAGCAGGGACAGGGAAGCTTGTCAGAGTTGATTGGAAGATGGATGGAGCCAAATACAGGGCAATCTTAGAAGAAAACCTGTTAGAGTCTGCAAAAGTCTTGAGACTGGGGGAGGTTCACCTTCCAGCAGGACAACAACCCTAAACATACAGCCAGAGATACAATAGAATGGTTTAGAGCAATACATATTCATGTGTTAACCTCCCTGGCGGTATTTCTGAGTGTGGCTCGGGGTGGAATTTCAGTGCCATTAGCGGTAACCCCGAGCCACACTCGGGGTACCGCCAGGAAGAAATCGCTGGATCCTAGAAGAGGTTACTTACCTTGTCCCCAGGATCCCGCGATGTATTCCGGCAGTGTACGGCGGCCGGATCTTCCGCCTGATGCTGTGTGCCCCGGCTTCCGTTCCCTGCGACAGTCGCGTCGCAGGGGGGTGGAACCGGCGGCAAATTCAAAAAGTAAAACACACAAACGCACTGATATATTGAAAAGTAAGACCCCAAAAAATTTTTGAGGCCTGCTATAGCGCTTGCTTGAAATAAACCAGGATTGGACAATAGCTTGTCAGTACCCAAGGCTAGAATAATGGTGGGTTTCAAATAAAGTGCTAGGTGCTATCAAGTAATATAGGGATAAATTAATATACAATAAGTGATAAATAATAAAATTTGAAATAATTTAAAATAGTTGAGGTAGATATCACAATAGTAAAATAAACGACGGATAAGCAGTAATAATAATGGTGAGGAAGGTGCTATATATGAGTGATGGAGGCAATCCAAAAAATAATAATATCACAGTAAATAGATGTTGTGGGTCTTATATACCATACGGTATTAAGACCTATAATCGCTTTATGGCCACCAGGGCCAGAGAAGGCACTGCTGGGCACTGCTATACTCGGGATCCCCTCTCCTGGATAACCTCGATCCTCAGGGTCCGGTCAGGGTATACATGGTAAAAAAAAGGCTCCAGATAGTGTAGTACCATTAAAAATATCTTTAATAACGTAGATAGGTATGCAATGTATAAAAATGAAAAAACCGACAGCCGAAATTGTGCCCGTGAGTGGAGAGCGGTGAATACCAGCTTGCGTTCCACTTTACGTGGCACCATGACGTATGCAGCGTGCGTTCCACCTTACGTGCGTTTCGTCAATGCGCATGACGTCTTCAGACCACCATTATTATATTATAATTTATGATTTTGTGTTTCAAACTTTATCATACCCGAGATGTTATAAAGAAGAACAGTAAAAATAAATCATATGTAAATAGTTGGTTTGGGCTGCTCGTCCTTAAGAATTACATGCAAAATAATGGTACCGCTTTCAGCACCTAAAATTTGAAATAATCATACCGCCAGGGAGGTTAAAATGGCCCAGTCAAAGTAAAAACCTAAATCCAACTGAGAATCTGTGGCAAGACTTGAAAATTGCTATTCACAGACACTCTCCATCCAATCTGACAGAGCTTGAGCTTTTTTTGAAAGGAAGAATGGGCAAAAATGTCCCTCTCTAGGTGTGCAAAGCTGGTAGAGACATAGCCAAAAAGACTTGCAGCTGTAATTGCAGCAAAAGGTGTTTCTACAAAGTATTGACTCAGGGGGCTGAATACAAATGCATGCCACAATTTTTAGATAATTATTTGTAAAAAATTTTAAAAACCATGTATCATTTTCCTTCTACTTCACAATTTTGTGCCACTTTGTGTTGGTCTATCACATAAAACCCCAATAAAATGCATTTGTAGGTTGTAACATGACAAAATTTCAAGGGGTATTAATACTTTTTGTTGGCACTGTACATCTTGGATATGTTATACCTTTTATTATTAATAATATGTTAATTATTTCCATATTTTTTATATTTTATGCATTTGTCCTATGACAGGAAAACCAATAAATAGATTAAATCAGAAAAAAAAACAAAAATAAATCGATTCATTTTTAATGTGACTACCTGGCACAAAATACAGATTTAGTATTAAAACTTTCCATACTCAGATTTTTAATTTCACAACTGATGAAAAATAGGCAAACACCATTAAAACATATTTGGTCTCAGGCCATGGACAAATCACTAAAATCAAATGCGTTTTTACATTTTAGGCATCTGTTGTGATTATTTGGCAATTTCTGAATTGTAAGAGGGAAATTCAAATTACCTAAAGATGTCAAAAGCTATTGTTATGGCACAGGGCAATTTTCTATTGCTGCTATTAGCCACTTTCAAGGTTGAGTGGTGATGGCAGGTGGTCCAGAAGCTCCTGTGAATCTTGTGGGGAAGGAAAGATACCTACTGATAATTAGTTCTTGGCCAAGTTTAGACAAAGAAGCTATAGACATGTCATGCGTCGTCGGACAGAACATAGTTCTGTTTAATGATTCTTTACATTTGTAGTTAAAATAGACCATGCTATGTTACCAAAAGACTTAGGACAGCCCAACCAGGACATGGCAGGACATAGATTGGAGACTTCTCTTTCATCTTTTTTCTTTATTTAATGTCTAATCTCATGGTTCTTTCCCCCTGTCTTTTTCTGACTTTCTTTTCCTTTGCTCAGACAGGAAGCGTCTTACCTACTTTGTGCAGGCATTAGAGGTCGGAGAGCACACAGAGAGATTAGAAAGGGATCAGATCATGTCTTGCCCTTTTATTTTACCTTGTTAGTTTTTAATGCTGGTAAACTATTTCCTCTACAGCAGCAATGCTTTTTCATGACATATGGGTATATTAATATCCACCCATTTTCAGAAAGACTTTTGCTGCTTTTCCTGTGTTTTTTACCTATATGCAGATTAGACAGGTTCTGAGTGACATTGAAAGAAGCCAGTCAGTAGATGATCCCAGTGCTAATGCCATGGATGTATCTTCACTGTAATTGTGCTCTGCTAAGGGATAAAAAACCCTAAATTCAAAGTCAGATGACCTGCAAAACCCTTACACTGAATGCAACTAATTGCAAAATGTAATGGCTTATACCAAAAAATGCCTGCAAGGATTTAGCTTTATTTTGAAAAATCACTTTTTTTAGAGCAAAACTTGGTGGGTCTGTCAGGTTTCTGTGGTAGTGGGTCCTTGTAGAAAGCCAACTCAGGGTTCCCTAAGGCAGTGGTCCTCAACCCTGGTCCTCAGGGCCCACTAACAGACCAGGTTTGCAAAATAACTGAAATACATCCCAGGTGACATAATTTGCTGCTCAGTGATTGCAGTACTCTAGTCTGCATCTCCCTAAGGTAATACTTAAAATCTGGCCTGTTAGTGGGCCCTGAAGACTGGAGTTGAGGACCACTGCCCTAAGGCACCTGGATGTCCTGGATCCATGAGTTTCGAATGCCCAAGTCAATCTGGAGATGAAGGGTGGACAGCTCACCCTGTTTATTACCGTGATGGAGAACATTATGGAAACAACTTTCAATAGGTTGAGATTGTAGAAGGTATTATATATAGAAAATGTTACAGCTGTTAAAGAACTGCTCCCAAAAAACTTTTTTTATTATAAAGATACTAAAACTATAAAATAAAGTAAAGAATAGCATTATTAAATTCAGCAGCAATGATGGTAAGAGCAAAGTCAACAGTCCCAAAAATACAGTTCTCTCAAAGTAAATTGCCAATGTGTGCTTGAAAAACTACAGTACATAAGTTCAAAATATAGCAAGAGCTACATTTTAGACAGAAATCACTTCTCGTGTCAGCACCCTCCTTATGCCACAATTATACACTGAACAAAATTATAAACGCAACACTTTTGCTCTTGCCCCCATTTTTCATGAGCTGAACTCAAAGATCTAAGACTTTTTCTATGTACACAAAAGGCCTATGTCTCTCAAATATTGTTCACAAATCTGTCTAAATCTGTGTTAGTGAGCACTTCTCCTTTGCCAAGATAATCCATCCACCTCACAGGTGTGGCATATCAAGATGCTGATTTGACAGCATGATTATTGCACAGGTGTCCCTTAGGCTGGTCACAATAAAGGCCACTCTAAAATGTGCAGTTTTATCAAACAGCACAATGCCACAGATGTCGCAAGTTTTGAGGGAGCGAGTCAGTATCTGGTGTGACCACCATTTGCCTCACACAGTGCAATACATCTCCTTCGCATAGAGTTGATCAGGGTATTGATTTGATTGTGAACTGTTGGTCACTCCTCTTCAACTGTGCAAAGTTGCTGGATATTGGCAGGACCTGGAACACGCTGTCATTTGCGCCGATCCAGAGCATCCCAAATATGCCCAATGGGTGACATGTCAGATGAGTCTGCTGGCCCTGCAAGAACTGGGATGTTTTCAGCTTCCAGGAATTGTGTACAGATCCTTGCAACATGGGGTCGTGCATTATCATGCTGCAGCATGATGTGATGGTCGTGGATGAATGGCACAACAATGGGCCTCAGGATCTCATCACGGTATCTCTGTGCATTCAAAATGCCATCAATAAAATGCACCTGTGTTCGTTGTCCATAACATAGGCCTGCCAGTACCAAAACCCCACTGCCACCATGGGCCACTCAATCCAGAACATTGACATCAGCAAACCGCTCACCCGCACAATGCCATATACGCTGTCTGCCATCTGCCCTGTACATTAAAAACCGGGATTCATCCCTGAAGAGAACATCTCTCCAAAGTGCCAGATGCCATTGAATGTGAGCATTTGCCCATTCAAGTCCGTTATGACTATGAACTGCAGACAGGTGGAGGCCCCGATGAGGATGACGAGCATGCAGATGAGCTTCTCTGAGACGGTTTCTGACCGTTTGTGCAGAAATTCTTCTTTGGTTATGTAAACCAATTGTTGCGGCAACTGTCTGGATGGCTGGACAATCTTGGAGGTGAAGATGCTGGATGTGGAGGTCTTGGGCTGGTGTGGTTACATGTGGTCTGTGGCTGTGAGGCTGGTTGGATGTACTGCCAAATTCTCTGAAACGCCTTTGGAGATGGCTTATGGTAGAGAAATGAACATTCAATTCATGGGCAACAGCTCTGGTGGACATTCCTGCAGTCAGCATGTCAATTGCAGGCTCCCTCAAAACAAATTCTGTGGCATTGTGCTGTTTGATAAAACTGCACATTTTAGAGTAACCTTTTATTGTGGCCAGCCTAAAGTGGGGTACACACTGGTAGAAAATCTGCCGAAAATTCCCGTCCGAGGTAAAATCGTACGATTTTCGGCTAGTGTGTACACAACTTTCAGCAGCCAATGCCGACATTTTCAACGAAAAAAAATGGAGGGACAAACACCAAAATTTTTATTGTCCGTCCCCAGACGACCAATTTTCGTTTAATGTGTATGCAGTACGTCCGTGAAAAATCGGATACGAAAGACCGCGCATGATCTGAAGTTGCTGACAACCCAGAAGTCTAGGAACAAATGTGGCAAAAAAAAAAATCGGACGAGAAATTTCGTGAACATTTTTGCACTGTCAACTAAAAACGGTAATGAACGCTGAGCAAGAGAGAAAATTCGGAGGATATTTCGTCCGATTTTCGTCAAGTGTGCACGGGCCTTAAGGCACACCTGTGCAATAATCATGCTGTCTAATCAGCATCTTGATATGCCACACCTGTGAGGTGGATGGATTATCTTGGCAAAGGAGAAGTGCTCCCTAACACAGATTTAGACAGATTTGTGAACAATATTTGAGAGAAATAGGCCTTTTTTGTACATAGAAAAGTCTTAGATCTTTGAGTTTAGATCATGAAAAATTGGGGTAAAAACAAAAGTGTTGCATTTATAATTTTGTTCTGTGCAGTTGCAATATTCTATGTCATTCCCTCCACTCCTATCTTTTTTAAGTATGCCTGTACAATTAACATACTTTACAACAAAATATTCAGAGTCCTGCATAATCTCAGTAGAGTCTTTTTTTTTTAAGATGATGGATGGTTTGTGTTTAAGAGGGAAGACTGAAAATGTGTAAAGTTGCCTGCGTGACCTTACCCTTAGGGACTGTGAATAATGAGGCCACCTACTCTCAATGGGCCTATAATGATATTAAGCAAGATATGAAATATATATTTTAAACATGTATAGAGTTACTACAGTTGTCAAGGTTTTGTCTGCTGTCTGTGCTAGAATGCGTGTGAGAATCCTGGTTGTTAAGCTTTCTTGATTAATGAGATCTAATTAAATCCATTTGCTACTGGCAGTGGCATCCTATTTTTAGAGGATCTGACTCCCAGCGAGTGTGTTACAGCAACAGGAAAGGGTTGGAAATAGTACAGATATCATTGGAGGTACTTTGTAGGGTATTTTAGTATAATTTTACTAAACATTTATGGAAATAAACTTCCTACACAAGTTCACCATCCCCTCCTTCCTTTGCTGCTGCTTTACCAAAAGAAGCTACTAAGATTCCACAAATACCTTTTTGCATGAATGGACTCCATCTGGGTACCAGCAGCTTGCTACTTCCCAAATGATTCTGTGTCTGAGCTGAGACAGACAGTGACTCATACAGATCTGACCCTCAGAGGTTCACAAGATAGCATCTGGGAAAGCATCTGGGAAACAGCAGGCCACTGGTGCCTGGAGGGAGCCTGTCCCTGTCAACAGGAAGTACTTAAATGGTACTTGAGATCCTAGTTGTCTATGCTGCACAATACAATACAAACATTTTCCAGCACCCATGCCAATTGGCCTGCAAAAAAAAAAAAAAAAAAACAAGCAGTTTTTAAAGCAATTTGCTTTAAAGCTTGCATACAACCAAAACCTTTGTTCTTAAAGTCTAAATGCAGTCTAAATAACAAAAACAAAAATCAACACATGGGACATAATTCCTTATTCTCCACGAGGCATTTCTAACATCTAGACATGGTTCTCCGGGTATTATATGCTCTGTGTTCATTTCCTGAGCGTTCCTCTATGCACCCATGCTTTAGGACATTTATTTCCTTAACTGCTCTTTGCACTTATCTTCTTAAGGCATTATTTCACACTATGTTATGTGATATCTATCTGCACTGGGTGCCGTTTTCAGGCATGAACTGTTCTCATATACTTAATATTGGCACTTACTTTGCTTTTCTCCCCAAGTACACACTGGAACCAATGCAATTTCTGGTCATGGTTTCTTCTGCTCTCCTTGCCCTCTTGTCACTTTTCTTTTCATTTTTTCCATCACAATCCAGGCCTTGCTGTCGGGGACCCATTCTTTGGCACTTTTAGGCCTTTTTCCCAATTATTTATCAGGTTGGGATTATTAGTGATGAGCCTTTTTTACTATTATTGATCCTTTTAGATATGCTGTGAATCGACATAGCCCGGTCCGGTCCTTATCAATTTAGTGAGGTTAGACCTGGCTGGACTTTCTGTCCAGGGTTCACAACCCACCTTTGGATACACGGCGGAGATCCCTGGTATAGGGATACATGTGCTATGTTTCAGATACAAATTTTGGTGAGCCTCAATTCAAATACATCAATAATTATATAATGTTGCAACTTTTATGTTTAACTTACTTTACACTGTTTACATTTAGAACCTGTGTTGAGGTCACCAGCTTGTAATGTCCCAGAGGAAGCCTGCTGGCGAAACATGTCGGACATAAGTGGCCCCACTTACACAACTATGGTTCCTTGTATATCTTGTATCTTTATGCACTGATTTACTATCACGCACTGTGATTTGTTTTTATGAAGATATTGTAATAAAACTTTCATATTTTACATTGTTGTTTGATTTATTATTTATCTATCATACATCCAGCAAGCTCCACCTTCAAAATCCCACTCCTGGATTCACCACCCCCGCTAGACGGTCTCTTTGGGACTCAATTAGAGTCTGTGGGTTGTGGTATACCTTCACTCCTTCGTTCAATGTTATATACAGGGATGTGGTGCATGCTTGCTGGGTTTATTGGCAATTTAGGCTTGGCGCTCTTTCTACATATACATGGGACATAACTTACAGTCTGCAGGAAGTGTCCCTGGTGCCGATGTCTAAAGTAGGGCTAAATTCTGCAATATTTACCTCTCTTCAATGTTTCGCCTGCATCTTCGTCACAACTTCTTCCTGTGCCAAGCTGCAGCCATTCTCAATGGCAGGTGTGGGATTATACCAGTCTTGCAAATGCTCATGAGTGCAGTCATCCTGGCATACAGGTGCTGTGCCAGGATGTAGATTGAGCCATGCTTGCTGGTGAGCATGCAGGTAGGTTTCTTCTACTGCTAAAGAGAATTTGCATGTCTACTCTGCAATAAGGAGCCTGTCTGCTCCTAGTTTTCATAAGTGGGACATTCGCTTTAAGAAAAAAAGGTTTTTGTTGCATACATTTGCTAATACATGTGAAAGCCACACTGTCTTGTCCAGGTTCTTCTTTGAAGTGTGGTCCCTAAGGCCAGGTTTACACTTGACCTTCTTTAAACATTATTAAAACTTTCTTTATGTTCGTTTGTACACTTGTTTTTCAAGTGTTCTCAGGCTTAAGAATTTTTGTTTTAGCCAATGGAAAGCTAGTTACTAGGAGAAGGAGAGGCAAGAAATTGCATGAGAAACAGGTTACACATGTTTTCAGGCATCCTTCAGTCACTCTCATTGGCGTCTGTGGGGACCAAAATACTTGACTTTGCCTCAAAGAAGCTCATCTACTTTTTGATCTTCAAGCAACATGATGATCAGGTGTGAATGGGCAACACTGAATATAATGGGAATCTTGATATTTAGCATTGACGCATTTTGGGAAACACGCTTCAAATCCCTCAAGTGTGAACTTGGCCTTCAGTCTAAGTCAACTAAGCTCCTATCTTGGTACATTTATAGCAATAAATAATCTGAGGGTAGGTATGCCTGGAGGTAACCTATTCTACCTTAAAGGTGCAAGAACACATTAGCCATCCAGGACAACTTAATGGCAGTTAAAGACTTCCAGTGAGCCTCTGCACCAAATCCAGCAAACAATACAAAAATGACAATTGCGGCAACCTTTAACCCTTTCACTGCCTGGGCCATTTTTTTTTTTGTATATGAAACAATTAAACCTACAAAACTGTGTATATTTTCTGAATGCAGAGACCCTGACAGCTCATTCATTTAGAGTTCAAATTGACAAGCTCCCTATATGATAACATAGTGCAGGTCACAGCCAGGTTCTCATTAATTAGAAATCAGGGGTCCTTTAGACCTCTAATATCACCCTTGTATCCAGTTGAAGCTAATCAAGAACAGAATAGAATATGGATTTGTACTGGCTAGCTGCCATTACTGCTGGGAAATTTTTTAATTGTGTTGTTCTGTGAAACACCCTATTCATGTGCAGTTTACTGAGTTATTGATTGGTATTGCCTTTTTTTTTTTTCCTAGTTGTCTATGCTGATCTGATGACATCAATATATTGAGTCTCTGACACGAAACAGTTATGCATATCAGAAAAGTCAGAGTAAAGACAAAAGTCCTCATCAGCAGATTTCTTGCATTCCAACTTACATATATTCCAATATAAGCTGTAATACATCTCTGATTTGTCTAATGTAACATATTCCATGTACTCCTCTGTATCCAACTATGCTTTTAGAGCATTTCAAGTGCCTTGGGACATGGAATCTGCTAATAAGTTGGATAAGGGCTTGTGTACACAATTATTCAGATTTTCTTCTAATATGCATTTGTTAAATTATTTAGAAGGATCTTAGAGCTTAATAGCATTCTCAGTATAATCGTTGCATATAAAGGACCAGTGTATCTAGTTACTTAAAGCTCAACTCTGGGAAACTTGAAAATTGTTTCATTGCTCCTTTAGGACTTGTTAAATAAGGTTTTCTTACCTGACCTTCCACTCTGCACTGCTAGGCTAGTCCTCTCAGTTTCTTCTCTGCTATTCTCCAGCAGTCTAAGGTACTGATGTCATCAAGATCAAATCAGGGTCCATATACCTACTTTGGACATGACTGAGAATCAGGTAATTAAAACGCTTTCAATCTCCCATAGACTAAACAGGCAATTAGTCCTTGAAGTGCAGGTGCAATCCTACTGGAAGGGATCATTTTTGAGATTTTTGGGATTCCCAAGGCTTTAAATCTTTAACTATGCCTGAACAGCATTCTGCCTTTTTAGGCTAATTTTCTGTGCTGGTATCATTCATGGCATGTTTAGGATGTGTGGTTGGGTAGTTCCTAATTGTAGGTGACCTAGTTAGTTACTTTTCCATCTTTCAGAGGTAATCCCTCAAAATGTATTTTTCTAAAGTAACCTGTCTTGTAAAGTTATGTCAGTTGAGACTCTGGAGTTCTAACAAGCATGCAGAAGTCATTCTCAGATGTAGAAGAACAGAGTGACTGTGCCAGGAGGAGTTATCGTGGCAACCAATACATACAAGAGAGAGCAGGCTTCTGTTGTACTATTTGCATAGGATTAATCTGTATGCACCATTAGAAGGCATGGGCATTGACCGGGGGGGGGGGGGGGGGGGAGAGTCAAGCCAGAAAAATAGCATTGACATCAGTGCGGAGGAAAGTAGTTAAAGTGGATCTTCACTCACATATAACATCATCCTAACGGTCTCTCACCTCCCAATAACCCTTTGGAATTTTTATTTTTTTAGGTAACAAGTACCTTTTTCAACAGGTACTCTCTCCGCTGCCTCATTCCTTGCCTATGAGCAGATTACATAGCCCTCCATTGGCGCCCCCGCCCACATCCTCCTGGGATACATGCAGAGTAGGGGGTTGGCTGTAAGAGATCAAGTCACAGCTGGCTTCCGAAATAAAGATGGCAGCTAGGGAACAAAAACAGTGATGTGGACTTCAGGTTATAAAGGCAGCACTGTACTCCTTGGGCTGGTATGTGTTTTTTTTTTTAAAGTCAGCATCTACAGTACATGTAGCCACTGACTTTTACAGCTTAGATAGCCAGGTGTTCCTCTTTAGGGAATGCTAATGTGATACCGTCCCAAAGGTTTCAGTACTTTATCAATTGCTGTCCTATGTTAAATATGTAGATCTGAATTTTGACTTCAATCTTTTAACCAGAGATCATTTCCAGTCATCAGTTGCATAGTTTATCCTGGAAATATTTTACATAAATCCGTATAGGCTTTCATACATTTTTGCCAACAGTCTAGAAATGCTCTTTTGCTGGTATGTAACAGTGATTGATATCCATATCTCAAAGCTGAGATTTTGTTGTGAGAATTGTACAATTTCAGTTGAGTGTTTGTTGGTTTCATTTTTACATTTTACCACTGCTAGCAGATTTACAGAAACTCATTGCCATTAAAGTGTATCTACATCCAAAAGGTCTGGTTGTAACTTTTTGGAGAACCCATACCTCAAAAACATGTGAGGTTCCCCTTACAATTTGAACCAGACCCTCTTTTCAGGCATGTAACCTGGGTGGCCAGGAAAGGGAAGGAAGCAAGCATTGGATCCCCCTTCCTGAACTAGGCCAGGCAACATCACTTTCAATATTGGGGGAGTACCTTGCAAGGAGGGGGGCGCAGCCAAGCTTCCACCCTTGCAAGTCATCTTATCCCAATGCTGAGGGACAAGGGCTTTTTTCTCACATTCGGTCCCTCAAAAAGGATGCGCAGGATTGTTGGAGGACTTATGAAGGAATTTTGAAGCCTTTATAATTAGGGAGCCCCAAAGACATCCACCTCTTCCCAGGGGAATGAGTACAGGGTTAACTTAGTTCCCCTTACCTATTCCCACAAGAAGTTAAAGGTAAGTAAATACATTCACACTGTGAATAGCCCCTCAATAATAAATAAAATTTAAGCAATGTCCCCCAAAGTAAATAAATTGTTAATCACATTGTCCAGTGATATAAGTTAATTGTCAATCACCACCATCTGTCACCCAACAATATTTTCCTGTCACATTCCAGTCGCCAATCATAGTGATGGGGATCACAGGTGACATAGCTGACCAAATGTGGCCAATGACATTACCTGGCATGTAAGATGTGATGTAAACAGCCAGGGATTCCGACAGGTTAACTGGGCTGTTTGGCCCTAGGTCCAACCTGAACCTGAATCCCACCCTTGATCAAAATACCAAAAAATTTGATCTGCTTTGTGTGCGTCCAGCAGCGATCACCACATGCTTCGATCGCCACTCTGGCTCTTCAGACAGCCACGGATACTGTAGCTAGCCCCTTACAAATGGATAAAACAACTGCAATCATCAGCCGATTCCTGCCTGTCATTCGCTGTCAAAAATGATTTACACCAAATCAAATTCAAGAACTGATGCTAGTTCCACTTCAATTGCATTTAAAGTAGAAGAAAAGCTCAAATAAATCTATTCTTAAAGGAGAAGTACAGCTCCTTTCACAGGAGTGCAGTTCATTCTGTGCTCCTGTGACCTGTTGCCAGCAGACAGCAGGCTGAAGCCCGCTATCGGCTGACGTCACAGAGCCAATCCAGGCCTGGGCAAGATCGCAACCAAATGGTCAGGATCAACCCATATGCCTGGACTGGCACCCGACTCAGCCTCTCAGTGAGCCTCTGAGAGCCTGAGCCAGCGGCTCCCGCCCCCTCCACAGCCCAGCGCTTCAGTGGAGGGGGCAGAGCAGACAGCGGGGACTGATATTTACCAGCTCTCTGTTCAGGAAGCCCTGAGAACTGAGCAACGGCAGTGTTTGATCGCTCGGTTCTCAGTGTTGGAGCCAACAGGGGACCGATGCTGCATTCATCTAGGTAAGTATAATTTAAAAAAAATATATATACCTATATATATTACCATACTTCTCTTTTAAAAATGTTCCCTCCCCTCTCTTCCTACCTATCTTGCCTAACCTGTATTAAAAAAAGATCTGTATACTTCCTTTTTTTTTTTTTTTATCCGCCGTGGTCTGGTCATGCGATCCTGCAGCTCTGTGTAAGGGATCACTCGACAATGGATCTGGATTCCAGGAGCTGTGACGTCACCTATTTGTGCTCCCTCCTCTCCTCTGCAGCAGCCACTCAAGTACCTGAACTGCAGGATCATGTGACCAGACCGAAGTGGAATAAAAATAGGTATACAGATCTTTTTTATACAGCCAAGGCAGGATAGGTAGGAGAAGGAGGGACGGAACATTTTTAGGAATAGTTATAGTTAGGCTTTTCTAAGTATTGTTACTAACTACATTAAATTATGTGTTTTTTTTTTTTAAATCAGCCTGGTGTTCAGGTTTAACAGCTTGGTAGTAAACATAGAGGGACCTTTCAGCAATGTTATCAAGGCTACAATGTAGCATTTGTTTTAATTCAGTAGAGTGTTCAGTAAACAACTCCTAATGCACTTGACAATGCTGCCAGATTCTCCAGCTGGATAATGCTGGTAAAGCTTACTTATCAGCGCCCTAACCCTTGTTTTCACCAGATTTCTTAATCCCTGTAAAAGCCTCAGAAAAATGCACTCATTCCCCAGCTTGCTTCATTGTGGCCTGTTAAGCAGTTTATGTAACAATTCTTGTATAATGAATGGGCTATAGCATTCTATTCATTGAGCGCTGGAGATGTGTCCCTCTGCAAATCAGCCACATTCAAGTGAACAAGGATGAAAACTCAAGTGCATGAAAGCACATCCATTCAATAACGTCATTGTGGAAACAAATGGGAACTATGAATTGGTCATCACTGTCAGTGGTAAAAGAATAGAACAAAAAAGATATCCCAAAGCCCAAATATAAGAATTCAATATAAGAAAGAGTAATAGAGTGCACATTATAAAGTTTGTCAGCTTAAAATGTCTTTTATATAACTTGTATCCAGTATGCATTGCAATACTTAGCATTCAGTGTTTAGTAAATTTAAAGGAAATTATATAATAGTTTTGGGTCAATTTAAAATTATTTTGTAAGTTTTTATGTTTTTAAACTGATGTTGGTAGTTTTGGCTGTTTATATAAAATCTTTTTAATTTCAATAAATATACTTTCTTACACATCGGGATTTAGTAAAGAGTACACTCACGACATTGCTACAGACCATTATGGGTTTTCTTGAAAGAAAAGACAGCTGAAGTTGCTAGCTTTCAGACTTGTCCTTTTGAAACTCCATATGGCCCCATCTGACTAGAGCAGACAGGAAAGTTGGGGGTGCTAAACCTCTCCACTGAGTCATTCAGCTTCATGTATAAATTTTATCTTTAGCTTTAAAGCTCTGTAAACGGGAGCCTTTTTCAAAAAAGTGGCAAAGATTAGCCTGCTAAACATAAAAAAGCATAAAATAAAACATAAAAAGCATGAAGCTCCACATGCTGCCTGAAATGTAAACATTAAACAGTATTACAAGCTTTTTTCCCCTCCCATCCCCAACATCCATTCCTACATTTGAAAAAAATCTACTTTACAGATCAATGTTTTTTTTCCAACCAGACACATTGGGGTTTATTCACAAAAAGCAAATAGACTGTTCACTTTGCATGGGAAGTTGCACTTTGCAAGAGAATTAACCCTATACAGCTGCCTTCACCCATTCATGTCTACAAATGGTAGTACGCACCAAAAATTTTCAGCGTGTTTACACTGCATGGCAAATGTGCTCCTGTACATGTAGCCTTAAAGTGGAGTTCCACCCCTCCCTCCAATAATTAAAAGTCATCAGCTACAAATACTGAAGCTGCTACCTTTTATTATTAGGGCACTTAACTGTCCAGGCATCCAGCGGTGTCCTCACCAACAGATTCTTGAATTAGATCTCAAGGGGGCTGGTGCCACCATCTCAGCTAAGGGAGGGAAACCAGCAGTGAAGCCTTGCGGCCTCACAACCAGTTTCCTACTGCGTCTGCACGAATTGTGCTGTGCTCTGTAAATAGGCCAGCTGCGGGGGGGGGGAGGGAAGAAGGAGCCGAACTTCTGGCTATCTTCGCTGTGGTGAAAACTAGGTACCTTCTCCCCCTCAAAAGGTGCCAAATGTTTCAGAGGAGGGAGGAGGCAGACAAGCGGAGCTTGCCCTTTTGGGTGGAGCTCTGCTTTAAGCCTGGTACACATGGTACATTTTTTTTTATTGAGCCAAGTGGGCTCAACGAAAAAAAAAAACTGATAAGCTCTGGAAGAGAGATTTTACCTCCCTTCTGAGCTATTTTGTTCTGACAGGGGGACCAACCAGAACACACCGGTCAGCTCTCGCAGCCATTGACTGAGAGCGCTGATCAGATGCTGATCAGCTGCTGGTTTCCCAGCAAGCTCGTTAGACAGAAGCTGCCGGCCATGAGATCGGCTTCTGCCAAACAAGGACCCGTACACATGGGCCAAATGCCGGCCGGTATCTACTGTACAGGCTGATTTTGGCTGATATTTGGCCCATGTGGACCGGGCTTAAGACTTTGTTGCTTTGCACTGCTTTGTCAAATACTGTACACTTGTTTACCGTTGACTTCTGTCTGCCAGGACAGCTTAGATTACAAGACTAATTAAAAACAATTACCAATATATTGGTAGAATGACAGTTCACAAATGCTTCAAATGTTCAGTTTTATTTTTGCTGGATTTCAGCTTTACATGCTAGCACAAAGGCAAGAAATCTACCTAAGTGAAATGGTTTGCCTACATTATCATTCCCTGACTTTGTCCAGCCATGGCTTTATTTAAAAAGTCTATAGTTCTGCTCTGTGCTGAGTTAGTAAACTTAAAATAATTTAATCTAGCAATGTTTTTGATTTACTTGGGTTACGTTGTAGACATTACCCCATAGGTCCTTACAGCCGTTACTCCCACATCATCCAAGTTAGTCATACTTCTCCTTGTTCTACACATGAAAGGCGTCTTAAAACTTTGATGAAAACATCAAAATCATTGTCTAACCATGCAAATAATTTAATTAAAACAACACAAAGAATAAAATAATCTGAGGTCTTAAAACTACTTCTCCATCTGCTTTTATCAGTCACCAGTGATTCATTTAAAGAAGAAAGGTCTTAGCAGTATTGATTAATAATCTGGAAGGTCCAAGAGCATCCAGTGGGGCTGTGTATACATGCTGGATATGTCTGCCTGACTTGCATCTTTTATTGTACTTTAGAACATGCCAATTCATGGACTGAAGCAATGAGGATCCTCCACCAGCAGATGAAACAAAATCAATAGATTATGCTAATGTTGCAGAGCTGGAAGCCTTCTATACATCCCACTCAAAGGTAAAAATCAATATATACTATATCAGATAAGCAACTGTGCACTTTTATACTGCATTTGCTTTTCAGCAATTAATTTCAAATATTATAATATATAGCCCTACTTATACAAACACACAGCGGTCATATCTCGAAAATATCAATATGTGATTCACTTTTTATTTGCAAACATTACACATTATACATTGAGACAAATCCTCAATCATTTAGATTTAGTAGCTTGATTGCTAGTGTTTGTGAGCCTATAGAGAGGGCATTGAGCGCTTTAACATACACCATCTGCCCAAGTATATACTTCAAGTTAACATCAAAGAAGAGATATCCATCTCTCCTTTCATGGGAAGGAAATTAAAGATTCTTTTATTTGGTATCCTTGTCAAACACCAAAAGAGGTTTTGATGCATGCTAAATAATTCTTGATCTTATATCTGAATGTTTGCAGCTGTATATTGAACCACAAAAGATGGTTTGAGAAAAGACACTGTTTGTACAACAATAAAGCATCCACTATGTAATGACAGTAAACATGTAAATTGCTTTTTTTTTATGTTACCTTGTGTTTGTATTTGATATACAGAATTTCTAAAAATAGGAAACGATGGAAGTAATTTTATTTATTATAATAACTTTTATCATGATTAACGTAAAGTAAATCAGTGAGAATACAAATTTGAAAAACGTAATTGTTGGCTGTGTTTTACAGGTGTGGGCTTGTAAAGTCTTGCAAGGCTCAACTCTCTGCATTTGTATTCAATATTATTGGCTCTGATAGATTGATTTTCTTAGGAAATAGAGCAGCCTTTCTCAACTTTTTTAACATGCTGCAAATTATCATTAGCGAGAACATAGTTGCAGAAAGTTTTAAAGAAAATTATAAAGAATGTAGAATACCAAGGGCATTTGACTTCAACACAGACCTTTTTTAACACCCTTCTGCTCCACATGACCACATTTTTTTCTGTAATAATTATAATTACAAAAGGTATAAATACACACCCCAAACTTGCTCATTCTTGTCTTTATGGACCTTGCTTTGTGCACTGGTGCGCAGTCATGTTGGAACAGGAAGGGGTCATCCCCAAACTGTTCCCACAAAGTTGCGAGCATGAAATTGTCCAAAATGTCTTGGTATGCTGATGCCTTAAGAGTTCCCTTCACTGGAGCTAAGGGGCCAAGCCCAACCCCCGAAAAACAACCCCACACCATAATACCCCCTCCATCAAATGATTTGGACCAGTGCACAAAGCAAGTCCAGTTTGGGGATGGCCCCTTCTTGTTCCAACGTGACTGTGTGCCAGTGCACAAACAGGGTCCATAAAGACATGGATGAGCAAGTTTGGGGTGGAGGAACTTTACTGACCTGCAAAGAGTCCTGACCTCAGCCTGATAAAATACCTTTGGGGTGAATTAGAGCGGAGACTGCGAGCCAGGCCTTCTTATCCACATCAGTGCCTGACTTCACAAAAGCGCTTCTGGAAGAATGGTCAAACATTCCCATAGACAACCTCCTAAACCTTGTGGACAGCCTTTCCAGAAGAGTTGAAGCTGTTATAGCTGCAAAGGGTGGGCGAACTCAATATTGAACCCTATGGGCTAAGACTGCAATGCCATTAAAGATCATGTGTGTGTAAAGGCAGATGTCCCAATACTTTTGACAGTATAGTGTAAAATTAATATTTTTAGGCACAGACAATATAAACTGTAGTATTTCCTTACACCTGGGTCCTTAGATAATTTTCCTCATACATTGGTGGCCAGTAGAGAAATGCCCTGGTACATTTGTGGTCAGTGGGGAAGACCCCACTGAATTGGAGATCAGTGGAAAAGTCTGCCCCTTAGGGCTGTAGGTGAGAGATCAATCTTTCACTGCTCAAGAAATTCCTAGCATCTTGAGGCTAGGAAACCCTGTTTGAGAAAGAGAGGAATAGAGAATGCTCAATTAGCGAATGAAGTCAAAAACCCAATCAAGTGCAAATGAATTAAAAAAAGATTTTTGATTGCATATGACTGGATGGTCCAAGCAAACACAGCTTCATCCTCTTCACTAAGCTAAAAGAACAGTCTCCACTTTTTAGTTAATTAATCCCAATTTATGAGGCCAGAATCAGGATATCAGACTGAAAACTTGCACTTTTGAAAATAAATCATCAATTTCCCTTTAGGTTGCCTCATTTGCATTTGCTAAAAAATACTATGCCTATATCCCCATCTCCCACTGAAGAATAATTTTCCAATCTTAAGACAATTGTGTATAGCAATGTCAAACATAATAGTCTATAATATGTTTATAATGGTAGTGAAAGCTCTTCTTTTTTTTTTAAGCATTTATAGTAGCTGTCTGTGTCCCCATTGGGGAGATTCACCCCTCTATTTACAAACCCAATTCCAAATAAGTTGGGACACTGTACAAATTGTTATTAAAAAATGAATTGACTAATTTACAAATCTCATAAACTTATATTTTATTCACAATATAATATAGATAACATATCAAATGTTGAAAGTGAGACATTTTGAAATGTCATGCCAAAAATTGGCTCATTTTGGATTTCATGAGAGCTACACATTCCAAAAAAGTTGGGACAGGTAGCAATAAGAGGCCGGAAAAGTTAAATGTACATACTGTATAAGGAACAGCTGGAGGACCAATTTGCAACTTATTAGGTTAATTGGCAACATGATTGGGTATAAAAAGAGCCTCTCAGAGTGGCAGTGTCCCTCAGAAGTCAAGATGAGCAGAGGATCACCAATTCCCCCAATGCTGCAGCGAAAAATAGTGGAGCAAATATTAGAAAGGAGTTTCTCAGAGAAAAATTGCACAGTGCATAATATCATCCAAAGATTCATAGAATCTGGAGCAATCTCTGTGGGTAATGGTCAAGGCCAGAAAACCATACTGGATGCCGGTGATCTTTGGGCCCTTAGACTGCACTGTATCACATACAGGAATGCTACTGCAATGGAACTCACAACATGGGCTCAGGAATACTTCCAGAAAACATTGGTCCGTGAACAAAATCGGCTAAAACTCTATAGGCCAAAAAAGAAGACATATCTAAACATGATCCAGAAGCGCAGGCATTTTCTCTGGGCCAAGGCTCATTTAAAATGGACAGTGGCAAAGTGGAAAACTGTTCTGTGGTCAGACGAATCAAAATGTGAAGTGTTTTTTGGAAAACTTGGACGCCATGTCATCCGGACCAAAGAGCACAAGGACAACCCAAGTTGTTATCAGCGCTCAGTTCAGAAGCCTGCATCTCTGATGGTATGGGGTTGAATGAGTGCATGTGGAATGGGCAGCTTACACATCTGCAAAGGCACCATCAATGCTGAAAGGTATATCCAAGTTCTAGAACAACATATGCTCCCATCCAGACGTCGTCTCTTTCAGGGAACACCTTGCATTTTACAACATGACAATGCCAGACCACCTACTGCATCAATTACAACATCATGGCTGCGTAGAAGAAGAATCCGGATACTGAAATGGCCAGCCTGATGTCCAGATCTTCCACCCTTAGAAAACACTTGGCGCATCATAAAGAGGAAGATACAACAAAGAAGACCTAAGGCAGTTGAGCAACTAGAAGCCTGTATTAGACAAGAATGGGACAACATTCCTATTCCTAAACTTGAGCAACTTGTCTCCTCAGTCCCCAGACATTTGCAGACTGTTAAAAAAAGAAGAGGGGATGCCAGACAGTGGTAAACATGGCCTTGTCCCAACTTTTTTTGCCATTTATTGATGTAATGAAATTTAAAAACAACTTATTTTTCTCTTAAAATGATAAATCTTCTCAGTTTAAACATTTGATATGTCATCTATGTTGTATTCTGAATAAAATATTGAAATTTGAAACTTCCACATCATTGCATTCTGTTTTTATTCACAATTTGTACAGTGTCCCAACTTTTTTGGAATCGGGTTTGTATACTGGTCACTATTTTCATACCATAGAAGGAAAGTGAGAGACAGTCCAAAATGTTAAAACAAGAAGAAAGGTGAAAATCTTCGAATGTGAACACCAGTTCTGGGGACAAATGTCCAAGAGGGGAATTCTCCTCGCCTCTGTAGCAGGAAGTACACAGACATTTCCTCAATTTACACAAATTTACATGGATGGCAAAACATAAACTGACAGTGCTTTTAAGGGTTTTGTCTAGACATACACCTAAAATATTTAAGAAAAAATTGCACACTATAAGGGCTTGTTACCCAAGGTAGGGGGAATTCCCCTCTTAGACAGCTGTTACCTAAACGGGTGCCCCCAGTGAAAAGTTTGTAATTACCTCTTGTTCTGGTGAAAACTCCCCAAGTGGTGCAAAGATGGCAAAAAAAAACAAAAAATTTACAGAGGGTCTAACCCTTCCCCAATCTATCCAAAACAAAGAATAATACCTTTACAGTATAACCATTGGTGGCTCGAAATGGTTGCAATTAAAGTGGTGGTAATAAAAAAGGAAAAAAAAAGAAAAACAAAACTTTCCCTTGCAAAATAATAGCATAATGTGCTAGTATGCATCACATATTAGCACATTATGAAATAATTACCTTAAAACAAAGCACTCCAGTGGCGCGCTGTCACCCCTGAGGGGGCTTCCAACTTCCCCTGGTCTTCCATCCAGGTTTGTTGTGGGAGGGGCTGGAGCCGCGATTACATCACTCCCTCGCATGTGCGCAGGAGCCCTTCGGTTATGGCACGGTGCTCTGAAGGTCCGGCACAGTATGCTGGACCTTCAGGGTGCATGCGCCACTGATTATACCGGCTGCATCCAGGGTGAATATTTCCTAAACAGGAAGATATTCATTTTACCTACAGGTAAACCTTAATATAGCGGACTTTACTATCGCTTTAATACCCAAATGTATGTTCTTAAGTACAAATACTCCTCCCATACGAGAAACTAGTCTGTGACTAAACACTATTAAAAAAAAAACAAAACAATGAAATGTAAGAGCATTTAAAACACAAAGCTTAACTTTTTAATTTTTTCCTATATTGTTATTGGACTGTTCATATAATATATTCTTCTCTCTGGCTTCTATAAAGAGAATCTAACAAAACTGCGGAGATCTGTCTGAAAAGCATCTTCAATCATCTGACGGCAGGCATCACAGTCAAACCCCCAGGCACATTCTTGCATTCTGTTCTATATCACATTTGGCTCATCCAGATGTTCAGTATTTGTGCTGAACTTCGGAAGAACTAATGGATTAAAAGAAGTTGATGTCTGGGCTTATAAACAGCAATGCAGAATACATATCCTGATATTTCATGCTCCCAACTTCGTAAGAACAGTTTGGGGATGGCCCCTTCTTGTTCCAACATGACTGCGTGCCAGTACACTAACAGGGTCCATAAACACATGGATGAGCGAGTTTGGGGTGAAGGAACTTCACTGGCCTTCGCAGAGTCCTTACCTCAACCAGATAGAACACTTTTAGGATGAATTAGAGTGGAGACCTCACAAATGCGCATCTGGAAGAATGATCAAACATTCCCATAGACACACTCCTAAACCTTGTGGAAAGCCTTCCCAGAAGGGTAGAAGCTGTTATAACTGCAAAGGTTGGGCCAACTCAAAATATTGAACCCTACAGACTAAGTTTGGATGCTATTAACCACTTTACCACCGGAGGATTTTGCTGTCTTCCGTCCAGGCCACTTTTTGCGATTCCTCGCTGTGCGACTTCAACTGACAATTGCGCGGTCGTGCGACGCCGTACCCAAACGAAATTTACGTCCTTTTTTTCCCACAAACAGAGCTTTCTTTTGGTGGTATTTGATCACCTGTGCGATTTTTACTTTTTGCGCTATAAACAAAAAAACAGCGTTTATTTTGAAAAAATAACAATATTTTTAACATTTTTTTATATGAAATTCCCCCCAAAAAAGATGTAAAAACCAATTTTTGAAAAAATTTTTGGCCAATTTGTTTTCTGCTACCTATGTTTGGTAAAAAAAATCGCAATAAGCGTATTTTGATTGGTTTGCGCAAAAGTTATTGCGTTTACTAACAAAGGGAAAGATTTCTGTCATTTTTGGTGTTTTTTTTTTTAACGCGTAATGGCGGTGATCTGCGATTTTTTTGTGGGACTGCGACATTGAGGCGGACAGATCGGACCCTTGACTGACATTTTTGACACTTTTGGGGGTACCAGTGACATTACTGCAGTAATCAGTGCTATATATATGCACTGTTACTGTAAAAATGACACTGGCAGGGAAGGGGTTAATTTTATTGGAAAGGGAGGGGTTAATGTATGCCTGGTGCTTACTGACGTGTAGGGGGGAGGTGACTGAGTGAGTCATGGACAGATCGGATGTCCAGCTATGCTGAACAGTCCGATCTGTCACTCCCTGTCACTATGGAGATCCGTCCGCTTGTGTTTACACAGGCGGGCGGATCTCCACACTAGATCCCCGGCGATCGGGGCAGAGCAGCGGCGATCGCCGCTGCTCCTCCCCTGGCCCGACTCCCGCTGTGAATGAAAACAGCGGGAGCGAGCCTCCGGCGGCGCGCAAGCGCCGCCCAGAAGGGGGAGTGTCTGACGACGTTAATACTACGTCGCCAGACGATAACGAGCCACTCTGCCGCAGTAGTATTACTGTGAGCAGACGTAAAGTGGTTAAAATATATGTGCGTGTAAATACGTCCTAATACTTTTGGTAATATAGTGTAGCTTGCCGGGAGAGGAAAAAAGAGCTGTTAGGCTTAATCTAGGTAAAGTTGAACTCTAGACAAAGGGCTACTGTAAATACACAAAAAAAGAAAACGAATGCAGCCTCCACATCTAAGAATTGGTAAACTACAAAATAATACATTTAGTTTTTGGGTTTAATAATGCTTCAAAGTTAAATTATTTTTAACACAAACAGTGTAAATACCTAAAATTGACTTGGTTTAAGCGTGTTGCATTGGAGGTAAATAGTCTGATTGGTTCTGTATCTCAAAAAGCATTTTTACTGGAGTTCAGCTTTAACAAATTTAGTTGGAACTAATTTTGAAATATAAGTGTAAAGTGTCCGCAGTGATATAGTTTGTGAGTATGGTATTATTTGGTAGTAAAGCATAGCAGTGAAATGTGTTGGATGGCACTTGTATTAGTCTAGATGGCTTTTAAGTTAAAGAAATCACTGACCTAGCAAATTCATATGCTACTCCATCAAGATGTGAAGGCAGAAAATTGTAGAATGGATAGATAAAGTAAATCATCTTAAATAAAAATCAGATGAGTAGGGTTCCCATCCTCAAAACTCCATCTGCATTATAATTCAAGCCATGCTCAGACACCAAACTACTGTATGTCTGTTGTCCCTCCGAATAATGATTTTCCAGAAAGAAATACGAATATTAGCGAATTAGTGCACTTTTATTATCTAGTCTCTTATAGTGAAGGTGGGCATCATTCTACAACATTAAAATAATAAAAAAATATATAAATAATAAGTATCCACAAAATACTTGCTATTACCTTTATTACCAAGAAAATGTTACTCTGTGCTTTCTGATTTAGCTTCCCTTGTGATTAGCACTCCCTATCTTAATTTTCAAGCCTTGACAAACCACCATTTTAGTGTTAAAAAAGATGGCCTTGGTGACAATTGAATAGAAATTATTAGACAGAAAGAAGCCTGATGGAGAAGCTTAGCCATGAAGTCAGGGAAAATCAGACACCAGTGGAAAAATTAAGCCAAAGAAACCCAATTAAAAGTCGGACACAGAAGAGACTTTTCTTGTAATAAAGGTAAAAGCAAGCAACTTGTGCTTTAAACTAAGTGTAAAATCTTGTTTTATTTCAGCCTATATGTACCAAGGATTTCCTTGTGAAAGTAGTTCCAGAGTACTAAATCTAAGAAGTTAAACTTCATTTGACATAAGAAAGTCTGTAAACTAGGCTGTGTGAATAGAATTCTTGCCCAAATGAAAAGAAAAAGCAGGTGTTTGGTAGATGCTGGATGTTTGAACCACCTGACAGTTTCTTATACTGTATGTTTGGTAGCCTCTATTTGTGAGTAGTGATGGACTTGGGTTCATGCTGAATTCTTTCCAAACCCAAGTTAATTCATACCCAGAAGTTAGCTGTCATTACTGGGACAATGATCTGCACTAGGGATGATCGAACTTTTGAAAAGTTCGGTTCGACCAGAACACCCGAACTTCCCGAAAGTTTGGGTCTGGATTCCAGAACCCCATTGAAATCAATGGGACGTGAACTTCGGTAATCAAAAAACACCATTTTGAAGCCCTAAAACCCAGTAAATGCCCCTAAAAAGTGCCCGGGATTTTGGGTCATGCCCCAGGGACTATTAATCACACAAAAGTTCTTAAAAATTGTTGTTTTTGATAAAGAGCCAATTATTGAAAAAATTATTGAAAAAAAATGAGATTTCTTTGGATTTAGTGTCTGGGGGGTCTAAAAGTGTACCTGTGAAGTTTCAGCTCTGTAGCATGTCCAGAACCAGAAAAAAAAAGATTGTTTGTCTTAGAATTGCAGTAGAGCAGGGATAGGGCTCCGCCATTTTCACACCTGGGCGTTTTTGTTGCAGGCGTTTTTTTGGGCATTTTTTGGGCGTCTTTGGAGGCAGGCATAACATCTGAACTTCTGTATAGGAGTATATATACACACACACATATATGTATATATACACATACACACATATAGGTGTGAAAGTAGCGGAATCCTATGCCTGCGCTAATGAAATTATTTGCAGGGATGTGGCTCCGCTCCTATCACACCTATATGTGTGTATGTGTATATATACATATATGTGTGTGTGTATATATACCCCTATACAGAAGTTCAGATGTTTTGCCTGCCTCCAAAGACGCCCAAAAAATGCCCAAAAAAACGCCTGCAACAACACACCTGGGCGTTTTTTTGGGCATTTTGTGGGCGTCTTTGGAGGCAGGCATAACATCTGAACTTCTGTATAGGGGTATATATACACACACACATATATGTATATATACACATACACACAAATAGGTTTTAAAGTAGCGGAACCCTATGCCTGCGCTAATGAAATTATTTGCACGGATGTGGCTCCGCTCCTATCACACCTATATGTGTGTATGTGTATATATACATATATGTGTGTGTGTATATATACCCCTATACAGAAGTTCAGATGTTATGCCTGCCTCCAAAGACGCCCAAAAAATGCCCCAAAAAACGCCTGCCACAAAAACGCCCAGGTGTGTTGTTGCAGGCGTTCTTTTTGGGCATTTTTTGGGCATCTTTGGAGGCAGGCATAACATCTGAACTTCTGTATAGGGGTATATATACACACACACATATATGTATATATACACATACACACATATAGGTGTGAAAGTAGTGGAGCCCTATGCCTGCAAATAATTTCATTAGCGCAGGCATAGGGTTCTGCTACTTTCACACCTATATGTGTGTATGTGTATATATTTCGAACAGTCAATGTTCAGGTCGAACCGATGGTTGACCCGAACCGCTCGATCATCCCTAATCTGCACATGGGAGATTCCCTGCACCACTGCTGATGTACTCAGAGGGTGGACATGCTGGTGACATCATTGACCTAATAATGGAACGTGGCTTTATTAGACCAATGTCATTGACCACCTGCATCTTTGTATAGGTGTAGTCACTTGGTGGGAAATCTCCCACCGGAAACTCATTGGCTCAGTAATGATAGCTAACATCTGGGTTTGGACCAAATCCAAATACATCCCTATTGGTGAGCTCTCTCTAAATTCCTGGATTGGTACACCTGATGTGAGCATGCTGAGGGCTTTTCTCTTTATTTTATAGAGAATGCGAAAGTAGGTGTTTAAACATAAAAGATGACTGTAGCTCTCCAACTCTCATGTAAACAGGAACAGGGTCATGAAATATGGCAAGAAGTTCTTGCTACTGGAGTATTCAAGGCTGAAGTTCACTATTAAAATGTGATCTTTAAGGCCTCATTGCATTTAAAACTAATTAGTAAGCGGCAAAAACACTGCACTAATTTACAAGCCTGACAAACACGTATGTATGTGCAGAATGGAACAAAACTTTTTTTTTTTTCTTTCTACATACGTGTACTTTTCTTTTTTTTTTTTTTCAATCAGGTACGGATCATTACATTAATGAAGAAAACATGTCATCACATTACGGACAAAAAGCCTCCATCATAGGCTAATCTTGGTTTACAAGATAAGTGCAGTAAAAGTAAAAAAAAAAAAAAACAGAATAGAAAACATACAGGAGAATAAATATAGATAGGTATGAGCTACAGCTAATACACAATCAGAGTACCTAATTATTATTCATAGAATCCTTCGTATTACCAAGACCCACAGGCAGCAGACCAAGTATGGCCAACCGGTTATCCCATACTTTTCCGAATTTAGCAGGACACCCCCTCTGTTGGAAAAAAAACACTCTAAGTGTAGTGTATGGCCCACATAATTATCCCATTCTTAATGAGTTGGCGGTTGTTCAGGATTCCAATATTGTAATGTAAGCTTCCTGGCTTGGAATAGAGCTCTAGAGATAGCTGCTTCTGTATGGTTAGTTAGCTGATATGCATCTAGGATACCTAAAGAATATACATGTACTTAAACCAAATGCTTGGTTAAGAACGATATTTGTCTTTTTCTGTGTAACACTGACACATGATTTGTCAAAGAAAAATAGCTCTGTGTTGTACTTTCCAGCTATCAAAAATTCCCCCATGCATTAACAGTCTCTCAGAAAATATTACATTATCAAAGCCTATCAAGTAAACTGTGTGGGGTCAACTGTGAATTACAAGGGCATGAAGAGCTGTAGTCATTTTCTATGCTCGAAAGTGGCAGTGAAGTGCCATAGAAAATCTTAGGACAGGAAGGTGAATGATGGAGACTCTGAAGGGGCAAGATCCAATTGTATCCCATTATAATTGTCAGACATTGGCCTGAAGCATAATGAGCTATACTGATAAATGGAGGAAGAAATTTGCCATGTTTTATGCTACAGTTTCTGTCTTGCTCAACACTGTCTATGGTCATTTTTATTGCCCATTTGTTTTCCTGTTATTAACTGCACTTTCGTGTCCTTGTTCCATGATATAGAATTGACCACTGCAATATAAAATCAAGTGGGTCACTCTAAGGCAATTCATATATCTTCATTTTCTATAGCTGCAAGTTTTTTTTTTTTTTTTTTCAGTTTTTTTGAGCTGTAGTTGTATAATATTCTATTAGTGTTACTAACCGATTTAAAAAGGAGACCTCTTAAAATGTAAACTTGCTACAAATGTAGCAGATGGGTTCATATTTCATATCTAATGGGCACTCCTATGGATGAATCCAGTAAAAAGTATGGAAAGACTGTTACGTTTTCTTCACTAAACCTCTATTATCCTAAAAGGAAATAGTCTTTCTTGCTTAGGTTTAGGTCTTTAAAGTGGCTCTAGGATCAGATTATAATGATTAAAGTTAAGTGTATTTCTGTTAAAGTTGAACTATTGTGTCACATTAAAAGAAATATGTGCAACAGCACTAAGTTTAAAATTCACTGCGTGAATGACAAGTCCTTTATTAAAAGAAAAAAACAAATAGTGTCCACATATGTAAATCCATCGTCAATCACAAATCACGATGCCCGCTTCACCTTCAGAGGCTACTTGCCATCTGCTTGATCTTCAGCTTTGACAGCTCATTTAAAGGCAAGGGGCAGGGCCACCCGGTTATGTCAACCTGTGGCACCGCCCCTTTTGACGTCACACAATGTCACGTGGTTAAAGTTAAGTGTATTTATGTTAAAGTTGAACTATTGTGTCACATTAAAAGAAAAATGTGCTGCAGCACTAAGTTTAAAATTCACCGCATGAATGGCGTAGCATTCGTATAGTCTTCATAAATAATTCCTATATTGTGTCTAATATGTGCATTTTCTATTATTGTTTTCTCCATCTAGTGACCATAATGTGGTATTATATAGCCACTAGATAGAGCTGATGATCATAGGAATACACATAGTAGACACATTATGGGGATTATTTATGACGCCTGTGCGAATAGTGAGTCATACAGAGTTTTTTTTTTTGTTTTTTTAGACAGAGATCCCTAATTGTTGGGGCTAGTGATGGGCTGAACACCCCCCTGTTCGGTTCGCACCAGAATATCTCAAACAGGGAAAAAGTTCTAGCGAACATGCAAACTCTATTAAAGTCAATAGGACATGAACATGAAAAATCAAAAGTCCTAATTTTAAAGGCTTATATGCAATTTATTGCCGTAAAAAGTGTGGGGGGACCTGGGTACTGCCCTGGGGGACATGTATCAATCCAAAAAATGTTTTTAAAACAATCGTTTTTATAGGCGCAGTGATTTTAATGATGCTTAAAGTGAAACAATAAAAATGAAAAATTCCTTTAAATATTGTACCTGGTTGGTCTCCTAATGTGCCTGTAAAGTGGCGCATCTGTACGCGGTATGGAGCCTGCTGCAGCAATACTGACATTTCTAAAGGAAAAAATGTCATTTAAACTTGCTCGCGGCTGTAATGTATTGCCGGCTCCCAGCAACACAGATAAAAAAAATGAATAAAACAGCGTAGGGTCCCCCCCAAGTCCATTCCAGGCCCTTCAGTTCTGGTATATATTGTAAGAGGAACCCCACGCCAAAATAAAAAAAAATTATGGAGTGAGGTCCCTTCCAAAATCCATACCAGACCCTTATTCGAGCATGCAGCCTGGCAGGTCAGGAAAGGGGGGGTGAGCAAGCACCCCCCCTCCTGAACAATACCAGGCCACATGCCCTCAGCATGGGGGGCCCTTGTCCCCATGTTGATGGGGACAAGTGCCTCTTACCCACAACCCTGGGCTGTGGTTGTCCGGGTCTGCGGATGGGGGGCTTATCAGAATCTGAAACGCCTCGTTAACAAGGTGGCCCCCAGATCCTGGCCCCCCCATGTGAATAGGTATCAGGTACATCCTACCCCTACCCATTCACCAAATAAGTGTAAAAAAGTAAAAGCCACACAATAGTTTTTGACAAGTACTTTTTTTAAAAAGAAAAAAACAAATAATGTCCCCCAATGTAAATTCATCGACAATCACGATGCCTGCCAAACCTGAAAAATAGAAAAAAAAAATCAAAAATGCTCTTCAATGGCTACCCACAATCTGCCTGATCTTCAGCTTTTACAGTTCTTTTATATAATCACTTTCACATGACGTCAGAAGAGGAGGTGCCACCGAGTGACGTAAGCGGTTGGCTCTGCCCCTTACCTATAAAAGAACTGTTAAAGCTGAAGATCAGGCATATGGCGGGTAGCCTCTGAAGAGGCGAAGCGTTGCTTAATTTTTGTCTATTTTTCGGGTCCAGCATCGTAATTGATGATGGATTTACATCGAGGGACTTTATTTATTTTTATTTTTAATAAAGGACTTGTCAAAACCTGTGTTCTGTGGTTTTTACTTTTTTATTCTTTTTGGTGAATATTTGTACCAGATACCCAATCACATAGGGGGGGCTGGGATCTGGGGGCCCCCTTGTTAAAGGGGGCTTGCAGATTCTGATAAGCCCCCACCCGAAGCCCCCCCCAACCACAGCCCAGGGTTGTTTGGAAGAGGCCCTTGTCCCCACCAACATTGGGCACCCCAAAGCACCCTCCCCATGTTGAGGGCAAGTGGCCTGGTATGGTTCTGGAGGGGTGGCGCTCACTCCCCCCCCCAAACACTTTCTTGCCTGCCAGGCTGCATGCTCAGATAAGGGCCTGGTATGGGTTTTGGGGGGGACCCCATGTCCTTTTTTAAAAAAAATGTTGGCATGGAGCTCCCCTTAAAATCTTTACCAGACCCAATGGGGCCGGTATAGATTTTTCAGGGGACATAACGCTATTTATTTAAAATTCTGTCACAGGGTTTTCCTTAACCACCTAAATACAGGGCACTTTTACCCCCTTCCTGCCCAGACCAATTTTCAGCTTTCAGTGCTCATTGGCATCTATGGGAAATATTGGTCAGCTTGACATGGCACTGCTCCCCATTTTTAATATTGGGGTCTATAGGAAATATTGGTCAGCTTAGTATAGCACTGCTCCCAAGTAGTGATGTCGCGAACCTAAAATTCGCCGTTCGCGAACGGCGAACGCGAACGTCGGCAAATGTTCGCGAACCGGCGAACCGGGCGAACCGCCATAGACTTCAATAGGCAGGCGAATTTTAAAACACACAGGGACTCTTTCTGGCCACAATAGTGATGGAAAAGTTGTTTCAAGGGGACTAACACCTGGACTGTGGCATGCCGGAGAGGGATCACGCAAAAAAAAGTTCTTAAAAATTATAATTTTTTGATAGAGAGCCAATTATTGGAAAAATTAAAAAAAAATAAAAATAAAAAATTTCTTTGGATTTAGCATCTGGGGGGTCTAAAAAGTGTACCTGTGAAGTTTCAGCTCTGTAGCATGTCCAGAACCCCTAAAAAACAGCATTTGTCTTATATTTTCAGGAATATGGCTTCTCTGCGGCTGGCTTTTTCTCTTGCAGGCATTTATCGGGCATTTTTTTAGGCAGGCATGTCATTTTTTGTATTTAGTGTCTGGGGGGTCTAAAAAGTGTACCTGTCAAGTTTCAGCTCTGTAGCATGTCCAGAACCCCTAAAAAACAGCATTTTTATTATATTTTCAGGAATATGGCTTCTCTGCGGCTGGCTTTTTCTCTTGCAGGCATTTAGCGGGCATTTTTTTAGGCAGGCATGTAATTTTTTGTATTTAGTGTCTGGGGGGTCTAAAAAGTGTACCTGTCAAGTTTCAGCTCTGTAGCATGTCCAGAACCCCTAAAAAACAGCATTTTTATTATATTTTCAGTAATACGGCTTCTCTGCGGCTGGCTTTTTCTCTTGCAGGCATTTATCGGGCATTTTTTTAGGCAGGCATGTCATTTTTTGTATTTAGTGTCTGGGGCGTCTAAAAAGTGTACCTGTCAAGTTTCAGCTCTGTAGCATGTCCAGAACCCCTAAAAAACAGCATTTTTCTTATATTTTCAGGAATACGGCTTCTCTGCGGCTGGCTTTTTTTCTTGCAGGCATTTAGCGGGCATTTTTTTAGGCAGGCATGTCATTTTTTGTATTCAGTGTCTGGGCGGTCTAAAAAGTGTACCTGTCAAGTTTCAGCTCTGTAGCATGTCCAGAACCCCTAAAAAACAGCATTTTTCTTATATTTTCAGGAATACGGCTTCTCTGCGGCTGGCTTTTTTTCTTGCAGGCATTTAGCGGGCATTTTTTTAGGCAGGCATGTCATTTTTTGTATTTAGTGTCTGGGGGGGTCTAAAAAGTGTACCTGTCAAGTTTCAGCTCTGTAGCATGTCCAGAACCCCTAAAAAACAGCATTTTTCTTATATTTTCAGGAATACGGCTTCTCTGCGGCTGGCTTTTTTTCTTGCAGGCATTTAGCGGGCATTTTTTTAGGCAGGCATGTCATTTTTTGTATTTAGTGTCTGGGGGGTCTAAAAAGTGTGCCTGTCAAGTTTCAGCTCTGTAGCATGTCCAGAACCCCTAAAAAACAGCATTTTTCTTATATTTTCAGGAATACGGCTTCTCTGCGGCTGGCTTTTTCTCTTGCAGGCATATATATCAGTGGTGGGTGGGCAGTGGCACAGTACACTCTCTGTGGACCTGACAGCAGTCACTGGCACCCAGGCAACTGCAATTTAAAAAATATATATATATTTTTTTTACTTTGCAAGCTGCTGTGCCACTTTATATATCAGTGGTGGGTGGGCAGTGGCACAGTACACTCTCTGTGGACCTGACAGCAGTCACTGGCACCCAGGCAACTGCAATTTAAAAAATATATATATATTTTTTTACTTTGCAAGCTGCTGTGTCACTTTATATATCAGTGGTGGGTGGGCAGTGGCACAGTACACTCTCTGTGGACCTGACAGCAGTCACTGGCACCCAGGCAACTGCAATTTAAAAAAATATATATTTTTTTTTACTTTGCAAGCTGCTGTGCCACCTTATATATCAGTGGTGGGTGGGCAGTGGCACAGTACACTCTCTGTGGACCTGACAGCAGTCACTGGCACCCAGGCAACTGCAATTTTAAAAAATATATATTTTATTTTACTTTGCAAGCTGCTGTGCCACCTTATATATCAGTGGTGGGTGGGCAGTGGCACAGTACACTCTCTGTGGACCTGACAGCAGTCACTGGCACCCAGGCAACTGCAATTTTAAAAAAATATATTTTATTTTACTTTGCAAGCTGCTGTGCCACCTTATATATCAGTGGTGGGTGGGCAGTGGCACAGTACACTCTCTGTGGACCTGACAGCAGTCACTGGCACCCAGGCAACTGCAATTAAAAAATATATATATTTTTTTTTACTTTGCAAGCTGCTGTGCCACCTTATATATCAGTGGTGGGTGGGCACACAGTGGCACTGCAGTGGGCACAGTACACTCTGTGGACCTGACAGTAACTGGCAGCCCAGGCAACTGCAATAATAAAAAATATTTTTTTTTTCAATTTATTGCAACAAGATGCTGTGCCACCGTATATATATCAGTGGTGGGCAGTGCACTGCAGTGGGTACAGTGCACTCTGTGGACCTGACACAGCACTCACTGCAATTATGACAGAGGAAAAAAAAAATATTTTTTAAAATGCAAGGTACTGTGCCTGTGCCACCCGAAATGAGTGTGGTGTGCACACAGTACAGTCTGTGGTAGGTCTGTGGCCTCTCACACACAGCGGGCAGGCAACTGCAGTGTACAATAGATATATATAGATATATATATAAAGAAAAAACTCTATTACCTTACCAGCCCTTAAAAGGGCTTTTGGGGACACTATATATATATATATATATGTATATATATAAATAAAAAAAATCCTCAATTACCAGCCCTTAAAAGGGCTTTTGGGGACACTAGATAGATATAGATATATATATATATATAAGAAGAAACAACTCAATTACCAGCCCTTAAAAGGGCTTTTGGGGACGCTAGGTATATATATATATATATATATATATATAAAAAAAAAAACACAAATACCAGCCCTTAGAAGGGCTTTTTGGGGTGCTGATATTACAGCAGTAGTGGACCAAGAACACTGCAAGACCAGGAACACTGACTAACTGTCCCTAGCTTAACAGCAGCAGCAGCAGCAGCAGCAGCTCTCTCCCTACTCTCACTACACACACTGCTTCAGAATGATCTAAGATGGATGCTGCCCTTGCTTATTTATAGGAGGTGGGAGGGTGTGGGAGGGAGGTATGCTGATTGGCTGGAAATGTGTCTGCTGACTGTAAAGTTCAGGGTCAAAGTTTGCCTCAATGATGTCTTATGGGGGGCGGACCGAACATCGCATATGTTCGCCGGCAGCGGCGAACGCGAACATGCTAAGTTCGCCGGGAACTGTTCGCCGGCGAACAGTTCTATACATCTCTACTCCCAAGCTATAAGATATAATATATGACAGGGACACAAAATTTGGAAGCAACGAGAGGGGACCCAGGACTACAACATATCCATACATTTTAAAAGTGGAGTATGCCTGTACACTACACTGACTGCACTAAACTGACTGAACACACTATCCACTAACTACCTACCTAATCTCTATTGTCACACGCTATAAACGGCTGCCGTGTAAGCAGCAGCGTTATATAGTGTGGAGCGTGGACTTGAACCATGATTGTCTAAAGGCACACTGCCTTTGGCCAATTGTGGCTCTGACAGGACATTGTGCTGTGATTGGCCAAAGCATACAGGCCAGTTGTATGCTTTGGGCAATCATCAGCAATCAATGCACTGCAATAGTGCAGGGCATTATGGGGCGCTCATCGGCAGGTGAACAGCTTATGTTCGAGTAGAACGCACAGAGCCTATCCCTAGTTGGGGCAAATGCACATACAGTTTTCCTTTAGTCCCCCTGCAAAGTATTACAAAAACATAGTACAAAGTTGATAAGGTTGTAATAAAGATACAGGTCCATCCAGTTGAACCTATGAGGTGGTAGGAGGTAAGTGAAAATTGTGTTTGGGACTATGAGTATACCTCTATGATCACTTGATTTATCAAAGAATAGAATTAGAAATTATATAAAAAAAACTTAAACTTTTATTTCATACAATGTTAAAAAACACATATAGTGCTGTCTACAAAATACATTTATATGTAGTGTGGGGTGCGCTAAACAACAAATAAATAATGAATATATAACATATATCTATATGTGAACCAAATCAACAAAAGTAAATATATATAACATATATCAATCTGTGAAGCCAATTAATAATACAAATCAATTGGTGCATAAACATAAAAGTTCATAAGTGTCCATAAATATTGTGCAGGTGAGTAGAATTGTATTCTATCCAAATAATACATGTATCCACCACCGAGTGAAATTCATCCTTACCAAACGGAAATAAATAAGGTGCAACTATATTTTCTTGTGCTGAAAAAATATCCAATCTCCTTGTGAACAAACACCACGTGTGAATCACCAAGAATTAGCCTCTTACCAGATGGTAATAGGTATGCACTTGTTCAGTGAAACCACCGCCTTGCTTCCTCTTTACAATCCTGAAGTGGGATGTAGAACCGCTCTACCTTTCTTTCTCCACTAGATGGCAACGAGTACCAGCAAGAAACACAGCCTCCTCCTTCACAAGCTCACAAAACCACCGTGTATTAAAGGAAAAAGGAGGACTAATAGTGTATTACCCTTGAGATTTATTAAAAAAACAGTTGATATTGCACTTACAATTAGATGTCTTGTATTCAGCATAAACATAGGCATACGAATTCCTGCAAAGGCTTGCGGCCGTCTCAGTAGAAGTCCTATGGGAAGAAACCGGTCAGATTAGGAGGCGCACACGTCACACACAACTTGCGGTCCGTGCTGCAGCCGGCCGAAAGCCTTTGCAGGAATTCATATGCCTATGTTTATGCTGAATCCAAGACATCTAATTGTAAGTGCAATATCAACTGTTTTTTTAATAAATCGCAAGGGTAATACACTATTAGTCCTCCTTTTTCCTTTAATACACAGTGGTTTTGTGAGCTTGTGAAGAAGGAGGCTGTGTTTCTTGCTGGTACTCGTTGCCATCTAGTGGAGAAAGAAAGGTAGAGCGGTTCTACATCCCACTTCAGGATTTTAAAGAGGAAGCAAGGCGGTGGTTTCACTGAACAAGTGCATACCTATTACCATCTGGTAAGAGGCTAATTCTTGGTGATTCACATGTGGTGTTTGTTCACAAGGAGATTGGATATTTTTTCAGCACAAGAAAATATAGTTGCACCTTATTTATTTCCGTTTGGTAAGGATGAATTTCACTCGGTGGTGGATACACGTATTATTTGGATAGAATACAATTCTACTCACCTGCACAATATTTATGGACACTTATGAACTTTTATGTTTATGCACCAATTGATTTGTATTATTAATTGGCTTCACAGATTGATATATGTTATATATATTTACTTTTGTTGATTTGGTTCACATATAGATATATGTTATATATTCATTATTTATTTGTTGTTTAGCGCACTCCACACTACATATACATTTATCCATATTCAAAAGCACTGAATACCGGGAGCAGCTTCAACACACTATCAGCGCACCCATCCCCCCTTACTACAAAATACATTACAACAGCAGGCGTATTAAGTCCTTTGAGAGGGTCAACGTGTTTCACTAATAATATGCTTCTTCAGGACTGACAAAGTTTAATACATTAGAGAAGCCTATTCACGGAGTTAAAAACAATTCTACAAAAAGGAAAAAATATATATATAGTAAAAATAATCAATACACAGTATATATTTAAATATTACATATTCATCAAATATTGTTACAGGTCAAACTATCATATTATTTGTAACATATCCATATAGGTCTCAATACATGCCTCATGTATAATGCTATGGGGGAAGAAAAACAGCCCCTAATGATTCGCCTTTAAGGGTATTAAGCCCCAACACTAATGTTAGAGAGGTAATTTCTTACCCTATTGGACAAATTGTAACATGTAGAGTTAAATTTAGGGAGAGATTACTGGTCATCTATAGCCTATCGGGGGGGGGGGGGGGGGTATAGAGATCAAGCAAGATGGACTATATATCAGCAAAACTGAAAAAAAATATGTATAAGCCAGGACTAAATATATAGATCATTAAAGTTGGACCAATAGTATAATGATGTGATAACGGAAAGTATTCAGACCCCCTTAAATTTTTCACTCTTTGTTATATTGCAGCCATTTGCTAAAATCATTTAAGTTCATTCTTCTTCCTCATGAATGTACACACAGCTCCCCATATTGACGGAAAAACACAGAATTGTTGACATTGTTACAGATTTAAAAAAAGAGAAACTGAAATATCACATGGTCCTAAGTATTAAGACCCTTTGCTGTGACACTCATATATTTAACTCAGGTGCTTTCCATTTCTTCTGATCATCCTTGAGATGGTTCTACACCTTCATTTGAGTCCAGCTGTGTTTGATTATACTGATTGGACTTGATTAGGAAAGCCACACACCTGTCTATATAAGACCTTCCAGATCACAATGCATGTCAGAGCAAATGAGAATCATGAGGTCAAAGGGACTCAAAGAGCTCAGAGACAGAATTGTGGCAAGGCACAGATCTGGCCAAGGTTACAAAAAGATTTCTGCTGCACTTAAGGTTCCTAAGAGCACAGTGGACTCCATAATCTTCAAATGGAAGACGTTTGGGACGACCAGAACCCTTCCTAGAGCTGGCCGTCTGGCCAAACTGAGCTATTGGGGGAGAAGAGCCTTGGTGAGAGAAGAACCCAAAGATCATTGTGGCTGAGCTCCAGAGATGCAGTCAGGAGATGGGAGAAAGTTGTAGAAAGTCAACCATCACTGCAGCCCTCCACCAGTCGGGGCTTTATGGCAGAGTGGCCCGACGGAAGCCTCTCCTCAGTGTAAGACACATGAAAGCCCGCATGGAGTTTGCTAAAAAACACCTGAAGGACTCCAAGATGGTGAGAAATAAGATTTTCTGGTCTGATGAGACCAAAATAGAACTTTTGGCCTTAATTCTAAGCGGTATGTGTGGAGAAAACCAGGCACTGCTCATCACCTGTCCAATACAGTCCCAACAGTGAAGCATGGTGGTGGCAGCATCATGCTGTGGGGGTGTTTTTCAGCTGCAGGGACAGGACGACTGGTTGCAATCGAGGGAAAGATGAATGCGGCCAAGTACAGGGATATCCTGGACAAAAACCTTCTCCAGAGTTCTCTGGACCTCAGACTGGGCCGAAGGTTTACCTTCCAACAAGACAATGACCCTAAGCACACAGCTAAAATAACGAAGGAGTGGCTTCACAACAACTCCGTGACTGTTCTTGAATGGCCCAGCCAGAGCCCTGACTTAAACCCAATTGAGCATCTCTGGAGAGACCTAAAAATGGCTGTCCACCAACGTTTACCATCCAACCTGACAGAACTGTAGAGGATCTGCAAGGAGGAATGGCAGAGGATCCCCAAATCCAGGTGTGAAAGACCAAAATAGAACTTTTGGCCTTAATTCTAAGCGGTATGTGTGGAGAAAACCAGGCACTACTCATCACCTGTCCAATACAGTCCCAACAGTGAAGCATGGTGGTGGCAGCATCATGCTGTGGGGGTGTTTTTCAGCTGCAGGGACAGGACGACTGGTTGCAATCGAGGGAAAGATGAATGCGGCCAAGTACAGGGATATCCTGGACAAAAACCTTCTCCAGACTTCTCTGGACCTCAGACTGGGCCGAAGGTTTACCTTCCAACAAGACAATGACCCTAAGCACACAGCTAAAATAACGAAGGAGTGGCTTCACAACAACTCCGTGACTGTTCTTGAATGGCCCAGCCAGAGCCCTGACTTAACCCCAATTGAGCATCTCTGGAGAGACCTAAAAATGGCTGTCCACCAACGTTTACCATCCAACCTGACAGAACTGTAGAGGATCTGCAAGGAGGAATGGCAGAGGATCCCCAAATCCAGGTGTGAAAGACTTGTTGCATCTTTCCCAAAAAGACTCCTGGCTGTATTAGATCAAAAGGGGGCTTCTACTAAATACTGAGCAAAGGGTCTGAATACTTAGGACCATGTGATATTTCAGTTTTTCTTTTTTAATAAATCTGCAACAATGTCAACAATTCTGTGTTTTTCTGTCAGTATGGGGTGCTATGTGTACATTCATGAGGAAGAAGAATGAACTTAAATGATTTTAGCAAATGGCTGCAATATAACAAAGAGTGAAAAATTTAAGGGTGTCTGAATACTTTCCGCACCCACTGTATATACAGTATATGTGTCAGCCAGTATTATGCATGGGAAGATTTAAGCTATAAAGCAAAAACTCAAAAAGCCCAGTTTTACCCCTTATATAATATGTAGGGTGTATCGTGTTGATTAACGGCAATGTGTGTGAGTTTGAGCGTGAGTTATGAGTGTAAGTTTGAGTTTCTCAAAATTGTTGTTCTGTATATTATGCTCACTGAGGAAGACATCTAAAAAGTATTTGACATTCTTAACTATCTCAGCTGATAGCACTACCTGGGGAAAGAGTCCCACACCTTCACTGGTTCAGTAAAGAATCCCTTTTGTAATTTTACCACTTGCCGACCAGCCGCCGCCTATTTACAGCGGCAGGTTGGCAGGTTCCCACTCACCAGCGGAGAAGCCGATCCACGGGTCCGCCGGCGAATTAATGGAGAGCTCCTGTGTTCCTCCTATTTAGGATCACAGGTCTCTTGTGTTGATTTCACAAGCCCATCCCTTATTGGGATTTTTTTTTTTGTAACCAAAAATATGTAGCAGAATACAAATTGGCCTAAAATTATGAAAAAATTAGATTTTTTTTTTTTTTGGGGGGGGGGGGGGCATGTTATATAGCAGAAAATAAAAAATATTGTTTTTTTTTTTTGTTTAGAATTGTTGCTAATTTTTTAGTTTATAGCGCTAAAAATAAAAATCGCACAGGTGATCAAATACCACCAACAGAAAGCCCTTATTGGGATAAAAAAAGGACATAAATTTTATTTGGGTACAGCATTGCATGACCGCAAAATTGTCTGTTAAAATAACGCAAAAAATGGCCTGGTCATTAGGGGGGAAAATCTTCCGGTCCAAAAGTGGTTAAAATTAAAGCTCTTTTTATTCAATACCTATATTATTATACTGAATGTGTTATCAAATTATACCTGTTTATCCTGCAAATGCAATTACACCTTTTGCAGTTTCCTGGTATGGGGTGACAATGCTACTCTAAAGGTCCTAAATTCCAGGCAGCATTGAAACCCTCATGTAGGCTGTGCCTGCTTGCGCCACAGGGGGATAGGAAAATTTTGCAGGGGATGTGGGCTTTATCATTGCCACTTCACAAGCCTATAGTTTGTCAATCAGCAGCTGGCTGCACCTAGGCCTGCCCACTGCTTTCTGTTGCTGAAACCCTCCCACTCGGAGCTGAATTGTCTGGGAGGAGGAGTGTGTAAGAACAAATTAAAGAAGATTTGGCTCACTCATGGGTGGTTAAGGTTGGACACTGACCCGCCCCTGCTGCAGCCTCTTACCTTGTAAATTGCTAAACGTTACAATGCAGTCTAATCTCGGGAGGAAATGGGATTTAGGAAATGCTTCATTTTGCCTGAAGCAGACTAATCACATCATCTTAGCCAAGGCAAATTCACTTGTTTGGTGCTAAGGGACTGCTTTTTAAAATGATAAAAAAAAAAATAAGCTTTTTTGTAAAATCATACTTTTGCTGCATTGCCAATTAACCTTTTAGTAACCACTCTACAGAAGTTGGAGAAAGCAAAAGCCTATAGAAGAGCAAAAATTAGTAGTAGGTATATGCTGAATTTTTAGAACCTAATTAAACAATCTAGTTCTAAAACAAAGGTTTTCCATATACAGTTATATAGTAATTACCTTTCATGGAAATCATGTGTTCATTGTGTAGCAGGATCAAACCATTCAATACTTTATCCAGACAATATAATTGTCTCCCATTTTCATCTAACATCTTTTTTAGTTTACAACAAATGAAATTATCTCTTACCAGAATTTATAAGCAAAATGGTGATTTTTTGTCACCTTAAAAAAAAAACTATACATAATAACATAATGACTTTAATCTCAATTAATTATAAAGCTGACAGTAGAAAAGAAATGGGGCAAGAGCTCTATTTTTTGTTAAAAATGCAACTTAAAAATTGTTTATAATCAAATCAATTCACTTTTAGCAACTATACAAAATTATTATATACAAGGAGTATGTGATGCCTTTATATATTGAATAATGGGAAGCAAAGATTACGTTTTCCGACTCCCAAATATCTATAATTTTAAGAAAGTCTACAAAAATACTTTCCGACTCTTTCTGGCTTTCATGTGAATTGGCAGGAAGATGTTATAAAACCTTCTCTTCATTCAACTCTGCTAACCAAATGATTCACCTTTCCTGTCTGAGGTGCAAAGTGGCTGTAAAGGTGGAAGGTTTTTATCTTAATGCATTCTCTGCATTAGGCTAAAAAAACTCCTGTGTGCAGCTACCCCCCCCCCCCCCAGCCTCCCCTTATACTTACCTGAACCCAATTTCAATCCAGCAATGTGCCCGAGATCTCTCCTCTCTTTCTCTCCTCATAGGCTTAGAGCCATTGGCTCCTACTGCTGTCAATCACAGCCACTGAGCATAGAGTGTGGGGAGGGGCCAAGCCATGTTGTGTGTGTCTATGGACACACATTGTGTAGCTCAGGGTCAAGCCCACGCGAGTGCCCCCATAGCAAGTGGCTTGCTATGGAGGCACTTGGCAGGTAAGAGGAGCCTGAAGCACCAGCTGGGAGACCCCAAAAGAGGAGGATCAGGGCTGTTCTGTGCAAAACCATTGAGCAGATAAGCATGATATGTTTTTTATTTAAAAAGAAAGATATGTTTTCAATCACTTTAACATAGAGACACATACTGTATACATATAAGCTACTACTGCCCTGCAATTTATGGTTTTTGGAGCAAACTTGGTATTTACATAAGTGTTATTATTAATGTATCATCAAATCCAGACTATGAAAAACTCTCATTACATGCTATATAACAGAATGCGCATAATTACAAAGCCACTAAAGCATTTGTTTAGACTGAGATATACCTGGCTGATTCTGTCTTCAGTTGACCCTCCCACCTTCTCTGCATCCTCACTTCAGGTTAAGATTGTGAAGACCAGCTGGTGTCCTCTACGGAGCATGCTCAATTTTAGTTCCTTTCTTTTCATTTCCTTCTTTTTCTTATCTGAGCAGCCCACGTGACTATAGAGTCAGACATGTGAGCATATACAGAGTGGAAAAATGACAATGCCTTCCCTCCCACAAAATATTTATCTTTTTTTTTTCTTTTTTTTTTTAGATAGATAGAGCTTTCTTTTGGTGGTATTTTTTTCACCACTGGGTTTTTTATTTTTTGCTAAACAAATGAAAAAGTCTAAAAATTTTGAAAAAAAAAAAACGTTTTTTCTTAGTTTCTGTTATAAAACGTTATAAATAAGTAATGATTCTCCTTCACTGATGTGGGCTGATGGGGCTGCATTAACGGGCACTAATAGGCTGCGTCGATGGGCACTGATGAGGCTACACTGATGGACACTGATGAGCCTGCACTTCATGGCACTGATGAGGCAGCACTGATGGGCATTGATGTGCACTAATGAGGAGGCACTAATATGCAGCACAGATGGGCACTGCTAGGTGGCACTGATAGGCAGCACTGATGGCCACTGGTAGGCAGCACTGATGGGCACTGATGGGTAGTAATAGGCAGCACTTATGGACATTGATAGGCGCCACTGATAGGCACTAGTAAGTGTTACGCATGGGTGGTACTGATGGGCACTGCTAGACAGAACTGATAGTTGGCAGTGATGAGGAGGCACTGGTGGGCACTGACAGGCATCACTGATGGGCACTGAAAGGCATCACTGATGGGCACTGACAGGCATCACTGGTGGGCACTGATTGGCAGGACTGGTGGGCACTGTTGGGGCTGCACTGTTTATCAGGACACTGATGACCAGTGTCTTGATTCTCAGTGCATATGTCCCCACTGAGGAATGCCACTTACCGACTCTCCTCTCCTCACGCGCTATCAGCGCGAGGAGAGGAATGCCAATAATTGGCAATTCCTGTTTACACTGTGATCAGTTGTGATTGGATACAGTTGATCACATGGTAAAGAGCCTACGTCATAGGCTATTTACCGTGATTGGGAGATGCGCTGTGTCCCAGGGGCATATGCGGCAAGTATGTGAGGACGTCATATGACGTCCTCCCAGAACTAAAGTGCTCCCATCCGTGTGTCATTTAACTTAACGGTGGGCGGGAAGCAGTTAGAGCATAAAATAAAACTAGCTTTTGATACATTATTCAACTTCAATCTAGAGATTTTCCCTACGGTACTTTTTTTTTCTGCTGCTTGATGTGCTCAAGCTGATAGCCAGCATCATTTAACCCACTTCCTCTGAGGTCAAGTCTAAATCCTCCAAAGCCTGTGACTGGACAGCAAAAGGAGAAGCAGCACAGTAATGTCAGCACATGAACTGATTTGCTCATTTTATTGCTTCCTTCTCTAAAACTTCATTTGTGCTGCTCTTGAACTGCAAGAGCCTGATACCAGGACAAATTTGGGTACTTACACTACTAGCATTTAAAAAATAAATGTACTGTTATCCTAATATCTTACAGAGATGCCAAAAGTTTGTGTATTTTGATCTGCTGAGAGTTCGGCCACGTTGATCCCTACTGAGCCGGCGGAATACAGGTTCATCTCCATTCACTGTGCAGAGACACACCTGTCAGAGTCCTGCTGTCCTCTATTTGGGTACAGTGTCGCACGACCGCGCAATAGTCCATTAAAGTCACGCAGTGCCGAATCGCAAAATAGGGCCTGGTCATTAAGCAGGAAAATCTTCCGGTCCAGAAGTGGTTAATATTGGCAGCACTAGGATCACGTGTTTGAATCCTAGCCATGTCACTACCTATCTAGGGTTTGCATGTTCTCCCTGTGCCTATGTGAGTTTCCTCCACGTAGTCTGGTTTTCTCTGACTTTCCAAAGACATGCTGGTAGGTTATTTGTTTCCTGTGTAAGTTGGCCTTAATATGTGCATGTATGAGTGTGAGTTAGGGACCTTAGATTGTAAACTCCGAGGGCAGGGACTGATGTCCATGTACAATATACTGTAAAGCACTGCACAAAATGTGGGCACTATATAAATACCTGAAATAAGTAAATAAACTAAAATATAGTCTGGAAATCAACGACAGCTTACCTTAAAAGTTTCACCATCTCAAATGTTGCTATACATCAGATTTAATTTAAATTTACTACTAAATTACAGGTGCTTTATAATTAAGATATAATTGAAACCTGGTAAATGACTATATCTTATACCAGTTTGCCATACCAGTATTGGTATGTATCTCATGTAAGAGCAAATAATAAATAAAAAAAATATGTAGATGAAAATGTCTGTAATAAATTGAAGCAAGTTCCGTTTCATTGTATTCTCTGTACTACACAAATAGGAAAATCCCATTTCTTGCAGGGCACGTTCTCACTTTTCATAAATAGTCCCATTTGTGCTGGTGTATTTTTCTTAGAAAAGTGGCAGCAGCCAATCAGAAACTGATAAATCATCCTCAGGGTAAAACATTCTGACAACAAAGGGCAGGTGAAACAAATGTGTAGTGTCTGCAAAACCCATTAAAGAGAAAAAAAATATTAAGATGTTGAATAAAAATATCCTGTAGACAGTCAATCAACACAGCAAAATTCCAAACCAATGACAAGCAATTGAGATGCCCCTTGGCTCATAGGCTTCGAGAATGCATTGCAATAAACTCAATCTAAAGGCAAAAACAAAGTGCTTTGTGCTTTCACGGCTTCTACACTAAGCAGTCTGATAAATGTCAAATCAATTGTTGAAAAGCCTTTGACTGTATTTACTTTAGTCATTTACTATAAATGAACTTGGCTTGAAAGGAAGGCTGGGCACATTTGTTTTCTGGCAGACATTTCATTTTTAGCATGTGTAGCATTTTCAATAAGTGCTTTTGAAATGTCATACTTTTATACTTTTATTGTGTTGGCTTCACTAGCTCAGTTTTAGGAAACTGAATGACAACATGCAAATATGCATATCCCTGTGTAATTTTGATCTCAGTGTAGATGAGCTTGCTGTGTACAACATTAGTTGGCATTAAATCCATGTTTTTGTTCATTTTGATATTAATTAAAACTGCCAGCATCAACAGGCTTAGAGACCCAGTTTGGAAAAGCAGTATAAATGTTTTTTTGTTATGTTTACCACTGCCAAGTATGAAATCATCCAAGCCTTATTGTATTAGGTCATATCCCCTAAAATGATGAAATGAAACAAGGTTGACAAATTCAAGAATGAATTTGATTTACTGACTTGGAATTGATTCACGTAATTTATAATTAAAAAAATAAAGCGCATGTTAAGCTGACCGCACAAAAGAAAGTCTATTTTCAGTATTTCGGAAAAAAGAGCTACTAGATCTTTCCAAGACAATTTAAAAGTCATGCTGGAATGACTTTCTTCCCAAGTGCACTGCTGGGTCCTTCAAATCCCACACCCACAGTTCCTGGTTCAGACATTTCCAGGCGACTACCATTAGGTCATGAGCATGTGACGTCTTGCAGATTTGTAAGTATGGATCCCACCTTGGTTGATACCCAATATTTACATTAACAGAATACATTTTATTATGTGTCATATATTCCTAAACCTTTTTCTACTTTTTAGACAATTGTGTGTGCATCAACCCCTGAGGAAGTGACATCGTGTCACGAAACGTGCCATGTTACTTAGATGCAAGTTCACACCTATTATTGATTGATCTTTGAAACACTGTTTCTGGCTAAGGAATTATTATGTATATATTGACCAATACTGCTTGTATTTACCAATAAATCTTTACCTTGTTGATTTTACAATTGAGTGTGTTGCACCTCATATAAAGTCCCACAGGCAATTTATGTTTTCTTGTGTATATTTAATGGGGTTGGAGGCACCTCATGGGGCACATCCAACCATATTTTGTTAGATAGTTGCAAGTACTGTTTTGCTGTAGGGATGAGGTTTGGGTTTGCTATTTCTATGGGCTGACAATGGATCCAGTAGGGGGAAATTAATGGTTCCAAGCAAAGAATAGAGATGTTCGCCAGAATGAATTCTTCGTAACCATAATGCAGTGCCTGGCATTTGAACTTAGGTCAGTTGACTTGGAAGTGGTAATAAGGAGGGCTTTATAAAGACCCTCTTTATAAAAGTGTGAGGTCACTGCAGCTGTATTGACCATGTGCTTTATTTGAGATAGGGAAAGCATAGGGAGTGCTGCTGGAAAATGACATAGGAAGAGAGTCGTGTAGGACTTATAGGCACTGGCATTTCTGTTTTTACAGGCCGAATTTCCTATTTCTGGCTGTCTGCAATTGCTTTTTTCACAAACCTTTTCTAAGTGGTGATAACAGTGAAATATGACTGGACAATGAGCATTAGCACAGCAGCTTATAGTTTTCTTTGGTAGAGCCTGACCGGGTGATTTACAGGCAGGAAATTGTGGGAGACAGGTGCAGAGAGTTGTCCCCACCCAAACTAGAACCAGTATATCAGTATCACCAGCTGTTATTTTAATGAAAGTTAGTGATTAAAAGAAAAAATAAGCAATATTATCACGTGAAAGCTATATGACATTTTAGTGTTTGGGTTTGCATCTACTTTAACCACTTGCTCACGGGAAGATTTACCCTCCTTCATGACCTGGCCATTTTTGCAATACGGCACTCCGTTAATTTAACTGACAACTGCGTAGGTGTGCGACGCTGTCCCAAAATAGAGCTTTCTTTTGATGGGTAAAAGAGATACAGGACAATAGGGTTTTTAAGGTGCCAAAGGAACCAAGCAGTATATGTAAAAAAAAAAAAAACTTTTAATCTATTGATTTTACATGTTTGTCAAGCAGAAAATCCAGTTTATTCTCGACATGTTTCGCTATATAGAGATAGCTTCTTCAGGAGATATATTTCTGGATATTGCTTATGTAAACTGGCAAATCAGTAACATACAATTAGTCATTACACATAATCTATACAAAAAAGCAATTACACATATTTTTGTATCATAAATATATATATATATCTCTATAAACTATTATGCTCACATAAATTGATTTCTGTGCAGAATTGTGACAAATTTTCCCCTCTCTAGCTTTAGTAAATAAGCCCCTTTTTGACACAAGACAAACAATTTAGCAAAACATGGTTTGATTGGGCATCACTGTTTTGTTGGAATACTCAATTCTCCACCTCAGCCATTCAGAGAAAGCCTTGTATCCATTGATAAAAATATAAAGCTTCTTGTGAGCTAAGCAGCTCTCAGTACAACTTGATTTTGTTCAAGCAGCAGACAGAAAGTCCCCATAGCAGCATACAGCACTGTATACTGTATGTAGCAGCTGCTACAAGATGAGAAACAGATGCAACACTCACTTCAGGGACCCAGAATAGCCATGTGAAGAATCGTCAGTGCTCCTTTGCTGGCTCCCATCATCTAACTAGATGCTTCAAGATGCATTTAATAAAATAAAGTATTTTTTTATTATTATACGTTTATTTTATTGAATTATTATTTATGTTTTTTTTTACTTTATATTATTTCTTTATACTGTTTTATATTATTTTTGTCCCTTCTGTAAAGGGGGCCCAGGGCATTTTCCCCTTTTGCCCACTTATAAATCCAGCACTGGCTGCACCTAAGCTACATCTACAGTCTACGCTGGGCCATCACTGCACCCGCAGTCTACACTGCATTCTCCGCTTATCCCTGAACCTTCCAAACATATACTGTACGTAGGCTGTCATTAGAGACCATCTTCTGAAAATACTAGTTGCCTGAATATGATGCTATGCTACTGGCTTCAATATTTTCACTGACTCAATAAATAAACACTAAGGTTATTCAAGTCTATGTAGCTCGGCTCACTTCCCTTTCCCACAGCACTTGATCAGTATTTACATTAAAGAATAGAAGGCCAGAAGGTCATTCTTGTGAGGAGAAGCAGAGGGAGCTGAGGTGCTGAGAGAGTGACTTCCGTGCTTTTGCTGTGAATTTTGAAGACAAATTGCTCCACAGTGCCTGCAGCTACCAAATGTTAGGGAGAGTTCGTTTTAGAGCGTATTTACACCATACGTGCATGAAAACGGATGGAAACTTTGCAGGTTTCACTTACAGAGACATCAGTTTCATATCAGTTTTCCTGCACATGGACATCAATTTTTCAGCATGTCAGTTATGTGTCCTATTTATACCAATGTTGATGTCACGTCAGTTTTTTATTTTTTTGTGCCCTTTTAGAACATGTGGAGAAAAACTGATGTCTCTGCACCATGGTGTGAACGAGGCCTTAGGCTGGGTTCATACTTGTGCGATGACAGACATCGCATGTGATTTCCACCGCATTCCAGTTTGTGCAATGCAATTTCAGCCATACAAACTGTATGGCTGAAATTGCATTCGCACCAAAATGGTGCAGGACTCTTTTTTTGGTCCGCACTGGAATCAGATCGCATGGGTGTTCACACCAGTGATCGACCAATATTGTTTTTTTACCGCCAATACCGATATTTTGGTCATCGGGTATCGGTATCGGCCGATATCTGCTGATATTTTTGGACATTTTTTTTAATGTCTACAGGTACTGTGGTGGAGGGATCTGGGGGTCTAAAAGACCCCAAACCCCTCCTCTGCACTTAAGCATTCAAAATGCCAAGTTTGGCTGTTTTGAATGCAGTACGTTTTTTGAGTTTGCCGATAATCGGTCGATCTCTAGTTCACACCTATGTGATCTGATTATTGCACCATTTTACAGTTTGCACTGCAATCTGCAAACTGATCTGGGGGTGTCATTAACTTTACACTGACACCCCCAGGAGTTCACAGGTCTCAGTGTGAACCAGTGTGCAATTCAGGTGTGATGCGGGAACCGACACTGAATCGCAGGGTTTCCCACATCGCATCAGTGTGAACTCGGGACTAACAGTTATTTTTAAAAATCTAAACATCCATAGCCTGGTGACAGTTTAAACTTAAGCCTAAAATTTAGGGCCTCGTTCACACCATGGTGTAGAGACGTCAACTTTTCTGCACACTTTCTGCAAGGGCATGAAAAAAACAATTGTTCCCTATGTGTCCTGTTCACACCACAACACTGGTATCACATGCAGATTTTTTTCTGCACGGGAAAAGAAATTGGCAAGACATCAACATTGTAGGACTGTGGGACCTCGCGCTTATGGTGTATGTGATCCTTGTGGTTAAAGTGCTTAAGTTTATTGCAAAAAATAGTAATTTAAGCTGCTAGCTGCAGTGAAAAGTGCTAGTGCTCTTTTATGAATGGTGGTCAGTGATTGCAGCGCTGCTTTAAAATGATTGTGCAAATATGCTTAAATTCATGTAATCAATAAAACAATAAATAAAATTTCAAACAATTCATAAAAAATTCATATAAATTGCTTCAATAAAATATAAATGTCCATATAACAATCCTCCCAAAATAATAAGGTGCTTGGGTGCTTGATCCGTGCTGTATGCGGGGCTGCCCCCTTTGGTTATCTACTTACCACCAAGTGGTTAATAGCAGGCATGAAATGTTGTTAGACTTTGCACACAGCTTCTCCGGTGTATATGGGAAAATTGTTGCTGTAAAGATCCTCAGATGCCGTGATATATCCCGAGTATCCTCATAAAAGAAAACTGATCATGGTGAAGATCGTTTTAACAAGGGTTTATTGAGGTAAACAACAGGGGTTATACTCACAAACATAGTAAAAAACATGCGAGAATACAAAGCACGGCACGGTGGTTCGCTGCTCCCGCAGCGTGCGTTCCACCGGCCGGAAATCACGTGGTATCCGCTCGACCAATCGCTAGACGCGTTTCGCTGTAAGACACAGGGGGGAGGAGGCAAGCAAGCGGAGCTTTCCCTTTTGGGTGAAGCTCTGATTCAAGCCCTAGAAGACCAGCCTAGTGCCTAAAGTGAATAAATATATAAATATATAAAGTGATATCGCACTACAATAAAGTGCTAATACCAAAAAATTGCTGTTCTATTGGAACAGCAAAAAATACTGTGCAGTGCAAATAACAAAAGTTGCTGTGCAAAGGTGCAATAATTAACCACTTTACCACTGGAGGATTTTGCTGTCTTACGTCTGGGCCACTTTTTGCGATTCGGCGCTGTGCGACTTTAACGGACAATTGCGCGGTCGTGCGACGCTGTACCCAAACAAAATTTACGTCCTTTTTTTTCCCATAAACAGAGCTTTCTTTTGGTGGTATTTGATCACCTGTGTGATTTTTAGTTTTTGCGCTATAAACAAAAAAAGAGCCTTTATTTTGAAAAAATAACAATATTTTTAACATTTTTTTTATATGAAATTCCCCCCCAAAAAAATGTAAAAATCACCATTTTTTTTTTTTTAATTATGGGCCAATTTGTTTTCTGCTACCTATGTTTGGTAAAAAAAAATCACAATAAGTGTATTTTGATTGGTTTGCGCAAAAGTTATTGCGTTTACTAACTAAGGGAAATATTTTTGTCATTTTTGGTGTTTTTTTTTTAACAAGTAATGGCGGCGATCTGCGATTTTTTTTTGCGGGACTGCGACATTGCGGCGGACAGATCGGACCCTTGACTGACATTTTTGACACTTTTGGGGGTACCAGTGACATTACTGCAGTAATCAGTGCTATATATATATGCACTGTTACTGTAAAAATGACACTGGCAGGGAAGGGGTTAATTTTATTGGAGAGGGAGGGGTTAATGTATGCCTGGTGCTTACTGACATGTGTGGGGGGAGGTGACTGAGTGAGTCAGGGACAGATCGCATGTTCAGCTATGCTGAACACTGCGATCTGTCACTTCCTGTCACTTCGGAGATCCGCCCGCTCTGTTTACACAAGCGGGTGGATCTCCAAACTAAATTCCCCGAAGATCGGGGAAGAGCAGCGGCGATCGCCATCGCTCCTCCCCTGGACCGACTCCCGCTGTGACTGAAAACAGCGGGAGCACGCCTCCGGCGGCGCGCGAGCGCCGCCTACAGGGGGAGGAGTCTAGCGACGTACTACTACGTCGCTAGACGATGACGAGCCACATTGCTGCAGTAGCAGCAATGTGAGCAGACGTTAAGTGGTTAAAAGGGTTGAAGAAATTAAGAAATCAATCAACATAAAACATATGTGTCCATATGACTGCTTAGCATGAACACTAAAATAACATGTCAAAATCAGCTTAATCGCATCAATTGAAAAGATAAATCAAAAGTCCAAGGTGCTAGTCCATTAAAGTGATTTCAAGTGAATAAACAGTCTTTAAAGTGCCAAAATAACTGCAGCAGCCGCAATTTATCATTCAGGTGCTCACGATCTCACCACCAGTGATAGATGGCCTCTCACCTTATAATTTGACCAGTGTTTCACCACTAGGTCAAACAGCTTTATAGTATCCCCAGACAAATGGGTAGACTTGATCCTCTCATTAGGTCCTGAGTGCTCCCTGGTTACTGCACAGATAATTAGGGTGGCTTTGTCCTCACTGTATTTCCCCAGTCTCCATCATAAAATGGGAATAAATGGAAAACAAATCTAGTGCTCTCTGTATATAAGGTATTTATTAAATAATCCAAATATTAAAACTCACATTTGTAGGCACATAAGCTGTGTGGGCTGTGTAGGCATTGAATTGGTTTAGGAGACGCAGGAGAAGTTGTGTCCTGTAACTGGATCTCGCCCGTGGTGTCTCCGCCCCCTAGACGCGTATTGAAAACACATCAGATCTCAATGGGGAAAAATATCATGCTGGATATTTATACTGATATGGACTAGGTAATGTGTTAGGAACAAAAGTATGCCACATCATTTGATGGAAATGGAAATGGAAATGATCAACCTACAGAGGGTTGAATTCAAAGACACCCTGAAAATCAAAGTGAAAAAATGATGCAGCAGGCTAGTCCATTTTGATGAAACTTCATTGCAGCAACTCAAAATAGTACTCAGTAGTTTGCATGGCCCCCACGTGCTTGTATGCATGCCTGAAAACGTCAGGGCATGCTCCTAATGAGATGACAGATGGTGTCCTGGGGTATTTCCTCCCAGATCTGGATCAGGGCATCACTGAGCTCCTGTACAGTCTGAGGTGCAACCTGGGGGCATCGAATAGACCGAAACATAATTTCCCAGAGGTGTTCTATTGGATTTAGGTCAGGCTAGCGTGAGGGCCATTCAATGGTATTCCTTCATCCTCCAGGAACTGGCTGCATACTTTCGCCACATGAGGTCGGGCATTATCATACACCAGGAGGAACCCAGGACCCACTGCACCAGCGTAGGGTCTGACAATGGGTCCAAGAATTCCATCCCAATACCTAATGCAGTCAGGGTGCCATTGTCTATCCTGTAGAGGTCTGTGCGTCCCTCCATGAATATGCCTCCCAGACTATTACTGTCCCACCACCAAACCGGTCATGCTGAGCGATGTTACAGGGAGCATAACATTCTCCACAGCTTCTCCAGACCCTTTCATGTCTGTCACATGTGCTCAGGGTGAACTTGCTTTCATTTGTGAAAAGCACAGGGAGCCAGTGACGGACCTGCCAATTCTGGTGTTCAATTGTAAATGCCAATCGAGCTCCATAGTGCCGGGCAGTGAGCACAGGGCCCACTAGAGGATGTCGGGCCCTCAGGCCACCCTCATGAAGTCTGTTTATGATTGTTTGGTCAGGGGCATTCACACCAGTGGTGTGCTGAAGGTCATTTTGTAGGGCTCTGGCAGTGCTCATCCTGTTCCTCCTTGCACAAAGGAGCAGATACCGGTCCTGCTAATGGGTGAAGAACCTTCTATGGCCCTGTCCAGCTCTCCTAAAGTAACTGCCTGTCTCCTGGAGTTTCCTCAAGGCTCTTGAGACTGTGCTGGGAGACACAGCAAACCTTCTGGCAATGGCATGTATTGATGCGCCATCCTGGAGGAGTTGGACTGCCTGTGCAACCTCTATAGGGTCCAGGTTTCGCCTCACGCTACCAGTAGTGACACTGACCCTAGCTTAATGAAAAACTAGTGAAAAACAGTCAGAAAAGATGAGTAGGGTAAAAATAGTCAGTGGCTTCCACCTGTAAAACCATTCCTGTTTTTAACGTTGTCTCATTGTTACCCCTAAAGTGCACTTGTTAGTTTCATTAACACCAAAGCAGCTGAAACTGATTAACAACCCCCTCTGCTACTTAACTGACCAGATCAATATCCCAGGAGTTTAATTGACTTGATGCTATACTCTGATTAAAAAGTTTTCCTTCAATTTTTTGAGCAGTGTACATTGTGATACTGTGTTTGAAAACCACTGGCATATGCCATAACCAAACCATTTATTACAATGGCAAATACATACCAGTTTTAGTAGACATCAAACATGGATATGTTAAACAGCACTTCTGTAATATAAATCAATACAAAATATGATTGCTGCACCAGGCTGCTTATAGGAGATCTTTAATTACTCTACATTGGCAGTTTGTAGCAGCTCCAGTCCAAACCACTTGGCAAGGCACTTCAAAGACAATAGTTGTGTCAGCACTAGAATGACTACAGAAATTAAAATCACAGTCTAATAAATCATCAAATGAAATGCTGAGCAAATCCATCCTTCTAATCAGTTTGCCAAACAGAATCGCAAATAAGAAAATAATTTGTAACAGTGAGAGTGGGGCTACTACGACACTACACAGTCATTACTAAATATGAAAGGTGCTTGACTGAGGTTCACAAAATTGAAAACATAACAGATGAAATGTACATTTTTAATATCAAATAGAGAAGACAACAACGATGTAAAAGGCATCAGATGTTTATTGCACATTGCTCATGAAGAAAAGCAGATCTTTTAAATGTTAAAAGTCCCTGAGACAAAGGCAAAACCATCCATTACATGCATATGTAAGTTCACTGAGCACAAGCTAATTTTGTATTTAAATTTTGCTATGTATAATTACTTGTAGTACTTCCTTATATTAAATTCCCATCATTTAATATAACTTCATTGAAAATTACTCTGCAGAGAATTGATGTGAGCGGACTAGAGAGAACTAACTGTATGCTTAAATAATTAACGTAGCAGCATTATTGGACCTTGTTCTGCTTCAGTCTAGAGAGAATTGACCATAAATTCTTGTTGTGAGGGGAGGATAGAAATAATAAAAGGGTTGTTGGAAAAGCGAGTCTAGTTTTGTAGAGAAATCCATGCAATGTACAGTATATTGTTTATACCTATATATAGAAAATGTACAGGGCTGCTGATAGGGCAATAAAGCTGGTCCTCCTGCACTGGGCCCGGGCCCCATTGGTTCTAAAGGGAGGCCCCGGCACCTGTCGAGCAGCAGGGCCAGCTGTACTGCTCCCCCTGCAGTGCTGCTGGCTTCTCCTCCTCTTCCTCCCTCTGGCTGCATTGCAGGGGGGTCTACTATTTGTGCCCCTACTCCCACTTGGATTATCCTCACCCCTGTTCTGTCCGGGCCTTCTTGTGTGCTGTATCCCCCACAGTGCTACCGGCTTTCCTCCTCTCCTGTCTGTCTCCTGCAGGCCCACAGAGGGAACAGTTTTAGAATGAAGAGTGGGGGATTTGGGGACCTGCTCCCTTCCTTTCCTGAATGAACACAGCTAGTGATCGATACCAATAACTTCTGTGTCCATTCATCACTGAAGCATAGTAAACTATGTTTACTATGCAGAAATTGGGGGGAAGGGGAGTAAAAATGAAATGTAATAGGGCTATCGGCATAGTATGTAAAATATAATAAAATAAATAACGTGTGAGCATTCCACAACATAGTTATACAATACAGAAAGCCGATGCTCTAGCATTTAGGGATGCTAAAGCATTGGCTTTCTGTATTGTATTACTATGTTGTGGAATGCTCACACATTATTTATTTTATTATATTTTACATACTATGCCGATAGCCCTATTACATTTAATTTTTACTCCCCTTCCCCCCAATTTCTTCATGAATAGGGATGGAGGCACACAGCCCTAATTAGGCGAGGCCTCATTTAAAGCCGGTTCACACTGGGGCGACTTGTCAGGCGACCTGATCGCCTGACAAGTTGCCGTGGGTCGCCTGCCATAGATTAGCACAGGACCCGTTCTAATAGGACCGACACAAGTCGCTCCGACTTAGAAAAAGGGTCCTGAGCTACTTTGGGGCGACCTGGAGCGACCTGCATTGACTTCAATGATATGAAGTCCGTGCATGCCGCTCCGAGGTCGCGGTGCGAGCTGCGCACCGCGACTTCACAGGTCGCCCGACAAAGTCGGGTCGTGCCTATGTGAACCGGCTCTTAAAGTCCCAACTTTTTTCTTTGTTTGCATATGTTTACTATGCTACAGCTTGTGAATGAAGAATTAACCTCTGAGTGCTTAGTATTCATCCATCTGTGCAGCTGAGGCTGCAGAGAAAAGAACTGAGGATCCTAAGCCCTCAGTCCCTTTTTCAGTCTCAAAAGCGAGAGATATCAGGGGTCTGTATCAGTATCTTTCAGATTTAGCAGGAACTGTGTTGTGTTTGTGTCCACTATAAATTAGTTTAGTGTATTTTTTTAGCAAAAACATAATTTGATATTTTTGGTGGGGGCCTGTCAGGCAGACTGTACAGGCCCCCATTATTTCTAACAGCAGCCTTGGAAATGTATGAACTATATACTGCATATTGCATAGAAAGAGATGTTTGCTTGCCTAACTACTTGCATAACTATTCATGTGGGCTTGGCAAATACAAAAAACTTACAGGAACGCTTTTTAATCAGAGTATAGCATCAAGTCAATTAAACTCCTGGCATATTGATCTGGTCAGCTAAGCAGCAGAGGGGGTTGTTAATCAGTTTCAGCTGCTTTGGTGTTAACGAAATTAACAGGTGCATTAGATGGGCAACAATGAGACAACTTCCAAAACAGGAATGGTTTACAGGTGGGGGCCACTGACATTGTTTTTCCCTTCTCATTTTTTTTATGACTGTTTTTCACTAGTTTTGCATTTGGCTAGGGTCAGTGTCACTACTGGTGGCATGAAGCGATACCTGAACCCTATAGAGGTTGCACAGGCAGTTCAACTACTCCAGGATGGCACATCAATACGTGCCATAGCCAGAATGTATGCTGTGTCTCCCTGCACAGTCTCAAGAGCATAGAGGAGATCCCAGGAGACAAACAGTTACTTTAGGAGAGCTGGTTAGGGCCGTAGAAGGTTCTTAATCCATCAGCAGGACCAGTATCTGCTCTTTTTCGCAAGGAGGAACAGGATGAGCACTGCCAGAGCCATACAAAATGACCTCCAGCAGGCCACTGGTGTAAATGTCTCTGACCAAACAATCAGAAACAGACTTCATGAGGGTGGCCCGAGGGCCATAAGTCCTCTAGTGGGCCTTGTACTCACTGCCCAGCATCGTGGAGCTTGATTGCCATTTGCCATTGAACACCAGAATTGGCAGGTCTACCACTGGTGCCCTGTGCTTTTCACAGATAAGAGCTGGTTCACTCTAAGCACATGTGACAGATGGAGAAGCCATGGAGAACGTTATGTTGCCTGTAACATTGTTCAGCATTACCAGCTTGGTGGTAGGACAGTGATGGTTTGGGGAGGAATATCCATGGAGGGACGCACAGACTTCTATCTATCTGCCTGCCATTAGGTATCGAGATGAAATCCTTGGACCCATTGTTAGACCCTAAGCTGGTGCGGTGGGTCTTTTGTTCCTTCTGGTAAATGACAATGCCCGGCCTTTGATTCCTTCTGGTACATGACAATGCCCGGCCTCATGTGGCGAGAGTATGCAGTATGTGCCTGGAGGAAGAAGGAATTGATACCATTGAATGGCCCCAATGCTCGCCTGAACCTCTGGTTCATTAAGTTTTGGTTCATCTGGTGCCGCCAGGTTGCACCTCAGCTCAGTGATGCCCTGGTCCAGATCTAGGAGGAAATATACCGGGACACCATCCATCATCTCATTAGGAGCATGCCCCAATGTTGTCAGGCATGCATACAAGCATGTGGGGGCCATGCAAACTACTGAGTACCGTTTTAAGTTGCTGCAATGAAATTTCATCAAGAAGAGAGGGTTCTGAAGAAGAGAGGGTTCTGATTCCCTGCTGAACCAACTACTGGCATTAAGACGCTTATGAAGCAACAAGAATAGTTTAGAAATGAAGACTAAGGCTCCGTTCACATCTAGGTGTTTTTGGGCGATTTTCTGCTTTAAGTCTCAGCTCTAAAAATGCCCAAAAAGACAAATCCCATTAATTTCATTGGCCCCTGTTTATGTCTGAGCGTTCTGTCGCCTTAGGCAAAACGCCCATCATTTAAAAAAGTACAGGAGCTTCTTTTTTTGGCAGATTACAGGCGTTTTACTGTTTTTCATTGGTCACTTGTCAACTCAAAATGCCTCCACAAAAACGCTGCAAAAACGCTACAAAAATGCCAGGAAAATGACAGAAAAACACCAGAAAAATGCCTGTAAAATAGCAACTCCTAGATGTGAATGAAGTCTTACAAATTCACTTAACACAGAAGAACTTGAAAAATCAGCAATTATCCATTGTGCTTCCCACCATGTGTTCGTACCCATTGTTAATAATATTATTATTATACAGAATTTATATAGCGCCAACAGTTTGCTCAGCACAAATGAAGGCAGACATTACAGTTACAATACAATTTGATACAAGAGGAATCGATGGCCCTGCTCATTAGAGCTTATAATCTAAGAGGGAGGGTCAAGTGATACAAATAACTGTAGTGGGTGATACCCATGATTTAATATATACAGAACTATTTAGTGGAGGGACAGGGCAATAATGGAATACATTTTGTAAAACTATGGTCATTATTTAACATGGCAGAAAATAGAATACAATGTGTTAATACCAAATCAGCCAATGAGCAACTACCCTTCATTGTTCTGACTGTTCTAAAACCCAACCAGTTGCCATGGCTTGCTCTTGATAATGCCTTAGCAAATAATTCTGTATGCGTATCTGTAATTGTACTTTGTCCATTGCTAATGTTAGTCATCCTCTGCATTCAAGAAAACATTTATTCATTCTCTCAAATTGGAAAAACAGGGAAAATTCAGATACAGTGAAAATGGAAATGTTCTTTTTAATTAAAAGGGTCTTAACAATTGTTCAACACCTGTATATGCTGATTATATTAAAGGATGTTTCTGATCTTATCTTTGAAACATCATCAAATTTTTTTCAAAGTCTGTCTTGCACACAGTTGAATCACACTGGTGTTTCATTATATATATATATATATATATTTATTTTTTTTTTTTATTGTATGGATATTATTGCATGTTGTGCAACATTCTGAATGGCATCTATGCATGAAAATATATTGTCATTGGCAATAATACCAAACCTGGATGCAAATAAAAATGAGTGACATATAATTACAGTCCAAATCTGTCTAATTTGTTACAAAAGTTGATACTTTAAAATGTAATGTGCAAGTTTAGCCTATTATGATTATACCAATAATTGTTGGACTCGTTGAGTTACTACACAGCAGCATCTGTGTGAGCCATCAGGATCATGATGGCTTACGCAGATGCTGATGGCAAGTAACTTTCCTAGTCCAGAAATTAAAGAGGAAGTAAAGCTTCCTCTGTAATTTGTACCTATAGGTAAGCCTGTGATAAGGATTACCTATAGGTACTGTAAATATCTCCTAAACATGCACCGTTTAGAAAACATTTACTTTGCATGCAGCCAGTGGCATTACTGGCGCATGCGCTCTGAAGGAACGGCCGCCCGTGCCATTCCATTAGAGCCCTGTGCCGTGAACGGCGGCTCCCTTGCGCATGCGCGGGAGTGATGTCATCGCCTCTCCAGCCAATCAGATGGCCGGAGGACACGAACCCAGAAGGAAAGCCGGTTAACATGTCGGCTGTGTCAGCGGTGTACAGGTGCCACTGCGGGGACTTCGTTCTAAGGTAAGTATTTCATAATAAACTAGTATGCGATGCATACTGGCTCATTATGTCTTTGTCTGTCAGGTTTTTTATTTTTTTTATTTATTTATTTTTTGGAGGTTTACAACCTCTTTAACTTTCTTGCACACAGCCTTATTTTGGGTCCATTCAAGTCTCTTATTTTAACTTAAAGCAGAGTTTTATTCAGTTTTTTTTTTTCCTAAAAAACACTGCTGCTGTAGTATTAAGTTATCTAATCCAATTCAGGCATGCTGTAAATGTAGTATTTTTGGTTATATAGTTATTATATGTGCTTAAAATAACCTCTATAAAAAGAACACTCCCATCTTCCGTGTGGACATCTGAAGCCCACACGTATCTTCTTCCAGGATCTGGTATTGCTGGCTATTCAGCATTCACTTCCTGATGTCCCGCATGCGCAGTGCGTGCAAAGTGTGGCGCATTCATTGAAGCGGAGGATGCCCATTGACTCCTGGGATTGATGACACTTATATCCCAGGAGCCAATGGGATGGGCAGCTGGATATGATGTACCTGGCTGCAGCGAGGTACAGCGGAAGAGGAGCTATTTACTGACTTGGTGGGTCATATGCTTCAAAAAATCAAAAACATTTCAAGCATTAATGAGACTGTGATTAGCAATGCCAGAGGCCGAACATGTAAAATAGGGTAGAACTCTGCTTTAAGCCCCTAGGAAGGGGAAACATATTCTGGCCCCTGAATTTAATAGCTTTTTTTTTTTTTGTGAAAACCTGTACATTCGTTTGAACCATTTTTTTTTCTTTTGTCTAACACTATTTCCAGTGGTGCAGTGTTTTTTGTAACCTAAAAAATACCCACTGGAGAGTAGACCTGTCTGTTGCATACATCCTAAACTGAGTCAGTAAGCCCTCTGAATGTTAAAAAAATATATAGGCAGTTTGAGACTTTATATGAGGCACAAGCAGGTAATGCTTAGCGTCTCCATCCCTGTACATGAAAAAACTGAAGAAAAAGGGGACTAAAAGAGGTGCATGGAAATCACCCCCCAGTTTGGTATACTCATCCACCAGTCTGCCACCAACTGAATAAACCTGTCTAACAGTGTGGGTTAAAAACAGGGGTTTAGTTGACACACATTTGCAAATGCATGTGTAAGCTGCAAGGCCCCTTCAAGGCACCCTGTGTAACTTGCAGTCCTAACACTAATAAATTTGAGTTTCTCCATAGTGGAAGCATATGGCTGCTAATGAGATAGATGGGAAACAGGTGGGGCTGGAGGTGGCACAATCCTCCCCCAGCCTGCTCTCATCTATGACTGGTCTTAAATGTATCAGGCTGTATAATAGCCATAGGGTACAAACTAAAAATGACAAGCTGAGAAGCACGCACCTCCATCCCTTTAATAGATGCAGTGAAGACAAAATGGGACTTTAAATGAGACACCAGCCTGTAGGGCACAGCGTCTCCATCCCTGATTACATGAAAAATATATAGGCAGTTTGGGACTTTATATGAGGCACAAGCAGGTAATGCTTAGCGTCTCCATCCCTGTACATGAAAAAACTGAAGAAAAAGGGGACTAAAAAGAGGTGCATGGAAAACACCCAGCCCCCAGTTTGGTATACTTACCCACCAGTCTGCCACCAACCGAATAAACCTGTCTAACAGTGTGGGTTAAAAACAGGGGTTTAGTTGACACACATTTGCAAATGCATGTGTAAGCTGCAAGGCCCCTTCAAGGCACCCTGTGTAACTTGCAGTCCTAACACTAATAAATTTGAGTTTCTCCACAGAGGAAGCACATGGCTGCTAATGAGATAGATGGGAAACAGGTGGGGCTGGAGGTGGCCCAATCCTCCCCCAACCTGCTCTCAACTATGACTGGTCTTAAATGTATCAGGCTATATAATAGCCATATACATTTATACTAAAAATGACAAGTTGAGAAGCATGCACCTCCATCCTTTTAATAGATGTAGTGAAGACAAACTGGGACCACTTTACCACCGGAGGATTTTGCTGTCTTACGTCCAGGCCACTTTTTGCGATTCGGCGCTGTGCGACTTTAACTGACAATTTCGCGGTCGTGCGACGCCGTACCCAAACGAAATTTACGTCCTTTTTTCCCCACAAACAGAGCTTTCTTTTGGTGGTATTTGATCACCTGTGCGATTTTTACTTTTTGCGCTATAAACAAAAAAAGAGCGTTTATTTTGAAAAAATAACAATATTTTTAACATTTTTTTATATGAAATTCCCCCCAAAAAAATGTAAAAATCAAATTTTTTTTAAATTTTTGGCCAATTTGTTTTCTGTTACATATGTTTGGTAAAAAAAATCATGATAAGCGTATTTTGATTGGTTTGCGCAAAAGTTATTGCGTTTACTAACTAAGGGAAAGATTTCTGTCATTTTTGGTGTTGTTTTTTTTAACGCGTAATGGCGGCGATCTGCGATTTTTTTTGCGGGACTGCGACATTGCGGCGGACAGATCGGACCCTTGACTGACATTTTTGACACTTTTGGGGGTACCAGTGACATTACTGCAGTAATCAGTGCTATATATATGCACTGTTACTGTAAAAATTACACTGGCAGTGAAGGGGTTAATTTTATTGGAGAGGGAGGGGTTAATGTATGCCTGGTGCTTACTGACGTGTGGGGGGTGGGGAGGTGACTGAGTGACAGAAGGACAGATCGGATGTTCAGCTATGCTGAACACTCCGATCTGTCAGTCCATGTCACTTAGGAGATCCGCCCGCTCTGTTTACACAGGCGGGCGGATCTCCTCACTCGATTCCCCGACGATCGGGGCAGAGCAGCGGCGATCGCCGCCGCTCCTCCCCTGGCCCGACTCCCGCTGTGAATGAAAACAGCGGGAGCGTGCCTCCGGCGGCGTGCGAGCGCCGCCTACAGGGGGAGGAGTCCAGCGACGTAGGTCTATGTCGCTGGACGGGAACGAGCCACTGTGCCGCAGTAGCAGCACAGTGGCTGGGGGTAAAGTGGTTAAATGAGACACCAGCCTGTAGGGCACAGCGTCTCCATCCCTGATTACATGAAAAATATATAGGCAGTTTGGGACTTTTTATGAGGCACAAGCAGGTAATGCTTAGCGTCTCCATCCCTGTACATGAAAAAACTGAACAAAAAGGGGACTAAAAAGAGGTGCATGGAAAACCTCCAGCTCCCAGTTTGGTACACTCACCCACCAGTCTGCCACCAACAGAATAAACCTGTCTAACAGTGTGGGTTAAAAACAGGGGCTGGCTGTTTTCCATGCACCTCTTTTTAGTCCTCTTTTTCTTTGTTTTTTTTTTTAGCCCCCTGAATGTTTTGTTTCTTCTCATTACTTTGTATAAAGTCACATCAGAGTCCTAGCACCTCTTCTATGGTTTTTTTCTTAGGTCTGACATCCTGGCTGTATTCCAACAATAAAAAGGTTGCTTCAATTGGGCGTAAAACTGTTTTTTCAATTTTTTATGACTTTCAGTAATGTGACACATTTCAGTGTTGAAATCTCCTAGCTCTATACAGGATCTGCTGCTGTATAGAGCTGAAAATTGTAATAAAAGCACCAAAACAGTTGTTTTTTTCCCTTCATCCAGAGCAGCAAGAATTCAACAATATTCCGGCTTGTGTTCTACAACACTCGGTTTTTATTTTGCATGCTATTTGCTTTAAGCACAGGTACATGGAAGCTGACGGCAATGTACCTGGTGGCTTGGCATCTTGAAGGAACAAAGATTTTTTACCCAAAGCTAAGATATCCAGACTAGCTGTGAAATCATTAGAACAGGCACAGAAATCATATCACTACGCAGATGCTTTATTTCTCTAGAGTAAATAGATCTACAGTTTTATCTATGAACACTAGCAGATGAAGCCTGCTCTCTTAACTTTAAAATACAGTGCATGCTGCTGGCAGAAGATCTTAGAGCAATAAAGCAGATATTCAATAGTGCTGGGAAGGCGAGTATTTCAGCGAGATAATTGAATGCATTACTCACATCTTTAGATAGACGCAGGAACACATAATATTATTTATAAGCTATTGCTTGTTTTCACTGGTCCTGTACCCAAGGGACTTGTGGTCACATAACAAGACAGTGGTTTAACTGAGCTACATTCTTTATTTTTCTTTTTTTCATCTTGTCATTTCCAGTTCATAGACACCCTGTCAGTTGCGTAAAGAGTCCAAGATCCCACACTATGGTTATATGTTTTGGCAGCTGCCTGCCTCAGAAATCCCACAGAAGTGGGATAAACGAGTAAATGTATGGAGAGAGATGGATGGCGCTGCCTCTTATTAATGTGCAATAATCATATTTTTTCAATGTGCAATATTCATTAAAAAAAAAAAGGAAGTGTGTATTAATCAGGAATTGATGTACTGTCTCTTTAAATAATATAATGTGCATCCCAAATGATTATGTCCTTCAAGCACGTCCTAATGTTTTAAATACATACAGCTTTATAAAGTTCCCAATATTGAGACAGAAATAAAGTGTTAACGTGTTTATAGTGCAAAACGACGCATATATGAAACCGATATAATTTATATAGAAAAATATTGTCGTTAATCGCCAATAATATCCGCACGGAATAAAAATATAAAATGTGATCAACACTTAAAAATTATAAACCCAATATAGTGTAAAATAAGTGCAAATAAATTTTATCATGAGTGACCCTTGATAACGACAGCCTACGCGCTGACGAAATGCGTCGGGACGTTTGATCGCAACCACGCAATTACGTCACTTCCGGGATCAAGCGGTACGCATATTGGAACGTGGAAGCAGCGTCTGCCTTGATGTCCACGGCTTGTGTCTCTCTTGAATGCCTGTATCGATCTGCTACCATGTAAGTGCATCTGTTTGTATCCTAATAAAACCTGTTCAAGCATACTTCACCATATTAGCCCTCTTGTCATTTAATATAACTCTGAGGAACATTGAGTTGACTGTGAGGAATATGGAGTTGGCTGTAAGGATCTGTCAGGTGGATAGAAGGTGTTTCTGTTGGGTGCAGATACTCTTTGGATACTGGATATATACCCTGTATACAACTTCTGCCTACACTGACCCCCTATAACTAAGGGGTCTGTGTTTTCTGGTAAGCATTTGTGCATACCGGGTGGTCCTGTTCTGGTGAAGGGATTGAAGATCAAGTGTTATTGAATAGTCATCCTTTAGAGACTCCTTTATCAGCGATTTGTTTGATGGTTTATGGGACTTTATTCACTAATATACACTTTACTTATCCCGGATTTTTCACCATTATAGATTGTTTATATTGTTTAACACATTTACGTTGGCACATTGCTAATTATTATTGTATATCTGCACAATTTATTTCATTGTATATTTTACCTATTATATATAAGAGTTTTATAGTGCAATATTAGGTGAGCGCAGCATTTTTTATACATCACAGCATAATCACTCTCAATATTATTTATAAGAAATACATGTAAAGTCCGCAAGACATATACATGAAAATAGAACACTAGACACTGTGGGTGAAAAATAAAGTGCTCAACGTGCTTAATGTGAAAAAATATACATAAAAGTGAAGCTGAAAATAAAAAGATAAACAGTCGCATCAACTCCTGAAGAAGTGAATCATATTTCACGAAACGCGCTGAGAGAGGGTTGTGATGCAACTTATCCATCTGTTTATTCTGCAAGCTTATTTTGTAGTGGAAGATTTTGCCTTATGTATGAATTGATCAGATCTGTGAATTAGACCATTTTTCAGCAAATCTGTGTTTTGTGTAAAAAAGTTTTTAATATACTCATATGTGAAGAATTTTTATTAATGAATTTAATAAAATAATGATATTGAATTATGATAATATATTTTTTATGTGTGTTAAAGCACCTCCAAAAAGTCACATGGGCACCTATCTTTATTTTCAATGGTTAAACCATACAGCATTATATATCAAAAGTGTATTTTATCACAATTATCACATACAGTAGTAACAATTTACAGTATATTGCAGCAATGGCTGTTTTCAGGTTGCTATTTATATTTCTCCTGTTTTTGTTCTCCCAGGCTTTTGTCATACATTGGTGGTTTTTTTTTTTTTTGGTTTCTAGTTTCTCAAAAATCTTTGGACATAAGAAAAATGCTTTTTTTTTTTTGGTTCACATAAATAATGTTCTACAAGTGTGCATGGTCTGTGAATAGATATGCATGACATTACTCTTTATGGCTTTTGGACAAACATTTTTCATAAGCCGTTTTCTGTCCACTTTTTTTAAGGAGATCTAACCATAAAACCTTATCACTGAGTCCCATTGAAATACTGGAATAAACTTGAAACGAATTAGTGGCTGTTGAAAAATAAAGCCAATTCTTAGTAAGAACATGTTGCTATGGGTCTGGATGATTGATTCTATGTGGATGTATTCTTCAATCTCTGAAAAATAATCTTTTTTGCCAAATAGTAAAGTTGTTTCTATTTACAGTAAAACCTGGGATTGCGAGCATAATTCGCTCCGGAAACATACCTGTAATCCAAAGCACTCGTATTTCAAAACGGATTTCCCCATAAGAAGTAATGGAAACTCAGATGATTCATTCCACAACCATTTATTCATAAGTCCTTCCGTTTATAGTCAATATAAAAAGATTATTGTAATGTGATAGGTTGTGTAACCATAAAATATCCATCCACAAATGGCAGCCTCCACAAGTGGATTAGAAGCAAAATTCATTAGGAGCTACAGAGTATAAAAGAGAGAGGCATTTCTAAGTGTAGCAATATGGTTACATTTAACGAAGGTGCAACATATAGCAACTCGCATGGTTGATGATTAAAAGAAGCACATCTAATGCTGGCCATATACAAAAAATCAGCCGAAATTTGGTCATTTGGACAGCTCGTTCATTTTCCAGCCAGAAAATGGGCACAAATTGGTAATCAGTTGTGACGTTTTTGAGCCAAAAAAAACCGAAAGACTTGTTTGGAATTTTTTTTCCGAAGGAATGATAAATTGAAAGGTTAATGTGTTTCTTGTGCAAACTGTTTGTACTGGGTATATGTGTAAAAACTAACAAAAAACAGATTCATTTATGTCCATTGAACAATTTATCAGTCATTACATGATGGCAATATAATTTGCTCTCATGGCCGAGTGTTCGTTTTTCAAATATTAGTTCAAATGATTTTTAGTGTATAGTGCATGGTCAGCATTAGTATGCAGGCATCCGGGGTAAAGCTTCTAATGTAAGGAACTGGGGGGGTCTCCACCAGATCAAAACCACATTGTTGAAGGGAGATTACATGGTGCCCATGGTACTCCTATCACCTTAATATACCTTATCATCAAAACCGAAGGTTTGATGCAGTCCCGTGACAGAGGTAATGGAATGCTAAAAGAGGGGGGAAACCAGAACTCCAAGACTGTAAAAAGGGGACACAAAGGTAATGGTAGAAAGGCTTTATTGAAAAAATTAAATAACACCAATAATACAAGAAAATATGACCACCACCTCAGATTAAAAATAAACAATGTTGTTATAAATAAAAAGACCAGAATTGAAAAAGCACACATACCTTGCCCTCTGCATTAACACAATCATTCAAATTGCATAAAGATGTCTGGTCAGTCTCAAATATAACCACTGAATAAGATATGCTGAAGGTTGTGTATCCTGTAAGGAAATCGCAGATTAGAGGCAGCAGCCGGGGTAAAGCTATCTACATAGACCATCCTCTGCACCGCCGGCTCTCACTGGTGTCAGTCTGCAATTGTGACCAGGAAGACTACCCTGCAGTAGAGTGATCTGAAAGTGAGGCTTGAAGCACTCGTGGGGTGCAGTGTGAAAGGGATGCCATTGATGGCGGTGCGTAGGATGGTCTATGTGGACAGCTTTCTCCCGGATGCCTGCATAATTAGATGTGCCTGTTTTAATCATCAACCATGTGAGTTGCTAAATGTTGAACCTTCATTAAATATAACCATATTGCTACTCTTAGAGGCACCTCTCTTCTCTTTTATACTCATTTGTGACATGACGCTTGTTTATCACGTCAAAATTTATAAGAAAAGTTCTGCTTGTCTTGCAAAACGCTCTCAGACCAAGTTACTCTCAATTAAAGGTTTTACTGTACTGAGTTCTACTCTTGTACAGTGTGCCTTGATATTTAACCATTACCAGAGATGGTGTGGCAGCCTAAGCCCCAAAGAAAAGTATGGAAACTAGGGATCGACCGATTATCGGCACGACCGATCTATCGGGGGCCGATATGCATTTTCCCCAATATATCGGAATCGGCCCCTGAGGTTACCAATATTGCCGATATTTTGGGAAAGTGCTGTACCGGAGTGATGCCTGCAGATAGAGGCATCACCCCGAGACTTGATGTTCATAGCCGGCGCTCGGCTGTCTTGTAATGACAACCAACACGGCTGAGAAACCGCTCGGCTGTCATTACAAGGAGGACGTCCCCCCCTCTGGCCACCTTCCGCGGCTCGCCTGGGTCTCCTGCCCCCCCCCCCCGGAGACCCAGGAATCCTACCTGCATGGCCGCCAAAGACCCGATCAAACCCGCATTCGGCTCTGATCGGGTCTCCATATGTCGGTGCCACATTCAAAAAACTGACAGCATTCAAAACAGCCAAACTTGGCGTTTTGAATGCTTTTTAGTGCAGAGGAGGGGTTTGGGATCTTTTAGACCCCCCAGATCCCTCCACAAGGAGTACCTGGAAAAATACATTTTTTACATGTCCGAAAATATCGGCCGATAAGTTGCTTTCTTTAGAAAGTCAGAGCTGTCCTGTGTCTAGTGCTCTCTGCCTGTGTTATTTCAAAGAATCTATTTAACCCTCTCAGTTTTATCTTAGAACTACAGAATGATTAGCCTGTTGTAGAGATCTGAGAGTGGGATAGAGTAAGAAGTTTAGCAAAAGACAATAGGCATGGTTGACACCACTCAGTCAACAAACATGCTGGTGTCAGTCAATAGGAAACAGTCAGAACTAAACCCTCTATTTAGAATTGCATTTACCATGGGGCTGCATGTAGGATCAGCTATGACACAAGCCATTTGAGGGTTTGAAAATGTAGCTAAGAGATTGTCGCCTTTCTCCCCCGATCATCCGGGAAACGGAGAGAAGACCCGCCTGCTTATGTAAACAAAGCAGGCGGATCTTCTGTGAGACAGGCAGGGAGAGATTATCAGTTTCAGCTAAGATAAAACTGCGATCTGTCTGAGCCTGTCACAGAACCCCCCCACACACAGTTAGTAAGCATATAGGCATACTTTAACCCCTTTGATCACCCACAGGGTTAACCCCTTTCCTGCCAATGGCATTATTACAGTAACAGTGCATATTTTTAGCACTGATTACTGTAGTAATGTCACTGGTCCCCCCGCCCCCCCCCCCCAAAAGTGTCAAAAATGTCAGTCAGGGGTCCGATCTGTCCACCACAATGTCGCAGTTCCGCAATAAATCACAGGTTGCCGCCATTACTAGTAAAAAAAAACAAAACAATAAAAATTACATAAATCTTTCCCGTAGTTAGTAGACGTGATAACTTTTGCGCAAACCAATCAGAATAAGCTTATTGTGATTTTTTTTACCAAAAATATGTAGCAGAAAACAAGTTAGCCTAAAATGTTAAAAAATTTTGATTTTTAAATATTTTTTTTGGGAATGTCCTATAGCAGAATGTGAAAAATATTTATTTCACAATTGTTGCTATTTTTTTGTTTATAGCGCAAAGAATAAAAATCGTACAGGTGATCAAATACCACCAAAAGAAAGCTCTATTTGTGGGGAAAAAAGTAAGCAAATTTTGTTTGGGTACAGCGTTGCACGACCGTGCAATTGTCCGTTAAAGTAACACAGTGCCGAATCGCAAAATAGGGCCTGGTCTGGAAGGGGGTAAATCCTTCCGGGGCTGAAGTGGTTAAAGTGAAACTTCACTCTATCAATCAACATTGACTATTTTGAAAAACCAAAAGAAAAACCAAGAAATAACAACTGGGGTCAATAGAGGCCTCACTGTGTTGTTCCCCCAAATCATTAGGACTTTATAGGGTGTGGAGTTGTCATAAAAGAGGTGAGCACTTGTATAGATAAAAAATATAACATTTTTTGAAAATACAGCATATTAAAAACATTAACATCCAAAATTGTAAATAGAAGTAGCATTATCAATACAAACTACATTGACCGTAGGCAGAAACAGTAATTGGCGGTTCAACGCGTTTTTCATAATATTCTGGATGTGGCTGTGTTCAGTTGTTTCTAGAACTGATTTAATATTATCTAGTCAACATTGACTATTTGTATTCCTTATGTTGCTGGCATTAGTAAATAGACTGGAAAGTATATCATATTTACTTGTTTTAAACTTTCTTTTTTTCATTTCTTTAGTTACTTCCTGGTCTCCAGGCCTAGGCAAATAATGTCATACATCCCAGGAGTCTTCAGGAGGGGAGAAAATGTTTCTCAGCTAAGCACACCCTCCTGCCTAAATGCCTGAGCTAAGGGCAAATGGATTCCATGAAGTAAATGCTACATGAATAATCTGCCCTTACTCAAGATGGCCACAGGCAGAAATGCTAGGGGTGTTTTTCAAAGTGATTCTTAACAAAATAAAGCATGGAGACGTGGATGGATGGGAGAGTTTGCTTTAAATATTGATGTAGCACCCTACAAGGTAGGTGCTAGGAAAAAGCATAATGGGCCTTGGCTGCCTAACAGCAGGGCCATGATTTTCAGCTGGGCTGTTATGTCTCCCAGGTGTGACTGCTGAGAGGGGAGTCTTCCCACTGGCTCCATGAGAGGATTCTCATTGGGCAGTGGAGGAAACCAAATCAGTGCCTCATTCAGGCCTGTATCTACCCCAGAAGGCAGATTCTGCCGCATAGGATTCTGAGAGTGGGTATAAGTTTGAGGGGAACGCATGACGCAGTGTCTTTGGCGGCAAGCAGAGTCCCAGGAGGGAGGGTACGGCTGTCTCTCCTCCTGTCAGAAGGATCTGGTGTCTCGGGTGGCTGCCTGAGAGTCCAGATACAGATTTGAGCTGAGCTGCAGAGAGGATCCGGTGTGCCGAGGACCAGTGGAGATAGAGGGGTTCAGTTCCAGGAAATCATGCCAAGTTCATGAGTACTTTGGACTGCCCCTGAGGGTCTGCCTGAAGTGTAGATGGGACCACACCGGTGAAGGTCTCAGGGATCCAGGAGCCAGCTAGTGTTAAAGGGGGTGCCTAGTGCAGAGGACCCTGAAGTGTTAGAGGGGGTGCCTAGTGAAGAGGACCCTGAAGTTTCAGAGGGGGTGCCTAGTGAGAGGACCCTGAAGTGTAGAGTGGGTGCCAGCGGTTGGGCCCTGAAGAGTTAAGTGTACAGTGTGAAGAGTTGCAGCAGCACAAGAAGTTACAAGGAGCTACCACAGCCAGTGAAGGGCTGGAGGGAGCTGTTCATCAGACTTTTGAGCTAAACAGAGTGTCAGGAGTCAAATGTCATACAGTCCTGGATCTTCTGAGTTAATCTGAGGATTAAAGTCGAAGTTTCAGCACAGTTCAGCAGAACAGAATCTTCAAGCACCAGGGAGCGTTGGCTGGCATTCAGCTGGCGTCAAGACAGCGCTAACGGGCATTTTTCTGTACAGTGTCCCAGTTGAACCTAGTTGAGCCAGAGGATTATCCCACTCATTCCCTTCTCCCGTCCCCATTACAAAATAAACAAACCAAAGATGCCAGAATGGTCATTGTCTGAACTCTCACACTCTTGCAAAGTGCACAGTCTATTTTGCCTTTAGTAAATCAACCCCAATGTATCATTTAGGTTGACTTTTGTCAAGCTCTCATTTCTCTATTTATAGTTTAGCTTTTGATGCAATTACACTGAATGACCAAATTCCAAGAAAAGTATGTCATTACTTTTTCCAATAAACTACATGAAGAATAGATGAATAATTTAATGGCAGGTTATATCTGTAGCTGACCTCCACTGATATATTCCAGTTCAAGGTTCATTTGGTCATGCAAGCAGGTTAAGGCTGCAGAATATCTTTCAGTGAAAAGTATGTATCGTCTACAACCTCAGCAGAATTGTCTTTTTTTTTCTACTTCTTTCAGCAAGAGTGTTAAAGCTCTGTCTACGCTGATTAATATGTCCTTCAGCAAGACGATCAAGCTAGACTACTGTACAAGCTGATAATTACACCAAGTCACTTGACACATGGAGCATGTCATCTGATAAACTCAGCTTAGAGGATGGAAAATGGTTTTATGTATTGAGCTGTCATTACATTTAACCACCTGCTTGAGGGGACAACATCACTAAATGACTATCAGATAGTTCTATAACATATTATAGCTATTCATGCATGTAGCTTTGATGTATAGTTATTCAATACGGCATACTTATTCAGTAAGAAAATGCAATGAATAAGGATGATGTGCTAAGGATAAGGAGAGTAGTCAATAATTTCAGTTTAGGGGTTAATAATAAGAAAACATGACTGTAGATTAACCCTTTAAGGACCGCCCACCGCAGATTTACTGTGGCAGGCTGGCCCTCCTGCGCGAACCGACGTAACTCTACATCGGTTGCGTGCCTGCAGCTAGGGGGCGAGAGTGCGGCGCGCTCCTGCCCCCGTTTAGCAGCGGGGACTCTGATGCATGGGGCTGGCGGCTCCGATTGCCGCCGGGCACCCACGAGCGTTCCCCACTGAGAGAGAAGGACGGTCAGCTGTTGTAAACACAGCTGACCGTTCTTCTCTCTGGAATGATCACAAAGCGCATGTGATCTTTCTATGTAGGATCACAGGTCTCTATGATCATTTCACAAGCCCCGCCCCCATACAGTTAGAACTACTCCCCTAGGCTTACACTTAACCCCTTGATCACCCATTGTGTTAACCCCTTCCCTGCCAGTGTCATTATTACGGTGCATATTTTTTAGCACTGATTACTGTAGTAATGTCACTGGTCCCCCCCCCCCCCCCCCAAAGTGTCAAAAATGTCAGTTAGGGGTCCGATCTGTCCGTCGCAATGTCGCAGTCCCGCTAAAAATCGCAGATCGCCACCATTACTAGTAAAAAAAAACATAAAACAATAAAAATTACATAAATCTTTCCCGTAGATAGTGGACGCGATAACTTTTGCGCAAACCAATCAAAATACGCTTATTGCGATTTTTTTTTACCAAAAATAGGTAGCAGAAACCAAATTGGCCTAAAACGTTAAAAAAAATTTAATTTTTAAATATTTTTTTTTGGGAATGTTATATAGCAGAATGTAAAAAAATATTGGGGTTTTTTTTTCAGAATCGTCACTCTTTTTTTGTTTATAGCGCAAAAAATAAAAATCGCAGAGGTGATCAATACCACCAAAAGAAAGCTCTATTTGTGGGAAAAAAGGTACAGCGTCGCATGACCGCGCAATTGTCTGTTAAAGTAACGCAGTGCCGAATCGCAAAAAATGACCTGGTCTTTAAGGGGGCTGCTTCTTCTTCCGGTCCAGAAGTAGTTAATGCACTTTGCAATCAGTATTGCCTTTTATTTTGGCTTATTGACAAGGCCAGACTGGCCATAACCAACTAGAAAAGTAAAGCAAACTCTCACACTTCTGTGCTAGCTCTTCGTTTTAAATGGTAGACGTAAAAGTTTAGAAACTCTAAATACACAGCACAGTGAGGGAGATTTACATAAGCTGGAGAACTAAGAATCTGGTTTAGTTCTGCATGGTAGCTTTGGCTATAAAACCTGGAAGCTGATTGGTTTCTATACAGAGCTGCACCAGATTTTGCATGCATCAGTTTTAGTAAATCTCCCCCACTGATCTTATCAGCAGTTGTGTTCTGTGGTTCCTGAATAAAGATGAAGATTTTTTAAGAGCAACTACCGCCGGTGTGCAGATCATCTTTCTACATATATACTCAGTTAAACGTCTGTGGATCGGGCACCCGGGAGCTCGTTTATTGGTGAGCTGTATGGGTAGTAGCACTGCTCATTCTGTTTGTATTGTATCTTTACTGCCTTCATCTTTTTACCCCAATTTTTGCTATGTGTTACTATGTCCATGTATTGCTCTCTGCAAGCTTCTGCTTTCATTAACCTCCCTGGCGGTATGATTCTTTTGGATTTTAGGTGCTGAAAGCGGTACCATTATTTTAGGTGCTGAAAGCATGTAATTCTTGTGAATGAGCAGCCCAAACCAACTGTATACATTTATTATACATATTATATATATATATATATATATATATATATATATATATATATATGTATGTATACATATATTATGTATACATATATTATATATATATATATATATATATATATATATATATATATATATATATATATATATATATATATATATATATATATATAATGTATACAGTTGGTTTGGGCTGCTCATTCACAAGAATTACGTGTGTATATATATATATATATACGTGTATATATATATATATATATATATATATATATATATATATATATATATGTATATATATATATATATATATATATATATATAATATGTGTGTGTGTGTATATATATATATATATATATATATATATATATATATATATATATATATATAATGTATATATAATGTATATATACTGTATATATATGTATATATATATATATACATATATTTACATAAAAAGTACAGTAAAACTGCAGGAAAGGGCACTGGGGGGTAATGTAATGTGATTTTATTTTATTTTGAACGATATCAGTGTGTTTGGTGCATTTTACATTCGAATTTGCCGCCGGTTCCACCCCCCGGCGGACGTCACGTCGCCGGAGACGGAAGCCGGGGCTCGCAGACGATCGAGAGAGAGCTCCGCCGCCGCACACCGCTCGCAGTCTTCGCTGGATCCCGGAGAAAAGGTAAGTAAAACCTCCTCCAGCATCCAGCGATCTTCTTAGCGCTACCCCGAGTGTGACTCGGGGTTACCGCTTTTGGCACTAAAATCTTACCCCGAGTCACACTCGGGAATACCGCTAGGAAGGTTAAACTGTATCTCAAAAGACTGGAAAACTTCTTGGTTTGAGCACAAATATATTTCTCTTATAATGCTGCAAATTATATAATTTGCTATTTATGTATGTACAGTATGCATTTTTTTATTTTATATTTATTCTCCAATGGGGCTGCAGCTATAGATGCAATCTGATTTTCCTTGGCCTGGAGATACACGGTTCTAATTCCTGTTGAACCAGCCGAAACTCGAACCGTTAATGGGCACGCTGAATGTATCAAGTTGACTGATCGATCAACGTGGGTACAACCAACCTGCTGCTGATTCTCTTATTATTATTGTAGCAGCCCCTAGCGATAATCACTGTCTTCTCCCGGCGGGGATAGCTTCCCCCGCCTGAAATACCACCCCCCCCCCCCCACGCCGTGAGAAGACAATTGCTGATTCTCCTGTCAACACTGTCTGTCTTTACCCGTGATGGCAGGAAATAAATGTGCACCATGTATGGCCAGTTTTACAATATTTCTTTTAACATGTATATTGCCTTACACACAGAGGGGTTGATTTACTAAAACCGGAGAGTACAAAATATGGTGCAGCTGGTCATGGTAGCCAATCAGCTTCTAACTTCAGCTTATTCAGTTAAGCTTTGACAAAAAAAAAAAACCTGGAAGCTGATTGGTTTCTATGCAGAACTGCACCAGATTTTTGGCTCTCCAGTTTTAGTAAATCAACCTCATAATGTACATCCTATGGGTTTGTCTGTCAAGCAGGCAACTCTACTGAAACTTGTATATTGGCCATTGGCCATTGGCCAAAAATCTAGCCCCACCACCAAGTCTTTTCCCCTGAGATGTTGGTTAAAACAGTTCATTAAGGGAAGCTCATAGATATCCTAAGTAGTGATCGACCGATATAGGTTTTTCGTTGCTGATACCGATACCGATATTTTGGCCAATGCATATTGCGATATTGGCCAATATTTTTGTACATTTAAAAAAAAAAAATGTTTTTATTTATTTATTTTTTGACAGGTACTTTTGTGGAGGGATCTGGGGATCTAAAAGACCCCAAACCCCTCCTCTACACTTAAAAGCATTCAAAACACCAAGTTTGGCTGTTTTGAATGCTGTCATTTTTTTTAATCTGGCGCCAGACAATACCCGGAAGTGATGTCACTCATGACATCACTTCCGGGTTTTTGCATGGAGACCCGATCAGAGCCGAATGCAGCTTTGATTGGGTCTTCGGCGGCCATGCAGGCTGGTTGCCCGGGTCACCCTGCGGGACGGGAGACCCGGGTGAGCCGCGGAAGGGGGCGGGAGTGGGGGGGGGGGCGTCCCCTCCCGCTCCTTGTAATGACAGCTGAGCGGCTTCTCAGCCGCATCAGTTGTCATTACAAGACAGCCGGTCCAAGACAGCTATGGACGCCGGTACCAGGGTGATGCCTCTAGCTGCAGGCATCACTCCGGTACAAGCACTTTCCCGAAATATCGGCAATATCGGTAACCTCCGGGGCCGATTCTGATATATCGGGAAAAGTGCATATCGGCCCTCGATATATCAGCTTTGCCGATAATCGGTCGATCCCTAATCCTAAGCCTTCAAATGATAATGCTGATTTTGACATCTGATGATGGCCAGTGTCACAATGCAAATATGAGGGTTGCCATTGCTCATCTATTTTTGATGGGGAATACTTAATGTGGTTGTAAACCCCCCTCGTGTGTTTGTACCTATTGGTAATCCTATAATAAGGCTTACCTATAGGTACAGTACATATCTTCTAAACTTGCACCGTTTAGGAGATATTTACTGTATACTGCGCCAATGACCTCGTGGGCGCATGTGCTCTGAAGGAACAGCCGTCCGTGCAGTTTCTTTAGAGCACTGTGCTGTGACTGGCGGCTCCCGCTTGCATGTGACGTCACGCGGCTCCAGCCAGTAGCACAGCCGGAGTTCGCGGACCCGGAAGGATGACGGGTGAAGATGGATGCGGCTTCCAGCAGGGACAGCGATGGCTTCGTTTGGAGGTAAGTGTCACATAATGTGCTAATATGTGATGCATACTAGCACATTATGTCTTTACTTTTCAGGTAACAAAAAAGAAGAAGAAAGAAAAAATGTCTTTACTTTCTCTTTAAGGGCTGTCATTGTTATTCTTTCTTTAATACTTGGTGTGTTAATGACACATAATAAAGATATCATAACAACTGAAATGTAAATGCTTTTGTCAGATGACCCACCATATTGTGAAGGAAGAATAAAGACGAGACCCTGGAGCATGCACCTTGAAAAAAATGGCAGCTCCAAATTCATAGATCTATAATTTCTTTCCTAACAGATACATTTTATTTTTTTCAAAGTGTCTATAAAGTGTCTATAAAGTGGCACAGTGGTGTAGTGGTTAGCACTTTCATCTAGCAGCAAAAAGGTTGCAGGTTCAAATCCCAACCACCACACCACCTACCTGGAGTTTGCATATTCTTTCTGTGCCTGCATGTGTTTCCTCCCACACTCCAAAGACATGCTGGTAGGTTAATTGGTCCCTGTCTAAAATTGGCCCTAGTGTATGTATGAATGTGAGTTAGGCCCCTTTCACACGGGCGATCCGCCTGTCAGTTTTTCAGGCGGACCTGATTGGATGCTCCATGCATCCCTGTGGGGCAGCAGGTGTCAGCGGAGACATCTCCACTGACACCGGCTGCTATCCAATCCGATCCTGTCCGTGAAATCCGGACAGATAGAAACCCTATTTTCCATCTGTCTAGAGCAGGGTTGGGGAACCTTTTTTCTGCCAAGGGCCATTTGGGTATTTGTAAAATCATTCGGGGGCCGTACAAAATGATTAACTTAAAAATGTGCCTGTTATATTTGGTCAAACATTTAAATTAACTTACCCCTAATGTGATGGCTGCAACTGCTTCTCTTTGGTGAGGTGTGTGAGGTTAGCATAGTATTGATGATGTTGCTACTCGCAACTGGTTTTCCAGGTTTGCGTCGGTCAGTCTGGAGCGCAGTCGACTCTTTGTGGTGGTAAGTTTTGCTGGCTGGTACTGCTGGTGAGTACAGCTGGCTGGTACTGCTGGCTCAGGCTGGTATTGCTGGCTTATACTGTGCTGTGGGTACGGCTGGCTGGTACTGCTGGCTCAGGCTTGTACTGCTGTGGGTACTGCTGACTCAGGCTGGTACTGTGCTGTAAACTGCTGGCTGGTACTGCTGCCTCAGGCTGGTACTTCTGGCTGGTTCTGTGCTGTGGGTACTGCTGGCTCAGGCTGGTACTGCTGTGGGTACTGCTGGCTCAGGCTGGTACTGCTGTCTGGTATTGCTGTGGGTACTGCTGGTTCTGGCTGGTAATGCTGTGAGTACTGCTAGTTCTGGCTGGTACTGCTGTGAGTACTGCTGGTTCTGGCTAGTACTGCTGTGGGTACTGCTGGTTCTGGCTGGTACTGCTGTGGGTACTGCTGGTTCTGGCTGGTACTGCTGTGGGTACTGCTGGTTCTGGCTGGTACTGCTGTGGGTACTGCTGGCTCTGGCTGGTACTGCTGTGAGTACTGCTGGCTCTGGCTGGTACTGCTGTGAGTACTGCTGTGTGTGCTGCTGGCGGGAAATGCTGGCTAGGAGAAGTGTAGCGGCACCGCGCTGGAGGAAGAGGCGATGTTTCCAGTATTGGTCACAGGCAGAGTGCATTGGATATCACTCCGCCTGTGACTTACTCAGACTGTCAGAACGGAGCTGGAACTATACAGGAAGCATCGGCTCCATTCTGACAGATCAGCTGAGAGACACAGACTCAGGTGCACAGGGGGCCTGACCAGATTACTTTGGGGGCCGCATACGGCCCACGGGCCGTAGGTTAGCCACCTCTGGTCTAGAGGATGGGATTGGATGAGAATGGACAGGCGGTCTGTTTTCATCCGATCTCCCTATAGAGGACAGCGGGGATCTGACAGATCCATCTCTGCACACAGAGCGGAGACGGAGTTGTCATCCGACTGGTCAGCAGGGATCGGCAGATCGATCCCCCGCTAAGCAGAATGGACTCTGTCGGGAGGTGCGCCCCTGTGAAAGGGGCCATAGGGACCTTAGATTGTAAGCTCCTTGAGGGTAGGGACTGATGTCAATGTATATGTAAAGCACTGCATAAATTGATGGCGCTATATATGTACCTGAAATAAATAAATAATTTCATGTGTTAAGGATAATCATGCAAGTCAGATCATTTGCTATTTTTGACATCTGTCTACACATGCCTATGGCTGGTGTTTCATTCAGTGTGCATATAGGCATATATGGATACTTGGTTAGTTTGTAGGTGTTTTCTATCTCCTTTAGAAAATATACCCCATTTATCTATTTCATTAAATCATTTTGGATATCCTGTTATTAGCTAAAGGGAATTTTCAGTTGGTTTTGGTTGGCTACAAAAAATGGATGAATTTGATAAGTACATTTATACTAGTAATCCCTGTACACAAATCATAATTAATAAGATCTGCGGGGTAATCTGAGAAGTAAGGTGTCATGAAATATGACTTGCCTGTCTTTAGACAATGACATGATATACTCCCTAAAGCAGTCAATTGTAACATAATCACACTGCTTAGTAATTCTGCCCTGCTGCTTATAATGATGTGTTGCTCGGCTTGCACAGAAAAAAAATTGTTACCATGCACTGCATTTCAGCCATACTATAATTGTACTTGTCACCTTGTCACTCACAATATGACTAAATCTTCCAATATGCCTGGGCAGCCTGGGTTAGCCACAGGGCTTGTAATCCTATGAGAAGAGAAAAAGCAGGAAGAGTTTAGCGTTATTATTTATCACACTATAGTGCTGGCAATGCTTATTTTTTCCTTTAAGTCATAGAAAAAGATGCTATATGTAGTCAGACATACATTGTATTAACAAATCCCATTTTTAAAATATTACTTCCAATTTTCTTTTACAGCAATTATGCAGTCCAGTTGGCAATAGTGACATTAGGACCCCTTTCACACGGGCCCCTCTGCTATAAGGAATCCACTTGATCAGCAGGGGATCACTCTGCTCATTCACTCTGAGCAGGCGGATGACAGGTCCTGTCTGCTCCTCTGTGCAGAGCGGACATGGACACAGTCCTGCTCTCCTCTATGGGAAAATCTGTTGGAAATGGACCACCTATCTGATCCGATCCGCCAGCCTGATGGAAAATAGGACCACCATCCATCTGGATTTTGCGACAGGATTGGATCGGATAGGGACGGGTGTCAGCGGACATGTGCCCACTGACATCTGCTGCTCAACAAGGGAGACTAGAGGGTTGGTCCCTGAAAAACTGACCTGATCAGGAAGCCCATGTGAATGGACCCTAACCCATATCGATAAATCACATTTCATCATTCTCACTGCTTAGACTCACTGGAATTGATTTACTAAAACTAGAAAGTGCAAAATCTAGTGCAGCTGTGCATGGTAGCCAATCAACTTCTAACTTCAGCTTGTTTAATTAAGCTTTGACAAAAAAAAAAACTGGAAGCTGATTGGTTTCTATGCAGAGCTGCACCAGATTTTGCACTCTTCAATCTTAGTTAATGAACCCCACTATACATTTTTAGTTGCTCCCTATAAGATATTGATGAGACCCAACAGCAAGTTAGATAAAATCTCCCCAAATGGAGGGGAATTCCCCCCCTTATGTTGTCACAAAAACAGGTATTCCCATTGTAAAACTTAAAGCGCTATTAGACCTTAACAACAACTTTAATACAAAAATGTAATATGTTGCTGCCTACCAATCCATAAAGCGGTATTAAAGGGATTGTAATTCTATGAATTAGGATAAAAAACCTTCTGTGTGAAGCAGCCCGCCTTAGCCGCCCTAATACTTACCTGAGCCAATCTTTATCCAGCGATGTTGCAGCAGTGTCTCAGCTGCTCGGGACCCCCCTCCTCTTTGGCTGAGACAGCAGCACGGCACGATTGGCTCCCGCTGCTGTCAATCAAATTCAGTCAGCCAATCAGGAGATAGAGGGGTTGGGCGGGTCCTGGCTCCTTATCTGAATGGGCACAGGGAGCTGTGACTCTGCTCAGGTGCCCCCACAGAAAGCTGCTTGCTGTGGGGGCACTCATTAGGAGGGAGGGGCCAGGAGCACAGAAGAGGGACCCGAGAAGAGAAGGATCCAGGCGACTCTGTGCAAACCAACTGCACAGAGCAGGAAAGTATAACATGTTTGTTATTTTTATCTTATTTTTAAATGAGACATTACAATCACTTTAAATCCAAAAGCAAACATCTATTATATTGCAGCCTACCAATTCTTAGATGTGATGGTTTTATTAGTTTTCTTTTCTGCCCTTTCTTTCTTTTCTTTTCATCTGTTGATCTGGCCAGTAACTCTGTTGTTTTTCAAAAAAAACAAGCTCTCCAGCAGAATGTATCAGTTACAGAGAGAGAAATTTAAAACTAGCAGGGTTGCTTACAGTTATCAGCTTTTATTTATTTAGGTAAAACCTTTATCCCAATAGGGAAAAAACGGTTGCTGTAATTGCTTATAAAGTATTTGCTGGAGTTTGGCTTCAAGTTAGTGTAATCTGCTAGTACATCAAACACACGCCTCCCCCTAGGCTGATAGCATTGCTATCCAGAGGTTCCCCCTGTGCTCCTTCATCCAGAGTGGGGGCACTCTAATACAGTAAGGAGTTGATTTACTAAAACTGGAGAGTGCAAACTCTGGTGCAGCTGTGCATAGAAACCAATCCACTTTAGGGCTCTTTCACACAGGATGTCCGTCAAACGGACTCCGCTTTTCTCAGCGGCGGATCGATCCGCCGATCCCCCGCTGAGCAGAATGATGACAGCTGTGTCTCCGTGTTGTGTGCAGAGACACAGCTGTCAGTTCCCCATGCATCTCTATGGGGGAAATCGGATGGGAACGGACCGTCGGTCCGTTCTCATCCGATCCGATCAGCTGGACGGATGGAAAATAGGGTTTCCATCCGTTCAAATTTGACGGATCGGATGTCAGCGGACATGTCTCCGATGATATCCGATGCCCCATAGGAATGCATGGGTGGACCGTTCAGATCCGCCAAAAAAATGAACAGGAGGATCTGAATGGTCCGCCTGTGTGAAAGGGGCCTAAGGCTCCTTTCACACACTCCGTCCGTTGGACGGAGTCTGTTTTTCTCAGCGGGGGATCGAGCCGCCGATCCCCCGCTGAGCAGCAGGAGGACAGCTGTGTCTCCGCGCTGTGTGCGGAGACACAGCTGACAGTTCCCCATGCATCTCTATGGGGGAAATCGGATGTCAACGGACCGTCAGTCCGCTCTCACCCGATCCCATCCGATCCGATCCACTGAACGGATGGAAAATAGGGTTTCCATCCGTCCAGATTTGACGGATCGGATCGGGTCGGATGTCAGCGGACATGCCTCCGCTGACATCCGATGCCCCATAGGAATTCATGGGGGGACCGTTCAGATCCGCCAAAAAAACGGACAGGCGGATCTGAACGGTCCGCCTGTGTGAAAGGGGCCTTAAGGTTTTTTGGTCAAATCTTAATTGAACAAGCTGAAGTTTGAAGCTAATTGGCTACCATGCACAGCTGCACCATATATTGCACTCTCCAGTTTTAGAAAAAACAACCCTGAAGTGTGTTACTGGCCAGATCACCAGTGAAAATAGAGGGGAAAAAAGCCTTAAACATGAAAACTAATGTGGCCACTACATCTAATGATTGGTAAGCTGCAATATGTTATATTTTTGGTTTTGGGTTTATTACCGCTTTAAATGTGGCTGTTGCATTCGATTTCTCTTTTTTAGGTCTTTTTTTCTTTGTTTTCACCTGCCACATTTGATGATCTGTTGAAGGAAGTTGAAAAATAACAGATCACTGTGTGAAAATAAAAGAAAAAAATATAAACTATAAACAAATGCAGCCACCACAACTAAAAAATAATAAACTGCAATGTATTAAATGTTTGCTTTGGGTTTAATACCGCTTTAGGCTGGCCATACACTTGGGGGATTAACTAAACCCAGAAAGTGCAAACTGTGCATAGGAACCAATCAGCTTCCAGGTTTTATTGTCAAAGCTTAATTGAACAAGCTGAAGTTAGAAGCTGATTGGCTACCATGCACAGCTACTCCAGATTCTGAGTGCTCCAATTTTAGTAAATCCCCCCTCTAAGTTCTACTAGTAAGATTTGCTGGGCATTTGTTAACTTGCCTACTGGGCACTTTTACCCCCTTCCTGCCCATGCTAATGTTTAGCTTTCAGGGCTGTCACACTTTGAATTACATGCAACACTGTAGTCATTTTAATTTTTTTATCATTTGTTTTCACATAAATTGATCTTCCTTTTGGTGGTAATTAATCACTATTGGGTTTTGTTTTTTTGTTTTTTTGCTAAATAAACTAAAAAAGACCAAATGTTTTGAAAAACAAAACAAAAAAAAAGCTGTTCATAGTTTGTTATAAAATTGTGCAAACAGGTACATTTTTCTCCTTCACTAATGTACGCTGATGAGGCTACACTGATGTGCACTGATAGGCGGCACTGATGGACACTGATAGGCGGCACTGATGAGGCAACACTGATGGGCACTGATGAGGGTGGACTGATAGACTGCACTGATAGGCATTGATAGGTGGCACTGATGGGTACTGATAGATGGCACCAAAGGGCACTAATAGGTGGCACTGAAGGGCACTTATAGGCGGCACCGATGGTTACTGATAGGCGGCACCAATAGGTGGTACTGTTGAAGAGGTACTGATGGGCACTAAATGGCAGCACTGATAAGCACTGATTGTCAGCACTAGTGGGCACTGTTGGGACTGCATTGATTATCAGTGTAGATGGCTCTTTAACACAAGCTGGTTATTGGTCCTCCTCATGCTGTCAGTGTGAGGAAAGGAATGCTGATAACCAGGTTTTGTTTACAACATGATCAGCTGTGGTTGGACACAACTGAGCAAGTGGTAAAAAGCCGCTGATTGGCCCTTTCCCCTGATCTGTGATCAGCTGTGTCCAGAAGACAGGCCTAATTTATTGTAGTGTGTGGCCACCTATTGTTTGATTACCTTCTGTAGAAGGGACATGCTGGAAAACATTTGTCCGTCAGTGGCTGTATATGCTGTCGAGTGTATTCTGACAGCCATGGGTTCCACTGTCAGAACAATATGTCCCAGTGGTAAGGAAGGGGGGGGGGGATTCCCGTTCCCCCACCCACATCTGTTTTTTCATTCAGTCCACTGGCTAAATGAAATAAAAAACTGGCTATGGCCAGGTTTAGTGAATGTAACTCTGCCTGCAAGCACTTAGGAATGTTTTGTTTGTCTTCATATAGTAACAGTTTCATAGTTTATCAGTAGGAACAAACACATATGTGACAAACTGATGTGCACACTTTTGCAGTCTTTGATACAAAGCATGAGAGAAGAAATTACCTACATGCTATAACATATGGCTCTGCAGATTAATCTGGGTCTGTACAAACAAAATCACATTGAACAAGAGATGATGATTATGTGGTTTAATGACATCGCGCATTGGTTCTCACAGATGTGCAATGATCACACAGCAAATGAAACCTCATCTAGACTGGTACTGTTTAATAATTATTATAATTTAGGACATTTCATAAAAGGAACATCAGAGCTGTACAAGTCGGAAAACTATGTTCTTGTTTTTTTTTTATTCAAAGGAGGCAGTCTCTTCCTGTAAGTGGTTTTTATTTGCTTTTATTTTGGTTCAAAGAAACAGTATTCCTGTAAGGACCCTTTCACACCTGGCGGTCCGTCAGCGGACTCCGTTTTTCTCAGCAGGGGATCGATCCGCCGATCCCCCGCTGAGCAGGCGGATGGCAGCTCTGTCTCCGCGTTGTGTGTGGAGACAGAGCTGTCAGGTCCCCGCTGTTCTCTATGGGGGAATCGGATGAGAACGGACCGTCTGTCCGTTCTCATCCAATCCCATCCGATCCGCTGGACGGATGGAAAATAGGGCTTCCATCCATCCAGATTTGACGGATCGGATCGGATGTCAGTGGACATGTCTCCGCTGACATCCGATGCCCCATGGAGATGCATGGGGCATCCGTTCAGATCCGCCAAAAAAAGGTACAAGCGGATCTGAACGGTCCGCCTGCGTGAAAGGGGCCTAAAAAGTGTTTTTTTTATATTACTTATGAAGCCAGGGAGTTAGATAACTTTTATACATTTTTAGATTATATTTATTTGTTTGTGTTGGTTGTTTTTTTTTAACATACAATATACATAAAAATTATAGCTCTACATACTGGGTGTTTCTTTTTCTGGACTTGGATTTAGAATTACTGGTTTCAGTGGAACAGTTAATATATGAGGGTGAATAGCCTTCCACATATGCACAGTGTGTTCTGAACTTTAAAAAAAATAAATAATTCAATGTTTCTTCTTTGGGAATTATTTATTGGACTTCTATATTTTTCAAGATTTGTTTTGTCACATGCACGTGGGATTTTATTATCACATTATTTTTATGATTATTACCTGTTGCTGTTATTCACATTTAAATATTACGCACTCAATTAATTTATTATTAGTTTCCGCAGCACAAGCACATTTTTATTTTGGATATAGCACTTTTTTATTGTGGGAACACATTTTGTTTTTGCAGCAGCTCTTTTAGTTTTTTTTGCATTAAATATAAATTTTGGCAGGGCACAGCATCACTTGATTTCACTGATTCACTGAATATGTCTAGGCGGTTTGGGTTCTTGGTCTCCAGTTGAGTTGTTATCAGTAAGATTAGGAAAATGTCCTTCTTCCTATGAAACGTCTAAAAAATGCCCTGCCTAACAGGTGCAAGATGACTAGCATTCAATAAGTGTTCATCAGACAGCTCATAGGTATAAGGTCCTCATTGACTTGTCAATCTAAGGGGATAGGAAGGTTTGAATTGTCTTTGTTTCAGTAAGCCAGGCTTCTTAACTCAGGCTGAAAGTGTACTTCTCTTGCTCCATGTTTCCGATCAATATATGCCTTACTTTGATATTATACATAAAATCAGCACTAACTGTTAAAAGTCCTATACACCCCAATCCGTATAAATGTCATTCCAAGGATCCTCAATCCTTTCAAGTCCAATATAGACTAAAGGCTTCAATGCAGTTCTCTCTGGCTTTGGATCTTTAGTGACGCTCTATTCGGTAAGGTAATTAATCTAAAAAAAAAAAAAAAAAAAAAAGAAAACACCACATAGGGTAGCATGCCCAACTCAACTTGTGTACCAACCGTATACTTATAATGTGCCAGGGCTTTTTGTCAGGGGGAACGCGGGGGAACGCAGTTCTGGAACCTCCAGTCTGAATATATGCAATGGCAAAGGGGTGCTGGGGCCAGTGGCTGCTGGGGGATCTATTGTTGCTGGGGTGAATCTATTGTTGCTGGCGGGCATTTTTTTGTGGGTGGGGCTTTTTTTGCAGTGGAGGATTTATTGTTGCTTGGGGGAACTATTGTTGCTGGGGGGCTATTGTTGTTGGGGGGGTCTATTGTTGCAGGGGAGGATTTATTGGTGGGGGGGGGTTGTTGCAGGGGAGGATTTATCGTTGCTATTTTTCTTGGGGGTCTATTGTTGCTGATTGCAGGGGATCTATTTTACAGTTTTTTCTATTGTTGCAGGGGAAGATTTATTGCTGCTGGGGGGATCTATTGTTGGGGGGGGGGGGCTATTGTTGCTGATTCCAGGGGATCTATTTTGCTGCTTTTCTAGTTTTCATTAACAAATTCCATACAAATTACCTAGAACCACAACATGGTACTTGGTTCTGTATTCTCTAAAAAGGGGGGTACTGGGGGGGTGGGCAGAGGGTGGAACCAAAGGACAGTGCTCGGTGGTGGGTAGGGAGTGGAGACAACTGGTGACTCAGAAAAGGGGAGTACCTGCACCTATTCTCGGAGAAAAAAAGCCCTGTAATGTGCTAACATCAAAAATGATAAAAAAATGTCTTCAATAGACCAGACCACAAGATGCATTCTTATATGTAAACCCTTACTTTCCTATTTCTCAAAAAAGCCTTTCATGGAACTCCAATGTGGCTTTGCTCTGTGCTCTGTCCTTTATCTCCTCTCTGGAAAAATCTTCCTGTGAATATGTGTCAGAAGCTCCCAAAAAGGAATTTTAAACACACGTGTAATACTAAAAAAAGCCTGATTACCACAAATAATGATCTGTGCTATTTACAAAAATGTGTTAATAAATTTGTGTATCCCTTTAAACCCAGTACTGACACCTCCGCGTGTGTTGTGATACACCAATCACTCCATGCACCTTACCAAATGTAAGATTTTCATTATGTCATCAATCAGTCCTTTCTGATGAATATTCCTCCCCCTTATATCCAAAATAATGCACAAAAACCTAGCAGTCTCTCATGGCTTTTCCCAGTAGTTTATTTTGGCAATGCACTGCTAGGCCTCTCAGAGAATTCTCTTATTACAAGTTTCACTGGCCTCTCCCAGTAGTTTCTTCTGGCTGCCAGCTCCCCAGTATTCTGAACAGAATTTTCTTTTATATTGTTGATTTAACAGTCTTAAAACCTGATTATATCAGAGGCACTGGCCTTTGTGAAAGTTGTATGCCTACCACATACAGTTTTGTATACATGTGTCTGCCATAGTAATTCAGCTAGTGATGCTGGTGTAGACATGTAAAAACTTTGTAGTAAAAACTTTTTAAGGTTTCACTTTAGGAAATACAGTCTGAAGAGCTTCTTTAAGGCCTGGTACACCCCTATGCATTTTTTAGTGTGTTTTCAGTCTGGTAGAAACACACTACAGTCAATTTACCATGGTTTCCTATGGGTCACGTTCATCTATGCATTTCATGGAAAGGGCCATCTATGCATATTATGGAAAGGGCCAGGGACTTTTTTCCTGGTTTTTGGTTCCATAGACTTCAGTGGATCAAAAATGTGTTTTGAAAAATGTAAAATGGACCTGGAATATACAAACTGCAACCTGCATAGGTGTGAACCAGGCCTAAGGGCTTCTGTTGAATCTCTCAACCTTTCTATTGGTGCATTTCCACTGCATGGAACCGAATGGTTCGGCTCGCTTTTGTGCTTTTCCACTGCTGTTACCGCATGGTACGGTGTAGGAACGGTTCGGTACGGTACGGCGGCGCTTTTCCACTGCATGGAACCGAACGGTACGGCTCTCTAAAACAGTACGATCTCGATTGTGGTTCCAAGAGGTACCATACCGGTACCATATCCCACAATTCTTTGCATGCAGTCACTACTAGCCACTGATTGGTCAGAGAATCGTTGTTATCCCACCCACATAACTTTAGTACTACTTTAGTGGAAAAGCAAACCATACCAAACCGTACCGAACCGTTCCAACACCGTACCATGCGGTACCAGCAGTGGAAAAACAAACCGGGCCAAGCAGGGCCGAGTAGAGCCGAGCCGGTACTTGCAGTGGAAAAGTGCTATATTTGTTTAGGGGTATTGAAGTGAGTATTCCCTATGCACAATGTTTACCTCTCAAACCCTCTCAAAAGATTCACTCAGATGAAACAAATTGTGGCCCATTGTCAAACACTCATTTCTTTGGGTTACCTTCCCTGCTGAAGGCTGTAGACAGAAATGTTATTATAGTAGTAGATGTAATATTTGTGACAAATGCAATTTATGGCTATTTGCTGTAATTATCCACTAATGGTATAGCAAATTGGCAGTCCATAGGTGCCTCCGTGGAAGGACTTACAATGTCAATAGCAAGTTTCTTCCAAGCAGAATCAGGAAATGGCACTAGCTAGAGCACTGGAGTGTGTGATAGGAAATTTGTCATGTCTCTGACAAGTAACGCAAGACTGAATGGTAGTTAATACTTGAGCATCTATGCCTGGTTGCCAATATTGTTCATGTAGTCTTTGCTTTATACTTACAATTCCTTGGTGGCTCTCTTGCGCAAGTTATATAGGGCACTCGCTCAAGGTCTCAGGTACTAGTAAGTAATGATATCCATAGACAATATAGCCACCACCTAAAGACTGTTCATTTCTAATCCTGTAGTAAAACCATAGAACAGGGCTCATTTAATTTTAAGAGTTTGGCTATTTGCTCTGTAACATGTCCCAAATTTAAACTTGTACTTGGCACACAAAGCAAGTTTGTATGACCTCAGATGCCATAACATCATTTATATCAGTAAATGCAACTGTGACATTCCCATCCTGTGTACCTAAAGCTGCAGGGAAGGGTAACAATGAAAACAATTAGCACTAACATTTTTCAAACCCAGTTTGTATTGTACCGTGTGGATAAAACTGAGCAGCCTTGCTGACTACTTGACTATAAGCATTCCTGCTTGTCTACAACTGTTAATGTATTTAAAGGGCTATAGTTGGTCCGCAAGGTAAACTGTTAACCCCACCGGGAAGATCTTTATTTTTATGTTGTCCAAATACAGCCCCAATTCCAAAAAAGTTTGGACGCTGCATAAAAACCGAGTGCAATGATTTTCAAATCTCAAAAACCCATATTTTTTTACAATAGAAAACAGAGAACATATCAAATGTTTAACCGGTTGCCGACTGCGCACAGTATATTTACTGCGGCAGTCGGCCCCGGCCAGGCAGAGTGACGTAGGTCCACGTCGCTCGCCTGTCACTCCTTCCAGAGCCAATAGCGCGCCCGCCTCGGCTCGTTCACGGAGGAGTGCGGGAGTGTGACTGGCGGACCCGATGTCCGCCGGTCACACTACGATCGCCGGTACAGCGGGAGAAAGACAGAGCGGCTTATGTAAACAAGCCGCCTGTCAGTTCTCCCTGTGTAAAAGTGAAGATCAGACAGTTCTACTATGTAGAACTGTTGATCTTTGTTTTTACACTAGTAGACCTGTCCCTGCACAGTTAGAAACACGCCCCTAGGACACACTTAACCCCTCCCTGTCCAATACTGTTAACCCCTTCCCTGCCAGTGTCATTTTTGCAGTAACAGTGCATATATATAGCACTGATTACTGCAGTAATGTCACTGGTACCCCCAAAAGTGTCAAAAATGTCAGTCAAGGGTCCGATCTGTCCGCCGCAATGTCGCAGTACCGCAAAAAAAATCGCAGATCGCCGCCATTACTCGTTAAAAAAAAAAACACCAAAAATGACAAAAATCTTTCCCTTTGTTAGTAAACGCGATAACTTTTGCGCAAACCAATCAAAATACGCTTTTTGCGATTTTTTTTACCAAACATAGGTAGCGTAAAACAAATTGGCTGAAAATTTTAAAAAATTTTGATTTTTACATTTTTTTTGGGGGGAATTTCATATAAAAAAAAGTGAAAAATATTGTTGTTTTTGCAAAAATTACGCTCTTTTTTTGTTTATAGCGCGTGATCAAAAAATCGCACAGGTGATCAAATACCACCAAAAGAAAGCTCTGTTTGTGGGAAAAAAAGGACGTGAAATACGTTTAGGTACAGCGTCGCACGACCACGCGATTGTCCGTTAAAGTCACGCAGTAAAAAATCGCAAAAAAACCCCTGGTCTTTTAGCAGGAAAATCCTCCGGTGGTAAAGTGGTTAAACTGAGAAAATGTAACTTTTTAAGAAAAAAAAATTAGGTAAATTTAAAATTGATAGCAGCAACACGTCTCAAAAACAGTTGGGACAAAGCTATGTTTACCAGGATGTGGCATCCCCTCTTCCACAGTCTGTAAGTGTCTAGAGAACTGAGAAGACCAGTTGCTGGACTTTTTGGTCAGGAATGTTGTCCCATTTTTGCTTGATATAGGATTCTAACTGTCCAATAGTCCTGGGTCTTATTTTTCATGGTTTTTGTTTCAAGATGTGTTAAATATTTTCAATTGGTGAAAGGTCTGGATGGCAGGCAGGCCAGTTTGGCACCTGAAATATTCTACTACGAAGCCATGCTGTTGTCATAGATGCAGTATGTGGACAATATGCAAGTTCTTCCCTGATAAAGAAGTCATCTGAATGGGAACATATGCTGCTCTTAAATCTGGTTATAAAAACAAAATAAATACAGTAAAACCTTGGATTGCGAGCATAATTCGTTCTGGAAACATGCTTGTAATCCAAAGCACTCTTATATCAAAGCAAATTTCCCCATAAGAAATAATGGAAACTCAGATCATTCATTCCACAAGTCCTTCAGTTTATAGTCTATATACAAAGATTATAGCAATGTGATAAGTTGTCTAACCATAAAATGTCCATTCACAATATGAAGCCTTCCCAAGGGGATTAGAAGCAAAATCTAGCAGAGCTACAGAATATAAGAGAGATGAGAGGCGCATCTAAGTGTAGCAATATGGTTACATTTATGAAGGTTCAACATTTAGCAACTCACATGGTTGATGATTAAAATAGGCACATCTAAGAACACTCAAAGGAGGACCCATGCAGGAAGTAAACAGAGGAGGAGGAGGTTTGGGGCCAGAGCGTTACATGACTGTGGCTTTAGATAAGTAAAAAGGGCTCATGTAACATCAGTTCTCTTTTGGATCCCGAGAGAACCCCAGCACTGAACAACAAATAGGAAGTGAACACTCGAAGAAGGACCCATGCAGGAAGTAAACAGAAGAGGAGGAGGTTTGAGGCCAGAGAGCCACATGACTGTGGCTTTAGGTAAATAAATATGGCTTTTAGACAGTTTTTTTTTATCATTCAATGATCGGTTAGAGGTGGGAGGAAAGAAATGATCCCAGGAATTGGCTTTAAGCAATGTGACTTTGTTCCGGACCCTTCTCAGCCTATGATTGGACAATGAAGAAGCTAAAGCACACGTATAAGGTCTTCCTTATTCTCCCTTTCTGTAAGCCTTTTCCTGACAGTGTTGTGGAATGCAGTAGGCTCTCCCTCTCCCTGTATCAGTGCTGTTCCAGAATGGATTACAGGAGACTGAAATCAAGCTATATTCAGGTATTTTGGCTAGTTGCAGTATATGTAAAATCAATGTAATTACTTTTTTATAATGAATAAATACCTAGAATATTTTGGTTTTTACATCTGCCAAGGCTTCAGCGCTACAATGTGCACCTTGTATGTTTGTGTATTTTCTTTCCTGTGACAAATGTCTGTCTTTTTGTAATCTGCCTGGCTCAATCAAAAGGCCTGTCAGCTCAGAGTTATCGTCTTCATTTAAACCATGTAAGACTCAGAAACAGAAAGACGTTGGAATGTAAGGCCACCATTCAAGTTACACAATGAAAAGACAGTTTAATGACTAGTAAAGGTGTCATTCAATTCCTTCCTTGGTATTCGCTTATAAACCGAGCCTATAAAACCTCTGTTAACAATGTCTTTCGGTAAAAAAAAAAAACGCCTCTGCAAATGAAAATACCACTTGAAAAATCACACTTTCAAAATGTGCTAAGGCTTCCATCTTAGAAAAATGCACACAATACATTTTCAAAATAGCTTTTCTTCACAGAACAGGCCGACATCCATATTCAACAGAATGAATTAACAAAGAGGTCCAGTATTTACACCTCTTGGAGATAAAATGAACAAGCAACATGACAATCCTATACGTATAAAAGAATTACAACACTTTTTGTGAAAGAAATGTACCTCCTCTGCTGTGGTATGCCTGTGCTGCAGGGCCACATTCAAAGGGGTTTACATCTTTGTTTGAACCCTTAGCATGTCCATTGGTTTCTTCTGTTTAACACATGCCATTTACCAGTGTGATATAGTGCAGAGTGTTGGCGCAGACAAAACTAATATTATGTATTGTCAGATCATTTTTTTTTTTAACAAAATCTTCCAATAACAGTATTTGTGCATTTAACATATTTTAGGCAAGTAAGTTACCTATTAACCACTTGCCTACCGGGCACTTTTACCCACTTTCTGCCCAGGCCAATTTTCAGATTTCCGCACTGTCACACTTTGAATGACAATTGCACGGCTATGCAACACTGTACCCAAACACATTTTTTATCATGTTTTGAGATAAAGTAGATATAGCTTTCTTTTGAGGGTATTTAATCACCACTGTGTTTTTAATTTTTTGCTTAACAAATGAAAAAAGACCAAAACTTTTGAAAAAAAAAAGGTTTTTCTTAGTTTGTTAAAAAGTGTTCTAAATAAGTAATTATTCTCCTTCACTGATGTGCCCTGATGAGGCTGCACTGATGGGCACTGATAGGCTGCACTGATGGGCACTGAAGGGGCACTGATAAGGCGGCACTGATGAGGCTGCACTGATATGTGGCACTGATGGGCACTAATAGGCAACACTGATAGGCAGCAGTGATAGGCGGCACTGATCGGCACTAATAGGTGGCACTGATAGGTGCCACTGATGGACAGTGACAAGCAGCACTGATGGGCACTAGTTGGTAGCACTGATGGGCACTGATTGGCAGCACTTGAGCAAATGACAGAAGAGTTTGTTCTCCTGTAATCAGCAGATCTGTGTGTGTGATTACTTTAGGCTGCTCTCGGCCTACAGGCTGCAAGTCTGACTACATCCCCTTGTTTTCTGGAGCTTTCCAGAACATAGTGGGAGAGTCAGATGAGCAGTCTGAATATATGTGTAACTCCAGCCAATCCCTGGGGAGGTGTGCCCAGAAAGTGGTTGGGGAGCACATAAATACTATGGAGCCTCAGAGAGCGGGGTTCTTTTCCCTGGAGTAGAGGTTCCCAGCCAGGAGGGCTGCTCATCAAGGTCCCAGCTGTGCTCAACTTGGGGGGCCTGTCTTTCTACAAATCCTTAGGAACCAAAAGAGCGGTACCACTAAGGATCTTATCTGGGAATTCTACAGAGGAATCCACCTGCTGGGGTCTGAAGGAGATAGCTAAGCCTTCGGGGACACTGTGAGTACAGACCAGAGAGAAAGGGATCCTTGTGACTTCTACTGATGCTAACCCCTGCCTCACTCAGTTAAGGCTTGTGTGGCCTGGAACTTTGCTAAAGGTGAACCAGTGCTGACCAGTTCAAGGCCTGTACTTGGAGGACTTTGTTTAGAAGATGATGTTAAGGGGATAGTGTCCTCGCATTCCTGGTAATGTTCTGGAGTATCTCACAGCTCCCTAATCCCCATCCAAATTTATCTGCAATAAAACTTCTAAAAAGGCAACCCCTAGACTGTGTCTTGAGCCAGAAGAGCGTTTGCCTAGCTGCACTGCACTTGTGGGAAGAAAACCTGAGACACAAAACCAGCAGCCCTTGTGGGGGTAGCATTACACCCAGCATGCAAGAAATGTCACATTCTAACTATAGGAAAATAAAGGCTGCTCAATTTATGTAATTTAACACTATACTTCTGCTGTCATTCACCTGTTCTCATGATGTGCCTTTAAAGTGTCAGTAAACCCATATTAAAATATTACATATATGGCTTCAGTTTATCAATGATAAGTATTCCCTATGGGCCCATTCTTCTTATTCTTTCTACTTATGTCCCAAATACCTGGTGATCCTGCCTGCAGCTTCAGCGTTCTTCCTTATGACAACAAGAAGAGGAACAGAGTACTTCCTAGTTTCTTGTTGTCAAGCTTTCCAGCGCTTCTGTAGTATCAGTACAATGTACATTAATGTATACCGTACACTCTAGTAGGATTGCCTGTGATTACAAAGGCAACACACCTCTCTGCTCGGTCCTAGCTGTAAATTGACAGCAGCTCCTGTAGGAAGCACCACTGTAAATACAGGTGAGGCATTGCGCCAAAATTTGTTTTTTCTAGATGCCATTCACAGCTCTATGGGCTGAAGGAAGTAGAACAGAACAGGCGATCACATGGGTGCATCAGCAAAAAAAGGTATAGAGCATTTGTTTACATAAATGGCTTGCTTATCCACTGGGTAAACCTCGCTATTATAAGCAAATTTTTTAGTTAGTTAATTTTCATAAAGATACAAAGTACAAAAAAAGTACAGTAGACTTTGAGAGATCAGGACAACACAAGATTAGAAAAAAGGGAGTATACAGCATTGACAGGGGCACGAAATACCCAACATTGTACATTCAAGTGTTGACCAAGCAAAACCAAAGTTACAGACAAAACAGCCAGAAGAGAAGGGACAAACATACATGTGATAAACTCACTCAGGACAGAGGCTTTTGGAGGGGACTGCAGGCTAGCCTCTTGTCTACTGAGATATGAGAGAGACCTACTGAGGTATGGGAGATGGAGCAGCCAGGTCATCTTCCCAGCTGTAGTTTAAGGGCTCAGGAGAAGAGGAAGCCATCCTCGCTCCCCAGCCACGGATGACAGAAAGCATGGATTTAATTGACCTCACCAGAGGATGTTTTGGATGATAATTCACCTGCCAAAGTGTTGGCACTGGACCCAAGGGTCATCATCCAGTGCCCTGGACTTTCAGCAATTCCAGAGACTGGGGATTTAATAGACTTTTCGGCTGAGGAAAAAAAACCTGGTAAGCCTCCAGCAGAAGAGCTGGCATCAGGGCCAAACATCACTGAGCTCTACCCAACACCAGCTTCAGCCTCCCTGAGGGAAGAGGCAGCCTGTCTTTCTCTTATACCACCGACAGGGAGATGGAATTTCCTGCCAGCAGCATCTGTGAAGTTACAAAAAACTTCTCCAGCTGAAGCGCTAATAACTAGACAGAGGGTCTAAGACCTCTGCCCCACACCTGCGGCAGTTCTGGAGGCCCAGGGTGAGAATATTGCAGTCACTTCACAGCAGCAGATCAGGATCCAGGGGGAGAAGGGAGAGGAGGTGTTCGTCCTCCCTTCCCAACATCAGAGTAGGGACTCAGGAGTGAAGGAAGTCATCCTCGCTCCACAGCTGGAGTCCAGGAGTCTGGGAGATGGAACAACCAGCCCATCGCCCCAATGAGAGATCCACAGTCTGGGAGTGGTGGAAGCTGGTCTCCCTCCCCAACAGTTAGCCAAATCGGAATATGTGGAGTCCCCAGCAGAAGTGCTGGTAACAAGGCAGAGTGCTGCTAACCTCTGCACAGCAGCGGCAACAACTGCGGAGTTCAAGGGAGTCAGGGAGTCGGCCCCTCTCCCCAGCAACAATTTGATGTAGGGAAGCTTCTACACGCAACTGAAGCGCTGGCAGCCGGACAGAGAGTCAATGACCTCTGTCCCACACTTACCTATGACAACTTTTCCCTGCAGCCAAGAATGAAGATCAGGCGGACTGACTATGTGATTTCACTCTGCCCGACTAACCCATGTCCAGACCAGGTGGAGGTCTGGGACCTTTTTAGTCGACTTTTGATGGGGGAGAAATGTGACAAACTCACTCTGGACAGAGGCTTTTGGAGGGGACTGAAAGCTAGCCTTTTGCCTACTGACTTTGGGTCCTGGCATTAAAGGGAACACTACTCTTTATGAGGTGTATGCTGAGGGGACCATTGGAGTAATGTTACTTTGGATTCAAGTCCATGTCTCCCCAAGACACACAGACTCTGGGACTCTAGGCCCAGGATCCATGTTAAAGGCCTAGATGGCACATTACCAAAGAGGATTAGCTTATTATTACTTCTTGCATTTCAATCATGTCCAGTTTTTACTGGTGTCCTCTGAGAACAGACACCAGTGGCAGAACTACCAGGGTGACAAACCAATTGTTTGCTGGCCAGCATTAACGGCATCTGAGAGTTTTTTGTGTATTGGATCTCAACACCTAAAAAATAATTATAGTGCAATTATTCAAATGCCAGCTTCAGTAGTAAAGTTGATCTTTAAATTTCGTTATTCAGATACCAGCTTCGATAGTAAGATTGAGCTGTGTTGAACCCCTTCTGTAGGCCTGTATTTCACATAGGCCTGTTGGCGTTTGTTTCTGTATTTCCCACCCCTCATTTGGACTGCTTTTGAATGTCTCTATGTACCTGAGATACTCATCTTATGTTCCTCGATGTTGGATTAAAAAAATAGGAAATATTGGCTTACCATAAAGCCTTTCTCTTGGGGTACGTTAAGAGACATTATCCATCCAATCAGTTCTTATAATTCACTCCTACTATTGCTTTACCACAAAACTGGAGCATGATTGGAGTGTGTGTATGGAGGGGGGTGGTTTATATTAGGATGTCATTATAGTTTTGTTTGCCAGTGGATAATCTCCTGGTGGCAGTAGTATAATCCTATAGTATTACCTTAATTATTAATTTTTCATCCCTTTTTACACTAAGTCTAAAATCCTACTTTTTTAGCAGAGAATTCCGTTAAATGGTATATATAGACCTAACAGCTCTATTGACGGGGTAATGCATTTAATGGGATTGAGAAGTCCAAGGGGACCCTCAGAGAATGAAAGAGACTAAGACCACACACAAAGTGATTTACTTATCTTAAAAAGGAAGAAATACCAACCATAAATGCCCTTATGTTCTGTAGCTTTAGATTTATACTCTTGCGGTATTTGCAATGCTTGAAAGGAATTGAAATAGCTTCTAATTAGGATGACCCCCTAAAAATCTATGCCTTTTAACTGAAGCTGGGAAGCAGAAAGGTAAAGGTCAACAGTATTAGCTAGTGTATCATGCAAGCAGCTTGTTTCAGGAAAATGGTCTTTAAAATGTCTCCTGAACATATCAGTGGGGACCGTGTCACAATGGTTCACTTGGAGGAAGTGAATTCCAGAGCACAAAAGCTTCAGTTACAACCACATTAAGAAAATCCCCCGAGATGCCCACATAAAAGGGAATTAATGCTTTTGGTTTACTTCCCTAATCGTGATATTCATGTGACACTTTGGTGGGAACAAAGTGGTTGGTTTGAGTGCTTGAGCTCAGAGGATGCAGTCAAAACCATGGAAATAAAAATTATTTTGAAGGATGTCAGATGAAGAACAGGTGTCTCTTTATCTCTAACAGAAATACTGGTTGTACTTCAGGCTTGAAATGCCTAAATTAAAATGTTTTCTTTCCTTGATGTGAATATAGTCTCTAGACTCCTGAATCTTTTTCAGGTTTAATCTACAAGGAGCAATGTTCTTCTAAACTACTTTTCTCTTCTGTTCAAATATATTTTTTGTATTCAGATTAGAAAAGTATGAATGTGTACACATTATTAGATCTTTCATAAAGCTTAAATAGGATGCCTAGTTGCTGTCTCTCCTCTGTAATAAATATATTAACCACTTTAACTCCACTCACATTGCTGCTACTGCAGCAATGTGGCTCGTTATCATCCAGCGACGTAGACCTATGTCGCTGGACTCCGCCCCTTGTGGGCGGAGCGCACGCGCCGCCGGAGGCTCGCTCCCGCTGTGTTCAGTCACAGCGGGAGTCGGGCCAGGGGAGGAGCGGCGGCGATCGCCGCTGCTCTTCCCCGATCGTCAGGGAATCTAGTTTGGAGATCCGCCCGCTTGTGTAAACAGAGCGGGCGGATCTCCTAAGTGACAGGCAGGGACAGATAGCAGGGTTCAGCATAGCTGAACATCCGATCTGTCCCTGACTCACTCAGTCACCTCCCCCCCACACGTTAGTAAGCACCAGGCATACATTAACCCCTCCCTCTCCAATAAAATTAACCCCTTCCCTGCCAGTGTCATTTTTACAGTAACAGTGCATATGTATAGCACTGATTACTGCAGTAATGTCACTGGTACCCCCAAAAGTGTCAAAAATGTCAGTCAAGGGTCCGATCTGTCCACCACAATGTCGCAGTCCCGCATAAAAAATCACAGATCGCCGCCATTACGCGTTAAAAAAAAAAAACACCAAAAATGACAGAAATCTTTCCCTTAGTTAGTAAATGCAATAACTTTTGTGCAAACCAATCAAAATACGCTTATTGTGATTTTTTTACCAAACATAGGTAGCAGAAAACAAATTGGCCAAAAATTTTAAAAAATTTTGATTTTTACATTTTTTTGGGGGGGAATTTCATCTAAAAAACTTTGAAAAATATTATTTTTTCAAAATAAAAGCTCTTTTTTTGTTTATAGCGCAAAAAGTAAAAATCGCACAGGTGATCAAATACCACCAAAAGAAAGCTCTATTTGTGGGAAAAAAAAGGTCGTAAATTTCGTTTGGGTACGGCATCGCACGACCGCACAATTGTCAGTTAAAGTCGCACAGCGCCGAATCGCAAAAAGTGGCCTGGACGTAAGACAGCAAAATCCTCCGGTGGTAAAGTGGTTAAAGTATAAAAGTGTGGCAAATATACACACAATAGTAATACAGAGGACTCAATAAAAATACATTTAAAAAATCAATATCAGCTAATATCTCACCATGTTAAACTGAAGAACTGTGCCCCATTTCCTGTGTTAAAAAAAATATAAAGGTGTGATTTTTCTTTCAGTGATTCTTATTGACATAAATGTAAAATAGTATAACAAAAGGGAAATTAAATCAAGACAGTTTGTAAAGTAATAATAGAAGGGTACAAAGATTATAAATGTGATAATTACAACCAGAGCTTTGATAAATTAGATGCTTTTGAGTAAAGCTGTAAATGTTGAGTTAAAAACATAATAGTTCATGACTTGGGTGGTGGAACAGGAGAGATAAAAAGGGAAAGGCTGGGGAATACAAAATAAATATTTGCAGGAAAAGACATAGATACTGTACATTATAGAACAGAAGAGTTTGATCTATAACCTAAAATGTATTTAACCACTTGCCGACCGCCGCAAGTACATTTACTGCTGCAGCAGACCCGATGTCCGTCGGTCACGCGCGATCGTCCGCTGCAGAGGGAGAAAGGCAGACGGGTGATGTAAACAAAGCCGCCTGTCATTCTCCCTGGTGTAACTGCAGAGACTATACGATCCTGCTATGTAGGATCGTATGTCTCTGTGGTTACATGAAAAGCCACACCCCTTTACAGTTAGAAGCATGCTCCTAGGGACACATTTAACCCCTGCATCTCCAATAAAGTTAACCCCTTCCCTGCCAGTGTCATTTTTACAGTAACAGTGCATATGTATAGCACTGATTACTGTAGTAATGTCACTGGTACCCCCAAAAGTGTCAAAAATGTCAGTCAAGGGTCCGATCTGTCCGCCGCAATGTCGCAGCCCTGCAAAAGAAATCGCAGATCGCCGCCATTACTCGTTAAAAAAAAAAAAAAACAATAAAAATGACAAAAATCTTTCCCTTAGTAAACGCAATAACTTTTGCGCAAACCAATCAAAATACGCTTATTGCGATTTTTTTTACCAAACATATGTAGCAGAAAACAAATTGGCCTAAAATGTTAAAAAATTTTGATTTTTACATGTTTTTGGGGGGGAATTTCATATAAAAAATGTGAAAAATATTGTTATTTTTTCAAAATTGTCGCTCTTTTTTTGTTTATAACGCAAAAAGTAAAAATCGCACAGGTGATCAAATACCATCAAAAGCAAGCCCTGTTTGTGGAAAAAAAAGGATGTCAATTTCATTTGGGTACAGCGTCGCACGACTACGCAATTGTCCGTTAAAGTCACGCAGTGCCGAATCGCAAAATACCCCCCTGGTCTTTGAGCAGCCAAATCCTCCGGGGCTTAAGTGGTTAACTTTAGTGGGAACATGTAGAGGTATGACAGGCTGTTGGGGTAGATATCTGGGTAAGCATATTGCAAGTTGACCATATTTCAAAAAACTTAGCATGTTTATGATTTAAAACACTGTTGGGTTTTTTTATGTACCATGTATCCATGAAAGGGTAATTCAATTAACTTTTGTTTCGGATATAGTTCAGCGCATTTTCTGAAAATGCAAATAGAAACAACAAATGCAATTCTACATCCTAGCAGAACTATGGAACTCAGCTATGTTCTATTCAAGACCAGCTTTGTAATGAGACAATAAAGACTAGGGACCAAGAAGGCAAGGTATTTTTGGGGGGATGAAGCAGCTAACTGTTCTAGTTTTATAATTGTTTTCCTTTCTTATGGAATTTTAGAGAAAGGATCACCTTACAAAACTAGAATTTTGCTGCATGTTGCATCAGGTATTAATATTAATCGAGATACACAGAGCAATGGGTTTATTGATTCAGTGGTAACAAGTAAGGATGAGCTAAGGTTTCCGCTGAACTGAGATGAGCCCAATCCCTTATGAAACTGCATGAAATTCTCCACCTTTCAACATCCCACCTTCTTTGATACATGCAACTGTGGGGAATTCCATGGCCACTGCTGATTGGGATGATGGCCTGCTGCCTTGACAGCATAAGTGCAGCATTATAAAAATGCCTTTGGGGCACATCATTGCAGTAGTAGAGTCTTGTATCATGTTACTGTTTAATGAGTAAGGTTTGGAGTTCAAAGGATACCTTTTGATGTCTAATTTGAGTTATTAATCATGCAAGCTTTCCGAAAATGTTAGTTTTCATCCTGTTATGAAACAGCAATTGAATACCTTAGATTGTAAGCTCCTTGAGAGCAGGAACGGATGTAGATGTACAAAATATATGTAAAGTGCTGTATAAATTGACAGCACTATAAAAGTACTTGTAATAAATCAAATAAAATAAATCAAGCCATGGCCTTATTGACTTGCATCTGATGCATCAAACTACCACATACACAGGAAAATATTGTCACTATAGAATTTAAAAAAAACAAACCCTAATATGACAGTTTAGGGGTTTTTACACTGTGACAAGCTCAGCTAACCATTGACAAGGCTGTACTAAGCACCAGTGCATCAATACCTTTTTTTAATATAATAGATTAATAGAAACAGGACATCAGTAGTTAAAACAGACAGTTCACCTAACTGAGATATTTCAGCTATAGGTAGGGTTCTGTTACCCACTGGTGTCTTTGGTGTAGGTGCTCAGATTTTCTATTTAATGTAACTGTCTTTTTTCTCACCTCCATTGGATTATTTTCATTTCTCTTTCTGCACTTTTCACCAAATATATTAAAAATCTTGTATTAAGAGACTCCTTTACAGGTGTGGTGGGTGTGCAGATCGGCAAACTCAGGTCTCAGAAACACGTGAAACTGTTAGGCATCTTGACATGTATCTAAAACTTTTTTTTTTTCAGTAGATTATCTAAGCTATCGGTTTTGATAGTACTCCTGCAGGTTTGTATTGCTGTATCCAACTGGGAAGCGTTAACCTGTTTATGTGTCCTTGGGACCATTTTCACTGGGACTGAAAATGATCCGGAAATCTCAGTTGTTTTTGTGAAGCAGATTTATACAAAGGACTTTATTGACAGCTTCTATTGCTTTGAACGATGTTCAAATCTAGTTCACAACTAATAATAAGATCTGCCAGCACAGTACAGCCAATGTTAATTATGTTAAACATTACTCCATACCCCCCTCCTTAATATGACATAGCAGGGGAGAGCGTGGAAGGATTTATATGCAGTTCAAAAACACTTAAAAAGGTTAGGACATTTTCATTTTTTTTTTAAGTTATGAAATGTTAACAGGGACATGTAACAAATATAAAGTTGGTGTTATCTCAGTTTGGTTTCCCTATTTTATCAAAAACAAACACAAAATATTTACTTTAACTCTTTCTTATTTACCAAAAAAACAAATTCATTTTGGGTGGATTACCTCTTTTAAGTAGAAAGGTCTGTGTCATAGCCTAGCGGTTAGTCCTTTTGGCCTGCACTGGGTCTCTTGGGTTTAATTGCCATCACAGTACTTGTTTGTATGTTTTGCTAGTGTTTTGTGGGTTTCCTTGGGGTACTTAGGTTTACGTTAAAAAAAATATACTCGTAGGGTCATTGGCTTTCAACCAAACTGGCCCAAAAATCTGTAGGTTTGTATACTAGTGGTAAGGTACTTTGGATAAATGGCTGGTGTTAATAGTTCAATGTACTCCATGCGGACTTAAAACAGCAGTCTTAAAATGCTGTGTACTTGATCTAATTTGCTAAAGGAGTAGAGAATCATTACTCACATAAATATCCACTTTAGGTGTTACATTTTTTGAAAAATAGGAAATCATCTGCACATGATTGGGTATTAAAGTGAACACGAATTTTCTTCTTACGTGATTGGATAATTGAAGTGAATATTCACACAATTTTGAGTGAAGATTCTCAGCTCCTTTAGTAAATCAGCCCCATTAGTTTGCTGCTCTTTAATAAGGGAGGTGGAAGTTTAAAAATAAAAATGTCTTCAACACAACCAGTAAAGCATCTTAACTACTTGCCAACCATATAACTTACATATATGGCGGCAAGGTGGCACTACTGCGTTAGTGATCGGACAATTCCGGGCAGGGGGCGCTTGCATGATGCTGCTGGCTTCCTCCTGCTGTCGTTATACACAGTGAGAGCAGATCTGCGGGTACAGCTGACTCGATGTCCCCTGGCACCCACCGATCACTCGGTACAGAGGCAATCTGCCTATGTAAACAGGGCAGATTGCCATCCTGTCAGAAGGTAAGGCATGCATCCTGTGTTCCTGCAAAGCAGGGACAAGGATTCATGCCTTCCCCTAGTACAAACACCTCCCACACTGTAAAAAAAACACTGGCTAGACACACAATTAACCTTTTGATCGCCCCTGGTGTTAACCCCCTTCCCAGACAGTGTCAGTACAGAGACAGTGCAAATTTTTAGCACTGATCACTGTATTAGTGTCACTGGTTCCCAAAAAAGTGGCAAAAGTTTCAGTTAGTGTCAGGTTTGTCCGCCGCAATATCGCAGTCCTGCAATAAGTTGCTTATCACCGCCATTACTAATAAAAATAAATCAATACATATAAATTCCATAAATAAATCCAATAGTTTGTAGATGCTATAATGTTTGCACAAACCAATCAATATATACGCTTATTGGGATTTTTTTTATCAAAAACATGTAGCAGAATACATATTGGCCTAAATTGATGACGAAATTTGATATTTTTTTATTGGATATGTTTTATAGTAGAAAGTAAAAAAATATCGTTTTTCTTTTTTTTCAAAATAATTGTTCTTTTTTTTGTTTATAGCCCAAAAAATAAAACCGCAGAGGTGATCAAACACCAACAAAGAGAAAGCTTTATTTGTGGGAAAAAAAGGACATACGTCTTATTTGGGTACAGCGTGCAATAGTCAGTTAAACGAACGCGGCGCCGCAAAAAATGACCTGGTTAGGAAGGGGTTAAATCTTCCGGAGGTCAAGTGGTTAAATTTTCCCTATCATGCCAATTAGAATATATAATAAAATATATTTATATGTGCCCAATAACAGTAAATGTGTTTAATATGTACAAAATTAAATTCTTAACAGATCTGTTTTTTAATTGATTACTGGAGACTTGCTATGCTAATTTTTAAAACACATGGGATATTTTATACAGTAAATTAATTCTGCCTGTTTAGTGTTTCTGAATGTTCAAAAAGTGTTTTGCAATTTTGTGCCTTCTCTAGCAATTATCCAAGAATGCGTCCTCCTTAAAGAGAATGGGGAATGAGCACGAGCTCCACAGAACTGGTGTTTTCTTCCTTTTATGTGATGGGATGAAAGGTTTGAAAGCAATCTTACCAGATTTAAAATTAAGCACATTTGCATATGTTGTAATCAGAAGCAGTTCATTAGTCATGCAAATATTAACATATTTCTGAAGTACTTGACTTTCTCTGGATGTAGTATTGATAAAAGTTTACAAAAATAAGATATTTTTGGCAGAATATTGTAGCTAGAAAACATTTCATAGAGGATTTCTTACACTTTGCAGACACAAGATAAAGTACTGAGCAGACTTGTGTTGAGCACTCCCATCAGAAAATCTTTTGGAAGCAAGTATAAAGTCTGTACCAACGGAACATGAATACATTTATTTACTGTACAACAAATACTGCACAAAAAGCCTTCTTATGATGCTTTTCCATGTTTTGTATGGTGGTAAAGGGAGCCTTCATATTGGTTCCTTCTTTTTGACACTTTCAATCATTTCAGCTTCCGTGTAGAACCCTCCTAGACAGGTGCTAGGTAAAGCATTTGTTTTGCTCCGTCTGCTTATCACGGGAGCCTCCCCACTGCATCCAATAGGGAGGCATGTTGGACAGTGGAGGAAACATGGCCAATGATGCACAGGCTTTTGTGGGAGTCCCAGTGGGAGGGCACCACTGCAGTGCATCCTGGCATTGACCTTAAGAGCACATGAGGCGGGGTGTCTTTGGTGGGAAGCAGAGTCCCAGGAGGAGGGTGACGGCTGTCTCTCCTTCTGTATGCTGAGGAAAGTGGTCACAGGCAGTCGGCCATGTGAGCCAGGTGTGGAGCTGAGCCTTAAGGGTCCTGGAGAAACTGACAGCGGAGCCCTAAGGCAGAGCTACCTGGGAAAAACAGTGTCCCTGATTACCAGGGGGCTTGCCAAGGGGTCTGCCCAGAAAGGGGACCATTCCAGTGAGGTCAGTGGACAGAAGGTCAGCGCACACAGTCAGAGAGAAAGGGGGTGCCAGGTAGAACCCTGGAGAGTAATCTACCAAGTAGTTCGCCTTTCATATACTTCACTTCAGTGGCAAGGTGAAGCAGCGGCCTTGCCGCATTCAACATAGATAGAAGTCCTCAAGATTGTGCATAGTTTGCTAAGTTGGAGTATACCACACATCCCTTCTCCAATCCCATCATAAAATAAAAACAACAAAAAACAAATCCCCTGGACTGTTTACTGACTGAGCCAAGGACCTACAGTATTAGGAATCTACAAGTCGTTGCTATGGGTAACCCAGGGGAATCCGCTTCAAGCAGCTCCCATGGGAGTAGTGCTACACATGGTCACCATGTTGGGTGCAGTGCCATCACATATGCACATTGAGATCATGTTCAATGTATTCCTGTGCATGGGTGATCACCTCTTTAAGGGTATGTAAAGACAGAAAATTTATTTTGATCTGCCAGAAATACACTTGGCTATGGCTACCAATTTTTGCTGTGGGCTGACAACACACAGCTTGTTAAAGACTTTCAGCCATGCCTAATGTCTTTTGCTAACCTAATGATGTGCTCCTAATGTCAAGTCTCAACAATATACTGGCTAATCATTCTGTAGTCCAATATGAGAACTAGGAGGACTCTGAGATAACTAAGGAAAGGACACAGGACAGCTCTGATATTCTGAAAAGACTGACATGTATTAAACAGATATAACAAAATGTTTCCAAATGTGTATTTACCAGACCAAAAGGTAGCAAATAAGAGAAGTACATTGTTAGAGTTTACATTTTAAAGCCTGATTCCAGCCCACTTTTTTTGTGGTTACTGCAGAAAAAAAATGGAACCTCTGCCAACTGGTTTTGTGAAGGAAACTTGTGTACCAGATGCATACCAGACAGTCCAAAGCCACTTTTCAATGAGGTGGGGAAGATCTCCTTTTCTGCAGTTTCTTATAGACATGAGTTAAAGAGAAAATTCACAGATACAGTGCCTTGAAAAAGTATTCATACCCCTTGAAATTTTCCACATTTGTCATGTTACAACCAAAAATGTAAATGTATTTTTGGGGGATTTTATGTGATAGACCAACACAAACTGGTACAAAATTGTGAAGTGGAAGGAAAATGATGAATGGTTTTCAAAATATATGTCTGAAAAGTGTGGCATGCATTTGTATTCAGCTCCCTTTACTCTGATACCCATAACTAAGATCTAGTGGAACCAATTGCCTTCAGAAGTTACTTAATTAGTAAATAAAGTCCTCCTGTAATTTAATCTCAGTATAAATACAGCTGTTCTGTGAAGCCCTCCGAGGTTTATTAGAGAAAAAACAGCATCAAGGCAAAGGAACACACCAGACAAGTCAGGGATAAAGTTGTAGAAAGGTTTAAATTAGGGTTACGTTATAAAAAAAATCCCAAGCTTTGAACATCTCATGAAGCACTGTTCAATCCATCATCCAAAAATGAAAAGAGTATGGCACAACTGCAAACTCACCAAGACATGGCCATCCACCTAAACTTACAGGCCAGGCAAGGAGAGCATTACTCAGAGAAGCAGCCAAGAGGCCCATGGTAACTCCGGAGGAGATGCAGAGATCCACAGCTCCTGTGGGAGAATCTGCCCACAGGACAACTATTAGTCGTGCACTCCACAAATCTGGCCTTTATGGAAGAGTGGCAAGAAGAATGCCATTGTTGAAAGAAAGCCATAAGAAGTCCTGTTTGCAGTTCGTGAAAATCCATGTGGGGGACACAGCAAACATGTGGAAGAAGGAGCTTTGGTCAAATGAGACCAAAATTGAACTTTTTTGCCTATAAGCAAAATGCTATGTGTGGCGGAAAACTAATAATGTACATCACCGTGAACACACCATCCCAACCCTGAAACATAGTGGTGGCAACATCATGTTGTGGGGATGCTTTTTTTCTTCAGCAGGGACAGGGAAGCTGGTCAGAGTTGGTGGGAAGATGGATGGAGCCAAATACAGGGGAATCTTAGAAGAAAACCTGTTAGAGTCTGCAAAAGACTTGAGACAGGGACTAAGGCTCACCTTCCAGCAGGGCAACGACCCAAAACATACAGCCAGAGCAACGATGGAATGGTTTTGATCAAAGCATATTCATGTGTTAGAATGGTCGAGTCAAAGTCCAGACCTAAATCCAATTGAGAATCAGTGGCAAGACTTCAAAATTGCTGTTCACAGGCACTCTCTATACAATCTGACAGAGCTTGAGCTATTTTGCAAAGAAGAATGGACAAAAAATTTTACTGTCTAAATGTGCAAAGCTGGTAGAGACATACCCAAAAAGACTTGCAGCTGTAATTGAAGCAAAAGGGGGTTCTACAAAGTAATGACCAAGTGATGAATACAAATGCATGCCACACTTTTAGATATTTAAAAAATGTTGAAAATCATTGATCATATTCCTTCCACTTCACAATTATCTGCCACTTTGTGTTGGTCTATCACATAAAATCCCAATAAAATACATTTACATTATTGGTTGTAACATGACTAAATGTCGAAAATTTCAAGGGGTATGAATCATTTTTTCAAGGCACTATGTAATAGCATAACGCAAAAGTGATACAATGCAGTTAACAAGTCCTTCGTTTTAGTGCCTGCATTCATTTTCTTCATTTTTAGGCTTCTTTCCATTGTGATCACTTGGTATTCCTACAAATAGCACTTCCTGTCCCTTTGTGGTAATGATCCACTATTCTCCATTGTATCTATGGAGGTAGCAATGCTTGTCACCAAGGCTGGGCTTCAAACATGTCTGTCTTTGTTCATCACCATTACATGGTGGATTGATTATTCAAGTAGTTTACAAAAGAAGGTAGCATTTGCTTTTTCATTAACCACTTGACCTCAGCAAAGTTTTACCCCCTTCATGATCAGGCCATTTTTTGCGATATGGCCCTGCAATACTTTAACTGACAATTGTGCAGTCTTGAGACGCTGTACCCAAATAAAATGTATGTCCTTTTTTCCCCACAAATAGAGATTTCTTTTGGTGGTATTTGATCCTCTCTACGTTTATTTTACATTTTTTTGTGCTTTAAAAGAACAGAGTGACAATTTTGAAAAAAAAAAAAAAAAAAACAATATGTTTCACTTTCTTCTAGAAAACATATCCAATAACAAATGTAAATAATCACATTTCTTCATCAATTTAGGTCAATATGTATTCTGCTACATATTTTTGGTAAAATAAAAATCAGCATATGTTGATTGGTTTACGCAAAATAAGTTATAGTATCTACAAGCTATGGAATATTTTTATTTATTTTTACTAGTAATGGAGGCGATCAGCGACTTATAGTGGGACTGCAAAATTGCGGCGGACAAATTGGACAATAACTGACACTTTTGACACTTTTTGGGGACCAGTGACACTAATACAGTGATCGGTGCTAAAAACTATGCTATGTCACTGTACTAATGACACTGGCTGGGAAGGGGTTAACATTAGGGGTGATCAAAGGGTTAACTGTGTGCCTAGACTGTGTTTTCTTACTGTGTAGGAGGTGCTTTGACTAGAAGAAGGCATTGATCCATGTTCCTGCTTGCAGGAACACAGAATCAATACCTTCCCTACTGACAGAACAGCAAACTGCCTTGCTTACATCGGCAGATTTCCATTCTGCCTGTGCACTGGGCTCCTGCTGTGATCACACACCCTACCGTACATGAGCTGACACTTGTGTTACAAGGTGTCAGGTGTGAATGGGGAGCAGGTGTGGTAAATTTTGTGTTATCGCTCTCACTCCCTCATACTGGTTACTGGAAGTTCAACATGGCACCTCATGGCAAAGAACTCTCTGAGGATCTGAAAAAAGAATTGTTGCTCTACATAAAGATGGCCTACGCTATAAGACAATCGCCAAGACCCTGAAACTGAGCTGCATTACGGTGCCGAAGACCATACAGCAGTTTAACAGGACAGGTTCCACCCAGAAAAGGCCTTGCCATGGGCGACCAAAGAAGTTGAGTGCACATGCTCAGCATCATATCCAGAGGTTGTTTTGGGGAAATAGATGTGTGAATGCTGCCAGCATTGCTGCAGAGGTTAAAGGGGTGGGAGGTCAGCCTGTCAGTGCTCAGACCATACGCCGCACACTGCATCAAATTGGTCTGCATGGCTGTCATCCCAGAAAGAAGCCTCTTCTAAAGATGATGCACAAGAAAGCCCGCAAACAGTTTGCTGAAGACAAGCAGTCTAAGGACACGGATTACTGGAACCATGTTCTGTGGTCTGATGAGACCAAGATAAACTTATTTGGTTCAGATGGTGTCAAGTGTGTGTGGCGGCAACCAGGTGAGGAGTGCAAAGACAAGTGTGTCTTGCCTACAATCAAACATGGTGGTGGGAGCGTCATGCTCTGGGACTGCATGAGTGCTGCTGGCACTGGGGAGCTACAGTTCATTGAAGGAACCATGAATGCCAACATGTACTGTGACATTTGTATGTATGTAGGTGGTCCCTGCGCTATCAAAGGAGGTGATTTTGATCCCTTCCGACTGCTGCACCACTGGACTGGTACCAGAACCCAGTTAATGAACTATAAATATGGGGATGTGTGGCGCGCTTTCAGAAGTAGAAAATTAAATATAAAAATAAATAATTACTGTGATTAAATTATCAAGGTGAATAAATATTGTGTTGTATTCTCTCAATTCCTTATCCTTGTGATGTGTTATAAAATTATATAAAAAGTAAAATAAAGTACAATCAATCTTCAAGGTGCTAAAATCAAATATTCTAAACTAGAAGGTGCTTCAATCCAATAAATATATTACATAATTCAATGAATTCTTTAAATCAAACTGGGTGTTTTCAATCTTCGAAATTATTCAATAAACCGTGTCCATAATTATCAATACAGTCAATAATTCAATCTTCAATAAGTGCTCGTGCTTTCTTTCCACCTTAAATGATTATAAAAAATCCAATTGTGTGTCTCCAACTTATATCCTAAAGTGCTTCTGTGCAGTATAAGGTGCTGTGCCTTGTTCCTCCACCAGGTGTCACCTCTAGGTGTACAAAACTCTCACCTTCATACAGTGATTAGATCGCCTGAATGTATGTAATGCACCCCCGGTTGGGTGTTGGTAAGCCTGGATTTACTGCCTGCGGCTTCCTAGTCCTTATCCCGGTATCCTTCTCTGGGTCCGCCTCGATATGTTATGGTCCTCAGGGGTCCTAATCTCCTATCGCGACCTCAAGGCTCATTTAAACATAAAGTGCCATCATGGTGCAGTATTTCTTAAAAACCACTTTATTAATAAAACATGTCATTGCACTTACAATTTTTCCACTTGGTTTGGGCGTAGTATTACTCTGCGTATTGTTTGGAGAACTTGGCTCCGGTCCGTAACGTCACTTCCGGTTACTATGGCTTGCTCCTCCTACGCGTTACGTCACATCACGCGACTTCCTAAATATATATTTATTGGATTGAAGCACCTTCTAGTTTAGAATATTTGATTTTAGCACCTTGAAGATTGATTGTACTTTATTTTACTTTTTATATAATTTTATAAATCACAAGGATAAGGAATTGAGAGAATACAACGCAATATTTATTCATCTTGATAATTTAATCACAGTAATTATTTATTTATATATTTAATTTTCTACTTCTGAAAGCGCGCCACACATCCCCATATTTAATGTACTGTGACATACTGAAGCAGAGTATGATCCCCTCTCTTCACAGACAGGGCCGCAGGGCAGTATTCCAACATGATAACAACCCCAAACACACCTCCAAAACGACAACAGCCTTACTAAAGAAGCTGAGGATAAAGCAGATGGACTGGCCAAGCATGTTTCCAGATCTAAACCCTATTGAGCATCTGTGGGGCATCCTCAAACGGAAGGTGGAGGAGCCCAAGGTCTCCAACATCCACCAGCTTTGTGATGTGGTAATGGAGGAGTGGAAGAGGAATCCAGTGGCAACTTGTGAAGCTCTGGTGAACTCCATGTCCAAGAGGGTTAAGGCAGTGCTGTAAAATAATGGTGGCCACACAAAATATTGACACTTTGGGCCCAATTTGGACATTTTACCTTAGGGGTGTACTCACTTTTGTTGCCAACGGTTTAGACAATAATGGCTGTGTGTTGAGTTATTTTGAGGGGACAGCAAATTTACACTGTTATATAAGCTGCATGCTTACTACTTTACATTGTATCAAAGTGTCATGTCTTCAGTGTTGTCACATGAAAAGATATAATAACATATTTACAAAAAAATGTGAGGGGTGTACTCACCTCTGTGAGATACTGTATATATATATATATATATATATATATATATATATATATATATATATATATATATATATAGATATATATATTTTTTTTATTTTATTTATTTATTTATTTTAAAGTAGAGTGCATTTTTCTATTAAATTACCTCATGTGTTCAGTTTTTTTCAAATTAAATACTGTACAGGGGTTATTTTTGTGTACACAGAGAATCTCATAACATTACAGACCCAGAATGTATCAATCTCATGTAGAGAGAAAAATCACAAAATTGCATGATTCTGTTAGGGCGTATGATTCTCCTGGTTAGGCGGAAGTCACATCAGAGTCATATTGCTCTACCATAAAGAAGGAAAGGATCGGTCTCTGTGGGTTAAGGGGGAATGGTTTATGTCCCTTCCTAATATTTTCACAGCTTGGTTGGTATCCTTTATCTTTGTACTTCTTAACGTCGGTATCCTAATTTGGCAGCACAGGAAATTACATCACCTTATTTTTAAATAAAATAAGAGCAAGTGACAATGTCTTTTATCACACACAGGACTAATACTATGGATGATGCATATGATATCCCTTATGCAGTATTTGCTCAAATTTAATTAAACGTTAGCCTGTGTTATTTTTTATTTTCCCTTATATTTGCATGCAGAAACTCATGTAACAGGAAAAACAAATCATGTGAAGAGTAAGAACATATCCCATGTGTAAGGAAAGAGTTTAAAGGGGAACGTCACTAAGGGCCACCCGCCTCCCATTCCATCTCACTCTCTTATCTTTTTCTGGGTTACTGGGTAATCCATTAAAAGTAGGGGGAGTGTCAGGAGAATCCCCCACCCCCCCAAAAAAAAAAGGAAATAAAAAAAAAAAAAAGACAGCCCTCCGATGATGCACCATGGTACATGGGCAGAAGAATACCTTGCATTCTTCTGGGATGCAGTCAAGTGACAAGCCATTGTTGCCAAGGAAAGAAATTAGGAAGGGTGGGGAGAATTCTCCAAAAAAAAAAAGGAAATTAAAAAAAAAAAAAAGACAGCCCTCCGATGATGCACCATGGTACATGGTCAGAAGAATACCTTGCATTCTTCTGGGATGCAGTCAAGTGACAAGCCATTGTTGCCAAGGAAAGAAATTAGGAAGGGTGGGGAGAATTCTCCAAAAAAAAAAAGGTGAATAAAAAAATAAAAAGCATGTTGACATTTTGAGAGTAGAGGGGGCGGCAAGGGATTTGATGGTGGAAAGTGGCAGGGGAGGGTAAGGGCCTGCTTTGATGAATCAAACATAATGTGTTTAATTCTAGACACTACAATTTTAGATTGGTTTGCTTATGTTATATATTGATCTTTCTATTAAAAAAATGGGCTGCTGCTTTTATACATTATGATATTTTCAAGGCAGTTTTTAATCATCTTGTGTATGGAGGTAGAACAATACTAGAGGTACACAGGAGTAATCTAAAACTGGTGGCTGTTAATGTGATCACTAGCAAAACAATGGATTACAATTTGTCATCTGATGTTCTGCTCTCCCCTTCTGATAAACCAGCAACTTCAGTGGGTATTGCAACACACACTAAATAATAAAGGTTAGTTTCAGGTAAAAGGAAAAACATCAAAGGCACCGTTTATATATGTGGTCTTGATTCATACAACGTTTATGTTGTATGTTTAGGTGATAGCTAGTATATAAAGGGTTAATTTAACACACATCTACCACATCGTCATAATCATGAAGCCCCTTAAATTTAACAAACTCCTTAAATCCATTCAGGTATCAATCAGGTATCCATTTAGAAATGTAATTTGTTAATCTATGCTTGCCCTTGTAAGTACGAAACATTTACTAAGCATGACCACATTCAATAATCTATTAAATGGTTTTTCTCCTGTTCTACACCACCGTATGTTGGCTCAGAAATTGATTGTCATTTAAGCAGCAAAAGCACATAAAACTCAGCACAGTAGCATCAAACAAGCCACATTAATCATGTAAATACCTTTATGGAAGATATCAATATGTTCTTCTTGGTTAGGGATGTGTTCTACAATGTATGAATATAATCCATTTTTTAGATGAGATGCCTTGAGCTTGAAGGCAGTAAAGCATACAGTATATCTAAATGCATTCTGCTGCATTAATTAAAGATCATCATCTATAGAAATAGTAAAGGTCTCTTAAGATTGTTATCATTACTAGTTTTTTTTTTTAAATACATTTATTTAAAAAAAAAAAATGAAGTATCTTAGTTAAAAAATTGTAATGATAACATTTGGTATTTTACCAAAACACTTATGAAGCATTCTTTATAAAAAAAAATTTCCATCACCCATAGCACACCTACTGAAATTTCAGATAATACAGTGACAATGCCTACACTGGCTAATAAAATTAGAGAGAAAGGATGGATACTAAGTGTTATGATATTATCAATTATAATTCTTTGTTTGATATAGCAGGATACCATCATAAATGATTGAAAATATTTTCTTCCTCTTCAAGACTTTTATTTGGGCTCTAACATAAAGGTACACTGCCATGAGAAAATCATGGAGTCTGTCACTGGGGAACTCTCCTTTGGGAATGCTAGTTCCCTGGCTGTCATGTTAATGCTTTGGTTTAATGCTGTCTGACCTGTATAGAAAATAGATCTGACACTCATTTAAAGCATGCCTGTTCTGGGTCAGTGAATCAAAAGTAGTTAAGCCAGACACAGCCGGATAACTAGCAATTTCAGAAGAAGACCCGCGATAGAAGGCCTCATACTTCCCCGATGACAGAGTCACTTTAATGAGAAGTGACTTTGTGAAATATATGGAATGATATAAAACACAAAAGAGTAATTTATAAAACTCCCAGGCTTCTACTTCTACTTTAAAGAGGAGTTCCACTCATTTTTGTGTTTATTAAAAGTCAGCAGCTACAAAAATTGAAGCTGCTGACTTTTAATAAGCACACACTCATCTGTCCCACGATTAAGCGATGCGGCCGCCCAAAGCCTCGATCCTCTCCCTCTCTTCTCGGTGGCACCGGCATCTCTAGTTTGGGCACCCGGCTGGGACAGCTTGCGGCTTCACAGTCGGGTGCGCACTGTGCATATGGGAGTCGCACTGCACGTTGTGAATGGCCGGGCAATTGGTGACGGGACCTGTGACGTGTCCCAGAAGATTGCAGGAAGGGAGGGGGAGAGGAAAACTTCCGCTCGAGCCACCTAGGCATCCTAAACGGAAGTGGGAGTGGGTACCTGTCAAATCTAGGTACCCGCTCCTCCCCCCCCCCCCAAAAAAAAATTGGCATGCCAAATGTGGCATGTCAGGGGTCTGGAGTACTTAAAGCAGAAGTTCCACTTTTGGGTTGAAGTCCGCTTTAAGAGCACCACTGTATAGAGACTGGTGGAAATTTAAACTTGGTATTAATAATCAAAGCAACTAATACTATTCCAGCCATCATGCAGGTTAGAAAATAAAAGCAATGCAATATCATTCTAAAGATAGTATCTACTTTTAGGAGCTTTTAAAAAACATCTAGAAATGTTAAATACAAATGTAAACAAATGCCTAAATACCAATGTTTCTTCAAGGTAAGTCTCCAATTTCTTCACCACTTGTGCTCAGAAGTGTGGATGCACACTCACCAGAAATGTTTGACCCCTTATTACTGGCAGGCCAAAATGTGCTTTTTGCCCTCAGAGGCTGAAATCCCCCTGAGATTAGTCTCCAATATCCTTTGGTCTCCATTTTGGTCATTTCATGAATGATTATCACTAAAATCAGAGAAGGATATTGTAAATTACCGTATATACTCGAGTATAAGCCGACCCGAGTATAAGCCGAGGCCCCTACTTTTACCACAAAAAGATGGGAAAAATCATTGCCTCGAGTATAAGCCTAGGGTGAGAATGCAGAGCGGCGGGCATGGTACAGGAGAATGCAGGGTGACTGGCATGGTGCAGGAGAATGCAGGGTACTTGCATGGTGCAGGAGAATGCAGGGCGGTGAGCATGGTAAAGGAGAATGCAGGGTGACTGGCATGGTGCAGGAGAATGCAGGGTACTGACATGGTGCAGGAGAATGCAGGGTACTGGCATGGTGCAGGAGAATGCAGGGTACTGGCATGGTGCAGGAGAATGCAGGGTACTGGTATGGTGCAGGAGAATGCAGGGTACTGGCATGGTGCAGGAGAATGCAGGGTACTGGCATGGTACAGGAGAATGCAGGGTACTGGCATGATACAAGAGGATCCGGGGTTGTGGGCATACTACAGGAGATGCAGTGCTGTGGGCATGGTACAGGTGGACCATGCCCGCAGCACTGCATCCCTTGTAGTGTGCCCGCAGCCCTGCATAATGGCAGGTAGTGAAGCTGTTTCACTTACCTGTTCCAGAGGCGCCTTCATTTTAAAAATGGCGCCGCCCGGCGCCGACACGTCATTGCGCAGGCGCCGACGCCGCTCGTGTAATTTCGGTTATTCCCGGCCTCTCCCGAGCGGCGGCGGCACGTGCGCGGTGACATGTATGCGACAGGCGGCGCCATTTTTAAAGCTTAAGCCCGTCGGAGCGGACAGGGAATTTTTTTTTTCCTTGACTCGAGTATAAGCCGAGGGGGACGTTTTCAGCACAAAAAAATGTGCTGAAAAACTCGGCTTATACTCGAGTATATACGGTAATACCAAAATATTAGGCTGTCCATGTAGTATTTGTCTGGGTTTGCTGCTGCATAGAAATATCATTAGATAAATAATATTATAGAAACTCTCACAGATCTTGACCAGGAGTGTGTGCCTAAACAAGAGGAGTTTATTCTGTTCATCATTTGGTTGATGGATCACAGTCCTTCTTTTTTAAGGCATGTGTGACTTTTAATGTGACTAAGAAAGACCTACTAGACTTACGAGACCCTGTGGCACTCTCATTCTTCTACTGTACTCACTGATAATATTATGAGGACCTATCTGGACCCATCGGCTTCTTGGGAGTTGCCTTTTTTATTTGAAATTAATAACTTTTTTCTAATAAGGCTAGCCATACATTATACTATTTTTTTTTTTTGCACAATTTTCCATTAGATTTACCAAAACCATATAATATGAGGTCAAACTGTAATCTGTAAACTGCAATCAATCTGTATGCAATCGGGCAGGCACTTCTATGACATTGTTGAAGGTAAAACTCAAGGAAATTGAATAAGAAAATTGCATAATGTATAGCCAGCTTTAGGGTCCAGCACTCCACTAACTCCTGTGCATCCCTACCACCCAACCATTCCTATTCTTGCGGCACTGTCCAGGATTTCAACAAAAACCTTGCATCCTTTGGATCTGGGCTGTGTCCCACAGCTGAGCGCCATAATGCTTGGCACTGGGGTTATGATAGAACAGAAGGCTGGGTGCCATGGGTTCTAGCATGTAAAACATCATCATTGCTCTTTGTGCTATTTTCCTGAATTACATTGTTTATATCATGAAATACGACTGTAAGGGTTGATGTTTAGTAGTAGTACTGCTGTGAATTGATATGGATCAAGGGTTGCATTGGGCAAATATTAGCACACTGCTATCTATAAAATAAAAAACACTATGCTGTAAGAAAGTTTATACATTTTTTAGTGTTCAGAAGTCTAATGTGAATTTTCCATTTCTCTGTTTTTTTCTTCCAGACAGTATGACGAGTAAACTAGCGGACAAGAAGGAGCAGATGATACCATGAAGAGTAGGTCACAGGCCCTTTGTTGCCATCTGTTTAGTAAGTAAAGATTAACTCATTGGCAGAGTATTTATGTTCATTAATCTTTTTTATAGATCCTTTCCAACAGAACAGTTTCACAGGTGTTTCCATTGGCTGGAATGATTTAAAGTGACTGTTTAAAGTTGTTAAAGAAAACCTGTCATGGGAAGAACATGGAGGTGCCTTTCCTGGCCTCTCCTTTTGAAAATGCTAATTGGACCATTGTCAAGCAGATCTGCTTGCTTCATTATCTAGCACAATTATGAAAATGAGTAAGGGCTCTTTCACACGGGCGATCCGATCAGATCCGCCTGTCAGTTTTTTAGGCGGATCTGATCGGATCCTCCATGCAGCTCTATGGGGCAGCGGGTGTCAGCGGAGACACCTCCGCTGACACCCGCTGCCATCTGTATCCGATCCTGTCCGTGAAATCTGGACGGATGGAAACCCTATTTTTCCATCCGTTTAGTAATCGAGTCGGATCGGATCTGATGAGAGCGGACAGGCGGTCCGCTCTCATCCGATCCCCCATAGAGGGCAGCGGGGGCTGAGACACCTCCCTCTCCGCTCTGGATCATGGATCGATCCCCGCTGAGCAACACGGATCCGCCTACGGAGGCGGACCGTGTGAAAGAGCCCTTAGTGGGTTAGGTTAGTGACTTAAGCCTAGTACACACAGGCCAAATGTCGGCCACATGGGCGACATTCAGCCAGTGTGCATGGCAGCCATTGCAACAGAAGCCAATGGCTGAGAGCACTGACCAGAGTATTTTAGGGGGCGAACAGAACACAATAGAACAGCAGGGGAGATCGCTGCACTAATGTCTGATGGTTAGTACAGCAGCTCCTCCTGAGCTGTCCGCTGGGTTGAACCAACAAAAAAAACTAGTGGTGTGTATCAGGCTTTAAAATGTACTACCACTGGCTATCAGCATACTAACCAGGCAATTAGCATTTCCAAAAGGAGGGCAGCAATGGCAAACCCCTAAATTCCCTGAAATTTCCATGTGAAAGTCTTGGGCCATTTGTTTAGTTATTTTATAGTCATTTACCGTCTCAGTATTTGATTTGATTTGTTTTTGCTTGGAACTTTCTTGAGATCCCAGTTTTCTATAATGAGAATGCATTTCCTAAAATCTTATAAGTGGATTTGTTACTGTAATCAGAAAAGGTCATCTGCCTGAACCATTATTATTTTCTTAACCCCATAGGGACAAAAGCATCTTTACATTTCAGTTATATAGTAATTTAAACTAAAGTATTTTTTTCAGTATTTGTCAAATAGTATTTGAAAGTACAGTTTTACTACTGTTTGTTAAAAATTATTTTCTACTGCTAGTAATATAATATAAAATATAACCTTGTAAAATATACCTACTGTCATATACAAACTGCTTTAGGGCATTTTTAGCATGCAAAAAAACACAAATGCCCATTCCATGCAAAGCATATCCCTGCATTTTTTTTAGCGCTATTGTGTTAGTTTGCCAAAAACAAAGTTGTTTTTGCAATCATAAATAATGTATAACAACACTTAGAAGAGTTGCAAAGGACTATAGATGCTTGTGATTTTGTCTTGGTAGCAAGATTTTATTTTGATTTTCCTTTATTTGTCGGAATTTTTCCTGTTCTTTCACCAGTATTTGTATTTGTAGGATTAGTACTGTACAGCAGTTTCCTCTGCGAATGACCTTAGCAGAGACTGGATTTTAGAAGAAAGGGTCACAAAATCATAACAAAACATAAAATGTAAAATGCGTAGAAAATAACCTGTATAAGGATAGGTAGCTTGGTGCCAGTCACTGCATATTGTTAACTGCAACTACTTAGCATTGTGACCATGCTGAACTAATAAAACAGCTCAGGCTTCCTGACCTGCTAGTCCGGAGGTCTCCAAAGTTTTCTATACGAGGGCCACATTGTAAAGTTTACAAATAATCAGGGGCTGAAAACAATTTTATATGAAAATGGTGACGTTTCACTTTTTTGTAATCATCATGATATAATTTAAAACAACAGATAAAAAAACTTAAAAGGGAATTATGACCTTTTTTTTATGGACTTTTTTTTTGTGGCAGAATCATACTTGACTAGGTGGATGCTGCATCTGGCCCCAACCGGCTCTAACACTGAGAACCGAGCGATCAAACAACGCTGATCGCTCCATTCTGAGGGCTCCCTGAGCCGAGAGCTGGTGACTGTCAGTAACCGCTCTTTGCTCTCTCCCCCCCCCCCCAAGCTCACTGGAGGGCTGGGATTTGGAGGGGGCAGGAGCGAGGCACTCAGCAGCTCACGAAAGGGGGTGAGCCAGGTTTTGATCCAGGCATGTGGGCGGATCCCAACTACATTTTTCAGATCTTGTCCGAGCCTGGACTAGCTGTGTGACTTCAGCCAACAGCAGGCTTCAGCCCGCTGTCAGCTAAAAACAGGGGACAGGAGTGCAGAATGAACAAATTACAAAACAACTGTAGCCAATCAGAGTCCCCCCTTACATCAGGTTCCCTTTACATGAGAATCCCCTCTTACATCAGGGTCCCCCTTACACGAGAGTCCCTATTGAAGTCCTCTCTTATATCAGAGTCCTCATTAGAGTCTACTCATACCTCACGATCTTACAGCAAAGTCACTGACCCTAGCTGTGGGCCAGATAAAATCTTACAGCGGCCACATTTGGCCAACGGGCTATAGATAGATGCTAGTCTCATACTCTATCTCAACACAGATCTCAGAGTTTCTAAAATCAAACAATACTTCAGACCCAGTGGGGGCAACAAGAAACCAGCTAGTGAGTTGTGTCTTTGTGTGTGCTTCTGATGATACAGTTATCTATCTAGTAGCAGCTCCTGAACACCCTGCTGAAAATGAATTCAGACTATGTGTGGATGCAGAAATAGAATATTACTTTATAACCTTTTAACTTTAACACACGAAGTAGAAAAAACAACCTTTTATGGCCAGTAGGACAAAACCATCCAAGAATGTAAAGCCAACCACACCAACCAACCAACCAATCTGTGTTATCTGAAAATATTTAAAGAAGAAGTTATCATCAAGGCATTTTTGGCCAACATCACTTGAACTTTAACTGTAGATTAATAGGGATTAGAATATGCATAGTGGATTTGGTTACTCCCACTGCCCACATTAGCACATCGGATTTTCTTAGGAAAACAGATCATTGGATTATTCTTCAAAGGAAAAGGCTAACACATTTGGCATATGTTATCCAAAATAATAGTCTTATTTTTTCTTCCATATCACTATAATAGAAACTCTTTGGAGGTCCTAATTTCATGTTAGAAGCAAAGTCCTTAGCAAAGTCATTATATATATATTTTTTTATCTTTCAGAAAATTTGTATTAACTTTCAAGTTTAAATTCAAAAAGCTAAACAATACATAGTAAAGGAAAGAAATCAGCATGTTTGCATAAGCCAATGTAACATTGGAAAATGGCATAACAAGGCATTACGGAAACAAAACAGGAATGGCCCTGGGCATTACAGTGGTTGTAAAGGCAAGACTTTTTTTACCTTAAAGTGGTAAAAGCTAGACATTTCTTACCCTAATGCATTCCCTGCATTAGGTAAAAAACGTACCACTGGTTCTATCACCCCTTCATCCCTTTATACTTACCAGAGTCCTATCTTGATCCAGTGCTGTGTGTGTCTGCAGCGGCGCTGGTCCCTATCTCTCTCTCTTCTCACAGACTCAGAGACACCAACGGGAGCCATTGGCTCCTGCTGCTGTCAATCAAATCCTGTGAGGAGGAAGTGGAGGGCAGGGCTGAGGCAAGCCGTCTGTGTCAATAAACACACACAACCTAGCTAGGGAGCAAGTGCGTAGGTGTGCCACCATAGGAAGAGGCTTCATGTGGTGGAGCAAAAAGTAGAGGAGGAGCCAGGAGCGCTAGCGGGAGGTTCCTAGAAGAGGAGGTTCTGGGCTGCTCTGTGCAAAACACACAGAGCATGTGGGTATACCATGTTAATTATTTTAATTTTAAAAATGACCCTGTACAACCCTTTACAACTGCTTTAACGCATCCCCTGCACTAAGGTAAATACTTACCTGAGTCCTGTATTGATTCAGGGCTGTGCCTGTCTGCAGAAGCGCTGGTACTATCTCCCCATCCTTACAGGCTCAGAGCCATTGGCTCCCACTACTGTCAATCAAAGCCTGTGAGGAAGTAGTGGGGAACGACATTATTGTTTTATGGAAAATTAAACAACACATCTTTTCCTTGTAGTTTTGCAATAAACCGCTACATGTAAGATATGCAGTGCTTCAGTATGAATGCTCCAGTTGTCTATATCAGTGTTTCTCAATCCCTTCTCAGTCAAGGCGCCTGTTAAAATTATGGACAGTCTCGAGATACCCCATTCTAAAATGTAAAGAATGATTCTAATAGCTTTACACAATGCAGCAACATCCACACGTAAGACACCCAACATTAGAGGTGATTTATTCTTCCAAAGCAAATACACTTTTGCACACTGGTATTGACTAGTATGCCAATGTTTCTCTTCTCCCTTGATTTCTCTCCATCAGCCAGCTAATGGACCCCCAGTGCTGAGGGAGAGGGGCACAGGAGGGTCAAACAAGGATACCGTGGAGGCAACAGACATTCTCCTTATTAACTGATAATGTAATTGGTTGTTAGGTTGCAAGTGTCAAGAAAGTCATAATGGTGCATATAGAAATCCTGTGGCTTTGTGTAACTAAAAGGCAGGCTTGATCCACCTGCTGGCTTGTATACAATGTTTGATCAATTTTTAGGCATTTTACCAAGGCACCCCTGAAGAAACCTCAAGGAACCCCAGGGTGTCTGGGCATCCTGGTTGAAAAAGGCTGGTCTATAATGTAATAGCACTTTGTTGCAGTTCGTATGCAATCAAGGTTCTTTACTGCTTGGCATGTCACTACTAAAAACTAGCCTGTGGAAGAGAAAATATTTCAAGACTCTTTTCTAAAGGAGAGTAACATACAGGAAAAACTGTCCACCAGTGCATCACCTTTTAACCACTTGCCGACTGCGCACAGTATATTTACTGCGGCAGTCAGCCCCTCACAGGCAGAGCGACGTAGGTCTACGTCGCTAGCCTGCGAGGGCTCTGGGGAGCGAGCGCACGTGGCCGAGGCGCGCTCCTGCTCCCGCGCGGTCACGGACCCCCCCGCACTTGTGACCGGCGGACCCGATGTCCGCCGGTCACTCGGCGATCGTCGGTGGAGAGGGAGAAAGGCAGGCGGCTGATGTAACAAGTGTTAAGCTATTTGCATAACACATATCTGTTCATATCATACGGGAATACTAGATGTTTGTAACGGATTGTCCATATGAGATACTGTATTTTGATTTGTAATGTAATGAGCGATCAGCTCTATGTCTCCGCTTCTGGTCAGGTGACCTCCACTGATGTGCGCACTAGATGATGAGTGGAGGTGCGTCACTTCCGCTGGCATCTGATTGGCGGATGATCGTCACTTCCGCCGACTGCGGATAGGTGGACGATCATCGCATTTGCACATCGCACTTCCGCTATCATATGATTGGATGAAGGTCGTCACTTCCGCCGAGTGCGGATTGGCTGACGATCGTAATACACACAATTAGCCGGTGTGCAACGGCGGGAGTTCGTGACCAGTGAGCGGAGATGCGGGGGTACATAGGCGTGTTAGTTGCGTCTGGGGTCACGCCCAGACGAAGTCTATTGAGACGAAACGTTGGCGACTCCAGACGCAACGTCCACACGCCCCTTGAAACTAGCCGGCCTCCATCACCTACCATCTGGGACTGTTTTGCGGGACGCCGCATCCTCATCCCTGACAATGCTATTGATATGCCTGTTTGTTAAGATACACTGTGAGTATAACTTTTAAATAAACAAGACTACAAGTTTTAAATGGGATTACGCTATGTGTGTTGCCTCTCTCCTCTCTTCACATATTCATGTATGATTGACGATATTTATTGATGAGTGCCAATCCCATACCGATCCTACTACATCTCAAGTGGTGATTCCTTGGAGCTAAAAAAGTACCTTTCAACCTTCAGTGGTTTGGATTTAACAGCTGGGAGAGGCTAGCTCACTAATCTGAGCAGCCATGGAAATTTGGTAAGCTGCTTATCATATCCCATCACAGAGGTGTCCCCTTTCCTTCATACACTCCTGGTGCCCTGGGAAGAATTCCTCCCTTTTCTTTTGGACCATTGCACTTGTGGATTTATGTCTTCTTCACTTTTATTGAAGATTAATTCAGTTGGACATTTTTTCATACACTATCGTGATTATTAGGAACTCATTCATTTGGACACTTATTTATTATTAGTCTTATGAGTATCATTTTTTCGTAGCGCTACACTTTTATGTTATAATGTAAACAAGCCGCCTGTCATTCTCCCCGGTGTAGGAATCGTGATTATACGGTTCTACTATGTAGGACCGTTGATCACTGTTCCTACCCCTGAAGCCACAGCCAATCACAGTTAGAATCACGCCCCTAGGGACACTCACCACCCCTCCCTCTCAAAAAAAAGTTAACCCCTTCACTGCCAGTGTATTTTTACAGTAACAGTGCATATGTATAGCACTGATTACTGTAGAAATGTCACTGGTAACCCCAAAAGTGTCAAAAATGTCAGTCAAGGGTCCGATCTGTCCGCCGCAATGTCGCAGTACCGCAAAAAAAATCGCAGATCGCCGCCATTACGCGTTAAAAAAAAAAACAACAAAAATGACAAAAATCTTTCCCTTTGTTAGTAAACGCGATAACTTTTGCGCAAACCAATCAAAATACGCTTTTCGCGATTTTTTTTCACCAAACATATGTAGCATAAAACAAATTGGCCGAAAATGTTAAAAAATTTTGATTTTTACATTTTTTTGGGGGGAATTTCATATAAAAAAATGTGAAAAATATTGTTATTTTTGCAAAATTGTCGCTCTTTTTTTGTTTATAGCGCGTGATCAAATACCGCCAAAAGAAAGCTCTGTTTGTGGGAAAAAAAGGACATCAAATTCGTTTAGGTACAGCGTCGCACGACCGCGCAATGGTCCGTTAAATTCACGCAGTGCCGAATCGCAAAATACCCCCTGGTCGGAATGGGGGTAAAATCTTCCGGGGCTTAAGTGGTTAAGTGAGACATTTTTGGGTGCCAAAACCTTTGCTGCCAACAAACTATGCACAAAACAAATATGAAAAACCAGGCTATCATGCCAAATAAAATAAATTGTTAAACATGAACCTTTATCTCCAAATTTCCAGGTCATCACCTTCCTTATTGTTTGCTAAGTTAGGCAGCGCCGACATGGTTTGCCAGTGCTACTATCCTTTTGTTCCTTTTCCATCTATATTAATAGGAACATTTGGATAAACAGATCCTAGCAGTTGATGGGCTGGTTATCTGGTCCTTGTGTCTGAATGCAGTTGAATTATGCATGCATGTTTTATCTTCCTTGTAGGTCTTTGGGTGGTTTTTAGGTATGGTTCCAGGAAGGCACACATCCCTTTAGAAGCTTTAGTTATTTCAATTTTTCCTGTGATTTTAATAATATTAATATGTACACATGAAACATATAGACGTTATTTCGAGGATCAACATCCTCTAGGCCTTGCCAAGAAGTAGTAGTAAAGGGCCTTGTAGAACACCAAGAAATACATGCTTTCTTGTCTCTGTTCATGGCCGGAATGTAGGAACTGATTCAGCTAACACACTGTGCTAAGAAGAGTTATCTCTACACACAGCACAGTGGCAGACAGTCTATCAGACAGCTCACAGCAGGCACTAATAATATGCCCTGTCTGCTCGAAGATTTAAATTAAAGATGCTCATATTCATTCTGGCAAAAACAACACTAACCCCCACCTTTATAGATCAGTGTTTTCCAGTATGTTTTATCTTCATGAAGCTACATAAATACATGACTCTTTAGATCCACTGATTATAATAAACTTTAATAGTGTACTTCGGCATTAAAATATTCACGTGTACAATCCTATTGCTTTAAAACAAACACACAGCCATTAAATGCAAGAACACCTATTATGGAATTAGAAATGAATGTAGTAGCCTCTTAGCCTGATCTCTCAGGGAACAATGTTCCTCTCACTATATTGCCCATAATACAGACTCCCACCAAAAAACACACAAACAAGGCTAACACACACTACTTTAAATCCTACTATGAACAATTATATAATCTATCCTCAACACATTTTGCCTCTCCCCACATCCTAAAATCTCTAAAATCCAAGATTCTTTGCAGTCATCCTGGATGTGAAACTATCAGCAGAAGCTATGGAGGCACTGGGAGACTTAAAGCAGAGCTCCACCCAAAATGGAAAGCTCTGCTTTTCTGCCTCCTCCCCCCCTCTGATACCACATTTGGTGTGACTGGTTTTGACAGGTACCTCTACCTGCCATGGCATACTCAGACAGAAATTCGGGCCTTGCCGCAGCCGGGCCATTGAGAAAGCGCAGCTCGATTCGCGCATGCACAGTAGGAAACCGGCTGTGAAGCCACAAGGCTTCACTGTCAGTTTCCCTTAACCAAGATGGCGGTGCCAGCACCTGAGGACCGATTCAAGAATCGGCTTGGGTGAGGATCCTTGGACAGGTAAGTGCCCTAATAGTTAAAGTTAGCAGCTACAGTATTTTTTAATTTGACTAAAATCTTGTAGTGGGGGGGGGGGGGGCTGGAGCTCCACTTTAAGCATTGTACACACCAGTAGTTTTTTTTTTTTTCATTTAACCCAGCAGGGCTGAACCAAAAAGAAACCTGACAGCTCAGGAGGAGCCGCTGCACTAACTATCCTATGTTGGTACATCAATCTTCCCTGTTGTGCTGTTGTGCCCCGACAGAAGGATGCCCCCCCCCGTAAGAACACTCCGGTCAGTGCTAATTGGGAGCCGGTGGGCGGACCTTTTCCGGTCATGCCCCTTCCAAATGGACAGCTTCTGTCAGACCCACTGCAATTCACACAGGGCGAATGTCCGGCAGTTTCTGTTGAATCGACCAATACGGTCCAACATTCGGCCCGTGTGTACTAGGCTTTAGTCTGGATCGAGGAGTTTTTGTATTCAATATCCAGGTTTAAATGAGGTAAAGTAAAAAAAGAAATAAAGTAAAATCAGGCACCCTATTCATACAGGTCTTCAACTCACTTGCACTCCCTGAACAACAGCAATGGTTCCTTAACCCTAGACTCTCTGGTCTCAATGATAACAGCGATCCCCAACCTACCTAAAGATGTAACCAGTTGCTCTAGTTATAGACCCATATCCTTGCTTAGTGTCAAATAAAGATGTTTTCTGAAATTTTAGCTAACAGACTGCACCAAAACCTACTATCCCTGATCACCCAGATCAAGCTGGTTTGATCCAAGCTGGAGAAGCTCAGGATAATACATCACGTACCATCAATGCCATTCACTGAGCCTGCCAAACATATACTCCTATGATGTTACACTCCACCAACACCAAAAAAGGCATTTGATCTGGTAGCCTGGCTATATCATTGAAACGCTTGAAGTGGTTGTAAACCATGGAGTCATGGAATCTGAGCAAAGCATATATCTGCAGTGTTTACTTATCTCTCTCCAAAGCTCCGTGTCATTTCTCTCTGGTGCTTCATTCTCCGTGTTATCATGGGAAGTTTTCCCTAAAAATTAGATATATTTGTGTCTGGGGGGTGTGGGGGGGCTCAGAACAGAGCTTGTCTATTCAGAACACAGTTCTTCTGCTGTGTGGAGGGACACGTTCCTTTCCTCAAACCAGCTCTCACACACTGTAACTGCAGCCTCTCCACACCCTCTTCTGTGCTGCTGACAGATGAAAAAAGATTTTTAAGATGATCTGCCCCTGGGGTGTCTAGAGGAGAAAACTGCAGATAAACAAATAAAACCTATGTAGGCGGATTTGTCTCATCTCTGTGTATCATCTGAGGCTGTTCACATCACTGGGTATATGTGAGGGTTTACAACCACTTTAGATGCAAAAACCTGGGCCCTCTGCAGCTTGATAGATAAACTTTCTTTACTCATAACCTAATACAAAAAGTTCAGGTCAACAGCGGATGGAGGGTTACTTGCTAAGGAAGGCTGTGCTTGTGGAAGACTTCCTCTAGGATGTTGGAGGGGTTCCACCCTTCTGGCCCTGTTGAGGTTCCCTTTTTCCGGGACCCTACAGGCTTTTCCAGCACCAATTGACTTTTTGAGAGTTGTTTTTAAATATCTCCAACACCTGCTCCTGAAGAATCGTACTGTGTTCCAAGAAAGGCGTTGAGCTGGATAACATATTATATCATTGAAAATGTTTGGAATCATCCGATGGGGATGCATTTTTGTAATACCATGCTATCTATTGACCAATTTGTGGTTGTTGAGAGATAAAACTAAAGTTATGTTTTTACAAAAAGGTTTTCATATATCATAATAAAGTCATTTGAATTTTTTTGTGTGATGTATTGCTGCCTAAAAAATCCTGCCTAAATTATATTCTCTTTTTTTTTCTATGTACTTGTTGAGGGATGTGGTTCATGTGATAGCCAAAGTCCTTATATTTCTAGCAGGCATACAGTAAAACCATCTGACAACGTCACCTACTTCCATCTGCATCTTTGGCCAGCCATAGATAAGTTAGAAACTGAACATTTTGTTGATCATAAAAGGAAGGTGACGCATACAATTGTGCCCTCATTTGTTTGATTTTTCTAAAAACAAAATCCAGCATGTTGGGTCAGGCACTTTTGATTGAGGCATGAAAATTGTGTGTTGCAGTTGGCACACTACTGATGTGAAAAAATGAACAACCTGATGATCAACAAGAATTTTCATTTGGTTTTAGACTCATCTATGGCCTGCTTTAGACATGGACCTACACAGGTTCAATAATTGAACCAGATGAATCCTAAATTCTAACTTTTTGATCCAGAATGTATTGTTTGTTTCTTTGCAGACTTGACCAATCTAAATACATGTAATATGGGGAATCAAAAAATTACAAATTCAAACTGCACAGACACACATAAGCACACACACGGAACAGATTTTTAACAGACAGCTTCACAGGGACAGCAGTAAACAGAATATAACTAAACCTTACATAGGGAAATAAGCTACAGGATGGGGAACAAAGTGACAAGGTAACAGGCAGAAACCAGAAGGCAGAAGCTAAAATGAATCAGGACATCAAAACTGAGTAAAATAAGAGTTCAGGGAATCCACAGGATATGTTGAATAAATGCTTCCATAGTCCCCTAGGCAACAGCAGATGCATAAATAGTAGATTGCTGAGATATCAGATACAGGTATGTGAGAATAGGAAAGGCAGGAAACTAGTTTCCTATTATATCCTTGTATAGACTGTGAAAGCAAATGAAGAGAGTAGAAATAAAAAAATGGGTTTAGCCAAAACAGATGGGGGTTGATTTACTAAAGGCAAATATGATGTTCATTTTGAAGGGAAGTTGCACTTTGAAAGATAATATTACCCAGAGCTTAGTAAATGAGGTGAAGCACTGTTGAATTTGATCATCCAATCGTGTGCAAGCAAAAATGCCATTTTTTTGTTATCTCCTTGTACATGATTGGCCAATTGGACATTCTTTGCAAAGTGGAATTCCACCAGATTTACTAATGTCTGGGGCAAGTTTCCTTGCAAAGTAAACAATCTATTTGCTTTTAGTAAACCACCCCTCAGTGTAACAATGCAGTAAATTAATTGATCATCTAGGACTAACAGGGTCATGAGTTTTAGCCTTGATAGGCCCTTTGGTTATTCAACACATCTTAAAGTCGTTGTAAACCCGTGAAATGAAAAATGAACAAAGTATATCCTGCCATAGTGTGTACTAGCCTCAATTCAAAGCAGGAAGTCTGATTTCCGTCTGCTCCATCATTTCTCTGCTATCAGAATGAGTCAGTTCTGACAGTCTATGCTGATGCCAAACAATCCTGGGAGGCAGCCCCCATCCCACCCTCCCCCTAACACATAGTAGGTGATTGACATCCTCAGCTGTGCATGTTTGCCTATGAGACTTTGTTAAGGGGTGTGTGCCCATTCCCTCCACTCAGGTCTCATAATACACTCAGTTTGCCTCTTTTAGCTGAACAGTGTGTGATGTCAGATCCCCACCTCCCTGCCTCTAAAAGCTGAAAATGTTGTGTAAAGTGTATGCTTTAGAGGGCTGCAAAGGAGAAAGTTCTGAAGATAAACAGGTACAGCTTATGTAGGATGATTTGTTTAATCTCTGTTCATCATCTGAAGCTAGTAATTTCAGTGGGTATATGTAAGGGTTTACAACCACTTTAATATAAACTTGCTGCTTCAGGGTTTTTCAATAATGTCCACATCACCACCACCATTTATCTTATAAACTTATGAAACGTTACAAATGTTCTTGTAGATGTTATAAAGCTGAATATTAATGTAACTTTTTCAATATCGATTCACATTCTCTTTGAATGGCTTTTTTTGGGGAAAAAGTGGTTTAAAGATAATCAGTGTGTTCTTGTAGCTTGTTTGTACTACCTGAGCTATAAATTCATAGATATAAGTATAGTTTGGAAACAGTATTTTAATTTATTAGCTACAAAAATGCATTAGATCAAGTTATCATTGTATTAGTTTAATCATTGTATTAGTTTAATAGGAAACCAACACTACAGAAATGTAGAATGAACTAAATAGGACACAGAGGAATTCGGTAGCACTATAAATAAAATTGGACAACAGCAATTGAAACAATATATTGAGACAAATAGCCTATTAGGCACCATCCGTTTTCCTAAACCAGTGTTTATTTGTGCCACTAGAATAAATCTGTGTTATCTGTAGCCATGACAAGGCCCAGTTTATCTATATTTAGAGTTAATTTCCATGCAGTTTTTAAAGTATTAAACATTTAAGGGAGATGTGTAGTGTTTAATGTATTTTATTTTCTGATTATGGTCAGGATTAAAAATATATTTCATGTATTTTTAGTCAGGTAAATATGAAATACACCTTATAATTATTTAGTATTTTTATTTCCAGCCAATAGATGACGCTATAGGCTCCTTTTTTTTTTTTTGCATGTTCACATTTTAACACATACACAACCTAAAGCTGGCCATAGGTTCGAATCTCGTCCGGTTGTACCCAATTGATCAACTTGGGTATACCCAACCTGTTGGATCTTTCATGTGATTATTGCCAGCGGCTATAGCTGCTGGCAATCATCACTGCGTGTTCTCCGGGCCAGGACGACTCACTCCGCCCCCCCTGGAGAACACAATAACTCCACGGAACGGATTCCCGAACAACACGAATAACACTGACTGTGTTGATGAGGGAATTGAGCGATTTCTTTCACAGGAAAGAAAATTGCTCCATCTATGAGGAAAAGGAAAGAAAAGAAAGAAAGGAAAGAAAGAACCCCATAAAACACAGTGTACCCAGTATTATTTTGTAATCTGCAGTAGGAAGTTTGTTTGCACAACAAAGATTTTATAGAATCAGTAAAAAATGTAGATATAAAATATTCATTTAAAAACTTGTATAAATCATTAAATAGATCCTATTACACAGTTGCCAGACTCAGTCTTGAACTTCAGTCTTGCTGTTAGTCTTAGGGTTCTTTCACAGTTTTTCAGGCGGACCTGATCGGACCCTCCATTCACCCCTATGGAACTGCGGATTTCAGCAGTGACATTTCTGCTGACACCTGCTGCTATCCTAACCAATCCTGTCCGCCAAATCCAGATGGATGGTGATCCTATTTTCCATCCATCTGGAGGATTGGATCAGATAAGATCAGGCGAAAACAGACAGGCGGTCCGTTTTCACCTGATTTCCCCATAGGAGAGAGCAGGACTCTGTCTGTTTCAGCTCTGCACAGTAAGCAGAGACGGACATGTCATCTGTCTGATCAGCAGGGATCAGCGGAGCTCCCATGTAAAAGGACTGCCTGTGAAAAAGGACCCTTTCAGAGTTGTACAGGCTCCTCTATAATATTGAAATTGCTTACTTTGGTTTCACTGAACACTGTGAACTTTCACAAAGTGCATTTAAAGCTGCAGCAAATCAAATAGAGCCTGCCTAATTTCCCGGCAGTAGGATATCCAGCACCTTCCCCTCCACCCTAACTGCGCCTGGCCCCCCCCTTTTATTCATTGAATTTCAGCTCCTTCAGTCATGAAGGCTCAACATCACATGTTGGCACCCACTCATCCAGGCATTTTGATATTTATTTATAGCAGATACTTACATAGCGCGGTTAATTTATGCAGAGCTTTATATATATTGTACATTCACTTCAATCCCTGCTCTCAAGGAGCTTACAATCTAAGGTCCCTAACTCAAATTCATACATAAACATACTAGAGCCAATTTAGACAGTAGCCAATTAACTTACCAGCATGTCTTTGGAGTATGGGAGAAAGCCAGAGTATCAGGAGGAAACCCACGCTGCGGCACAAAGGAGAACGTTCAAATACCAGCCAGGTAGTGTCATGGTTGGATTCGAACTGGTCTCCCTAGTGCTGCTGGGCGGAAGTGCTAACCACTTAGCCACTCTTTTGCAAGGCTCCTCCCAAGAACCAACCCACTGCTTTGAATCAGAGCTGAGGCAGGATGCTGTGATGTTTTCAGGAAGTTAAATACTTCCACCAGCTATCATCTGCCTGCATTAGAGACAGAAGCACAGAGACATAGTAATGATATCACTTGGTCTAAAATGAAGTAAGTAAAAAAAAAAAAACAGAAAGGTTGTATTTAAAATTTCTATTAGCATGTTGATGAGGGGCAGAGGAAGGAACCAGTGAAAATTATCTAAATACTTGCGCTAGGGTGAATAAATGTAAAATATCTGCAGCTGCTGTGCACAAAGTGTAAATCACTCATAAATATAAAAATGAATAAATACAGCGCTTGCCATTATACCAGAAAAATTTGTGAAATCAGATAAAAGTCCAAAGACGTCCAATCAAAAATGAATATGCAATATGCAAATGACATCTTCATATATTAAAGTGCTCTTGTGCTCCAATCTTCGTAAAGTGCAGAGGTGCTCCAAACTCACTCCGTGATGTGGCACACACCGCTCCTGTATCCCCACTTAAGTGGTAAATTTCAGTTTTAAGAATTGATAATCTGTTACAGATGGACTTTGTCCCACTTATAGTTCCCTAAACAGTGAGAAAAGTAAAAGTCCTCCCTTGATCCGCAAGGGGTAACTGCTCATTTATGTCTAGAGGGACCAGGAAGCACAGTTTACACAGTTTTACTTACTTGATCCTCTCCTCCTGCAGGCTGCTCAGTGCTGCTAGTCTGGTCCCAGTAGTCTCTTTGCCCTTGCAGTCCGGTGGTTGGATGCCCTGCTATGGACATGAGGATGCAGAGGGACAGTCCACTGTTGGAGCATAGGGGAGCGTTGTTAACCGGGGGGAGCAGAGGTTCAGGCGAGTAAAACCTTTTTACTTCCTTTAAAGCCCAAATTCAGCAAACGTAAAGGGGACTTCACTCACACTGAATCATAAATGAGCAGCTAACCCATACAATATGATTGAAGTCCCCTTTGCGTTTGCTATATTTGGGTTTTAGCCACTTGCCAACCGCCTCCTGTATTTTTACTGCGGTAGGCTGGCTCCTACAGGCAAAACGACATCGCTCGCCTGGGAGGAGCTAGGTGGTGAGCGCGCGCCGCAGCCAGCGCGTTCCCGCCACCAATCCTCAGCAGGGAATCCGATGCCTGTGTCAGGCGGCTCTGATTGCTGCCTGACACTCTCGATCGTTCCCCGCTGAGAGAGAAGGACGGTCAGCTGTTGTAAACACAGCCGACCGTCCTTCTCCCTGAAATGATCACAGAGCTCATGTGATCCTGCTATATAGGATCGCATGTCTCTATAGTCATTTCACAAGTCCAACCCCCATACATAGTTACATCTGGTTCATCTGGTTCAACCAACAAAAAGAAAAAAAAAAACAGTATTGAAAAACCCAACCATACAATCCCATATACACAATCCTATACCCGCAGTTCATCCAGAGGAAGGCGAAAAAACCCCAGCAAAGCATGATCCAATTTGCTACAGCAGGGGAAAAAAATTCCTTCCTGATCCCCCGAGAAGCAATCGAACCCTGGATCAACTTTACCTAAAAAAAAAAAATTTTAGTACCCACTTACTGTATATTAATACACCCAGGAAAGAATCCAGACCTTTTTTTAAAGCAATCTAGTGAGCTAGCCAGAACCAGCTCTGGAAGTTAGAATACAGTTAGAATCACTCCCCTAGGGTCACATTTAAACCCTTGATCACCCATACTGTTAACCCCTTCCCTGCCAGTGTCATTATTACAGTAACAGTGCATATTTTTTAGCACTGATTACTGTAGTAATGTCACTGGTACCCCCAAAGGTGTCAAAAATGTCAGTCAGGGGTCTGATCTGTCTGCCGCAATGTCGCAGTCCTGCAAAAAATCGCAGATCGCCGCCATTACTAGTAAAAAAAAAAACATTAAAAATGACATAAATCTTTCATGTAGTTTGTAGACGCGATAACCTTTGTGCAAACCAATCAAAATACGCTCATTGCGATTTTTTTTTACCAAAAATATGTAGCAGAAAACAAATTAGCCTAAAATGTTAAAAAATTTTGATTTTTAAATTTTTTTTGAGAATGTCATATACTGTAGCAGAATTTGAAAAATATCGTTTTTTTTTTTCAAAATTGTCGCTCTTTTTTTTATAGCGCAAAAAATAAAAATCGCACAGGTGATAAAATACCACCAAAAGAAAGCTCTATTTGAGGGAAAAAAAGGATGTCAATTTTATTTGGGTACAATGTCGCACAACCGCACTATTGTCCGGTAAATTAACGCAGTGCCGAATCGCAAAATAGGGCCTGGTCATTAAGGGGGCAAATCCTTTCGGTCTTAAAGTGGTTAAAGAAATCTCAGCTCACCAATCTATTACTTCAGTGTCACTTCTGAGTGAAATGATCCTTCAAGAACCGATTCACACCAGAATGTGTTGCTGGAAAAGGCATGTTCCTATGTGCATTTCCCACAACGTGTTCAAAACGCACTGCCTTTGCAATCTGCTGCAGGTGTGGTGCATTGTTAACAGCACCCCAAAGGCAGATCACATGTTTGCGGGCACCATATCACATTTTCACATTAATTGTTGTGTATGAATCTAAATATGATATTAAAGATAGTATTTCATATATGGATTCCCTCATCTAAGATGGTGTTTGAGCTTGTGAAGTCCCGCGGTTCAGACCAAGGCGTGGTGAGTCAGCACACTGCCCGTGCCCCAGGACGACGTCATCTATGACGAAACACATCGGGTTCGCAGAGTGTGCAGTGATCCCAGAAGGATGGGCGCAGCGAATAGCCGGCCGGTTTTTATTTATGCTTGATGTTCTTAAACTTGTCGTAAGTGCAATACTATATTTTTACAATAAATTATCTTACAATTGTACACTATGGTACACTCTATTGTGTCTTTTGGTGATCATCATTTAGTGCCAAGTTGAGTACCATTTCAAGGGCTACAGAGGAGAGGTCAGTTTGCCATCACAACTTCCATATATCTCTGATCAATAATCAGTGTCAAATTGAATACCATTTCAAGGGCTAAAGAGGAGAGGTCCGTCTGCCACCACAACATCTGCATATCCCTGGTGTTTTTGACCCTTTGGGGCAGGGGTCTTCAAACTATGGCCCTCCAGTTGTTTAGGAACTACAATTCCCATCATGCCTAGACATGTCTGTGTATGTCAGAGTTTTATAATGCCTCATGGGATGTGTAGTTCCGCAACAGCTGGAGGGCCGTAGTTTGAGGATCCCTGCTTTGGGGTCTCCTTTTTCTTGTAAGCAGGTTATCCGTGTGGTGGTGGATACACAGTGTTGGTGTCAGAAGTTCACCTGTTCACTTCATATATATACCTTTTCTACGGTTGGAATTCAATAACTTTTCACCTATTTGGACTTTCAATATATTTATCTATATTTCACTTATGATTTTTTGGACTATATTCAGTGCATTCATATAGCATTTTTTTGGTTCAATTTGTCACAATTTTTTTTTTTGTTAAATTTGTCACCTTTGGTATTTATTATCATCCATTATTCACTATTTATCATCAATTTTTTTATTTTTAGCACAGCTTTTGTTTTTGTATTTGTCTGTGTAGTGTTATCTCACTTTATAGTTGCAGCTTTTTAAATTTTTTTTATATTTATTTATTTTTTATTTTTTTATTTAGTGCAGTTATGTGTGAGAAACCATATCACATGATACTACAAAACCATGTGATTTGGTACAGATGTTTTTAATAAGTAGTGCATGCACTACTTTTTGTGTATTCTGGTTCAATTTGCAGATAATTTTTTTTGAACAGGCTGAAAAATCATGCTGCAAGGGAACGCACAGTGCAATTCTGGGATGAACCAGCCCTAAAACATGGGAATATTGGACCTTAGAAAGGGTAGCATTTCATAGATCATTAATGTAACTCTATAAAATTGGGGATATATAATTAAAATTGACAAATGTTTCCCAAAACCACTTTTAAAAAGGCAAAAGTAAATTCCATTTGATTGCCCATGTCCCTTCTATTATAAATGTGTTGTGGTATTGAAAGGGTAACAAAGTATTGCATAAGGGTAAAATAATGTACATACATTCCCTTTTATGTGGTCTCAGCTTCAGTCATTTACATAAATTTACAAAGGCTGCGGTGTGTGACGTATGGAGACTACAGTGACAGCACATGAAAGAGCCTCAGAAAACACAGCGGTGACAGGCAAGGCAGTCTTGAGATGTGATCTAAGGACAGTCGCATAGAGCAGTGACACAGCAGGGTTGCATGGATCTGCAATTTTGATGTCACTTGAAATGATGCTGTGTCAAAGCATTTGGCTTTTAATTTAACAGGACAGCCCTGCACATTTTCCCATGTAAGAGCTTATTTTACAGTATCGCCTTAACAGTTATTCTTTTGGGAACTTACACATTTCTGCTCTTAAATCCGCCTTCTATAAGAGGTGATTGGAGATAATGAGACTTCCAGTTTCTCATGAGAAATAGAAATTGAGCTGCAGGCGCGGTTTTCAGCAGAGAACACAATGCAGCTTCTGTCTGTGAAGCTTTCTTTTATTCACTGACTTGTATTAGAGCTGCATTTTACCTTCGCTCTGTAACAAAAGAAGAACTTTGGGATGAAGCTCCGAGTATCAGATCTGTAAAAGTAACACTATTTCAGAGGTTCCCAATAAAAAGACTAGCCTTCTCACTTAACGAATCTATTTTATGTTCACAAAATATAGTAAAATGTCCTAAATGCCATATTTTTAGGATCCTGAAATGTATATTGTGTCTTGTATGGGTGTTATAATGAGGTCCCAAAGTATTTACTGTCATTTTATGGGATCATTGGACATTGCAGATGGATTGAGGCAACCACTATAAGAATGAAGAGCAAGAATCTTTCTCCTCAAAATAATTTAGATCCAATTTAGATCTAAGCCTATCCACATAATGCAACCCAATGCAACAAATCTTTCTTTAAAAAATAAAAATAAAAACTGTTTATGGGGTCTGTGTATTTCCATAGTCATGTAGAGGAATTCTGGCCACACGTCATGTTACAGCTGTCTTTGGTTTGGTGGTGGGTGAAACAGCAGAGCTCCTTATGACTCCTGATGAGTGATTTCTAATTAGGACAGGCACAGATATCATGCTGGTTATCTAATGTAGGATAACAGCTAAATTTGCATAACAGCAGTGCTGCTCCATTCAGAAACAGATTCAAAGAACTGTAAGTGGATCTAGAATCAAATAAATCTTTTCATGGTAAAGAATATGTTACCCCAACCTTTCATATTCTTAATATGTGTCTGTTGTATCAAGTACTTGTATGAAAAAGTATTCTGTTCTCTTTGTATTGCTTTATTTGTGGGAAATTCCTGGTGTTCCTGCCAGTCCCTCTGCTTTCCTTTTTAAAAACTAACCACACTAAGCAGGAATGCGCAGAGTAGCCAGTTCTCAAGCTATGCTGGTAAATCAGCCTGCTCTCCTCCAATGATCAGACTTGTTCTGACACCACCCCCTTACCCGCAAAGCCTTTCACTGGGAAGATCAGTGTGCTGCTTCTTCTCATCCCCCAGCTCTTATGCAGCTGCTGAGAACAAAGGATATGTGATCACTTATGTAGCGCTACAAGGAGCCACAGGAATTACTGTCCAGGTCTTCCCAACTTCTGCCCTGCAGCCAGGCACACAGCAGGCTCTTTCACTCTTTCTTCAAAGACCAGTCTAGGGGATGTTGTTTTTGTTGTTTTTATTTTGGAGAACTTCGATAGGGATGATGGAAGTGGTGGAATATTGCAAAGATATGAACTATGTACAACTGAGGGCTTGGTTTCCTTCCTTAGCAAGCTTTAGTGAAGTCCGGGCTTGTAACAAACAGTAGACTTTAGCTTAAGTAGTAGTACAGACATAAGAGCAAAGTCCTTTTTAAGTGGGCAAATATCTGGACAGAACTCTTCAGGGCACCAGCCGGTGTCCCTTTTAACAGACCCACAGCTGACTATAACTATGCACCAGAGGAGTAGCTAAAGCACAAGGTCCCCTAGATCTTGCCATGTCTGTACATCCAATCTTCCAAGAGATGTCCTCCGGTGATACCAGATAGATCTATGGCAGACAACTCCCCTCAGTCAGCTTCTTCCAAGCACCTGAGTCTCAGCACTCCTCCCTCAGGTCGCCCACGTAAGGCCTCCTCATGGCAGCAGGTGCCTGAGAGGGCAGCGTGCCCCCCTCAGGCTAGATTCCTCCTCTCTGGGACAAGGCACAGAGCTCTGTGTGCTCCCAGAAGAAATACAGTCTCCCAACATGCCATCAGAGCCTGCCTCTCTGGGATAGGCTGGGGCAGTATCAATATTCATGCTATAGTCTGCATAGCTTCACACCTATCATCCAGAAACTTCTCACGCTTCCTGGATACATAGGTAGTTATCCAGCAGACTAGTCTAACTAAACAATCACAGCTCACTGGATAGAGTGAGCCAAACTATGCTTTTGCCTTAAAAGAGAGGTACGGGGTTTTTCTACTTTAATTCAAACGTACCTTGGTGGATGCAGCATTGGTCTGATGCTGCATCTGTTCCGCGGCACCTTTACACTGAAAACCTAGCGATAGAAAACCGCCGATCGCTTGGTTCTTACAGCTCCGTGAGCGGGGAGCTGGTGACTTTCGCTGGGAGGCTGAGCCGGTTGTCGGTCCATGGATCTAGGCAGATCCCTACTCCTTGGCCGTGATGATGCAGAGCCTGGACTGACTCTGTAACGTCAGCAGAAAGCGGACTTCAGTTAAAAACGGATCACAGGAGTGCAAAATGAACTGCACTCCTGTGATCCATAGGAGTACAGCCAAACAAGGTTTGACTGTACTTCTCCTTTTAACCAACATTTAACCAACATTTAATCTACAGTGTGGCAACTATATTTACCTATCAAAAACACACTTTAACACTTATCTAATTATCCAAGCACCTACCTAGGAGGGTGCTACACTTCTAAAAAAAAAAAGAGGAAAATGTGTTTTAATGGGTTTTTTATATATAAACTCAAATGTGAGGGTTTACAATCATTTTAAGTGCAAACATGTGTAAAGCTGGCCATACACAATTGAAATTCAGCCGGTTCAGTAAAGACTGGCTGAATTTCAATAAGTTTGTGACCATTCCCAATCATGAGAAGTCAATTGTTTGATTGACGTCTTTGGATAGAAGAATCATTTCGTTTTTTTTTGCTCAGCCCACCTAAGTGTAAAGCTGCCAACACAAGCAAGGTGGACAGAAGAATCTTCTCCACTGTCAGAAAACCCTGACCAGCACTGCAGGCAATAAACAAACATTTTCCAACAAGCCTGTTTGCAAGTAGTGGATTGTTAGATCAACTTCTCATGAACGGGAGCGACAAAAGATGGATCGAAATTTGGCTGGTCCCTACTGAACCAGCTGAATTGTGATCCATCTATGGCCAGCTTAATTGTTAGTGGATTGTTAGATCAATTTCTCATGAACGGGAGCGACAATAGATGGATCTAAATTTGGCTGGTCCTTACTGAACCAGCTGAATTGTGATTCATCTGTGACCAGCTCAGTTGTAATGTTTCCAGGTATCTAACTCAAATGAAGATCACAGTACTCCCTCTGACAATGTCTTTATCTACTTGCTCAGATGCTACAGCAAAGTAAATCCTAGTGTCTGTGCAGTTTGTGAGTGTGTTCACAAATGTCTGACACAGATTAGCCACCTGCTGCAGCCTCTCAATGTGACTTGCTGCAAAATTACAGTGATCCAGACCGATCACTGGGGTCGGGGAGACTGAGGAAATATTTCCTCCTGCCTGCAGCAGACTATACGCTGATAAGTTTTTTTTGTTCATCCTGTGGGCTGAATGAAGCAAATCTTACAGATTCCTCTATCACTGCTATACAGTGTAGATGGATAAATGTCTGCAATTGTATTCTGACAGCTGGTGCTGCTATCTGTCAGAATACCTGAACAATGGCTGCATCTGATTGTATGCAGCAGCTGATCAGCTGACAATTTTTCTGTCCAGCTCCTTCAATTTTTCTGTTGAGTAATATCAAGCAGAAAGGTGTCATTAGGGCCATCTACTGACCAATCTTGCATGAGGAAACAGACACAGTTCATTCAGTGCATGGCCTGCTTAAGACATCAGTCTGTGCAACTTCACTTGAATGTTGATCAAGGACTGCTTTTTAATGAGAAGGTTACAGCTTTTTTTCAAAAACAATGCTACTGCATATTGTGGTATGTGAGAAATGCATTCATGCAAAAAGTTTTATGAATTAATCCAGCTCAATTGGTCTTTTTAAAACGCCCCGTGGGAGGGGTGAAATGCGTAGATGCAGATTCTGGTTCCTCATTGATGTCACGTCCAGCTCAGCGGTGGAATGCACGCGGCGGTTGCGTTCCATGCTCACCTTGCGTCATGATTCCAGATGACTGATCATACCACTTGTTCCTTTGTACCCGAATGCACTTTATTGCCTACATTATTGTGGTGCAATTTTAATATTTTTATGAATAAATAAGGCTTTATTACACTATCCGAGTCTTCTCTTCTCCACTTATGAGCACCAAGCTTTAAGACACTTGTGAGCTGCTATCTTCCCACTTACCATTCAGCATTATAGACCCATATGCAATATTGCTAAGGGGTCCACTCCACATCCTTTGGTAAGTGCAAGCACAAGAGGGTGGTTGGCACATTCTACTGCATGAGTTTGAATTGTGAACCACTTCAGCACTTTAGTTGGATTAATTTTTTGGACTGTCCACCGAACACAGTTTTGTATATTTTTATATGTCTTTGGACCTTTTACCTATCATCTATTTTTATCCCATTTATTATTGCTTATCATCTCTTTTTATCACTTTTATTATTTTTTATCACATTTGTTTTATGATTCACTGTTTCGCGTTGTGTTTTATGATTAAGTATTTTTGATCATTTTTGAACAGCTGCAATGGTGATTACTTATTAGGTTACTCCTAGCGCGGAGTTGCATAATCCAGTTTAATCAGTCATCAGGAAATACAGGAATTTTTTATTCCTTTTTTAAAACAATTTATATTTAGTAAATGGCTTTTTATTTCTTTAACTATATTTTTTATTGAATTGAATGAAACCAACAGATGTTTAAAGTTTTTGATCTGACAAGATGGAATCATATAGCTAGGAGGAGCCAAGTGGTAATCATGTTATATCCAATTTGCTGGTTCAATGCAGATATGTTATGAAAGATATTCATGCTTCTAATTCTGCTGTCATATACAAGTTACATCATGGCTTTCACCAAGACCTTCATGTTGTATGTCTGATACGATTTTTATATTGCATTATTTTTTTCATGTGTGCACTGCGGTTTGATGTGTCATGTTCTGTTTAGTTATGGACATTGGGAAATAAAGCTTTAAAACTTTAAAAGCCTAAAAGTTTCTGAGAAGATATAATATCCAATCCAGATGTGCATTAAGTCTGGATGATAGTGCACATTTGCAAGGGCAAGTTGTGCATATTAGCTAATGTGATTCAACCACCCTGAACTCGTTAAAGTGAATGTATAGTGTATTTTCAATGGTTATATTTTTCAAAGCAAAACGTTCCCCATTAATTACAGATTTGAAAAAGAGGCATACTAAGGTTGATTTACTGAAGGCACTTTGCATGGAAATTACACCTTGCTGTCCCTTGTCACTGCCCCACTGCCCTTTCACCCACTTCCAGCCCTTAGAAACCTGCTCTACAGCACAATAATAAACCTCAACCTCTCCTGAGATGCTAATTGTGCTCCAAAGTATTATGATTGGATTAGCTGCTCACATTTTTATGCCTGACTCGGATAGGGCTGAGAGAGTGGAGTGATATTGAACATCAAACACATTAAACATCATAAATAAGATAACACCGGTCATTTTTTGTTGGAGTATTATGGCCACAGCTTTTATTAACTAACAAAAAAATAACAACATAATTTAGACACCAATTCATTAAAAAAGATACAAGACTTCAAATACAACAATTAAAGCCAGGTCCTTGACAGTGCCACCCAATGTAATGTTGCATTGGAAACCCATGCCAGCCACCAGCCAGTCACAACCAGCTCAGTGGATACACACCAGTAATTTTACACCATTTTTCACCTGGAATAAATCTTACCTAATAAGTTCTTCCTTCATGAACACCACATAATCATACATATTTGTGACCATTAAGGTTAAACCAACTGTCCAAACGTTACTGATTTAACTTTTTGGCATCATCAAGGACTCGCCAAAGCTGTGACAAAAGTACGACATTCCTCACCCGACGCCCATTTTCCTCCCGTTCCACAAGTCCCCAAACTTATGCACAACTAATCCTATCCATATACTGCCAAACTGCTCATTACGCTTTCTGTTCCTCCTCAAAGTTTTCTAAAGCTGACCCCCTCATCCCTGCTCCTTACGTTATATCCTTAAATCATTCCCCAACCATCCTTTACCCTTCTCCTGCCTTCCAGCCCACCCTGTCATGTGCTCTTCCTCCTATGTGCTCAGGGCAGCCCATTCAAAACATAAAAAAACTATGACAACAGACTAAGAAAAATGCTACTATAATTGCAAAAACAAAATGTTTTGTAAAGCCCTATCAGCTCTGCTCCTGCAGTACAGTACTAAAAAAAACTGCAACAAAAAAGAACCGTGAAAAAATATTTTCTTATATGTCCATAAAATTCATAAAACTCCAAAAGATAAACCAAGTTTTTAGTATTCTTTATAACATAAATCTTCAGTGTGTTTTGTGCAACAAACTTCACCACCAACTGTGCTATGTAATCAAGATGTGCTCTCACCTTTGCTTCATGATCTACATATTATAGAGGTTACAAATAGCAATTTTCCCATTCTGGGGTCTTTTAGTTCCAGAGAGCATCTACTTGTTTTCCACCAACACTCAGGACAGAAGCATTACCACTGCATAGTGCTCTCCATTAAATATACTGTTACTAATAACAATATACATTAAAACCATACTCACATATCATTTTTTACTACTCCTCAGTGCACAGAAATAAAAATTTGTATCAATAGTGGTATGTCATCTAAAGCCAAATCATACATACAACATTCAGCTACTTCCTGTTTCCTGCCATGCGCGATGACGTCACCCAGACTCCACCCAATGCACTTCGTCACAGTCATGTGATTTATTCCAGGGAATTCAGGACCCATCAGACTCTTCAGTCACTGCTTTAGTCAACCATGTCTAGTGGTTTGGCAGTGATGGCTGGGCAGTCTTCTTGCTGATTGATGCTGGCTTTCTAGTCTCATAGGGTCCAGCCCCTCCCTTGGCCTAGGACTTTCTTTGGCTCCACTTTGATTAGAGAGGCAACACAAAAGGGTTGCAATCTATCCATCAGATGGCCACAATCAACATGTCACTGACTTATACCTTAAAAAGACCCTGTTGCTATATTAAGCAAGATAAATCAAAACCAGCATTGTAAAGTACATGCATTACTTACCATCAGAACTTCTGCTGCATGACTCTTTGCTCTTTTATAGAGCATGATCCACACAGGTAGAATCTTTGGTATCCGACACTTCTGGGTAAATAATGTAAAAATGGGCAGGATTAATTAACAGTCATGCAATACACAGATTCCCAACATGTGTGCCACAACACACTTTTATGTGCTTAGCATCTCAAAGCGGCACATAGCAATGTACTTTAATAAGTGTGTTTTTGTGTTTCTGCAGCTAAAGTAATCAGTTAGTCTGGCCCTCCAATTACCGTAGGTTTAGCTAATACCTGATGCAGGAACAAAGCGTCAATAGGGCAACATTTTGTCAAGGTCAAAACAGTGCACAGAGAACTTTCTGTATGTAGTGGAATACGTGTTCAGCGAGCTCTGTAGTAGCGAAGCATGGCAGATGTTTGTCATTTAACATTGCCCGTAGGGATTCTACACTGAGATCTAAGACAGTAGCAGCATAGAGAGAATTGCCTGCCTGTCTAAGGCATCTGCATTTAGGTGAGATTGCTGTGCTTTCGGTTACTTGACATATTTTATTTCACATTTGAATTACACATTAAGCAACATTAAAGAAAGCAGATTTGTGAGACATTAAATTGGGTACGTCAGCTGCTTAGTATAGAAAATCTGGAAAGGGAGAGCTCAGCTTTTTTTTATTGTCTGAAGATGTTTCATGTCAGTTCGGATGAAACCTCTGATCCCACACCTGTGTGCAGATTGTGCTTCATGATGCATAGATGAGTGCTGGAGTCACTCTACCATTTCATGATATGGACCTAGCTCAGCTATTTCCAGCTTATGACTATGAGTTACTATAACTGACATGGCATAAACTTCACACACCTATGCTTTGCTGTCTGACAAAAATTAATAGGTGAATAAATAAATGACAGTAGATCATTAACATATGATTCATATATCTGCAGCATGCCTTCTCTAAATTAGCCCAAAAACTGCATGATAGTCATAGAGTTGTGCTGTCGGTATAGTGCTGGCTTTGACCTCTAGGGCTACAGATGACCAGAGTAGATGGAAGGAGGAACTCAATATGTAAGATGGTCTTTCAGAAAATTGAAAAGGTTTCAGTCTGCTTCACCTTGATGCTTTGTATGCCCATCTTCTCCACCTTGTCTGCTCTGATGGAAGTGTGCTTCACCTCAGAAAACCTGTCGGGGATGTTGAACGATTATTTGAGTCAGCTATATTGATCATTTAATGAACCTGTAGCCGGGAGCGGACTACCATTATCTGACACTGCAGACCCATTTTCTGCTTTCTAGTGTGTGTTGGTCTCAGATTTCATGCATCATACTCCTGAGACTGGAAGAAAAGCATTGTGGGAACTGTAGTCTTCTAAAAGGATATTACTGCACTGCTGAGCTGTTTAAGAACTACACATCCTAGCAGGCAATTTGCGTCAGAAGAGAATTGTGGGAGAGACTATAAAGGGATCTTCAGAACAGGCCCATGCTCTCTTGCTTCCCTGGGTCCATTGTGTGTGCATTGGTCTGCCACATACAGAGAGGACTGCTGCCTACTGCACACCACCCAGCTGTCTGCAGACTCAGCCCAGGTGGGATAATTGGCAATCGCTACATCCTGGACATCCCTGCGGCATTGCTGATCGAGTGGAATCAGTGGGACTCACTGAAACAGCAGAGCGCAACCATCTCAGTGTCTCACAGCGTGGAGAGTTGCAGTTGCCTGTTCTTCCAGAACTCATAAGAGGAACATCAGGATTGGTGAGACAGCAACTGCTTCAAAGTCCAGTTACCAGTTGCTACAATTTCACTTAAATCACTGAACACAGACATTCTACATTGGGATCAGTTAGAGGATCAGCATTAATCAGAACCATCTATCCTGCATTGCCTGTTTCACACTGTGCTACACTGAGGAATCATTTGTTCTTTTTTAGCTCCAACTGCCAGTGAAGATCTTAGCAAGGCCTTGCATACTGACCGTTGCTATACCATTTAGAGGGTATAAATTGTAGCGCTTATAATAATAAAAAGTCCGTATAAATTTTAAAAGGAAATGTCCTTTAAAATCCACATAAATAACAGATATCCACGTGTTGATTAATGATGACATCCACCAACACTCCCACGAAAAACCAGGTGACACAGAACCACCACCAATAGAGGCATATTAGATACCCTTACCAGATCTCAAAATCTTAAAGGCAGTATGTATCAGCTGATATCAGCAGGCACAGAACATCCTCCCAGTAGATATCCGTAATCAATCGTACTCCAAAAGCTGTTTATCCCCTGTGAACATGGTTCTCAAAGACACAAAGGGAGCCTCTCATAGTGCAATATATCCAAAACAAACCATTTATTGTAATAAAACAAAGACATTACACTCACATTTTAGCAGAGTGGCAGTAGCGTTTGGTATGTCAGCATGGATGTAGCTGTTTCAATCCAAAAAGATGGCCGCCGTTGCCCTCTACTGCGCATGCGTCCGCCTCCACCAATGAGGGTCCACCCGACGTACGTTTCGTCATACGCAATGACGTCGTCAGGTTGCTATACCATTGCTCTTAAAGGGGACACATTAAAACCTATCTGTATTCTGTCAGTGTGTCATTTAAAGGTATACACAGCATGTCTGAACCTAGAGTGTCAGGAGGGCTGAATGGTTCACAGGTCCAAAGTGGCACAGAAGAACATTTTAGAACAGTTACAAGCAACCCCCAAGGGAGCAGTGCTACAAATCAATGCCAAACAGTTCCTGCAATACAAAAATATTAATTTACCAAAAATAATTATGTCGCCTAAATAAAGTGTTACTAAACCCACAGCAGTAAAACCAGTGTGTATATGCAGTAAAGCATGCTTGTTATACTCACTGTGGAACCTGAGGGGTTAATCCTCCGGATTGTGTAAAAAGGCAATTTTGATCCTATATTCTCTGATCCTCCCCTTTTGTCCATCTCCTGATAAGACAGAGCCTCTGGACGCACCCTGCACATGCTCAGTTTGGTGTGTGTTTTGCTAGGTCTTTTTTTTTTTTGGGAGGGTGCATGTGATCAGCACAGGGTCAATTAGCACTGTGCAGACAGAGGGTCAGGGGTCCTGTAGCCTCATAGGACAGTCAGAGTAGAATAAAAACTCCTCCTACAAGCTTTAACCACGCACCGATGGAAGTCACAAGACTGCTATATACTGCTGATGAGAAAATGTATTTAGCAGTTTAAATTTACTAAAATAATCGCATTTCCATGTTCTGTGTACTGTGGCAGACCAGATATAGTGAATGCAGGGTCCTGGGTTAAGTAAAACTTTAATTATTCCCAAGATTCTTTGCCAATGCAGAAATTATTTGACACAATACGATCTGGTGTAAGTATGGACTGAGAATTATAATAATATTTATTTTTCAGAGGTCGCTTTACAAACACCATAAATAGTAGTCAGATTCAGATATGAACAGACACTAAAATTTTTGCAATGAAGTTCCAAATTATACATTACCACATCGGTAGACTAGTAAAGCAAACAAATATTACCCCTCATAGGTATCCTAACAGTTTTTATTAAATTTGGCAGACAATAATCTGCATTTTACTAACTATAGCCTTTGGTCCACTGCAGCCAGATCAAAGGGCGTAGTCCATCTGTAAATTATGCCAATATAGCAAAATATAAAAATCTAATTATGAGATGTTAGGAGATCAGAAAGGGATATCAAACTGACTAACACAAATTATTGCAAACAAAATCAATCAACAAGAAAATGGAATGATAATTACAAAAAAAGCAGATGCAAGCTTTTAAAATGGCTGCTGACCAGACCATCAAAAGATGGCTGCCAATCAATGGGTAGTGTTATATTCCCAAAATGGCATCTAGCTATGCTGGAAATATGTGACCCGGCTTTAATGAAGTGTGGGTCAGATGATGAGCCTCTGCTGTTGATGATGGGTGTGTGATGAGGCTTTTGATGGTAAGGTCTAGGATGATGAACCGCCCAGTGGGTGTAACCATAGTTCTCATTGGTAGTCAGATTTTTGATTAATGTTTTGTGTAACCAATCAATAACTGACCTGACCATCAGATGGCACCTTGAGACAAAGAATGTCTATCCTCAGGCTATAAGGGGAAATCTAAATTTAGTCCTTATATAATAAATGTGTCTTTTCCTAAGTGGATTGAACTATGTTATTTTAACTGAGAGGTATAAAATGTCCCATTGATCTTCAGCTTTTTAATTTGTAGAATTTACTTTTTTGACCATAGCAGCATCTAAATGGACATTTTTAACTACCAAGAGGTGGAGTTTTATACATAGCGGTCCATAATTACAATATTGATGATACTTCTTTCATATAATTTGCATATTTTTAACTGCCACTTGGGTATGGCTACATTATAACACACACATTTCAAACAATACTGATAAAACATATGATGAGATTATAGCTTCCTTTTTAAATAATAGAATATTTTATCATAATCATGTCTTTTTGTATATTACTATATTTATATAAGTGCATCCGGAAAGTATTCACATCGCTTCACTTTTTCCACATTTTGTTATGTTACAGCCTTATTCCAAAATGGATTAAATTCATCATTATCCTCAAAATTCTAAAAACAATACCCCCATAATGACGCTGTGAAAGAAGTTTGTTTGAAATCTTTGCAAATGTATTAAAAATAAAAAATGAAAAAAATCACATGTACACAAGTATTTACAGCCTTTGCTATAACACTCAAAATTGAGCTCAGGTGCATTCTATTTCCACTGATCATCCTTGAGATGTTTCTAAAACTTCATTCCATCTGTGGTAAATTCAGTTGATTGGCCATGATTTGGAAAGATACACACCTGTCTATATAAGGTCCCACAGTTAACAGTGCATGTCAGAGAGCTCAAGCCAAGCCATGAAGTCCAAGGAATTTTCTGTAGACCTCCGAGACAGGTTTGTATTAGGGCACAGATCTGGGGAAGGGTAAATGTTCTGCTGCATTGACGGTCCCAATGAGCACAGTGGCCTCTATCATCCATAATTGGAAAAAATGTTGAACCACCAGGACTCTTCCTAGAGTGGGCCGCCTGGCCAAACTGAGCAATCGGGGGAGAAAGGCCTTAGTCAGGAAGGCGACCTGGAACCCGATGGTCACTCTGACACAGCTCCAGAATTTCTCTGTGGAAAGAGGAGAACCTTACAGAAGAACACCCATCTCTGCAGCACTTCATCAATCAGACCTGTATGATGGAGTGGCCAGACAGAAGCCACTCCTCACTAAAATTCACATTGCAGCCCACCTGGAGTTTGCCAAAAGGTACCTGAAGGATTCTCAGACCATGAAAAAAAACTTCTCTGATATGATGACACAAAGACTGAACTCTTTGACCTGAATGGCAAGCTTCATGCCTGGAGGAAAGCAGGCACCACTCATCACCTTGCCAATATCATCCCTACAGTGAAGCATAGTGGTGGCAGGATCATGCTGTGGGGATGTTTTTTTAGCGGCAGGAGCAGCTTGTAGCATCATACTCAAAAAGAATTGAGGCTGTAATTGGTGCCAAAGGTGCTTCAACAAAGTATTGAGCAAAGGCTGTAATTACTTATGTATGTGTGATTTTTTTTTTCCTCAGTACTTAATTTTTTTTCAAGAAAGAAATCACACGGAAAATACAAATACCAAATGACATACATGTCCATTTTTTATTTTTAATAAATTTGCAAAGATTTCAAACAAACTTCTTTTACATTGTCATTATGGGGAATTGTTTGTAGAATTCTGAGGAAAATAATGAATTTAAACCATTTTGGAATAAGGCTGTAACATAACAAAATGTGGAAAAAAGTGAATATTTTCCAGATGCACTGTATATATGGAAACAATCATATTGCTTTTTCTACCGTTTTACCAAAAATAAATAAGCCCCAACAGTGTCAATGATTTCATCTTATCAAATGATGAAATGCACATCATTCTTAGTATAAATGTTGCAATCACCTAAAGACATAATATTAATCAGGTGAGAGTTCCTAAATGGTTCTCTATACATTGAGAAGTGTCTGCATATTTTTAAAGTTACAATCGTAATACAATCCATGAGGTTTGAACATTGGAATATAGCAGGTCCGTATTTTCATCTAAAGAAACTTTTCCCTAATGTCCTTTTGGTTAAAGTTCTCACGGAATCATCCAGCTTGGGAACAATGGCCACCTGCATATGCAGAAACTTAACCACTTGCCTACTGTGCACTTAAACACCCTTCCCATCCAGGCCAATTTTCAGCTTTCAGCGCTGTCACACTTTGACTGACAATTGCGCGGTCATGCTACACTGTACCCATATGAAATTTTTATCATTTTTTTCACACAAATAGAGCTTTCTTTTGGTGGTATGTAATCACCTCTGGATTTTTTATTTTTTACAAAAAAAAAGAGAAAGACAGAAAATTTTGAAAAAAAAAAAAAGTTTTTCTTATTTTCTGCGAGTAAATTTTGAAAATAAATTTTTCTCCTTCACTGATGTGCGCTGATGAGGCGGCACTGATGGGCACTGATAGGCTGCACTGATGGGCACTGATGAGGTGGCACTTATGGGCACTGATGAGGTGGCACTTATGGGCACTGATGAGGAGGTACTAATATGCCGCACTGATGAGCACTGATAGGCGGCATTGATAGGCGGCACTGATAGGCGGCACTGAGAGGCGGCACTGATGAACACTGATAGGCGGCACTGATGAGCACTGATAGGCAGCACTGCTGGGCACTGAGAGGTGGCACTGCTGGGCACTGAGAGGTGGCACTGCTGGGCACTGAGAGGCGGCACTGAGAGGCGGCACTGATGGGCGGCACTGATAGGCGGCACTGATGGGCACTGGCGGATGGCACTGGACACTGATGGGTGGCACTGATGGGCAGCACCATCAGTGCCCACACTCAGTGCCCATAGTGCTGCCAGTCAGTGCTCATCAGTGCCTAGATAAATAGTTCCATATACCTTGTCTCTTCAATTTGTTGATCTTTCTCATTGCTCACAATAATGCAATCTCAGCTGCACTATAGGATTTGCGTATAACTTGTTTATTTTTTTTTTGGAAGCCAACTTTTCTATTATGGAAAGTCCTTGGCCTTTATTAATCTGTACACAACTTGCTTGTAGATCAAATTTTCCAAATTGTAAAACCAGTTTGTCTATGATATAACCATGGACACTGGGAAACCTTAACATGACACTGTAATGTTTTGGCCTAATTGACATCTAGACCAGTTCAGGGTTAAACTCAGAAATCATATGTCATACTTTTAATTCACAGATGCTCTGACAAACAGTTAGTTTTTTCTTTTTCACAATAAAGTGGATTAAAGTTTGCAACTTCTGTTGTGTATTCTATACATCTTGGTGGAACATGCAACTACTTCTCTATATTACAAGGAAGTGGCAATTTAAAAGCAGGTATGAATTTGCTGTTTAAAAAAACAGTTGATCCCTGCCTGAAAGTGGTGGATCTTAGCACAACCAGAGAACCCCCTTCCACACAATATTTTAAAACGTAATTTTACCCTAGGAGCAGCAGTACCACTGTGTGTTCACATGGACTTTGCTGTTTTGCTATTGAGATTATTTTCCATGTGTGTGGCAAAACTGACAAGAACAGTCCAAAGCTGGTGGGACTGCCTACAATAACAACTGGGAATATGCTTTGTGCCCATATGAACAAAAGAACAATAATGAAAAACATGTGTTGATTTTAGGAACAGAAGTGTGCCTGGGGGGAAACGATAAATAATAATAAAATATAAATCGCAGGACTGTAGTGGCATTGATTGTCGAATTGTGATATCCCAGGAGTCAGTCCATTTGTGCAGGGAGAGACCCGTGCAGTGAAGTCCTTTCAGTAATATATTTAAGTGTTTAAGTGTTTAATACACACCAACTCCCACCCAGCACTCGGGATGCCCACTCACCAGACAGTAGGACCCAATAAATGCCATACACACTAGTTTCACCGATGGAAAAACTTCTCCCTTCTTAAGCTTTCCACTGTCTCCAGTTCCTATGAATGATGGCTGTTTACTTTTACCATATTTATTTGCATGAGGTTTTTTTTTTAATCCATGTTTTCCAGTGCAGTAATGGAGGGATTTTCAAAAGTGCTAACATAGGAATGTGAATCCATCTACATTCATCAACTAGTGCAGGTTGGGTTATTGCTAAATAATAATCAGTTACCAAGAGAGTAAGGGTTACATGTGGCTAGTGACGAATAAGGTTGGTTGATTATATAGGGGAGAGGGGACACTCCTGGTTTTGACAGGTACCCGCTCCCACTTCCGGCTCAGTTCGTCACTGCAGCTCCTCCTTCCCCCGCAGCCTTCTGGGACACTTCACAGGTCCCAGAAGACTGTGACCCATTCACAAAGCTCAGCAGTAGGAAACCGGATGTGAAGATGCAAGGTTTCACTGCCGGTTTCCTTTAGTCAAGATGGCGGTGCCAGCACCTGATTGAAGAAGTGGTTTGGGTGAGGACACCGCTGAATGCCTGGATAGGTTAAGTGCCCTAATATTAAAAGTCACCAGCTACAGTATTTGTAGCTGCTGACCTTGAATTATTTTTGGGGGAGCCTGGAGCTCCTCTTTAAGCACCTGTTTCCAAAATTGGCTAATAGTAGGGCAAGCCCATATCAAGTGCACTATTTGAAAGAAGCTTTGCTCTGATTATCATTGTGACCCTGACTCTTTGTACTCCACAAAGGCTCAATGTACTTGTCTTATATTGACATAGTGTATCAGGCTCCCACAATCTTATGGTGATGCTGTAAAATTAAAAGTGAAATGAAGCCTAGTGCTTGAAACACATCTGTGTTTTAGTGCTATTGTCTCTGGATTCAATCCAGCAGAAGGAGTTTTTGAGTGTCTTGTCCCAGTGGACATATGGCAAAACAGCTGATTCTGTAAGTCACCATGTCAAAACTTTAAAGCATAAGGTAAATATAAAATATCCTCTAAGCAGGGTTTAAACAGAAGGCATGCTACGGTAATAGTAGTACAGAATGTGTTTTCCCATTAATCTGTATTTTATCTCACGAGTCACTATTTAATGTTCACCTGGAATGGACCCTTTTTTCTGTTCACGGTATATGTTTATTCATGTGAATAGAGCCTCAAAATGCAGTGTACCTTTTTACCTTTCTTATAAGTGACCTGCAAACTGCTCAGGTGTCTATTGTTAACTGAATTAGACACAGAGGAGGTAAAATAATTGAAGCTTCTGTGCATGAAGACAAAGCTTTCCATCTACTGTATTATCAGTAAGTTCCTTTAAACGGATGCCTTGTGGTCAATGGTAACTAAGCTACCGGCATGATTTTATATCACTATGGAAACAACAATCAAAGGGATATATAAAGCAAGATGACTTGTCAAATATGAAATTGTTTCTGCCAGCTAGACGCAACCTGCAATAGTGAAGATGGTATTTATATGACTTGGCTGCAGTTATTTCACTTATAAACATTGTCTGATGTACATAAAAAATATTCACGCTGCAGCAAATGTTCTCCTGCAGCTCCTAAAATGACCAAAACATACATACCAGTTTAATTTAATTACTAAGCAATACGGTCGAGCAACCCAATTCATGTTAAAATTCTGTAATGTAGCTTCATTTACTATCTATAAATATTGCACATGCAATCATAAAAAAAATTATACATACATAATATACATATATTATTTTTATCAGACACCATTTAATCTGGTTTAATGTGAAGTTTTACTGAAACTGTTCATGGCATTGTGATGCATGCTGTCCTAAACTTGCTGATGAAATATATTACTTTGACACAGTTTATCTATACAGAAATTTGGATATACAGTAAATCTATAGGAGAGAGGTTATTGGGTAAATATGCAAATAAGATGAGCATGATTGAAAATAACCTTTTTCATTATTGTGTTAATATTTTACAAACTGTGTATTTATGGCTAGCTTATAATTATATATGTACATGGGATAGCCATATATTGTTATATTGTATATGTTGCATTTTTTGTTTTGCAGTATTACACAATAGTTGTGCTTTGCTGCTTTTTCTAACAATATATGTCTATCAGTCGGCTAACATACCTAAAACAAGCCTGTGTGGCTGTGTGCCCTCTTCTGCTTATCCTCCTGAAGCTTCCCTCCCTCCAAATTCATTTTTGCTTTTTTTTTTTTAACTCCATTTTTTCTGATGTGTTCTGTGCGCCATTCAACTAGGAAGCATTTGGTCTTCAGAGAAGGGGAGGCAGTGCAAGAGAAGAGGTGAGTATTTCAGACAAAGCGACATTTTGAGTTTTGCCATTGGTGGGCTACCTATTAAAAAAAAACAAAGCCTGTTAACTCTGTTTAAGATGGAATATTTGCAGTAGAAAAGTGCTTTTTGTAGTGGCTGTATATGCTGTAGAAGGCCTTTTTAAAAATGAGTTTAAGGCCCCTTGCCACCTCTGCAGTCCAGTACAGTGTGTTAAGGCACATTGCTTTAGTATGTTGGGTGCCATTCAAAGTAACTGGCATCTATAGCGCATTCCAATGTGGTATGTGCTTTGTAGTAATGCACATTACCGCCATACATAGGTGTGAAGTCAACCTAAAGGATAACTATACTTTAAGAGAAAATACTAGTATCCTTTTTTTTCCCAGTCCCCCAACCTAAAATTACCACCCCCTTCCTAGCTCCAGATGCATATTCACGTAAAGCAATTTTCAGATTCTCCAGACAAAATCCTCCCTCCATCTGGTGATGCCTGCACCTGCATGTGTTATACTACATGTAATGCATACAGTTTGATATAAATGAGCCCTAATAATACCTTTATCCTTAAAAGTAAGCACTGCAATAATAACTCAAAACGTGCTCACTGAAACCACAGTGCACTTTCCCTTTATTAGGTGTGTGTTGGTAATAACAAGATTAGAAAATAACTGTTCATGTGTTATAGTCAATAAGTCAGCCCTATATTTAAAGGGTAATAAAAAATGTAATTGTATTTTCATTATATAGGAGCATTCTAGCTGTAGATTCATCCTTTATGTAGATTCAGAATTTCAGTGAGTGCTTACATCTAATACTTTCTTTTCTTTTTTTTTTTTATACCTTCTTTTTTTCTTTGCACCTTGCAAGGGGCTCCTCTGGATATTGTTCTGCTTGATTTTATCCTTTAGATTTCAGGAGCAACATGTGCTGTTGTCTATAAAACTGAATCCTTTCCTTTCCTGCTGTTAAGATTGTCATGGTTACTGGACGCGATGACTCAGGGAACATGATGTTTAATGACCATCCTTTCCATTTTGTAGCCATGGTAACAATATGAAGTCATAAAGAACACTTTTGTGTAGCAAGGAACATTGGAGAAGGGCAGAATCTATCTATGTTCTATGATACATAAATGTGCAATGAGCACACAGAAGGATTTTACAGTAGGCTTTAAGTAGCTTTCACGTTAGTTTTTTTTTTTACTTGAAAAATATTGCAAAATTGTTGTTAACTGCTACGATAAGTAGGGTTATTATTAATAATAATAATATTATTAAAATGACTACTACTACTAATAATAATAATATTTTTAATTGGCCCCCCTATGGGATCACTCACCTACACTATATTTTCACTAATGGTAGTCTGTGCTCCTTCACGGAATTACAAGAGAGGTATAAACTCCTTGCCTCCTTCCCGGAATTACAAGAGAGGTATAAACTCCCTGCCTTGATGTTCTTCTTTTACATGCAGCTATCCCATGCGGTGAAAATGTAAGGTGGGCCCGATTTGTGGGTACAATCGCCCACTCCGATATTCAATTACATGTACGAGGTTGATTCATACATAGGTTTCATCTCCCAGTGTTACTCAATACTATTAAATAATTTCCTAAAAGTGCACCCCATGAGTGTGGTATCCAAATGGGAAGGGGATGTAGGTTCTTTGGAGGAGGAACAGTGCGAGGAGGCTCTCCTGGCAGTCAAATAGTGCTCCATGAATGTGGCACAGCATCTGCCACAGCTATATTTAATCCTACGGGTCCACTACACCCCAGCAAGGTTATTCCACATGGGAAGAAGGGAATCCCCTAGATGCTCCAGATGTAATGGACCGGGGAGACTTAATTATTGGGTATTATTTCAAGCCTGAAAGGTAATACTTCGCCATTGGAACTCTGCAGACTCCCCTACTTTGAAGGAATGGTTTGTTCAAACGCGGGATACGCTCCGAGGCTGCTATGATGAATTCAATAAACAATGGGCACCTTGGTTAGACACACCTGGTCTAGCACCAGTGGACTTGACTATGGACCGGCTGGTCATTGGTAGAGGTTAATTACAAATAGGGTTTTAGAGGTTACCCTTGGGTAATGGGGAGTGGGGTTATGGGCATATTCATGCAAGTCGTGTATCTGTTAATGGTTATGATTTACTATGTTTCTACGCATGTAATACTTTTATGCTTTTACATTTTTATGTTGTATCATATTTTGGCTGAGCTGGAGACTGTACTGCTGGTACAATTCTTCAATTGTTCTTTCAATAAAATTTTATTTGAGATAAAAAAATAATAATATTTTTAATTATTGTCATTTTTATTAAAGATGTAACATGAGTAGAATACATAGAGTAAATATCACCTTACACATATCGTGGTTGTTTGTATTAATATTAATAACAATAGTAATAATATTAAGCAAATAAAAGTAACATGTTTCAGATTCATGAAGGGAAATTATTTAGGTACAGTACTCTTATTCCCAGAAATGTGTATGCCTTCCCAATATATTTGTTGTTATAGCCTTAAACATGCAAACCTGTAGCAACATTTTTGGTCAAATAGTAACATTAAGTAAATCAGTGACAGACAAGCTTAGGGGAGCAGGCAGGTTTCCCCCCAGACTTTTCAATAGATATTCCTTACATGGAGTTTCTTTTAATTAATTGTTACAGTGGCCTTTCTTCACAAAAAGGTCCTATATTCTGGACTAGGCCTCTGGTTGCCCTGGCAATGCTCCTTACACGACGTCAGTCCTAACGGAGAATCCTAGCTCTGATTTCTTCACAAGTTCTTTTGTGATGTGTTGGAGTGTTGGTAAAAACCTTGCTGGCAGCATCAGGTAATAAAAGCATTTTACAGTGCTTTGGCCTAAGCCCTGCAAATGTGATATTATTCATGCCCTGCCATTCTAAATAGGACCACTACAGTAGATGTCAGCTCCTTATTCAATAATGCCTAACTGCTGAAAGACCCCAAACTATAAACACATGTGCATTTTAAAGGTACAGTGCATGTAGAAACACCAGTAATTTTGGTACAAGTTGTCTTTTAAAGCATAGTCGCACCACCTTGAATGAAGTCCACCTTGGGAAAGTCTTACCTTTGTTCTTGGACTAGCAATCTTCACAATGTGGCCTTGATTCAAAAAGCATCCCCACCTTGTCCTCTTGATCCCATGCATGCATGCCACAGCTCTATTTATTCATAGGGGAAGAACCATTGTTTGCAGGATCCAGAGCTGCCACAATGAGAACTCCCCCATTAGGCAAAAATGCAATTTATAGATTTATAGTTGTCCCTATATTTAGCTTAGCTTATGCTGGGAGGCTGAGAACTTTTCTGAATTTTGATACTACACCGTTGAGACTTTTATTTAGAGTAGAGACTTAAAGGGTAAGTTCACCTTCACCAAAGAACCGCTTATACAGGTATGGGTTGCCCATAAATAAAACACATTTTTCAGCTTTGACTAAAGCTAAATAATACCCTTGCTATAAGTGTATGTCATTTAACTCCCAAAGCCTGGTGGAAAAACTCCCAGAGATGGTATCATCCTATCCTGCCTTGTTGCTAGAGCTTTGCTAGGGCACTCCCAGCCAATTCAAACTGCCTTTACATTCCCCCTCTCTCTCCCCTGTCACAGCAGATCTTAGGTTAGTGATGCTGAGGTGAAGGAGACAGTAGACCACACATATGCAGGGGTTTCAGAGGTCGATCCTGTGATGATGGAAATGAGCAGTAACTGCTAGGAGTTTATTAGCAGCAAGGCAGTATGGCATGATGCCAGTTTTTTATTTAGTCAAAATTGCAATGGTATGTAAAAGGCCTACCTACAGTATATCCAACTTTAGTCAAAGTTGGCCACTAGGCATGCTTGGCCCTCACTGTTTTCGTGCATGCCCAGTTGTGACAGGCAGCCACCAAACAAACCTGCATCCCCCGCGATCCCCCGGAGCAGCCCCTAGAAGCAGGCTCAAATGTTTATTCACAGTTGTAATCATCTTGCCATTTGATCAAATAGATATATGGTCCCATATATTCTTCCAGAGCACTTCCAGGTTTTTCCTATATAAAAGGCATTACAACTCATAAAATGTACAACTCCGACTGTTTGCTAGTTGATATTATCTTGGGATGTCTTGTGTTTGGCATTAGGTAACTGAATATTCCTACCCTCCAAGATCCGTCCACAAAACTTGCATTCACCACATTTGAAAGTACCTCTTCAATTTTGATATTGACCAGGTTGTCTAGAAATCTTGGTAAGATGGCTGTGTGTTAAATGGTCCCTCAGTGGTCTAGCTGTCCTATATGTGATGCCTGGTCTAGGCCCCACGTATTTTGCCACTATAGGATCTTCTATAAGTGTCAGTGTCTTTTAAGATTTTTTTGTAATTCAACATGTTGTTGAGAGAAATGGGTAATAATTCATGTTTGTTGGGAAGTAGATTTCTGTTTCTGAGAATTATTCAGGAATTCCCTGGTTCGATTCCTCACCTTCTGGAATGCCTTTTTAAGGCATTTTGGCTTTAGCCTCTATTGAGCAATCAGTCACACAATTCTTTAGACTGCACAAGAAAATCTTCCCCCATCATGCAGTTTCTCTTCAACCATAAGTATTGACTATAAGGAATGCTATTCACAAATGGACTAGGGTAGGCACTAGGTGCAGACAAAATAGTGTTAGCCAACGAAGGGTTTCTAAACAAATCTGATATTAAAGCGGAGTTCCAGCCATTTCTGTGTTTCATTAAAAGCCAGCAGCTTCAAAAAGTGAAGCTGCTGACTTTTAATAAACACACACTCAACTGTCCCATGATCCAGCGATGTGGCTGCCCAAAGCCTCGCTCCTCTCCCTCTCCTCTCGGTGGCGCCAGCATCACTAGTGTGGGCACCCAGCTGTGACAGCTTGCGGCTTCACAGCCAGGTGTGCACTGCACATGCGCGTGTCGTGCTGTGTTTCCTGAATGGCCGGGCAATCTGCAGGGACCTCTGACGTGTCCCAGAAGATTGCAGGGAGGGAGGGGGAGAGGAGAACTTCTGCCCGAGCGGAAATGGGAGCGGGTATCTGTAAAAACTAGGTACCCCCCCAAAAAAAAAATGGTAGACTGTGCTCCTTCAAGGAATTACAAGAGAGGTATAAACTCCTTGCCTCCTTCCCGGAATTACAAGAGAGGTATAAACTCCCTGCCTTGATGTTCTTCTTTTACATGCAGCTATCCCATGCGGTGAAAATGTAAGGTGGGCCCGATTTGTGGGTACAATCGCCCACTCCGATATTCAATTACATGTACGAGGTTGATTCATACATAGGTTTCATCTCCCAGTGTTACTCAATACTATTAAATAATTTCCTAAAAGTGCACCCCATGAGTGTGGTATCCAAATGGGAAGGGGATGTAGGTTCTTTGGAGGAGGAACAGTGCGAGGAGGCTCTCCTGGCAGTCAAATAGTGCTCCATGAATGTGGCACAGCATCTGCCACAGCTATATTTAATCCTACGGGTCCACTACACCCCAGCAAGGTTATTCCACATGGGAAGAAGGGAATCCCCTAGATGCTCCAGATGTAATGGACCGGGGAGACTTAATTATTGGGTATTATTTCAAGCCTGAAAGGTAATACTTCGCCATTGGAACTCTGCAGACTCCCCTACTTTGAAGGAATGGTTTGTTCAAACGCGGGATACGCTCCGAGGCTGCTATGATGAATTCAATAAACAATGGGCACCTTGGTTAGACACACCTGGTCTAGCACCAGTGGACTTGACTATGGACCGGCTGGTCATTGGTAGAGGTTAATTACAAATAGGGTTTTAGAGGTTACCCTTGGGTAATGGGGAGTGGGGTTATGGGCATATTCATGCAAGTCGTGTATCTGTTAATGGTTATGATTTACTATGTTTCTACGCATGTAATACTTTTATGCTTTTACATTTTTATGTTGTATCATATTTTGGCTGAGCTGGAGACTGTACTGCTGGTACAATTCTTCAATTGTTCTTTCAATAAAATTTTATTTGAGATAAAAAAAATAATAATATTTTTAATTATTGTCATTTTTATTAAAGATGTAACATGAGTAGAATACATAGAGTAAATATCACCTTACACATATCGTGGTTGTTTGTATTAATATTAATAACAATAGTAATAATATTAAGCAAATAAAAGTAACATGTTTCAGATTCATGAAGGGAAATTATTTAGGTACAGTACTCTTATTCCCAGAAATGTGTATGCCTTCCCAATATATTTGTTGTTATAGCCTTAAACATGCAAACCTGTAGCAACATTTTTGGTCAAATAGTAACATTAAGTAAATCAGTGACAGACAAGCTTAGGGGAGCAGGCAGGTTTCCCCCCAGACTTTTCAATAGATATTCCTTACATGGAGTTTCTTTTAATTAATTGTTACAGTGGCCTTTCTTCACAAAAAGGTCCTATATTCTGGACTAGGCCTCTGGTTGCCCTGGCAATGCTCCTTACACGACGTCAGTCCTAACGGAGAATCCTAGCTCTGATTTCTTCACAAGTTCTTTTGTGATGTGTTGGAGTGTTGGTAAAAACCTTGCTGGCAGCATCAGGTAATAAAAGCATTTTACAGTGCTTTGGCCTAAGCCCTGCAAATGTGATATTATTCATGCCCTGCCATTCTAAATAGGACCACTACAGTAGATGTCAGCTCCTTATTCAATAATGCCTAACTGCTGAAAGACCCCAAACTATAAACACATGTGCATTTTAAAGGTACAGTGCATGTAGAAACACCAGTAATTTTGGTACAAGTTGTCTTTTAAAGCATAGTCGCACCACCTTGAATGAAGTCCACCTTGGGAAAGTCTTACCTTTGTTCTTGGACTAGCAATCTTCACAATGTGGCCTTGATTCAAAAAGCATCCCCACCTTGTCCTCTTGATCCCATGCATGCATGCCACAGCTCTATTTATTCATAGGGGAAGAACCATTGTTTGCAGGATCCAGAGCTGCCACAATGAGAACTCCCCCATTAGGCAAAAATGCAATTTATAGATTTATAGTTGTCCCTATATTTAGCTTAGCTTATGCTGGGAGGCTGAGAACTTTTCTGAATTTTGATACTACACCGTTGAGACTTTTATTTAGAGTAGAGACTTAAAGGGTAAGTTCACCTTCACCAAAGAACCGCTTATACAGGTATGGGTTGCCCATAAATAAAACACATTTTTCAGCTTTGACTAAAGCTAAATAATACCCTTGCTATAAGTGTATGTCATTTAACTCCCAAAGCCTGGTGGAAAAACTCCCAGAGATGGTATCATCCTATCCTGCCTTGTTGCTAGAGCTTTGCTAGGGCACTCCCAGCCAATTCAAACTGCCTTTACATTCCCCCTCTCTCTCCCCTGTCACAGCAGATCTTAGGTTAGTGATGCTGAGGTGAAGGAGACAGTAGACCACACATATGCAGGGGTTTCAGAGGTCGATCCTGTGATGATGGAAATGAGCAGTAACTGCTAGGAGTTTATTAGCAGCAAGGCAGTATGGCATGATGCCAGTTTTTTATTTAGTCAAAATTGCAATGGTATGTAAAAGGCCTACCTACAGTATATCCAACTTTAGTCAAAGTTGGCCACTAGGCATGCTTGGCCCTCACTGTTTTCGTGCATGCCCAGTTGTGACAGGCAGCCACCAAACAAACCTGCATCCCCCGCGATCCCCCGGAGCAGCCCCTAGAAGCAGGCTCAAATGTTTATTCACAGTTGTAATCATCTTGCCATTTGATCAAATAGATATATGGTCCCATATATTCTTCCAGAGCACTTCCAGGTTTTTCCTATATAAAAGGCATTACAACTCATAAAATGTACAACTCCGACTGTTTGCTAGTTGATATTATCTTGGGATGTCTTGTGTTTGGCATTAGGTAACTGAATATTCCTACCCTCCAAGATCCGTCCACAAAACTTGCATTCACCACATTTGAAAGTACCTCTTCAATTTTGATATTGACCAGGTTGTCTAGAAATCTTGGTAAGATGGCTGTGTGTTAAATGGTCCCTCAGTGGTCTAGCTGTCCTATATGTGATGCCTGGTCTAGGCCCCACGTATTTTGCCACTATAGGATCTTCTATAAGTGTCAGTGTCTTTTAAGATTTTTTTGTAATTCAACATGTTGTTGAGAGAAATGGGTAATAATTCATGTTTGTTGGGAAGTAGATTTCTGTTTCTGAGAATTATTCAGGAATTCCCTGGTTCGATTCCTCACCTTCTGGAATGCCTTTTTAAGGCATTTTGGCTTTAGCCTCTATTGAGCAATCAGTCACACAATTCTTTAGACTGCACAAGAAAATCTTCCCCCATCATGCAGTTTCTCTTCAACCATAAGTATTGACTATAAGGAATGCTATTCACAAATGGACTAGGGTAGGCACTAGGTGCAGACAAAATAGTGTTAGCCAACGAAGGGTTTCTAAACAAATCTGATATTAAAGCGGAGTTCCAGCCATTTCTGTGTTTCATTAAAAGCCAGCAGCTTCAAAAAGTGAAGCTGCTGACTTTTAATAAACACACACTCAACTGTCCCATGATCCAGCGATGTGGCTGCCCAAAGCCTCGCTCCTCTCCCTCTCCTCTCGGTGGCGCCAGCATCACTAGTGTGGGCACCCAGCTGTGACAGCTTGCGGCTTCACAGCCAGGTGTGCACTGCACATGCGCGTGTCGTGCTGTGTTTCCTGAATGGCTGGGCAATCTGCAGGGACCTCTGACGTGTCCCAGAAGATTGCAGGGAGGGAGGGGGAGAGGAGAACTTCTGCCCGAGCGGAAATGGGAGCGGGTATCTGTAAAAACTAGGTACCCCCCCCAAAAAAAAATGGTAGACTGTGCTCCTTCAAGGAATTACAAGAGAGGTATAAACTCCTTGCCTCCTTCCCGGAATTACAAGAGAGGTATAAACTCCCTGCCTTGATGTTCTTCTTTTACATGCAGCTATCCCATGCGGTGAAAATGTAAGGTGGGCCCGATTTGTGGGTACAATCGCCCACTCCGATATTCAATTACATGTACGAGGTTGATTCATACATAGGTTTCATCTCCCAGTGTTACTCAATACTATTAAATAATTTCCTAAAAGTGCACCCCATGAGTGTGGTATCCAAATGGGAAGGGGATGTAGGTTCTTTGGAGGAGGAACAGTGCGAGGAGGCTCTCCTGGCAGTCAAATAGTGCTCCATGAATGTGGCACAGCATCTGCCACAGCTATATTTAATCCTACGGGTCCACTACACCCCAGCAAGGTTATTCCACATGGGAAGAAGGGAATCCCCTAGATGCTCCAGATGTAATGGACCGGGGAGACTTAATTATTGGGTATTATTTCAAGCCTGAAAGGTAATACTTCGCCATTGGAACTCTGCAGACTCCCCTACTTTGAAGGAATGGTTTGTTCAAACGCGGGATACGCTCCGAGGCTGCTATGATGAATTCAATAAACAATGGGCACCTTGGTTAGACACACCTGGTCTAGCACCAGTGGACTTGACTATGGACCGGCTGGTCATTGGTAGAGGTTAATTACAAATAGGGTTTTAGAGGTTACCCTTGGGTAATGGGGAGTGGGGTTATGGGCATATTCATGCAAGTCGTGTATCTGTTAATGGTTATGATTTACTATGTTTCTACGCATGTAATACTTTTATGCTTTTACATTTTTATGTTGTATCATATTTTGGCTGAGCTGGAGACTGTACTGCTGGTACAATTCTTCAATTGTTCTTTCAATAAAATTTTATTTGAGATAAAAAAAATAATAATATTTTTAATTATTGTCATTTTTATTAAAGATGTAACATGAGTAGAATACATAGAGTAAATATCACCTTACACATATCGTGGTTGTTTGTATTAATATTAATAACAATAGTAATAATATTAAGCAAATAAAAGTAACATGTTTCAGATTCATGAAGGGAAATTATTTAGGTACAGTACTCTTATTCCCAGAAATGTGTATGCCTTCCCAATATATTTGTTGTTATAGCCTTAAACATGCAAACCTGTAGCAACATTTTTGGTCAAATAGTAACATTAAGTAAATCAGTGACAGACAAGCTTAGGGGAGCAGGCAGGTTTCCCCCCAGACTTTTCAATAGATATTCCTTACATGGAGTTTCTTTTAATTAATTGTTACAGTGGCCTTTCTTCACAAAAAGGTCCTATATTCTGGACTAGGCCTCTGGTTGCCCTGGCAATGCTCCTTACACGACGTCAGTCCTAATGGAGAATCCTAGCTCTGATTTCTTCACAAGTTCTTTTGTGATGTGTTGGAGTTTTGGTAAAAACCTTGCTGGCAGCATCAGGTAATAAAAGCATTTTACAGTGCTTTGGCCTAAGCCCTGCAAATGTGATATTATTCATGCCCTGCCATTCTAAATAGGACCACTACAGTAGATGCCAGCTCCTTATTCAATAATGCCTAACTGCTGAAAGACCCCAAACTATAAACACATGTGCATTTTAAAGGTACAGTGCATGTAGAAACACCAGTAATTTTGGTACAAGTTGTCTTTTAAAGCATAGTCGCACCACCTTGAATGAAGTCCACCTTGGGAAAGTCTTACCTTTGTTCTTGGACTAGCAATCTTCACAATGTGGCCTTGATTCAAAAAGCATCCCCACCTTGTCCTCTTGATCCCATGCATGCATGCCACAGCTCTATTTATTCATAGGGGAAGAACCATTGTTTGCAGGATCCAGAGCTGCCACAATGAGAACTCCCCCATTAGGCAAAAATGCAATTTATAGATTTATAGTTGTCCCTATATTTAGCTTAGCTTATGCTGGGAGGCTGAGAACTTTTCTGAATTTTGATACTACACCGTTGAGACTTTTATTTAGAGTAGAGACTTAAAGGGTAAGTTCACCTTCACCAAGAACCGCTTATACAGGTATGGGTTGCCCATAAATAAAACACATTTTTCAGCTTTGACTAAAGCTAAATAATACCCTTGCTATAAGTGTATGTCATTTAACTCCCAAAGCCTGGTGGAAAAACTCCCAGAGATGGTATCATCCTATCCTGCCTTGTTGCTAGAGCTTTGCTAGGGCACTCCCAGCCAATTCAAACTGCCTTTACATTCCCCCTCTCTCTCCCCTGTCACAGCAGATCTTAGGTTAGTGATGCTGAGGTGAAGGAGACAGTAGACCACACATATGCAGGGGTTTCAGAGGTCGATCCTGTGATGATGGAAATGAGCAGTAACTGCTAGGAGTTTATTAGCAGCAAGGCAGTATGGCATGATGCCAGTTTTTTATTTAGTCAAAATTGCAATGGTATGTAAAAGGCCTACCTACAGTATATCCAACTTTAGTCAAAGTTGGCCACTAGGCATGCTTGGCCCTCACTGTTGTCGTGCATGCCCAGTTGTGACAGGCAGCCACCAAACAAACCTGCATCCCCCGCGATTCCCCGGAGCAGCCCCTAGAAGCAGGCTCAAATGTTTATTCACAGTTGTAATCATCTTGCCATTTGATCAAATAGATATATGGTCCCATATACTCTTCCAGAGCACTTCCAGGTTTTTCCTATATAAAAGGCATTACAACTCATAAAATGTACAACTCCGACTGTTTGCTAGTTGATATTATCTTGGGATGTCCTGTGTTTGGCATTAGGTAACTGAATATTCCTACCCTCCAAGATCCGTCCACAAAACTTGCATTCACCACATTTGAAAGTACCTCTTCAATTTTGATATTGACCAGGTTGTCTAGAAATCTTGGTAAGATGGCTGTGTGTTAAATGGTCCCTCAGTGGTCTAGCTGTCCTATATGTGATGCCTGGTCTAGGCCCCACGTATTTTGCCACTATAGGATCTTCTATAAGTGTCAGTGTCTTTTAAGATTTTTTTGTAATTCAACATGTTGTTGAGAGAAATGGGTAATAATTCATGTTTGTTGGGAAGTAGATTTCTGTTTCTGAGAATTATTCAGGAATTCCCTGGTTCGATTCCTCACCTTCTGGAATGCCTTTTTAAGGCATTTTGGCTTTAGCCTCTATTGAGCAATCAGTCACACAATTCTTTAGACTGCACAAGAAAATCTTCCCCCATCATGCAGTTTCTCTTCAACCATAAGTATTGACTATAAGGAATGCTATTCACAAATGGACTAGGGTAGGCACTAGGTGCAGACAAAATAGTGTTAGCCAACGAAGGGTTTCTAAACAAATCTGATATTAAAGCGGAGTTCCAGCCATTTCTGTGTTTCATTAAAAGCCAGCAGCTTCAAAAAGTGAAGCTGCTGACTTTTAATAAACACACACTCAACTGTCCCATGATCCAGCGATGTGGCTGCCCAAAGCCTCGCTCCTCTCCCTCTCCTCTCGGTGGCGCCAGCATCACTAGTGTGGGCACCCAGCTGTGACAGCTTGCGGCTTCACAGCCAGGTGTGCACTGCACATGCGCGTGTCGTGCTGTGTTTCCTGAATGGCCGGGCAATCTGCAGGGACCTCTGACGTGTCCCAGAAGATTGCAGGGAGGGAGGGGGAGAGGAGAACTTCTGCCCGAGCGGAAATGGGAGCGGGTATCTGTAAAAACTAGGTACCCCCCCAAAAAAAAAAGAAACACCAAATGTGGCATGTCAGGGGGGTCAGGAGTACTTAAAGCGGAAGTTTAACTTTTGGGTGGAACTCCACTTTAAATGACTACTGTTGTCTACCATAATCTGGATATCCAAAAACAGCGACTTTTTCCTGGCTAAATCCCATTGTAAATGTCAAGTTGTAATAATTTTAAACAAGTTCAATCATGATTATATCAAACCCTGCTAATGTGTCAGGATCATAAATATGTCATCGATGTATCAGTGTTCTATTTCTTTTTCTGTGTTGTTTTCTGTGTCCAAAGCTACATAGTTTGTTTTTATCTACAGGTGCAACAAGCGAGGTACAATGAATTTATAGAGAAAGCTGGGTGCGATCTATTTATTGAACAAGCTGGATGCAATCTATTTATAGAACAAGCAAGTGACTTTTTTTTACAATAAGCTGCTTGTAATCTATTCATATAACAAGCAGGCAAAATCTATTTATAGAGAACCTGGGTGCAATCTATTTATAGATCAAGCTGATACAATCTATTTATTAAACAAGCTGAGTGCAATCTATTTATGGAACAAGCAGGCACAATCTATTTGTAGAGCAACCTGGATGCATTCTATTTATAGAGAAAGCTGGTTACAATCTATTTATAGAACAAGCAGGTTCAATCTATTTATAGAACAATGTCACAGTCAGGGGTTAGGTTCAGGGGCCAGTAGTTAAAGCAGTTAAAAGGGGCTCTCACTGAGCAGCTGGATAAATGCAAAACAGGTTACCCTGTCACATGACACGGGCTCACCCAAGATGCCTAATCTAAGCACTAACTGGTTCACCAGAGCTTCTGATGGTGTAGATGGGTTTTGCTGCATGTTAGTACCAGGTTACAGTCCTCAGGATCGGCCCACCAGGAGGTGAGCAATCTAGGGTCCAGTAGCTGATGTAGCAGGTAGGGATCAAGCAGATGTATAGTCAGTAAGCAAGCCAAAGGTTGGTAACAAGTGGTCACAGGTTGGGATTAAGCAGAAGTGTAGCCGAAGAACAAGCCAAAAATTGGTAACAAGTGGTAGCAGAGATACGGATGGCAGCAGGAGTGACAAGAGTAAATTATTGGCTGAAGAGAGAACAGTAATCTGGCAAAGAGGAAGTACAAAGATATGGATGGCTTCAATACAAAGTTCATGGGAGGAGAAAGGACATCAGGGTTCAGCAGAAACAAGGCACAAGGCAGTGTCCTTGTTATTTGTGTTGAGCTGAGCTGGGTCCTGTTCTGAACTGTCTTGAGCTGAAGTCCCTGCCTTGTGTCTGGTCTGGAGTGAAGGAAGTCAGAGGGAAATTTCCTTTGCTGAAATTCAAGGAATGTGTTTGTGACTCACTTTGCAAAAAAGGGATCAATTCTTTCTGATGAGCCTTCGCTTTATTTATTGGAAATGGGTAACTCGAGGTGACGGTACTTCTGTGTGTACTTTTGTGTGGATGAATTTAGTCACTCATCTGATTGGATAGTGGGTTATTTACATCTGATGGTCCACTGTAATATTAGAGTTGGGTTTATACCATTTATAATTATTAAAATTAGTATTAAATTCCACACTGTGAAAGTTTTTTATTTTAATACTGGTTTGGAGTACCTCTGGAAATATACGAGTGGTGGAGCGAGAGGCAAGGATGTCTCTGTATATATACATCGAATCCTTTGGGAGTGGTGGGGGACACATCAATTACTTTTTGGGAATCATGTAAGTGACTCAATTATTATAAGTCCTTTTCATCTGGTTAGCCTTTGATTGTAATATTGCATAAGGGTTTAATATATGGTGATTGTTTTTAATAATAAAATGAGTTTAACATTTTGTGAATACCATTTTAAGTGTTTGAGTGATACTGCACTATGGAGATGTTTAGTTTTTCTAAATGTTGTCCCCGAGTCAAGGATTCAGGAAGGTGATGTAGGAGTGAGGTGGGAAGATCTACTTAAGAAAGGAGACAGAACAAACAGCTGATGCTATTAATCCTTTAAAAAAAAGCGCTATATCACGCGCTTTATTATAAAAGGTCAAGGGTGAGCCACTATAAGATAAGCACTGAGCATGTGGTGTATGAGAGTGGGGATTAATAAGAGGATTGTATATCACAAACTTTGGACCTTTTTACGGGCTTTTAACAGGCTAAAAAAAAAAAAAAAAAAACGTTCCCTCACTCATCAATAAATTTAAGCAAAGGGGTTGATTCACTAAAGACAAATAGATTGTTTACTTTGCAGAGTAAATTTTTCCCTAGCTTAGAGTATGAGATGCATTTCTTTTGGTTTCATCATCCAATCACATGCAAAAATACTGTTTTTTTTTATTTTCCTTGCACATGACTGGGTATTCTTTGCAAAGTAAATTTTCACCACCTGCGCTAAGCTAAGGTAAAAATTCACTTGCAAATTCAACAGCCTGTTTAACGTTAATAAACAATTTGAATTGATCCATTTAAGTACATTACCTGAAAGCTACAGTGTATATGTGTTCACCCAGAAATGCCGCTTCTTTGTAGGTGTAAAGTTTTTGTAAACCTGAGATGTGAAATATGAATATGAGCATATCCCTCTATAGTGTGTACTTGTCTCAATTAAGAGCACTAAGGGTCCATTCACACTAGCGCGACTTGTCAGGCGACTTGGTCGCCTGACAAGTCGCTGTCGGTCGCTCGCCATTGAATAGTACAGGACCCATTCTAATAGGAGCGACACAAGTCGCTCCGACTTAGAAAAAGGGCCCTGTACTACTTTGGGGCGACCTGGAGACGACTTGCATTGACTTCAATTATATGAAGCCGGTGCAAGTCGCGCCGAGGTCGCTGTGCACGCTGTGCACCGCGACTTCACAGGTCGCCCGACAAAATCCTGTTGCGCCAGTCTGAATGGGCTGTAAGTGTCATTTCTGTCTGTTGCTTTGTTTTTTTGCTGTCTGCATGAATTGCTTCTGACAAGTTTTCCTGAAAAAGGGTGACGGGGAGGGATCTCCAGCTGATTGACAGCCTCAGCTTTGTTTCTGTCTGCAGTGTGAAGGGGGTATGTCCCTTCCCTCCAGTTAGCTCTCAGAGCTCTCCTCACTGAGCTCTTCAGAGTGTAACTGCAGCTCTCTGCCCCTTTATAGCTTTATAAATACTGCACTTTAAACAGATGTAGAGAAGATAACACTGCAGATAAACATGTACAACACAACTTATGTAGGAGGATTTGTTTAATCTTAGTGTGTCACCTTAGGCCAGTCGCTTCACTGAGTATATGGAAGAATTTACAACAACTTTAAATCACCCCCAACTGGTAGTTGGTTGATGCTAGGTCACCTGTCCCAACCTATCTGCTTTTTTGGTTTTCACTTGTGTTCCTTACCCTTTTTGATCCTATGTATCTATCCTATGTGCTTTTTTCATCCTCTGCACTTGACATTTAATCTTGAATGTGTCAAAATAATATTACAAAGGCACTTGTTGACTCAGTATAGTGGTTCAGGACTCAGGATAGATGTCAAGGTTCTTCTTTGTGTACAGTGCAGACCTTATTCACAGCACAACAGATACTTCATTTAGAGTGTTAAAGAAGAAAAAACACTATTTGCAGGTACTCTGTAGACCCAGTCTTTATTATGGGAACTATTCCAAAAAACCTATTTCTGGATAAGATCATTGGTATTGATGAACACAGTAGTAAAGTGTTCCACAGATGGCAAGAAAGAAAATATATACCATCAAAACATTTTCCTTCAAGCATATTTGGCAGCACTGCCAGCATTAATGTCAACTAATTTTGCCAGTGTAATACAACAATGATTTCCTAATGTCATCTTCACTAATTAACCACAGGATGATTCACATATTTTGCGGGCCCGCTGGGTCATACATACCATCTGTTCTGGTGTGCAATATCTAGACTGCAACCCTACACAATTAAAAAAGATTATACAAATCAATTTGTTCAACATCTAACAGCTTGTATTTGTATGTATGTATGCAGCCTATGTGTTTCCAAACTCTTCACTAATGCAACAGTTACCTTCTTCGCATGCCAGTAACACAGCTTTTATGTAAATTTCTTACATTTCTTGGAAAACAGGGTACATTGCAAAAGGCATTGCTCATATAAATTAATCTACTTCTGATGTGTGACTCTGATGAATGACTTGAAGTTCTGTAGACCTGGTTCAAAAAATAAACCGTGTCCCCTGATCCATATAGCCCAGCCCTTCACCCTTAGTAACAAATATCCCATTGTCTACCCACCTCAATGTTACTGATTGAAAAATGTATAAGTATGCAGTGCAGAAAGGGCAGAAATGGGTTTATATACGGTATCTCATACAAATCGCATATATAGTATAATCCACCAGAACACAGTAAATTCAAACCAACCCAAAATGTTGTTTTTCGTTTACTCTTCCTCCTCCCCCTAAATACATTTTGCCCCAAAGACACTATAGTGTCAACACCCCAACTAGACTAGAATGTTCCTCTTTAAAGGAACAACTGGCCCAAAAGATATATGGAGATGTGGCGCTCATGTAAGCATGTCCAATTAGAAACTAAACTTACATCCATTTAGAGTCACAGGTTAGTACAACATCAACTGTAACACACAAACCACAGCACAAGGACCTTGAGAGTATATATGGTGTCCTAATAAACAACCCAGATTATGGTGCTGATGGTCTTTATAAATTACTTGGCTGTGGGTTCCAAAATGTCCATTGGATTTTATATGAGATTGGCATCCAGGCACATTAATTCTACAACACCATAAGAGTGTTTATGGTTTATTTTTTGTCCAATTAAAGTGTACAGAGATTTGCTTTTGCATCCCAAGAGCCACCTGATTGATTGATTGATTGATAATGTCTGACATTAATATTAGTTCTGGGGGAGGAGGGAGTTTTATTTAGCATCCTTTCTTAGCATTATTGTGAGTTTACAGGCTAATTTCCGGAGTGGGGAAGTGTAAAAAAGAAATCGGTTTGCAGTTGTGTTTTTACCCTATCCTATTCTGTGTGTACCCAGAGAGCTGGAGGTACCCTATAGTACTTTCCGCATACACCCTTTGCAGACAAGAAAACACAAAGGGGGATATTTATACAGCAGTGAACTACTAAACATTCCCTGCAGGCATCTCTTGTAAAGTCATGCACTTGAGGGCTAAAAACATACATGGCACATACAGTATCTCACAAAAGGGAGTACACCCCTCACATTTTTGTAAATATTTTATTATATCTTTTCATGTGACAACACTGAAGAAATGACACTTTGCTAAAATGTAAAGTATTGGGTGTACAGCTTGTGTAACAGTGTAAATTTGCTGTCCCCTCAAAATAACTCAACACACAGCCATTCATGTCTAAACCGCCGGCAACAAAACTGAGTACACCCCTAAGTAGGGTTGAGCGGACACCTAGATGTCCGTGTTCGACGGGTTCGGCCGAACTTTAAAAAAAAGTCCGGGTCCGTGTCCCGGACTTTTACCGAACTTTTCCCGGACATCGAACCCCATTGAAGTCAATGGGGACCCGAACTTTAAGGCACTAAAATGGCTCTAAAACACCAATGGAAAGGGCTAGAGTGCTGCAAATGGCAGCAAAACGTAGTTAAGAGCATGGCAAGTGCTCTGCAAACAAATGTGGATAGGGAAATAACTTAAAACAACAAAAAAAAAACAGAAAAATAAAACAATGTTCTTCATCTCTGAAGGACGAGGCCCATATGGAGTAGGAGGGAGGTTGAGGTGGTGGTGGATGTGGCGGTATCATAGGCGTGCGCACAGGGTGTGCCTGGTGTACCTGGGCACACCCTAATCACCTAGGGCACATAGCATTATCGCTCTGTTTGCCAGTGAGGAGATGGGAAAGATCTCCCTCGCACCTGCTCTGCTCTATTTCTCTTTGCCAGCAGGGAGAGTAATGTATCGGGGCCATGTACATGTAGGCAAACACATGCATGTGTATTTCAACTTTGGGGTGCACACCCTAATGCAATAGGCTGCGCACACCTATGGGCGGTGTAGGTGGAAGCGGCGGTGGAGGAGGACCAGGGCCGGATTAAGAGCATCATGGTCTTGGTGCTGAGGATTTTGAAGGGCCTTAAGGGCCGTGCCTTGGCATGCACCCAGAGGAGGAAGGGTGCAGCCATGCATGCCTAATTCAACATGGGATGCTGTCTCTGAAGCCCATAAACACATCCATGCATCGGCAACTGTCCCTCCTTGTCCGGCCTTCGCGCTCTGTGGGGAGGTTCTGAGGGTGCTGCCTGGGGAAGCGAGCATAGAAGCCAGACTTCTGTGTTTACAAGTGACAGAAGAGCGGTCACAGTGAATATGGCCAACCCGGGGCCTATATAAAAGGTAGGGGCCTGCATGGAGCTGCAGCTCCAATAGCCCCTACGTTAATCTGGCCCTGAGGAGGAGGACGAGGTAGCCAACACTGCTTCTTTTCACAAATTTTAAATGAGGGTACACCCCAAAAGAGTGAGAAAGAGCAAAAATGGAACAATGGCTGGGTAAGGTCGGTATCCATTGCTATTCTGCACAAGGTACGGAAAAGTCCCGTGGGATCCATGCCTGGTTCATTTTAATGAACGTGAGCTTGTCCACATTGTCTCTGGACAGGCGGCTGCGCTTGTCTGTTATAACACCCCCAGCCGTGCTAAATACCCGTTCAGATAATACACTGGCTGCAGGGCACGCCAGCACCTCCAAGGCGTAAAGGGCAAGCTCAGGCCATGTGCCCAATTTGGAGACCCAGAAGTTGAAGGGGGCAGACCCCTCATTCACTACATGTAGGCGTGTGCACACATACTGCTCCACCATGTTGGTAAAATGCTGCCTCCTGCTAAGACGTTCCATCTGAGCTGCTGGTGCTGCTGTTTGTTGTGGCGTGCTGACAAAGCTTTTCCACATTTCGGCCATGCTAACCCTGCCTTCTGAGGTGCTGGCGGTGCCCTGGTTGAGTTGGCGACCTCCTCCTCCTCCTCCTCTGCCTTGTGCTTCCACTGTGGCCCCGCTGTCAGATGGGAATGCCAGCAGCATCGCGTCTACCAGCGTGCGCTTGTACTCGCGCATCTTGCGATCGCGCTCCAGTGAGTGAATTAAGGACGGTACGTTGTCCTTGTAACGGGGATCCAGCAGCGTGGCCACCCAGTAATCAGCACAAGTTATAATGTGGGCAACTCGGCGGTCGTTGTGGAGACACTGCAGCATGTAATTGCTCATGTGTGCCAGGCTGCCCAGAGGCGACGAAAGGCTGTCCTCTGTGGGAGGTGTATCGTCCGTGTCCTCTGTATCCCCCCAGCCACGCACCAGTGATGGCCATGAGCTGGCCTGGGTGCCACCCTGCTGTGAACATGGTTCCATCTCCTCCTCCAGCTCCTCTTCTTCCTCATCCTCCTCATCCTCCAGAACTGTGCCCCTGCTGGACAATTGTGTCCCTGGCGTTTGTGTGTGCAGGAACCCACCCTCGGAGCCCCTTGCGAATGACTGCCCTGAAAGCCTTTGAAATGTTACCTCTTCATCCTCCTCCTCCTCCTCCTCATCCTGTGCCACATCCTCTTCCATCATCGCCCGAATAGTTTTTTCAAGGAGGCATAGAAGTGGGATAGTTAAGCTGAGAACGGCGTCATTGCCACTGGCCATGTTGGTGGAGTACTCAAAACAGCGCAACAAGGCACACAGGTCTCGCATGGAGGCCCAGTTATTGGTGGTGAAGTGGTGCTGTTCCGCAGAGCGACTCACGCGTGCGTGCTGCAGCTGAAACTCCACTATGGCCTGCTGCTGCTCGCACAGTCTTTGCAGCATGTGCAAGGTGGAGTTCCACCTTGTGGGCACGTCACATATGAGGCGGTGAGCGGGAAGGCCGAAGTTACGCTGCAGCCCTGCCAGGCGAGCAGCAGCAGGGTGAGAACGCCGAAAGTGCGCACAGACGGCCCGCACTTTCTGCAGCAGCTCTGACATATCGGGGTAGTTTTTAAGGAACCTCTGCACCACCAAATTCAGCACATGCGCCAGGCAAGGGATGTGCGTCAAACCGGCTAGGCCCAGAGCTGCTATGAGATTTCGCCCGTTATCGCACACCACCAGGCCGGGCTTGAGGCTCGCTGGCAGCAACCACTCATTTGTCTGCTGTTCCATGCTCCTCCACAACTCCTGCGCGGTGTGTGGTTTGTCCCCCAAACAGGCAAGTTGTAAAACTGCCTGCTGTCGTTTAGCCCTGGCCGTGCTGAAGTTGGTGGTGAAGGTATTACGCTGTCCGGATGAGGAGGCGGTAGAGGATGAGGTAGCGGAGTAGGATGAGTTAGGAACAGGAGGCAAACTGAAGCGCCCTGCAATCCTCGGTGGTGGAAGGACATGTGCCAAATTGCTATCCGCCTCAGGCCCATCCGCCACTGCATTTACCCAGTGTGCCGTTAGGGAGATATAACGCCCCTGACCGTGCTTACTGGTCCACGTATCGGTAGTTAGGTGGACCTTGGCACAGATGGCGTTGCGCAGTGCACACCTGATTTTTTCCCCCACTTGGTTGTGCAGGGAAGGGATGGCTTGCCTGGAAAAGTAGTGGCGGCTGGGCACGACGTACTGTGGGACAGCCACCGACATAAGCTTTTTAAAACTGGGCGTCTCCACCAGACGGAATGACAGCATTTCAAAGGCCAATAATTGTGAAATGCTGGCATTCAGGGCCAGGGATCGCGGGTGGGTAGGGGGGTACTTCCTCTTCCTCTCAAGTGTTTGGGAGATGGAAAGCTGAACGCTTCCACGGGACATTGTGGAGATGGTTGTTGGTGACCCAGGTGGTGGTGTTGCTGACAGATCGTCTGTTTGCGGGGTGGCAGGTGCCGGTATGACTACAGAGGTGGCTGGAGCGGCCGAGACTGCAGCAGAAGAGGAAGCAGGATGAGCCAGAGACGTTTCTTGGTTTTGAAGGTGTGTACTCCACTGCAGCTCGTGCTTTGCACTTAGATGCCTGATCATGCAGGTTGTGCTCAGGTTGAGAAGGTTTATGCCTCGCTTCAGGCTCTGATTGCACAGGGTGCAAACCACTCGTGTCCTGTCATCAGCACATTTTCTAAAGAACTTCCACGCTAGAGAACTCTTTTGAGCTGACTTTGGTGCGCTCGTTCCCTTGCTGCGTTGGGCAGTAGCAGGCGTAGTGTCAAGGGCACGGCCGCTCCGCTTCTGCACCCTGCTCCCTCTTCTGCTGTGCTGGTGGCTCTGTGCGACCACCGCCTCTTCCTCCAAACTACTCAGGTCACCTGCATGACCTTCATTCCATGTGGGGTCGAGGACCTCATCGTCCTCCACATCATCTTCCACCCAGTCTTCACCCCTGCCCTCCCTGTCGGTCTCCACAATGCTGAACGCCGCAGCAGTTGGCACCTGCGTTTTGTCATCATCGGAGACGTGCTGTGATGGTCCTTCCATGTACTCATCTTGAGAAATGAGTCCTCAAAAAGAATAAGAGACTGCTCTATGGCTTGGGGCTCAGACTGCTTGCCTGATTTGCAAGGGGGTGAGGTGAAAGACGGTTGGACATTGGCTGCAGGTGCCAACTCTGACCTTTCTGCAGTAGACTGGGTGGGAGACAATGTGAAGGAACTGGAGGCACTGTCAGCAGCAAACCAATCTACTATCGCCTCTCTGTGTTCTGGCCTCATCACTTCTAGAGGCGTATGATGCCCTACCAAATACTGATGCAGGTTCTGTCGCCTACTCACACTTGAGGAAGGTGTTTCACTTGTGCGTGTAGCTGGCACAGATCGACCACGTCCTCTCCTTGCAACAGGAGCTCTAGCAGCAGCACCACCACGACCCAGGCCACGGCCCCTATTTGACGCTCTCCTCATATTTCTGAAATTTAAGATCTTGCCCTAGAAAGGTCTTTATTGAATAGCGGAACAAAAGAACAACAGTATCGCACGGGTGTATCTCACAGTCAAATATGCAAACTATGCCGCAATTTAATGTTTTTTACACCAAAAGGGTGTGTATTGAATAGCGGAATAGGATAAAAAACTGTGTATCTCACACGTACAAACACAGACTAGGCCCGATTAAATTTTTTCCTACCCTAAAGGGAGGATGAGGAAGAGGAGTATGGAACAGGCAGCACCCTCAAATCTTCAGAAGTATGAGATGAACCCCAAAAACTTGGAAAGGTGGATCTCACACGTACCGACACAGACTATTCCGCAATTTAATTGAGCCACAAAGGTTTTTATTGAATAGCGGAATAGGAAATATGATCAAAAAAAAAGTGTATGTTTTTCACACGTACAGAAGCACACTAGGCCCCAATTACTATTGTTTGTACACCTAAAAGGATGGATGAGGAGGAGGAGGAGGAGGAGTATAGAACAGGCAGCACCCTCAAAGCTTCAGAAGTATGAGATGAACCCCAAAAACTTGGAAAGGTGGATCTCACACGTACCGACACAGACTATTCCGCAATTTAATTGAGCCCCAAAGGTTTTTATTGAATAGCGGAATAGGAAATATGATTAAAAAAAAGTGTATGTTTTTCACACGTACAGAAGCACACTAGGCCCCAATTACTATTGTTTGTACACCTAAAAGGATGGATGAGGAAGAGGAGGAGGAGGAGTATAGAACAGGCAGCACCCTCAAAGCTTCAGAAGTATGAGATGAACCCCAAAAACTTGGAAAGGTGGATCTCACACGTACAGACACAGACTATTCCGCAATTTAATTGAGCCCCAAAGGTTTTTATTGAATAGCGGAATAGGAAATATGATCAAAAAAAAGTGTATGTTTTTCACACGTACAGAAGCACACTAGGCCCCAATTACTATTGTTTGTACACCTAAAAGGATGGATGAGGAGGAGGAGGAGGAGGAGTATAGAACAGGCAGCACCCTCAAAGCTTCAGAAGTATGAGATGAACCCCAAAAACTTGGAAAGGTGGATCTCACACGTACCGACACAGACTATTCCGCAATTTAATTGAGCCCCAAAGGTTTTTATTGAATAGCGGAATAGGAAATATGATCAAAAAAAAGTGTATGTTTTTCACACGTACAGAAGCACACTAGGCCCCAATTACTATTGTTTGTACACCTAAAAGGATGGATGAGGAGGAGGAGGAGGAGTATAGAACAGGCAGCACCCTCAAAGCTTCAGAAGTATGAGATGAACCCCAAAAACTTGGAAAGGTGGATCTCACACGTACCGACACAGACTATTCCGCAATTTAATTGAGCCCCAAAGGTTTTTATTGAATAGCGGAATAGGAAATATGATCAAAAAAAGTGTATGTTTTTCACACGTACAGAAGCACACTAGGCCCCAATTACTATTGTTTGTACACCTAAAAGGATGGATGAGGAAGAGGAGGAGGAGGAGTATAGAACAGGCAGCACCCTCAAAGCTTCAGAAGTATGAGATGAACCCCAAAAACTTGGAAAGGTGGATCTCACAAGGACCGACACAGACTATTCCGCAATTTAATTGAGCCCCAAAGGTTTTTATTGAATAACGGAATAGGAAATATGATCAAAAAAAGTGTATGTTTTTCACACGTACAGAAGCACACTAGGCCCCAATTACTATTGTTTGTACACCTAAAAGGATGGATGAGGAGGAGGAGGAGGAGTATAGAACAGGCAGCACCCTCAAAGCTTCAGAAGTATGGGATTGTGTTCACTGTACCCCACAAAGATTGTGTTCACTGTACCCCACAAAGGTTTTGTTCACTGCACCCCACAAAGATTGTGTTCACTGTACCCCACAAAGGTTTTGTTCACTGCACCCCACAAAGATTGTGTTCACTGTACCCCACAAAGATTGTGTTCACTGCACCCCAAAAGGATTGTTTTCTCTGCACCCCACAAAGATTGTGTTCACTGTACCCCACAAAGGTTTTGTTCACTGTACCCCACAAAGATTGTGTTCACTGCACTCCAAAAGGATTGTCTTCACTGCACCCCACAAAGATTATGTTCACTGTACCCCACAAAGGTTTTGTTCACTGCACCCCACAAAGATTGTGTTCACTGTACCCCACAAAGGTTTTGTTCACTGCACCCCACAAAGATTGTGTTCACTGTACCCCCCAAAGATTTTGTTCACTGCACCCCACAAGGATTGTTTGTCTTCACTGCACCCCACAAAGATTGTCTTCACTGCACCCCACAAAGATTGTCTTCACTGCACCCCACAAAGATTTTGTTCACTGCACCCCACAAAGATTGTGTTCACTGCACCCCACAAAGGTTTTGTTCACTGCACCCCACAAAGATTGTGTTCACTGTACCCCACAAAGATTGTGTTCACTGCACCCCAAAAGGATTGTCTTCTCTGCACCCCACAAAGATTGTGTTCACTGTACCCCACAAAGGTTTTGTTCACTGCACCCCACAAAGATTGTGTTCACTGTACCCCACAAAGGTTTTGTTCACTGCACCCCACAAAGATTGTGTTCACTGTACCCCACAAAGATTGTGTTCACTGTACCCCACAAAGGTTTTGTTCACTGCACCCCACAAAGATTGTGTTCACTGTACCCCACAAAGGTTGTGTTCACTGCACCCCACAAAGATTGTGTTCACTGCACCCCACAAAGATTGTGTTCACTGTACCCCACAAAGGTTTTGTTCACTGCACCCCACAAAGGTTTTGTTCACTGCACCCCACAAAGATTGTGTTCACTGCACTCCAAAAGGATTGTCTTCACTGCACCCCACAAAGATTGTGTTCACTGTACCCCACAAAGGTTTTGTTCACTGCACCCCACAAAGATTGTGTTCACTGTACCCCCCAAAGATTTTGTTCACTGCACCCCACAAGGATTGTCTTCACTGCACCCCACAAGGATTGTCTTCACTGCACCCCACAAAGATTGTGTTCACTGTACCCCACAAAGATTGTGTTCACTGCACTCCAAAAGGATTGTCTTCACTGCACCCCACAAAGATTGTGTTCACTGCACCCCACAAAGATTGTGTTCACTGTACCCCCCAAAGATTTTGTTCACTGCACCCCACAAGGATTGTCTTCACTGCACCCCACAAGGATTGTCTTCACTGCACCCCACAAGGATTGTCTTCACTGCACCCCACAAAGATTGTGTTCACTGTACCCCACAAAGATTTTGTTCACTGCACCCCACAAAGATTGTGTTCACTGTACCCCACAAAGATTTTGTTCACTGCACTCCAAAAGGATTGTCTTCACTGCACCCCACAAAGATTGTGTTCACTGTACCCCACAAAGGTTTTGTTCACTGCACCCCACAAAGATTGTGTTCACTGTACCCCACAAAGGTTTTGTTCACTGCACCCCACAAAGATTGTGTTCACTGTACCCCACAAAGATTGTGTTCACTGTACCCCACAAAGGTTTTGTTCACTGCACCCCACAAAGATTGTGTTCACTGTACCCCACAAAGGTTGTGTTCACTGCACCCCACAAAGGTTTTGTTCACTGCACCCCACAAAGATTGTGTTCACTGCACCCCACAAAGATTGTGTTCACTGTACCCCACAAAGGTTTTGTTCACTGCACCCCACAAAGATTGTGTTCACTGTACCCCACAAAGATTGTGTTCACTGCACTCCAAAAGGATTGTCTTCACTGCACCCCACAAAGATTGTGTTCACTGTACCCCACAAAGGTTTTGTTCACTGCACCCCACAAAGATTGTGTTCACTGTACCCCACAAAGGTTTTGTTCACTGCACCCCACAAAGATTGTGTTCACTGTACCCCCCCAAAGATTTTGTTCACTGCACCCCACAAGGATTGTCTTCACTGCACCCCACAAGGATTGTCTTCACTGCACCCCACAAAGATTGTGTTCACTGTACCCCACAAAGATTTTGTTCACTGCACCCCACAAAGATTGTGTTCACTGTACCCCACAAAGATTTTGTTCACTGCACTCCAAAAGGATTGTCTTCACTGCACCCCACAAAGATTGTGTTCACTGTACCCCACAAAGGTTTTGTTCACTGCACCCCACAAAGATTGTGTTCACTGTACCCCACAAAGGTTTTGTTCACTGCACCCCACAAAGATTGTGTTCACTGTACCCCACAAAGATTGTGTTCACTGTACCCCACAAAGGTTTTGTTCACTGCACCCCACAAAGATTGTGTTCACTGTACCCCACAAAGGTTGTGTTCACTGCACCCCACAAAGGTTTTGTTCACTGCACCCCACAAAGATTGTGTTCACCGCACCCCACAAAGATTGTGTTCACTGTACCCCACAAAGGTTTTGTTCACTGCACCCCACAAAGATTGTGTTCACCGTACCCCACAAAGATTGTGTTCACTGCACTCCAAAAGGATTGTCTTCACTGCACCCCACAAAGATTGTGTTCACTGTACCCCACAAAGGTTTTGTTCACTGCACCCCACAAAGATTGTGTTCACTGTACCCCACAAAGGTTTTGTTCACTGCACCCCACAAAGATTGTGTTCACTGTACCCCCCAAAGATTTTGTTCACTGCACCCCACAAGGATTGTCTTCACTGCACCCCACAAGGATTGTCTTCACTGCACCCCACAAAGATTGTGTTCACTGCACCCCACAAAGGTTTTGTTCACTGCACCCCACAAAGATTATGTTCACTGTACCCCCCCAAAGATTTTGTTCACTGCACCCCACAAGGATTGTCTTCTCTGCACCCCACAAAGATTGTGTTCACTGTACCCCCCAAAGATTTTGTTCACTGCACCCCACAAGGATTGTCTTCACTGCACCCCACAAGGATTGTCTTCACTGCACCCCACAAAGATTGTGTTCACTGTACCCCCACAAAGGTTTTGTTCACTGCACCCCACAAAGATTTTGTTCACTGCACTCCAAAAGGATTGTGTTCACTGCACCCCAAAAAGATTGTGTTCACTGCAGCCCACACACAGAAAAATGGATGTGGATCACTGACACCTGCCTATCTCCTAACCCACACCACACAGCAATATCGATTGTAGTTTGTAGAACACACTTTCCCTAAAATTCAGCAGACTCTGTCCCTAACAGGATTGAGAAGAGATCGTAGATCAGGAGAACTAAGTGCAGACCCCACCCCACACAGCAATATCGATTGTAGTTTGTAGAACACACTGACCCTATAATTCAGCAGACTCTATCCCTAAAATGCCTACAACTCGCCCTGCCTAAACACTCCGACCTGTCCCTCAATTCTATCCGGACACAAATGTTTTTTTCCTGCCTATCTTTCCCTAATCAGCAGCCAGCACGTTGATGTGTGCTCTGTCCCTGATCTAAGCAGCATAATGACGCCGCTGCGGCTGCCTCGAACTTATAAAGACTTGGTCACATGCTTCAGACGGCCAATCACAGCTACTGAGACATTTGCAGGCATGGCTGGGACTGCTTAAGGCACACCAGTTAAACGATTGTTGATTGGCTGTTGAAAGCCCGCCATGAAAAGAGCGCCAAAGCATGCAAAACCCGGAAATAAAACGACCCAACACGGATTTTTACCCGAATATACAGTAAAGTGTCCGTGTTCGTGTTCGGGTAACAAAAATCCAATTATTCGGTACGAACACGAATAATACAGTCCGTGTTCGCTCAACACTACCCCTAAGTTAAAATGTATAAATTGGGCCCTAAGTGTCAATATTTTGTGTGGCCACCATTATTTTCCAGCACTGCCTTAACCCTCCTGGACATGAAGTTCACCAGAGCTTCACAGGTTGCCACTGGAGTCCTCTTCCACTCCTCCATGATGGCATCACGGGGCTGGTGGATGTTAGAGACCTTCCGCTCCTCCACCCTCCGTTTGAGGTCAGGAGACATGCTTGGCCAGTCCATCAGCTTTACCCTCTGCTTCTTTAACAAGGCAGTGGTTGTCTTGGAGGTGTGTTTGAGGTCGTTATCATGTTGGAATACTGCCCTGTGGCCCTGTCTCCGAAGGGAGGGGATCATGGTCTTCTTCAGTATGTCACAGTACATATTGGCATTCATGGTTCCCTCAGTGAACTGTAGCTCCCCAGTGGCAGTAGCACTCGTGCAGCCCAAGACCATGACACTCCTACCACCATACTTGACTGTAAGCAAGACACACTTGTGTTTGTACTCCTCATCAGGTTGCCGCCACACACGCTTGACACCATCTGAACCAAATAAGTTTATCTTGGTATCATCAGACCATAGGAAATGGTTCCAGTAATCCAAGTCCTTAGTCTGCTTGTCTTCAACAAACTGTTTGCGGGCTTTCTTGTGCATCATCTTTAGAAGAGGCTTTCTTCGGGGATGACAGCCATGCAGACCAAATTTGATGCAGTGTGCGGTGTATGGTCTGAGCACTGACAGGTTACCCCCCACCCCTTCAACCTCTGCAGCAATACTGGCAGCACTCATACGTCTATTTCCCAAAGACAGCCTCTGGATATGATGCTGAGCATGTGCACTCAACTTCTTTGGTCGACCATGGTGTTCTGAGTGGAATCTGTCCTGAAAAACTGATGTATGGTCTTGGCCACTGTGCTGCAGCTCAGTTTCAGGGTCTTGGCAATCTTCTTATAGCCGAGGCCATCTTTATGTAGAGCAACAATTCTTTTTTTCAGATCCTCAGAGAGTTCATTGCCGTGAGGTGCCATGTTGAACTTCCAGTGACCAGTATGAGAGAGTGAGAGTGATAACACCAAATTTAAAACACCTGCTCCCCATTCACACCTGAGACCTTGTAACACTAACGAGTCACATGACACTGGGGAGGGAAAATGGCTGATTGGGCCCAATTTGGACATTTTCCTTAGGGGTGTACTGACTTTTGTTGCCAGCGGTTTAGACATTAATAGTTGTGTGTTGAGTTATTTTGAGGGGACAGCAAATTTACACTGTTATACAAGCTGTACACTCTCTACTTTACATTATAGCAAAGTGTCATTTCTTCAGTGTTGTCACATGAAAAGATATAATAAAATATTTACAAAAATGTGAGAGGTCCACTCACTTTTGTATACTCTAGGGGGGGGGGGGGGGTGCAGGGTACAATAATTGGGAATTCAATAATTGAAAAGGATCTGGGTGTTCTAGTAGATCATAAACTTAACAATAGCATGCAATGCCAAGATGTGGTTTCTAAAGCATATATTTCTTGTAATAAAAAGGTACACACTCTAGATATATTCCAGAATAAAAGCTATGATCCTGCCTCTGTAAAAGCATTGATAACACTCTATCTGGAAAATTTAATTCAGGCTGGGCTCCAATGTACAACAAATGTTTTTTGGGGGAACTGAAGAGTTCAAAAAAGGGCAATTAAACTGACAAAAGGCATGGTTGACTTCAGCCACTTAGATAATCTGAATGTAGGCAGTTAAAAGATATGATCATTGGGTATAAATACATAAATGGTTCAGTGTTTGTCTATGTAAAGGCTTTTACCTAGTAAGTAGTAATGGACGAACATCGGGCGGGGCGGTTCGCAAACGCGAATAAACGAACGTTCTCAAACCCCAAGATCGCGGCGGACCCCATTTACTTTAATGGCAGGCGAACATTAAAAACCTCCAGGTCATATTTGCAGCCACAAAATACTTACTAGCTGCGCACACATAGTCCCACAACATGGACACTGACATACCAGAAGTATTGCTATTGGAAAAGTTGCCATAAACATTTTTTTTTTTTTTTTTCAGCCGCAAATTTTTTTTTTTCTTTCTAAATCAGCCAGAACTGACAGCAGCCGGTAAATGTCCATTCACACGTCTGTAATTTAGCGGAACGTTTACAGACCCATTGATTTTCAATGCCAGTCTGAAAAATTAGGCATTCACAGGATAAATAAGTAAGTGTCGGCCAGTACAGGCCCCAAAAATTAGCCAACAGGCGACACCTGACAGAAAAGAACTTTGTATTCTGTGGTTGGAGGTACATTAGGCATTCACAGGATACAGAAATAAGTGTTGGCCCGTACAGGCCCCAAAAATTAGCCCACAGGCATTGTATTCTGTGGCTGGAGGTTGCTGCGTGGATCAGGGACAGACTGTATAGTGACACAAGTCGCAAGATAATAGGTCCACAAAAGTCTTTTGTCAGTGTAGGGAGAGGTTGCTGTGTGCAGCTGGGACAGACTGTAGCAATGGGGAAATTCAACGGACATAAAAGGCCTTTTATGCCGCTGTATTTACCTAAGGAGACATGAATTGTTATGGGTGGTGGTGGATATTTGTGGCCTGTCATGAGGAATTTGAATCAAACATGGTCTACTGGTCACATGTGTTGAATTCCTCCGAGATCCATGCCTCATTCCTTTTTACAAATGTGATGTAGTCAACACTGTCGTGAGCTAGACGAGTGAGCTTATCGGTCACGATCCCCCCTGCTGTGCTGAACGTCCTTTCGGACAGGACACTGGAGGAGGGGCAAGTCAACAGTTCCATTGCAAATCGTGCAAGCTCTGGCCAGAGGTCAAGCCTTCCCACCCAGTAGTCCAGGGGTTCATCACTTCTCAGAGCATCCACATCGGCCGTTAATACGATGTAGTCGGACACCTGTCGGTCTATGCGTTCCCTGATTCTGGAGCCTTTGCAGTCAACGCATAAGTTGTGGTAAGCCCAACACTCACCAAGGGACGATCCGCTGGATGGATGGAAAATAGGGTTTCCATCCGTCCAGATTTGACGGATTGAATCGGATGTCAGCGGACATGTCTCCGCTGACATCCGATGTCCCATAGACATGCATGGGGGGACCGTTCAGATCCGCCAAAAAAATGGACGGATCTGAACAGTCCACCTGTGTGAAAGGGGCCTAAGAAGGCACCTGGACTCCCATCACGGAGCCTAGTGGGAGCAACACCGTCAGAACCCACAAAGCCACACTCCATGCTCTCACCATCCAGCCTCTTCTCCTTCTCCTTTCTCCTCACAATTGTCCTCCACTCCACCTTCCATCATGCCGTCCTCACATTTTTCTAGAAAAAGGCAGGCTTCCGTGGCCCAAATGTTCGTGCGTAAAAAAATGATGATGCCGGATAACCCTCTTGCCCAACGGTTGACTGCTGGCTTATCGGAACTGATAGCCCGCCAACTACTGCCATATAAACTGGTGGGGCCTGAGGCCTTTTGAAAATTTGTGGCCATTGGAACACCACTATGGAAGGTCCCTGGAAGGAAATATTTCTCGCAGAAGAGCATCCAAGAGGTATATGGCCATGTTCAGCGGCAAGTGAATGTATCTCTGGCACACAATGTCGGTGCCAAGATACATCTGACCACAGACACCTGGTCTAGCAAACACGAGCAGGGAAGGTATATAAGTTTTACTGCCCACTGGGTGAACCTTCTGACGGCCGCTGTCAAGCATGTAACCCGTGGCACCGTGTAGATTTGGTTTTACCGCCATGGATTGCATGCGGGCCTGCCTCTTCTTCTCCTCCTCCTACTCCATCCTCCCTCTCCTCATCGGCTGACTCCTCCTTTTCCGCTGCTACGCCCAAGATCCCCAGAACCTATTCGGTATGCCAGGTGAGACGTTGCCATGCTGTGCTGCGTCTGTTGTGCCTGGAAGCCAAGAGCCACACTGGTCCTGCACTCCTTTCAGCTTTGAGTTCACAGGCAGATCAGTGGCTAACACCGCTCAATTTGACAGTTGGTAAAGTGGTGTGCGACAATGGTGCCAATCTGCTGAGTGCGCTGAAACAGGGCAATATTACACATGTGCCATGCATGGCACACGTCCTGAACTTGGATGTGCAGTGATTCGCTGTCAAATACCCTGGGGTCCAGGACATCTTGCAGCAGGCCAGGTAAATCTCGGCCCATTTCAGAAGATCTTACACAGTCATGGCTCACCTTGCTGACATTCAGTGGCGACACAACCTACCCGTCAGACGTCTTATTTGTGACTGCCCGACGCGATGGAACTCAACCTTGTATATGCTTGATAGGCTGCTCCAGCAGAAACGTGCAGTTAACGACTACCTGTACAAACTCTGTGGCAGGACAGGTTCTGGGGAGCTTGGGTTTTTTTCACCGCGCCAGTGGCTGCTCATGCGCGACGCATGCAGACTTCTGAGGCCATATGATGAGATAACCAAACTGGTCAGTCGCAGCCAGGGCGCCATCAGTGACATCGCACCTTACGCCTTCTTTCTGGAGTGTGCATTGCGTCGTGTCATTGATCAAGCCATCGAGGAGCAGAAGCAGGGAGATGTGGAAGTCGCAATGCTGGATGAATATAGAAAGCATATTATAGTGGATTTGTATTGTGCAGCATTGTGACTGGTGAGCGGTTCTGCAGCGATACTACAACTACAAAGAGTGACAAACCCAATTAGAAAAAAGTATTATAACTGGAGTGATAGACCAGTGGCCCCCCAAAATGACAGATTGAAGCGGGGGTGTTATATAACAATATACTTTCATAATAGTGTATTTGGGTGCTGCAGAAATTTTGCCTCTACATCATCGACGTCACCTTCCCCACCACTAACATTAGAGATCTCGGAGTAGGCAGCGACAGCGGGGACCAACCTCCTTTGGCTGATCTGGGTACTGTCGTCAGAGTGCTGAGTAGCGGCTGGTTGCTACCTCCTCTTCCTGATCCGATGCCAAGAATGGCTGCGCATCGTAAATGTCTTGTGATGGATCGGAAAATAATTCCTGTGACTCAAGCGGAGGTTATATGGTGGTGGTGGTGTTGGTGGTGGTGTCTTTGGGGGTGCACACAGCAGAGAGTGAAGAGGGTGCAGATAGAGAGGATGAGGAGGGTGCAGAAGAGGAAGGCTGAGTGAGCCACTCAACCAAGTCTGGTGCATCCTTTGACATAATCGAACACACCTTCTGCAACTTCCCACTTTGGCTCCGGCCTGGTGCTCCTGCCCTACCCCTACCACCCCTGCGGAAGGGCCTGCCACTTCCTCTGCCTGTCATTTTTTAAATGACCCTGTGACAAAAGTCTCTAGAGAAGCGCAGTATATGTGGAAGAAGGTATATAACAACCCGCTTCAATCTGTCGTTTTGGGGGGCCACTGGTTTATCACACCAGTTATGAAAAATATTTTCTAGTAACTTTTGTCACTGTGTGTAGCAGAGTTAATGCAGCGAAAGAGGCAAAATTTCTGCAGTACCCAAATACACTATTATGAAAGTATATTGTTATATAAAACCCCGCTTCAATCTGTCATTTTGGGGGGCCACTGGTTTATCACACCAGTTATGAAAAATATTTTCTAGTAACCTTTGTCACTGTGTGTAGCAGAGTTAATGCAGCGAAAGAGGCAAAATTTCTGCAGTACCCAAATACACTATTATGAAAGTATATTGTTATATAACACCCTGCTTCAATCTGTCATTTTGGGGGGCCACTGGTTTATCACACCACCAGTTGTGAAAAATATTTTCTAGTAACTTTTGTCACTGTGTGTAGCAGAGTAAACACAGCGAAAGAGGCAAAATTTCTGCAGTACCCAAATACACTATAATATGCTTTCTATATTAGAAAGTATATTATAAGTGTATTACACCCCTATATACTGCCCACCAAACAATAGTACACCTATACCAGTCATTTAAAGGACTTTCGTGGACCTATTACCCAGCGATTTGTGTCACTCAGTGCCGGTTAACACTGATGCAAGGCGGGAACACTGCGAATATATCTGCGTGTTCCCGCATCTCATCTGCAGCACAGGCAGTTCACACTGCCATATGCGATGCGCTGGGGGTGTCAATTCAAAGTTAACGACACCCCCAGCTCAGATCGCATATCGCAGTGCAATCTGACAGTTCGCACAGAATCGGATCACACTGGTGTGAACCACCATGCGATCCGATTCTGCTGTGGACCAAAAAAAGGGTCCTGTGCATGTTCACTGCGATTGCGGTGCGAATTTAGCCATACAAACTGCATGGCTGAATTTGCACCGCACAGACATCACATGTAATTTTAGGAGCAGTGTGCTCCGAATTACATGCGATCTCTGTGATCGCATCAGTGTGAACCGGCACTGACAGTCTGTTCCTGTTCCCCACAGCAAACCTCTCCCTACACTAACAAAAGACAGAATATAGACAGTACACCTATACCTTTTGTGGACCTATTACTGAGCGATCTGTGTCACTGACAATCTGTCCCTACTCCCCACAGCAACCTCTCCCTACACTGACAAAAGACAGAATATTGACACTTAGACAGTACACCTATACCAGTCCTTAAAAGGACTTTTGTGGACCTATTAGCTAGCGATCTGTGTCACTGACAATCTGTCCCTGCTCCACACAGCAAACCTCTCCCTACACTGACAAAAGGCAGAATGTAAAATGGCAGCCAGGTTAGGTCTATTTATAAGGTAGGGGGTATGTCCATGTGCTGAAATGTCTCAATTGGCTGTCCTGTACCACCTGATGGATGTGTCATGGTTCAAAGTTCTTCACAATGTAAAAGAATATGGCAGCTGTGAACATCGCCATATGTTCGCATGATCGGCGGACAGCGAACGAGCAGTCAGTTAAGTGTAAAGTTGAATACATTTCCAAATATGCAAAATATCTGTTTGCCTTAGGGGATAGGGAAGGGTTTATTTTTCCTGTCCCTGCTTTGTAAATGTTGTTTTGCCTTTATTTCAATCAATTATGGCTAGAGAGTTCTGTTTGTGGAGGTTTCTATTATTGGTTGAACTTGATTGGACCTGTCTTTTTATTTTTTTTTAACCTCACTAATCATGTTACTATGTTTCTAAATTATAGTAATTGATTCATCTGTTGTGAATGTTTGGTTAATGACACAATCACAACTTTTTAAATATGCCCCATAATCTTTTTGATACCTGATTCCATTCACCATTCTGTGAAAACTGCAAGAAAAGAACAAAGGGAGTCAATGACTCCATTCTACCACCTGCAGTCTGCTCGCCCATTGCTTTCTTCTCTTTGTGGTGAGATTGCTTTGTCTGCCATGGCCTGTACTCACAAAGTAACCTCATCTAGCTCTCTTTTTTAGTTTTTATCTAACAGTGCAGATTATTATCATAACAAGTCCCCTGAAAATACAGAGCTGTTGAGACACTGAATGTTAATTTTACCCCTTTTTTAGAATAACACTTATCTCATTAGTTAGTATATAATCAACCACAAACCTACAGCTTTCTGCAGTCTCATATCTGCTGGCATACTATCCAGATGTGTGAAATCAGACTTTTTAGTAATCAGCAACTACTTATCATATTTGCCTTAATAGATGGCCTGTCTTTCCTCCTTTCAACTGTTCTCCTCCTAATCCTAGAAATGTATGTTCAGCAGCTATGGTGCATGGACCCGTTGGGAGTTAAATCCCACTAAGAATTAGGAATTAATGTCTTTACTCAGGAAAATTAAGGAAATGTGCTGGCAGCACGCTGTACATTTTATGGCCTATAAGAATGATTAGCTCTGAAGACAAGACAGTTTAACGTAATGTGAGCAAAATATATGCTGCCACTTTTAAATTACTCATTACTAGGACATTATCAGTAGAGACAAGCAATGCATAATTTGTATTCCACTATTACATTTATTATAAGCTTGAGAGATGGTGCTTAAGGTAATTCTATTAGAGTATTGCTACTTTTAAGTAATAGACAAAATGTTAGCTGTTTCTCCCGTACCTTGTTTAAGGAGTGGCAAGTTCACTCAGCTCGTATTGTGTAGCTAATCATATGCTGGGAAAGTTAAAAAAAAAAAAGAAATAGTTTTCATGCCACTTAAATGGGTGAATAAAGTGAACAGTTCTGGGTTAAGCGAACAGGCCACATGTTTACTAAATCAACACCATTGTCTAGTCTACCACCTCACACATGATCTTCCGTTTTCTTTTTTGCATGCTAGTTTCATATCGAAAACCAATAGGATACTACATAGTAGGTAAGGTTGAATAAAGACAATAGTCCATCCAGTTCAACCTGTGTAGATGTATGTGTGTCAGTGTCGATAATCATTTCCCATATCCCTGTATGTTGTATTCACTAAGATGCACATCAAAGAGTCTTTTAAAAATATCTATACTCCAAACTGACACCACCAATTGTGGAAAAGAGTACCACATCCTTATCGCCCCCCTATGCAGCTTAAAGCTCCAGCCTCGAAAACAACTTTGCACCATCCGTTTGATTTTTTTTTACCTGAAAAAGAATTGGATAGTTTCATAGTTTCAGTTTTTTTTTATTTACTTACCTTGTTTTTAAAGAAAATATACTTACCTTCCTTCCTCTTCCTCCTTCTGCGGCCGCGGCCCACGCCATCTCTTCCTGCTTGCATTGACTCCTGGGAGATGAGTGTCATCGCTCCCAGGAGTCAATGCACCTGCATCGGCCCTGCTTGTCCCTTCCGGTGCAGGCACGTCATTCCCTTCTAAACAGAAGCTGTGCAGGGATGACGCGACTGCACCGGAAGTGACGAGCAGGGCCGATGCAGGGCATTCTGGGACTCCGACGTCACCGAAGAGGACACCGAAAAGGACGCTCCGGCTTCAGCTGCCCACACCTGAGATGGCAGCGCTGGACAAGACATTTTCAAGGTAAGTATTTCTTCTAAAAGGTAAGTGAAACAGGGGACAGTTCAGAGGCTATTGTTGCTGAAATGTACTAGCCCTGACTGTTCCGGGGGTATTTTTAGCTAAAAAATGTTTTTCAGGGTGGAACTCCGCTTTGAGGTTAAACCGCTTCTCCTACAATCTCATTGTGTGGCCCCATGTCCTCTTAAACTCCCTGAGACTAAATCGTTTTTTTTTTTCCTACGCTGGGATCACCATTGAGATATTTGATACTAAAGTTACGAAACTTCTTGTATGACAGAATCCAACTTCAGAAATGATGTAACATATCGTACTGTATTGTAATGTATTCTTTCATTTCCGAACATGCACGGTCTTTTTCACACAATTTATTTTATACAAATACCATACTAATTACATGAAAATCTATTGTTCTGTTATCATCGAGAAAAATGTTCATGCTTGTCCCTTCGGATATTTTCGCATGAACTGTCGTGAACTGTCGCTCTCAAAAGCTGTTTACTAATTATCAGTTTATCGGTCAATTGCTTTGAAAACTGTATTTTTCATCCGATTTTCTTATCATGTTTACTAGGCAAATATTTCTGTACAAGGTCATTTATATTTCTATCCATGGCAACATATTTTAGGAATACACTTTGTATATGCAGTCAGATGAAGGAACACTTCAAACAATCTCTATAGCCCCAGCGAGATGGCTTCCAAACACTACAGCTTCCCTTAATTGGCACTTGACAGTAGCTAAAACCACAGAGATACAGAAAGGAGTGTCAGACCAAAACCAAATGAAAAAGCCCAGGATAATTTTATTTTTTTTTGTAAATAAATCACATAAATTATTTTTTTATTTATATTGGACACTTTCATCCAGTTTTGGTCTGGTGCCCCTTTCTGTAATTTATGTTTATATTGCATTGTGAAAGACAGAAATAAAAGAAAAAGCAAAAAAACTCTTCAATCCATGGTTTTTAACAATCCTTAAATCATTCATCTCTGAATAACAGCTAAGCCCAACTGAACTTTCAGATTAAATCAGATAAATACATTTCAGGTGTGTTAAAACAAAAGGTGCACAAAGTCATGCTTTCTTTAGAATGCAGTGTAGAAGCAGTGGTCTCTCTGCAGAGCTCCAACACACCTCTATTATATCAGATCTATAGCTTTCCTATTAGCAGTGAGAAAAAAACTGTTGATTGCAGAGCTATTGGCATGCTTTAGTGGGGAGGATGTGTCAGCATATGTCTGCTTTCTGAAGGAGAACTAGAAGACTGTACACCTTTGTGTTTTGAAGCACCTGGAATGTATTTATATTAGAGATAAATTGAAGGTTTATGTTTAGATGTCTAGATGTTTAAAAAGATCAAATATTTAAAATTATTATGTTAACCTTTCCATTTTTGTTTTGTTGCTTTTTTTAGCAGTTTTTTAAGCAAAATATTTTTTAAAATTTCTCTGACCATTTTTAAAATAATAAAATAATGATAATGAATTGATAGGAATTTCATTAAGTTACAAGGCATTCATTTTTTGTGCCAGAACTTCCCATTTGAGTAATATATCATTTATTCTTCAGCTCGCAGTAGGCAGACTCACACTGAATGGGTACATCTACAATTTGTCTGGCACAGAATGGTTTAAAAAGCAAGACACTCACTGTTTCTTTTACTTTCCTTTGTTTAAATTCTGGATGAATTAGACCTGATAATTGCTTGGGAGGGGAGGATATCTGTGGTAGACTGATAGCTTCCATGAATTATAATAAGATGGAGAGCAATAGAAAAACTGGCCTGAAACCAATAACATGTGAGCCTTGCCTGCCTGTCTGGATTTTGCTCAGGAAAGATTACTACCTACTGTGAACAGTGTCATTTTTTTGCCTCTTGAGATTGATTTCATGGGTGAGTTAACAAAGGCACGTGTAGGTTAATCCAAAAGCTGACTAATGGTGCGTGCCTGTAATAGCATAGTCCAAGGAGTATGGAGAAGATTACCCACTTCTCACTTAAAGAAAACAGTGTTTATTCCACTTCCCAGTGGAACGTAGAGGGTCACTACGTAGAACATACACAGCTGAGGGATCGAGAGGTCTGCTGGTGAAGTGTGTGATACACCATACTATGACCGATCAACTGACACCATCAGTTGTGACCAAACTGACCTTTATTAAATAAGATGTCACAAAGTACCTATAGCAAGAAATTGGATTTGAGTTAGTGAAAAATAACTTCTAATTAGTTACTACCTAAGGGTTACTGCACTCTGCATATTGCTCTTGGCTTTACCAAGTAAAGAATTATCAAACTCATTTTATAAAGCAAAAAGCAATTATAATATAAAAGAACAATAGCCTACTGGCAAGGGGTTTATACAGTTTGCTCTGTATCAAATCAAATTAAGCCTAACTGAGAACAATATATGAAGATATAACTTCCAGGAAGACATGTCAAGATAATTTTGAAATGCTTACTACAATTCACTCCAATTTATGGAGGCCATTTCAGCCCAACTCAACCCTCTTTTGAGGGTATTATATTGCTATCATAGGAATGTTTAAATCATTTATTTATATTACTATTTTAGGTTCATAGCTGGCCGACTTTATGGCAATTATGACACTGTTTTAGGGACTGGTCAAATTAAGCATGTGTTTTCGCACATGAGTCACATCGTGCTGCTATAGACAGCCTAATCACTTTGTCTAATCTCACAAATACACCTCAATACACAAAGAATTGGTATTTTTTACAATGCACTTCAATGCACAAGACAATTTATATCTGTGCATTGTGATGCACACTAGCAGACTGAATATGTGTGTTGGAGCGCATTAAGAAAGATTTTTAATTCACACATAAACATTGTGTTACTGTGCATTGATTTACTACAGTGTGAAAAGGCCCCCCCAGGGACGCAGCAAAGAGTCATAATTTAATGCACATGAACGTGCAATTTTACAGTCTAGCTAAATTACTTGAATGTTATAGGTTTAGTCAATAGATGTAGTTTATTTTAACATAACCCACAGTCAATAACTGGTTGCACGAGGCTGAAGGTTTTTACCTTAATACATTCTCTGCATTAGGGTAAAAAAACCTTCTGAGTGCAGCCACTCCCCCCTGCCCTTCCCCAGCCTCCCTCTTATATCTACCTGAGCTCAATCTCGAAATTGTGCACAAGAGCAGCAGCTTCTTGGCTCTCTCCCTTCTCATAGGCTCAGAGACAGCTGCTGCTGTCAATTGCAGCCAGTGAGGATGGAGCAAGGAGTGGAGTCAAGTTTCCACCCCCCTGAACCATACCAGGCCTCATGCCATCGTCATGAGGGGGTGCTTTGGGGCAGGGGGCTCTGTTCTCCCCAAAGCACTTTGTCCCTATGTTGATGGAGACAAGGGTCCCTTCCACACAATCCTGGCCGCTGGTTGTGAGGGTCTGCGGGTGGGGGCTTTGGAATCTGGAAGCCCCCTTTAAAAAGTGTGAATGAGTATAGGGAACATAGTATCTCTACTCATTCACCAAAAAAAAAGTGTAGTGTAAAAAAAGACAGTAGGCAGTTTTTGACAAGTCCTTTATTTAGAAAAAAAAAATGTCCCCTGGTTTAGATTGATTGTCAATCACAATGCCCGTCACCACCGCTGACCTAAAAAAACAAACAAAAAAAAATGCTCCACAGCCAATAAAGACTTCAGCCGTCTTTAAAAAGAAAAAAAAATACCATGCTACTGTCATTTATATAGTAAATCAAATTATTAAGCAGCAACTATTTAGTGAGCTATACACAATGCAAAAACTAAAAAAGATATAAGTTAAAATAGATCTAGATATAAGCTAAAATTGATAAGTTTCCATAAAAATCAAATACTTCATAAGTGAAGATAGAAGCTGTCCTCAATGTGATAAAGACCACTCTCTGTCACCGTAGAAAAACAATAATACCACCACCACCAAAAGCTGAAATGGTCTCTTACCAGCTCCCATTGACCCCACTGATGGAGGTCAGTCCCACCTGTGGCTTAATATCCAGCTAGGGCCTTTGAAAGGTAAGGGATCCTCCTATCACTCCACACACCAATAGCCCAACAGTACCATCACAGTACAACCAAAAATATAAAAAGGCTCCACATAGTGTGAATCATTCAAACAATTTATTATATCAAATGTAATGAACTTACAAAGAAATAAGGTTCACATTAAAATCAAGCCGGCCAGCATTAAAAACACCCGTCCTTTCTGGGATTACACATGCAGTGATGTCAGCACGTCATTTGGGTGAACAACGTGCTGACGTCACTGCATGTGTAGTCCCGGAAGGACGTGATGTTACCCGGGTGGCACAGCCCCCTTGTGACATCACTGACACAGCATGCCCACCACTCTTCCCCCCTTTTTTGCCTTGGGGATTCCCCTCAAAATTCATACTAGACCTGGGCACCTGCTCCTTAACATCTATGACAGTTACTGGTTGTTAAGGACGTTGGGGGCCGCCTGCTCCTTAACAACCAGCTATTTACAGTCTGTGTTTTTGCTACACTAAGCTGGCGCCACTCTCTCCTGCTTTCTGTTCCTCAGAGCTGCTCCATGCTCCAGCTGGCAGCCACTGAACATGGCCCCCTCCACTACAGATTGAAACCCCCATATTTCCTCGCCCCCCCCCCCCCTTTTACATACCACCCACCTATACTGAAGAGTGCCATGACATTATTCATGTGTTAAGGACGCCAGCTGCCGCCGGCGGTAAATTACTGCAGGCTTTCACTACCACACTACTTCATAAAATACCTGCATTTTAGTTTTAGTATTTTAGCTAGATTTCATGAATCAAAAGAAGAGTATAAACTTAAACAGTATATGGATTTTGAGGAATTAGAAAATTATTCATTATCAATTAACTTCCTAAACACTCTTACAAATTGTGCCAAATGCTATTCCAAAGAAGGCCACCCAAGAACTGTAAAATATATCTTGAATTTTCTCCCTATTTATCACAATCTTTTGTTGTTACATGAGTACTTCTTTATTGTATTTCTGTAACAGTAAATGTTTTTTTTTTTAGGTTTGAACAGAAAGAAAGAGTTAGATTCTCTGCTTAGTTTTTGTTTTTCCGTATGCGCCCCCATTGAAAAAAATTGTATTTATTTCAGACCCCAGTCAATCAGTAAGGGCTCCAAAAAGTAATCTTGAATCTTAAGTTAGCAAAGTAAATATTTTTTCTGTATTTAGATCTATTCTCCATGTGGTAACTGACACGTGTATGTGTTAGTGGTGATGATAAGGCAAGTGCATCTCACTCTAGCATAGCAAAACCCTGTATATCAGCACTCAGTAAATGTTAGCTGTCTGTTAGGACCTATTTTACAATTTGCATGCCTTTATCAAGTACCAGCACTTGTGTTTTATTACTATTAATTTTCACATATAACTGTATAAACCAATGACCTTTATTTAAAAGTAAAAAGAGAGCAGTGGGTAACCAAATGACTTATATCTGAGAAAAGCAGGTGGAGGCACATGGTATTAAATGGATAATTACACATGAAATTGGGGTCATGCCTCTCTTAAATTGTATCAAATGTCTGTGAGGCAGCCTAAAACATCTGTCCATTCCTTAGAGCTCTATGCTTGTGAGTGCTATTTATCTTGCTTGAGCCATAATGAACGTCATGCACAATCTGCTTCTAGAGTATACCTGTTGTATTTCCAAATAAACTCAAAGACTGAAACCAAAATGAGTTACAAGGAACAAGGCACTTCAATATCCCTAAAAGTGTGGCACCAGAAATGCTGGTAGTAGGTGTCCTCACTATGGATAGCGCTTGGCAAGGTTCATAGTTCAAAGTGTATTTAAACCCAAAAGCAAAAATTATATATCTATTGCATTTTATCTGTAGCACTGTCCTCGTAGGGCTTGCTGTATGATGACTTGTTGGGCCTCCCCTGATTACCTGCTGACAGTCACTTAGGGTACAGTTCACACATTCAACCTTACTCCCAATGGCTTGTTGCTCAATAAACAGTCCAAGGGTGTTGGTTTTTAGTATTTATTGTGGAACTTGGATGGAAGAAGGGAATATTGGGGAATATCCAACTGGAACTTTGTACATTAGATAAGGACAACTCTCTCACTTGGCCTCACCAGGTTGCTTATGGAAGCAGTCACACTGCTTAAACCATACTTCCACATGTATGGAAAGGGTTAAGTCTCCTTGCTCTTTCTCCAGCAATAGACTTGGTGAGCTACATTCTCTTTAGGATACTTACTAGGATCCCCTCTACTGACACCTGTCCACTGACTCTTCTAGCTGTAGGGGTGCCCCCCCCCTCAAGTCAGGCCTCTTGACACAGATCTGTACTTACTGTACTGCAGAATCAGATCCTTCAGTGTCTCCCCTTCTAGACAGCTCCACAGGACCTCCGGGTTCAGTTCCTCTCTAACTCTCTAGGCCCTCAGGTTAACTACCTGAGGCCTCAAGGCACCTCTACAGAGGAGAAGGCAGCTGCCCCCTCCCTCCGGGACTCCACTCTCCAGCTGATAAACCCCAAGCACATGTGCTCCTGACAGGATCCCAGCATGCACCGAGGCACCAGGGCTGTATTAAACGCCTGTGCACTCATTTGTGAGGTTTCCTCCCATTGTCCAATATGCCTCCCTATTGGACCAGTGTGAAACACTCTGCAGACAATCTGAGTTGCACCTGAGCACATTAAGCAGACCTCACTAGCAGATCCTGCTCTCTGGTAGATATATAGATTTACCTGCAATCCCTCTGGTAAGCAGAAAGGATTCAAAACTATACTTTCTCTTTAGCACCTACCTAGGAGGCTGCTATATATAATTTCTCAGATGTGATGACTGCAATATTTTTCTTTTTTTCTGGGCTTCATTTCCTTTATCACCTTTATCACATTTCATGTTTTTTTTTTTTTTTTTTCATCTTTATCTTTTGGTGATCCTGTCATGCAAACACTTACTCGCTCCTCTATTTCTATGGAGGAAAAATGTATTCACTCTAAGTTGCTTTGCTGAATGAATTTCAAACAATTTCCACTCTACTTGTCTTCATAACATAGAGGGGTATCGCTTTGCAGTTTACACAAGTTAGCTGGGAAGGCCTATAAGATTGTATAATATTTTAGTTCAGTGCAAAGTTACAAAGACATAAAATTCTTGGCAAGATCATCAGGTATTTTATAGTACTTGCAGAAATTGTACCTATCCTGATAAACAGAGAGCTAATGCAGCCGTCTCAGTTAGAATTACCTGAATTTGGTGCACATGTTGGTAATGCTACCGAAACTGGTGCAAATGCTTGCCTGAATAAGGCACAGATAGTTCTGAAGGAAATTACTGCCAGAAAAGTTATGGTAATAACTTATTAAAATTCCCTAGACGTTCGCTTTTTTTCTTTATTAAAATGGTCCTAGTCACTAGATGTAGCATACTGCTGTGCGGGGGTCATAACTATGGATCATGGGGCTTCATAGCAAAATTTTGATGGGGTACTCTCGATTGAAGCAGCTGGCTGTGTCAACTGTAACAATATGGGGTGGATTTACTAAAAGCAAATAGCCTGTGCTCTCTGCAAGTGCAATTGCACTCATTTTCCTCAGAGCTTAGTAAATGTAGTAAAGCTCTGCTGATTTGATTTCCATCATCTGATCAAATGCAAAAAAACATTTTTATTTTTTTAATTTTCCATGCATCTGATTTGTGGTTACGTAAAGTCATGAATTTTGGTATATTCCACACTTCCCCATTGGCAGTAAGTACAATGTAATTTATCCTATCCAAGTTCACACTATGCCTTCTATAAATGAGACGAAATTTAGTATTAAAAGACATTTTTTTTTTTAAGAATGGTAATGGAGCCCAAAGACTAACCTATACTAGGTCTGCAGTCTACATTTTCCTTGCCCTTATATTTATGCCTGAGTAAAAACAGCCACCTACTGAGAATTAAGTAGCTTTCCTGCTGTTACCTGTTTGAATTTTATGATTAGAAGAAGGAGAGGAGATGTAAGGTTTCTACAGAGAGTCCATGTTATAATTTCTGGGAGCTTAATAATATTTTAATATTTAATTTAATTTCTAACAATATGTGCATTGTCGGAGATAAACTACTAAAGAAATACTTTTTTGGTCTAGCTAAAAAAGGATAAAACATATGTACCTGTATCTAAAATGGTAACACTAATGTCAGATCTGGGAATTCTACTCTGGAGGATATATATATACATATATATATATATATATATATATATATATATATATATATATATATATATATATATATATGTGTGATCAGAAGTATGCAATGTCAAGTACAAGATTTCAGATATAACAGGGTTTATGTAAAATGGTTAATATTGATATTTACAAAAAAATTAATTATTTATAATAGTTCAGAGCAGAAGAATGGAATATATTGTTAACTTTAACCTGTCCTTCAATATTTAATCTCTGGATTGCTTTGAACCACCGGTACTCAATATACCGTTAAAGCCTAACCTTTATCAAAACTTTTTTTTTTTTCAGTTTTGGGTAGAGTAAGATAAAGTAAGTATTTCTGTGAAGTTTTTATTGCTACCTGTGACCGTGCTTGGGGAGACTTCAACTCACTTTCTGTACCAGTGGTAGCAGCAAAAATTAGAAGAGCGGTTACTACTGGGACAAGAACACACAGGCAATAAAAATAACCTGACAGAGGATAAAACCCGTCCATATTTTATTGAAAAACAGGGGCTTTTCTAATTAAAAATCTAACACAAGTTGTATTGCTTTTATATATTTTAGTTGTAGTTGGGCTTTAAATTGAACATGTGCTTTAATCTAAAAGTAAAATTAAAAGATCTGCTAGCTAGCTCGCTTACCACTGGGACAAGAAGACACATGCAATAAAAATAACCTGACAGAGGATAAAACCCTTCCATGTTTTATTGAAGACTGGGTGCTTTTCTAATTAAAATCTAACAGAGGTTGTATGGCTTTTATATATTTTAGTTGTAGTTAGGCTTTAAACTGAACATGTGCTTTAATCTAAAAGTAAAATTAAAAAATCTGCTAGCAAAGATTATTATATCTAGACCTACATCCTTTACTTTTTTTTATTACGTTTGAATAGAGAAGGCACTGTTTAAAAACTCGTGTCAATTCTTTTTTCTTTGGGGAGATTTTCCTTTATCTTTCTTGGCATAGCAGGAAGTGAGAAGATCTTCTCATGGACAGTTGTCACTTAACAAGTGTCCTCATTGGATGATTTTCCCTTAATTCTTTTTGTGGAGACAACTCTCAACGTTGGATCTTGTCTCACTTTTAGCCTTGGTCACAATGGTCATCAGGGCAAATAGGGTAAAGTTCCCCAGCAGGACACAGGCAGAAATAAGAACCTGACAGAGGTTCTACCTCTTCCCTATTCTGGTCAAAATTTTAAAAAATGTATTTAGATGCAGATTAAAATACAATTAGCTGACTAATAAGAGACATTTTCCTGTGGTTGTTTAAATGTGTTGTAGTAGCTGGGGGTATTTATAGTCCATTTTTTGAGATACTACAACAAGTGACTAAATAGAGAATCCTTAGCAGCTCAGTCTACAAAATAAGGTATTTTGTATCATGATATATTATTTTGACTCTTCTAAAAAACAATAGCAAAAGGAAAGGATCAAATGCTGCTTGAGGCAAAAATTATTTTGTCAGTTTTATTTTAATTTTATTTCTAAGATGTTTTTCTATCAGTTTAATTATTTGTATTACATCTTTTTTTTTATACAAAATATATTAATGCAGGAGTTTCCATGACACTTTGTACACAAAGCATACTTGAATTTCTTATAGGAAACACATCAAATCTTTTATAGTGAAAAGTTCTTCTTTTGTTCAAATCTATTACCTCATCATTTCTAAAGGTCTAAAACTGATTTCTAAAATCCCAAAACTGATTATTGATATCTATTTGTTCTTGCCCTAGTCTCCTGTTAGGTGCCCAGGACATGAGCAAGAAACCAGCCTTCCCCACACAACTGAGCTTGTGGGCCATCCAAACTCCTTAAACGACAGGGCCGAACCTAGAGGAGTGTTAGGGTGGGCTTTGCACCCCCTCCCCCATATTTCCGTGGCACCTCCACAAGACCATTGACACTGATATCAGGAAGTAGTGGGACTGAGGGCAGCACGCAGTCTCAGTGATACCAAGTTGGCATGGCAGAACAGTGCCCTGCCCCTACCAACCGCACCACATAATTTATTTCCATGGTGCAGGACAGCAGTCCAAGATGTACAGCTCAATTGGTTGCCACTTGTAAAGCCGGGACTATGTTGTGGTGGGGGGACCTCTGTTATTATAGGGGGATGGGGGGACTCTTTTGGGAAGTAGGGGACTCTGATGGGGAGATGCTTTGTTGTGAGTAGGGTCTCTGTTGTGATGTGGGAGCACTCTGTTGGAATAGGGAACTCTGTTGTAATGGGGGGCGGGTTTGCTGTGATGGGGATACTCTGATTTGATGGATGATCTGCTGTAATGGGAGTACCCTGTTGTGATGGGGGGGATTCTGTTGAGATGTGGGTGGCTCTGAATTGAAGGAGATGACTCTGATGTAATGAGGGACCTGTGATATGAAGAGGCTGACTCTGAAGTGATGGGTGGAATCTGATATGAAGGGGAAACGCCGATGTGAAGGGCCCCAAGGAGTGGGTGACATCATCATTTAGTGCCGATGTCAGTGTCTTTCAGCCCAATAAATACAATTCAGGACTGGGGTGTCTCGGGATTTTGCATACTTTTAAACTTTGACCTAATAAATGTGCTTTTCATCACAACCACATAGATACGTAGGTAACTAGCATATTTGTTCACTTGTGCAATGCCTCTGCACTACGAGAAGTAATGTCAGACATTACTTTCAGGTCATTACACATGATACGGAAGTGTGCCAAGTCTATAGGAAACACTTACAGGCGGCCAGAGGATAAAACAAGGTCAGGATTCCCACCACACACTTTTTTTACTGTAATCGTAGATTGGAAAGGCTAGATCTGGACCCGATTAATAAATCTCTTTTTTTGATTGGCATTTCCCTACATTGAATCTGGTCTCATCTCTGGGTATGCAATCCTTTACAACAGCGGAATAATAGACTACAACTTCAGATTTTCATGAGCAGCATATTTATTTATTTGTGATCAAATACGTTTTTATTTAACATAATAGAATATAAGCTACAAATGCTGAGTATGTGATATTAAAGTATACATCAAAGCAGGTGGATAGCATGAACTTCAGTCACAAAAAATCTCCAAAAGAGAATGAAAGCCAGATACAAAAACAATCTGAACAGGTAAACCTGTTAGGCTGCATTCACATGTCAGCGTATGGATCGCGGGCAGAATCGCAGCTATTCCGCCCGCAATCCGGAGATTATTGCAAATCGCAGGACGCCTGTGCGTTGCCCGTGATTTGCAATAGCACCCCAAACGCTGAGCGATGTTGCCGCGATTTCCGCCTGCCGTATCGCGGTAACATCGCGCAAAAAAAAATCGCGGGACGCATTACGCCCAAAAAAGTACAAGAGCTTCTATGGAGCGTATTGCGTCCCGCGATTTTTTTTGCGCGATGTTACAGCGATTCGGCAGGCGGAAATCGCGGCAACATCGCTCAGCATTTGGGGTGCTATTGCAAATCACGGGTAACGCACAGGCGTCCCGCGATTTGCAATAATCTCCATACGCTGACATGTGAATGCAGCCTGAGTGGTAGATTTCTAGGACTTGCAAGGCTTTGTAAAATGGAATGTAAACATCCACATACAATAAAGCTCGAGAACATCTATAATGGCGTAGGAAAAAGAAAAAACAAACAAATGCCGGGGGGGGGGGGGGCAAAGAATTCCCCAATGTAGCCCAGGGGAACCCAGACATGGTTCAGGCCCAAATGAAAGGATGCTAAGAATTGCTCCACAAGCAAGATGTATGTAGAAAGTTAGGGAAGTAAGGGGTAGGAGAAGCATCCAAAGACATACATGCAAACATTCATTTATTTATTAGTCAAGCTGGATCATGTGAACTTTGCCTTGTCACACCATCAACTATTTAAGTTGCCTGATATGAGCAGTAAAAAGTATTGTTGTAAAACATCTTTATGTGTTATTGTGTGTAGCACTGCCCCCTAGAGGACTGCTGAGAATTACACTTCTTGGATTCCCCTGGGTTACCCTTAGCAACTGACAGCAGATAAACAGCAATGAAAGTTCTCGGCTCAGTCAATCATCAGTCCAGGGGGTGTTGTTTTTGTGGTTTTATTGAGAATTTGGATTGGAGAATGGATTAGTGGGATACTCCAACTATTAACTATTCACAGTCTTGAGGACAGCTACCTGTGGAATGCAGCAAGGCCGCTGCTTCACTCTGCCACTAAAGTGAAGTTGCTTTAAATGTTCCTGCTTGAATATTCTCTTCAGGTTTCTAAACTTGGCACCCCCTTTACTCTCATTGCCTGTGTGCTGACACCCATCAGCTGACTCTAGCCTCTGGAGTAGTCCCCTTCCTGACAGACCCCTGGACATGTTCCTCTGTACTCACGGGCACTGTTTTTCCAGAGTCACCGTTGCCTCCAAACTCCCCCAGTCAGTCTCCACTGGACCTCTGGGTTCAGCCACACTTTCTGGTTCACCAGGACGACCGCCTGTGACCACCTTCCACAGCTTCAGAAGATGAGACAGCCTTCACCCTCCTTCTGGGACTTGGCTTCCTGCCCCAAAGACCCCCTGCCTCATGTGCCCTTGGCTTTTATACCCTATCCCATGATCAGACTTGTATAAAGTACTCGAAATTTCTACTTGAGTAAAAGTACAAGTGCTCGATCAAAAAATTACTTGAGTAGAAGTGGAAGTGCTCGCAGAAAAAGTTACTTAAGTAGAAGTACTAAAGTATTCAACATTTTTTTTACTTAAGTATTGCAAGTAGTTTTTTCAAAAAATTTGCTACTTAAGTACTAAAAGTAAAAAGTACCAGTAGTTTTGAAAAAAAAATTCTACTCAAGTACTGAAAGTAGAAGTACAAGTACTGTGTTATGTAGTTATTAAAGAAATAAGTCAAAAGTTTGAACATCATATTGTTTTTATTATTTCAAATGATTTATTCAAATGATTAACCTGTGTTTGTTAGTAGTTTCTTGATGCACTTTAAGCGCTGTAGCACCATTTATTTGTTTGTTTCATATTTTCTTTTTATTGGAAAGATTTGGTATTGCAGCTTTTATTATACACAGCCTTTATTTTCGTATGCGCTGATTTACAAATGACATTATACACATTTTTTTGAGCTTTATGCAACCTGCCATCTACTGTTCTGGCAGTGGTAATTTTTTTAAAAGTAACGAGTAACTATGCAGCACAAAAAAAAAATACTTGAGTAGAAGTATCGAAATCATCGAAAAAATGTAGTGAAGTAAAAGTAGAAGTAGGAGAAAAAAATTCTACTCTAGGAAAGTACAGATACCGCATTTCGGTACTTAAGTACAGTACTTAAGTAGTTCTACTTCGTTACTATACATCTCTGCCCATGATGCATCTCTCTGTGCCAACCCACTGGGACAGTACAAAAGCCTGTGTATCAATAGCCAGGTTTCCCACAGCATCCAACTTGCCTCCCCATTGGATCTGCTGGGTACACTCCCTGAGACCAGATGAATACACACTGAGCACAACGAGCAGGCCTAACTATTGATCAGGCTCCCCTGATAAGCAGAGAGAGCAGACTATATTTTACCTGCTGCTCCCCTGTTAAGCAGGCATAGCAAACTATCCTCCCTGCCTAGCACCTATCTAGGAGGGTGCTACATGTGTAAATATAATTTGACTTAGTCAGCTTAACATTTATAAGTGTACTGAGATTGTTATTATGCTTTACGAAACCCTGTAGTGAGAAATAAAAGCTGCTATAGCTGAACTCACCTTCTGAAAAAGCTAGTTGCCAGGCTGTTATCATGAATACTGTCTTCAGTATTCTAGTCACTGAGCCAAAAATAGCGTGCAGAACAAGAGTTCTGTCTTCACCTCTGTGTCCTCAAGTGCTAAAATGAAAGACAACCCGGCACCTAGTGTTCTCAAAATTGATCAGCAGTGGCAGGATATGTGCAGGCTCCTTTTACTAGTTTTTCTTATGAAATCCAAATAATAGAGTCCATGCTAATCACTGCTTGGTTGAGGTTTATTGATAAAAATAGATGCACCGTGTGGACAAGTAACAGGATAAGGAGCCTTGGAAAATGGGACCGACTTACAGTAGCAGGGATTTTTTTTTGTTTAGCCTTTGCTATGGCTTATACCATTACACATGCTAACTCTGCATTACCCATGAAATTGAATAATGCAAATTGTACCATGCTTTGGAAAATATTCACATATAAATTTTACCAAAATAATTTGTCACATAATGAGCTATCCGAAATCTGCATTTTTCTGTATTCCCTTAAGGGAAATGTCTAGTAATATTGTCCCTGGAGCATCAATTCGGCACTGTTCATTTTTTAATTAGCCTTCAAAACTTGTGGAGTCTCTTCTTCATGAGTAAAAAGTGATTGTAATGCACAGCTGCCTTAATTAAGTTGTCATATCATATTTGTGGAGATGCCTTCTTAGTGCTTAATACTGTCTGCATTTTTGATGAGTGCCAATTGTGCTTAAATGAAGAAGAAAATATCTTCTAATATCTTTACACCAAACATCTTATTTTAGACACCCTTCCCTGCTTTTAAACTGTTATGGATGTGTGGTTGTTATGACTGTTGCTTTATTATTTATTGTGACATCCTGTACGTACTAGATAAGCTATCTTGCTTCTAGCCAGTGTAAAATTGTTAAGATTAGATGAAAATATGTTAATTAAAATTACAATTACAAATATAAAATAGTTATTCTATTTTTTAAATTGAGAGGAACGTGAGGTGCTTTTTATATTATGTGGATATCCCTGTAAGGCTCCATGTACACGGGACGCTGGAAATGGCCGTTTAGGAGCAGTTGGGCGTTTTTTTTAGAAGCCCCTGAACCCATCTACATTTTATCTTATCTGTCCATGTACACAGGGTCGTTTGCGGGCAGTTGAGTTCAGGGACTTTTTTTAGAACGCAATTATTTGCGTTCGAACGTGTGTTTCCCGGCGTTTCAAACGCAAAAACGCGACCGAACGCGTCCGAACGCGACCGAACGCAATGACCCACGTTTGGCGTTCGCGTTTTTCCATTTTAAAGGGGAATCATTTTTTTGACCTCTAGGAACGGTTCTAAACGCAAACGCCCGCAAACGCCCGCTAAACGCGGGTACAAACGCGACCGAACGGACGTTTCAAACGTCCTAAAAATTCCAGCATTCAAAGGGACTTTTAACAACGTCCCGTGTACATGGACCCTTAAGCTCTCACTTGAGCTTCTCCAGGAGTGTTTGAGGGCCAATTTTAGCTACTGTGGTAAGTTCCTTGTGACCTGGGAAAGTCTTCCTCCTGAAAGAAGTAAAGTCCAATGCTAGACATGTTGGGGTGGATTTACTAAAGGCAAATAGACAGTTGCACCCTGCAACAGTGTTAATTTTGGCAGCGAATTTCAATTTAGTTTTAGTCTTGGGACTAAAATGGCATTTTAGTTTTAGTCCCATTTTAGTCTTCTGCAAGTGTTTTAGTTTTAGTCGTATTTAGTCGACTAAAACTCCAGTACATTTTAGTCGACTAAAACGTCCTACATTTTAGTCGACTATAACTCATTTTAGTCATCTATATGGGTGTAGTTCAATTGTAATTTTTAATGCATTATTTAAACATTTCTCTACAATTTCCAAACTCACTATATTCTACTGCTGGTCCTGGAGTGAAAAATCTAATATATTATTATTTATGGTATTAAGCTTTGAGCATGCACCAGTGTTAATTTTGGCAGCAAATTTCGATTTAGTTTTAGTTATAGTCTTTTGACTAAAATGTCATTTTAGTTTTAGTCGTATTTTAGTCATCTGAATTGTTTTAGTTTTAGTCGTATTTTAGTCGACTAAAATTGTGTTAATTTAGTCGACGAAAACGTTTTAGTCGGTTTTAGTCGACGAAATTAACACTGCCCTGCAAGTGCAGTTGCTCCAGTGCTTAGTAAATACACAGAAACTCTGTTGACTTCCATCATCCAATCATGTGCAAGCAAAATTGCTGTTTTTTTTTAATTTTCCTTGCACATGATTGGGTATTCTTTGCAAAAGTGAAGGTTTACCTAATTTACTAAGTTCTGGAGCAACTGCTCTTGCAGAGTGCAACTGCACTTTGCAGAGTGTGCAGTCTATTGCCTATAGTTAATCAACCCGTCTATGACAACTTCATTCAGCCTCTAGACTTCCACTGTAATAAGCATACAAAAATTGATAAATATTGTGGATGACTGTAATGACGATGAAGCTGTTTTGTTGATTGATGAACAATGATTGCAGAGGACATCTTGTCACTAAAATCTTTAATCATAATAGAAGCCAGTGTGTGGTTCAACCCAGTTATGCAAATGCATGAGTGACATAATAGTCCATTTCACAGCAAAGGCTGAATAGTTTTTGTTGCACTCATATATATATCAAAATTTCTTCATCAGTGAAAAAGATAAATATTCAACATCCCAAAATATATAATGTTATTACAAATTTGAATAGACCCACTGGGATTGATTTACTAAAACTAGAGAGTGCAAAATCTCATGCAGCTGTGCAGGGTAACCAATCAGCTTCTAACTTCAGCTTGTTCAATTAAAGTATAACTAAAGACAATTTTTTTTTTAGATTTGGATAGAGTGGAGAGAGATTAGTCAGTTTTTATTGCTGTGTGTGCCCCCGTTAGGAAGATTTACCCTCTCTATTTGTCCTGTGTACCAGTATTATTGGGTTGTCCCCAGAAAGGTAATAAAGGGGAAATCTTCCATTGGGGACACTAGCTCTGGTGATCTGGGGGTCCCCAAGGAATTCCCTTCATTTGCAGTGATTTCCTCTCACTTTCTATTTGGCTATAGGACAAGAAGTGAAGGAAAATCACCGCTATGGGACACAGCTGGCAAAAAAAATCTGACAGTGGTTATATTCCTCCCTTGCTATCCAAAATGAAAAAAAAAAACGTTTTGCCTGTAGTTCTACTTTAGGCTGTGACAAAATAAAATCCGGAAGCTGATTGGTTTCTAAGTGTAGCTGCACCAGATTTTGCACTTTCCAGTTTTAGGAAATCAACGCTACTGTGTCATCAACAGAGGCCTAGAATCCTGGCTAAAGAGTGCCCAACCTTTACTAGGAACCCCTGCAAGGAAGTAAAGTCTGTATTTGGACTTTCTACTGTCCCAGATGGCAACCCTTATGTGGAATTCTTATGTGAAAAAATCATCAGACAGAAGTGCAATTTATAGCTAGCAGAGATTGTTTCAGGCTTTTTTCAAGCAAAGATTTATCAAAACAAATAGATGGTTAGGGCAGGCAGCAGACAGACAAGCTAAAGAAGGTATGATATTTTCAGGGCTGCCGACAGGGGGACACGGAACAGTCCTCCCATATTGGGTCCCGGCACAGAGAAGCCCAGACAGGGAAGAGGCTATTTGCACAGTGAGAACTGTCTCCTAAATGTTTTTTTGTAGGGCTCTAACCTTGCAGCTTTCTCCATTCTCCCTGTTGTACAGCCCCTGCCTCCTGCACTTCCCGCACTGCTGGCCTGACCCCCCCCCCCCCTCCCTTCGTACAGAACATATCACCCTGTATGTTCAATTGGCTCTATGAACACAGCCTGATTGGCTGAGTTGGGTGTCCAATATATTAGTATGTAGGCAGATCCTACCCAACATGCTTCATCAGTGTTGATTGCATCAGGAGTACAACGTCATCCAATGCCCCTGAGGACATCAACACTGAAGAACTAAAGAAACATTGAATATTGAATTTATGAATGTCACTTTGTCACAGTTTGGCACAGAATTACTGGAGTGGTTATGTTTTGCAGTTTATCATTATCATGTTTACTGTAATATACTATGTATATACAGTGGGTACGGAAAGTATTCAGACCCCCTTAAATTTTTCACTCTTTGTTATATTGCAGCCATTTGCTAAAATCATTTAAGTTCATTCTTCTTCCTCATGAATGTACACATAGCACCCCATACTGACAGAAAAACACATAATTGTTGACATTGTTGCAGATTTATTAAAAAAGAAAAACTGAAATATCACATGGTCCTAAGTATTCAGACCCTTTGCTCAGTATTTAGTAGAAGCCCCCTTTTGATCTAATACAGCCAGGAGTCTTTTTGGGAAAGATGCAACAAGTCTTTCACGCCTGGATTTGGGGATCCTCTGCCATTCCTCCTTGCAGATCCTCTCCAGTTCTGTCAGGTTGGATGGTAAACGTTGGTGGACAGCCATTTTTAGGTCTCTCCAGAGATGCTCAATTGGGTTTAAGTCAGGGCTCTGGCTGGGCCATTCAAGAACAGTCACGGAGTTGTTGTGAAGCCACTCCTTCATTATTTTAGCTGTGTGCTTAGGGTCATTGTCTTGTTGGAAGGTAAACCTTCGGCCCAGTCTGAGGTCCAGAGCACTCTGGAGAAGGTTTTTGTCCAGGATATCCCTGTACTTGGCCGCATTCATCTTTCCCTCGATTGCAACCAGTCGTCCTGTCCCTGCAGCTGAAAAACACCCCCACAGCATGATGCTGCCACCACCATGCTTCACTGTTGGGACTGTATTGGACAGGTGATGAGCAGTGCCTGGTTTTCTCCACACATACCGCTTAGAATTAAGGCCAAAAAGTTCTATTTTGGTCTCATCAGACCAGAGAATCTTATTTCTCACCATCTTTGAGTCCTTCAGGTGTTTTTTAGCAAACTCCATGCAGGCTTTCATGTGTCTTACACTGAGGAGAGGCTTCTGTCGGGCCACTCTGCCATAAAGCCCCGACTGGTGGAGGGCTGCAGTGATGGTTGACTTTCTACAACTTTCTCCCATCTCCTGACTGCATCTCTGGAGCTCAGCCACAGTGATCTTTGGGTTCTTCTTTACCTCTCTTACCAAGGCTCTTCTCCCCCGATAGCTCAGTTTGGCCGGGCGGCCAGCTCTAGGAAGGGTTCTGGTCGTCCCAAACGTCTTCCATTTGAGGATTATGGAGGCCACTGTGCTCTTAGGAACCTTAAGTGCAGCATAATTCTTTTTGTAACCTTGGCCATATCTGTGCCTTGCCACAATTCTGTCTCTGAGCTCTTCAGGCAGTTCCTTTGACCTCATGATTCTCATTTGCTCTGACATGCATTGTGATCTGGAAGGTCTTATATAGACAGGTGTGTGGCTTTCCTAATCAAGTCCAATCAGTATAATCAAACACAGCTGGACTCAAATGAAGGTGTAGAACCATCTCAAGGATGATCAGAAGAAATGGAAAGCACCTGAGTTAAATATATGAGTGTCACAGCAAAGGGTCTGAATACTTAGGACCATGTGATATTTCAGTTTTTCTTTTTTAATAAATCTGCAACAATGTCAACAATTCTGTGTTTTTCTGTCAGTATGGGGTGCTATGTGTACATTCATGAGGAAGAAGAATGAACTTAAATGATTTTAGCAAATGGCTGCAATATAACAAAGAGTGAAAATTTTAAGGGGGTCTGAATACTTTCCGTACCCACTGTATACATTGTTTTAAGAGTTTTTGCACTCTTCAGATTTTGTGTTTCTTGAGTGCAGCACTTATAACTGTATATAGCATTACTGAGATGTTTTGCACCTTGGTGATTTAACCTAATCTATTTGAAGGGTTCATTTGTTTAATATTGTACAAGTATGAACTTTTTTTTTTTCATACTGTTGGGACATGGAAGGTTTTCAGAGAGTTTAAGGGGTCTTGGTTTTACCAAGGTTGAGAACCACTGGCAAAGTCAATAGAACTGTCAAAAAGATGTCATAATGCCCAGAACATACCCAACATGCATTAGCATTAGAGACTCTAGATGCTGGAGAGTTATAGAGCTCAGGATGGCTCAGGATGTCTTGGCAGGAAACAATAGCTGGATGGACAAAGTGCTTTGAAAATCAGGCCAATCAGTGTTCTGTCAACATTCAATAGTGAAACATAATGGGCTTTATTCACAAAGGGGTATCCGAGTATGCGGTAAGACACCACACAGCATTTTTCAAGAAGTTTTTGGCATTCACTAAAAAACTTGACTAAAATACCGCATGATTTATTTTTTGTATTTTTTTAGTAAAAACATGCAGTAATTTATTGCCTGGTGGTAGCTGGCATATTTATTAACATTAATAAATAGGCATTGTAAAGGACCGCGTGGACAACGTGGTTGTTAAGGAGTGGATGACTGCCATGTCCTTAGCAATGGATGAGTCATCAGAGTCATCATTTGTGTCTGGTATGGATTTTGAAGGGAACCCCCCATGCCAAAATCCATACCAGACCTTTATCAGAGCATGCAGCCCAACATGTAAGGAAAGGGAGGGGACAAGCCTTCGAAGGGCCTGGTATGGATTTGGGGGGACCGCACGCCTTTGTTTTACTGATTTTTTATTTGCCGACAATTGTTTTTGTTTTTTTATCTCAGCTGTCAACGGGGAACCCCACTGACAGCTGATGACTCATCGGTTGTCAAGGATGGGGCAGCCACCTGCTTCTTAACAACTAGGTTGTTTACTGGTTATTAAGGATGCTGGCAGCTTCCGCTTCCTTAAAGATCACATGCTGGGACCACTACTTATTTACCGCATGCATGAAATTTTTTTCTGTGAACCGACTTTCACTCCTGTTTTATGGTAAATAGCACATAAAAAACACCAAAATATTGCATGCAATTTTGTTCTGTGAATGGAGCCACATAATGTGCCTGCTGTGAGAAACACATCTTTTCTCCCATTTTATTAAATATTATTTTTCCATTTTTCTGACAAATAAAAAATCCTTCTTTCTTCCTTATGTGTGTGTGTGTGATTGTAAAGCTACACTGTGTGGTTGATTTACTAAAACTGAAGAGTGCAAATCTGGCGCAGCTCTAAATAGAAACCAATCAGCTTCCAGGTTTTATTCCCAAGGCTTAATTGAACAAGCTGAGGTTAGAAGCTGATTGACTACCATGCACAGCTGCACCAGATTTTGCACTCTCCAGTTTTAGTAAATGAATCCCCTGTTTTTTTTTATCACACTGCACCATTTTTATATCCGACGCAGCATTTTTTTTTTTTTTTCAAAGAAATGCCAGCCTCTCTATGCACCATCTGTCCCCATTTCCCTTACCTACTGCATAGGTCAAAAAATTTAAATTACAAATACTGTCTCTGAAATACCTGGGCATTGATTTACCTCCGGCACTTTTGTCCTTTAACTGCTTTCCTCATTAAAGTGCATTAGAGATGATTTAATTTCCTTACAAAGAATCTGAAAAGGTTTTCTGTTATCCAGGTTATGGGATTATTTTCATTTAAATCCTTTATGGGTAATCCAATCAAGTTTTGAAATATCACATTAATATTCTATGCATACCACCTACATACCTACCAGAGAATATGGCTAATTCTCTGGGTAGCTGAAAAACTCCGATCAAGTATGTACTTTTCTGAACCGAAATCTGGAAAAGGTACTTTGATGAAAGCTGAAAGAATTGCTCTCTACAGCATATGGATTTATTTAAAGCTGGACATCAGGGAAACAGCTAAACACACAGTAGAAACATAAAGAATACAGTTTTACAGAATTACACAGCCTTGCTAGACGGTACATCTAGGTTAGTAACCGGGGGGAGCCATTCCCTCTGGGAGAACACAGTGATTCATGCTAGCGGCTATACAACTGCTAGCAATAAACGCATGCATAATTTGATGGGCTGGTTGCAGCCAAGTTGATTGATCAATCAACTTGGTTACATTCAGCCTGCACATACATGTTTCAAATATCAGCCAGTTCCTGCTGAACCGGCCGAGACTCAAACCATCTATGGTCGGCTTATGTGTTGAAATACAGAGGAAAAAAAGTCAACTCTTAACATATTCTGGATTCATTCAAATTTACTGTGTGTACATGTATATATGTATATGTAGATGAGGAATATAGGCTAAACCCTAAACTGTAAGATATTAAATATGCAGCAAATATGAACTTGAAGGTTTTGTACACTTACATTTTTTCATTTGTTTTAACACCTTCCTGGCACTTTTTATTCACATGTAACAATCAGTTGTTTTTTTTTTTTTTGCTCAAAAATTACTTAGAACCCCCAAACATTATATTTTTTCAAAAAAGCAATTAAAGCAGAGGTCCTAGAGAATGAATTGGTGGGTTTTGCAATTTTGTATGTCATGTGGTATTTGCGCAGCTGTTTTTCAAGCACAATTTATTTTATTTTTTTTAAAGAATACACTTTTTTTAATTCTAATGCAAAGAAACACAATACATAAGCCAACTTTTGTTGCAAAATATAAAAGATGATGTTATGATGACTAAACAGATAACAAACATGTCCCGCTCTAGAATTGAGCATGCCCATGCAGTGGTGGCAAACTACATAAATTTTACTATACATAGGTGATGCTTTAACCTCCCTGGCGGTATGATTATGTCAGGAATTACATACCAAAAGCGGTACAATTCTTTTCATGGAAATTTGGCGTTATGTATTATAGGCCTACAATTCTTAGTAATTACTGACTTAAACCTGACCAAAACAAGACTCTAGTAGACATCCCAGATGTGATAAATTTGAAACACAAACACGTGAATTATAATCGAATCAATAATATTATTTTATTATTTAATATATAATATATATAATAAAATTATATTATTGATTAGATTATAATTCATGCATTATATATTATATATAGATATATGTGTGTGTGCACATATATATATATATATATATATATATATACATATATATATGCATACATATATATATATATATGCATGCATATATATATATATATATATATATATATATATATATATGCATGCATATATATATATATATATATATATATATATATATATATGCATGCATATATATATATATATATATATATATATATATATATATATATATATGCATATATATATATATATATATATATATATAATATAAAATGTGTTTTGTGTTTTGTGCAACGTTTTTTTTTTTGAATTTCCCTCCCTAGTTCCGCTCCCATGCAGTATTGCTGCTGCAGGGAACGGAACTAGGAAGTGATCAGAGCGACGGAGACCGACGGAGGAGCGGCGGGGATCTCGGCTGGCGGTCACAGCAATGAGAGATCATCGCTGGATCGCCAGGATAAGGTAAGAGAACACCGCTGCGCTCTCTGCAATCCACCCCGAGCGTGACTCGGGGTTACCGCTCCTGATATGAAAAATCAACCCCGAGTCACGCTCGGGATTACCGCTAAGGAGGTTAAAAGCCTTTACAAGTTACCAATTTATAAAGACAAAAATAACTCTGTGCTGGGGAAGATTTTAACACATAAAAGCAGCCTACACCAAAATATGTGATGCCAAATTTGTACATAAATAAATCAAATACTGTAGTGTGGTGCTGAATCAATACAATATAATAGAAAATATACAACACATGATGTGCATGAAACTATATCAATAAAAAATCTCAATTCATAAAGTAAAAAAATATTAAATGAATGCAAATTTACATTTCCATTAAAAATCACCAACATAATAAATTTAGTGAAATGAAACCTCAGTAATCAAATCCTAAAAACAAATAAAAAGTCCCAATTCATGAAATAAATAACCTAGAAAATGGGTAATTCATGTGCATTATCCAAAAAAAAAAAAAAAAAAACAGGGTGTGTAGTCCATATCTAAGTGCAAATAAATGCCGCTCCTATACAATAAGTATAAGTAATCCAAGAAAAAAATTGTTGATACATCTAGTACTGATCACTAAGGATGATCGAACTTTTGAAAAGTTCGGTTCGACCAGAACACCCGAATTTTCCAAAAGTTCGGCCCGGATTTCAGAACCCCATTGAAATCAATGGGACCCGAACTTCGGTAATCAAAAAACACCATTTTGAAGCCCTAAAACCCAATAAATGCCCCTAAAAAGTGCCTAGGGTTCTGGGTCATGCCCCATTAACTATTAATCACACAAAAAAAAGTTCTTAAAAATTGTCATTTTTATAAAAAAAGCCAATTATTGAAAAAATTAAAAAAAAAAAGGAGAGATTTTTTGATTTTTACTTTGGATTTAGTATCTGGGGGGTCTAAAAGGTGTGCATGTGAAGTTTCAGCTCTGTAGCATGTCCAGAACCATGAAAAAAAAAAAGATAATTTTTCAGTAGAACAGGGATGTGGGTCGGGACCCTCCTTTAACTTTAACACCTATATTATCTTTTTTCTGGTTCTGGACATGCTACAGAGCTGAAACTTCACAGGTACACCTTTTAGACCCCCCAGACACAAAATCACACAAAAAAAGTTCTTAAAAATTGTCATTTTTGATAAAAAAAAGCCAATTATTGAAAAATAAAAAATAAAAAAAAGAGATTTTTTGATTTTTACTTTGGATTTAGTATCTGGGGGTCTAAAAGGTGTGCATGTGAAGTTTCAGCTCTGTAGCATGTCCAGAACCATGAAAAAAAAAAAGATAATTTTTCAGTAGAACAGGGATGTGGGTCGGGACCCTCCTTTAACTTTAACACCTATATTATCTTTTTTCTGGTTCTGGACATGCTACAGAGCTGAAACTTCACAGGTACACCTTTTAGACCCCCCAGACACAAAATCACACAAAAAAAGTTCTTAAAAATTGTCATTTTTGATAAAAAAAGCCAATTATTGAAAAAAAAGAGATTTTTTGATTTTTACTTTGGATTTAGTATCTGGGGGTCTAAAAGGTGTGCATGTGAAGTTTCAGCTCTGTAGCATGTCCAGAACCATAAAAAAAAGATTGTTTGTATTAGAAAACTTTCTGACAGGGGGTTTGCTTCGCTGCTGTAACACCTTGCCGGTTTAATAGAAGGGGATTCTTTGCAGTCAGGAAAAACATCTGAACTTGTGTATAGTGGTACTGTGCACAAGTTCTGATGTTTTGCCTGCCTCCAAAAACCCCCAAAAAATGCCAGCAAAAACACACCTGGGCATTTTTTTTTTACGCCAGTGTTTTTTTGGCATTTTTTGGGGTTCTTTTGAGGCAGGCAAAACATCTGAACTTGTGTATAGTGGTACTGTGCACAAGTTCTGATGTTTTGCCTGCCTCCAAAAACCCCCAAAAAATGCCAGCAAAAACACACCTGGGCATTTTTTTTTGACGCCAGTGTTTTTTTTGGCATTTTTTGGGGTTCTTTTGAGGCAGGCAAAACATCTGAACTTGTGTATAGTGGTACTGTGCACAAGTTCAGATGTTTTGCCTGCCTCCAAAACCCCCCAAAAAATGCCAGCAAAAACACACCTGGGCATTTTTTTTTTTGACGCTAGCGTTTTTTTGGCATTTTTTTGGGTTCTTTTGAGGCAGGCAAAACATCTGAACATGTGAATAGGGGGTATATAGACATACGATCCTACATAGCAGGATCGTATGATCTCTGCTGTTACACCAGGGAGAATGACAGGCGGCTTTGTTTACATTAGCCGCCTGCCTTTCTCCCTCTCCAGCGGGAGATTGCGGGTGGCCGGCGGACATCATTGCCTAGGAGGGGCTGACTGCCGCAGTAAATGTACTTGCGGCGGTCGGCAAGTGGTTAACATCTAACAAAAACACTTGTAATCTGCCAAAAAAGAGGTTCATGTGCTTTTTTGAGCTTCAGGTTTTTTGCTTCATGCGACAAAACGCTCATGTGTAAACAGGAGCCATTGAAATGAATGGGATTTTGCTTGTTGGGCGTTTTGAGACTTCAGAGATGAGCGTTTTATGAGCTGAAAAATAAAAGGTGCAGGTATGAAGGTTTACATTGCCTTTAAACAAATGGAAAGTATCAAATATGATCGGCCTTTATAGGGAGTGACTAATAAAATTAATAATTCACTATTTCAAAATAATTTGAACCTACATATTAATCCAGCTGGCAAAAGTGCTTCATGGAGAATCTACCTCTGGCAGCGAACAATTGGCACATTATTCACTACTATATGAAGAGGTATCTTTGAAAGGTTGTAGACGGGACCCATTTTTTTTTTTTTTATGTGCCTGATACTAAATTCAAGCATGTTACTACATGTTCTGCTTTCGCACCACAAGCAGACTTATTTATAGACTGCTAGATTGTGTGATTTGCACTGCATTAAGCAAGTCATTATGAATTCTAGTTATGCACTTCTATTATCTTCCTGCCCAGACTTGCCATGAAGCTTTAACATTCAGTCTGTCACACATATACAATGTGTAAACTAATTGCAAGTATAAAATATGCAGAGAAACTGCAAATGCTACTGATTTGCAGAGCAGCTTCCCTTTGAACATTGTGCATCTTTTGTACAGATTTATTAGTGGATGATTATTCTATAGGTGTGTATAGTGTAGGTTGGGAGGCACTTTAACACTTAACCCTGGTGGTGTGAAGCTGGTTACCAGGTTATCAAGGCTGAACTTCAGGCACAACAAAATGTATTTAAATATTTTCCTCAGTAGCCATGTGCCTCTGTGTGCCTTTGCAACCCTTGTAATTGCTTTGTAAAAGTAGCAGTGAGAGCATCACCGTGATATACAAAGAACAGCTAGTTGAGCTATGCAAAGAGCAGAGCTGTACGAGGGGCTCGGCAGGTCCACCCACTACAGGCTGTCTGCAGAAAAACTACAGAACGGGGGGGGCGGTTACAAGACCAGTCATCTCCACAGGTAGAGAGAGCAACAGTGACTGGTCTTCACTACAAGAGACTCCTGCATAGAAGCAAAGTTTCACATAGCAATACTGCAAAGTTTGGGAAAAAATACGGGAAGCACACTGAGATTTAAAATAGAACTATAGGCATTTTTTTTTTTTTTCGATAGAGCAAGGGATGGTTATAACACCTGTTATAATCTATGTCCCATTGCGGAGTTTTCCTTTCACTTCCTGTTCCATAGCCAAACAGGAAGTGAGAGGAAATTTCTGCAAATGAAGGGAATTCCATGGGGACCCCCAGGTCACCAGAACTAGCATCCCCATTGGAAGATTTCCCCGCTATTACTTTTCTGGGGACAACCCAAAATGTGAGGTTTTTCTTTTACTTTCACTTTCAATGATAATGGTAAACAGGACAATTAGAGAGGTTGAATCTTCTTAATGGGGGCACAGACAGCAATAAAAACTGACAGGTGTTCTAATCTATCTCTGCTCTGCCCAAAAAAAAAATAAAAAAAATTTGCCTTTAGTTTTACTTTAACCGGTTCTGGACCAAGCCAATTTCTGACACATGTTATTTACAAGGTAAAATCTGTATTTTTAGCTAGAAAATTACTTAGAACCCCCAAACATTATATATATATATATATATATATATATATATATATATATATATATATATTAGCAAAGACTCTGGAGAATAAAATGGCAGTCGTTGCAAGATTTTTTGTCACGCGATATATGCGCAGCGGTCTTTCAAACGCCATTTTTAAAAAAATAAATAAATACATTTCACTGCATTTAAAAAAAAATAATTAAACAGTAAAGTTAGTCCATTTTTTGTATATTGTTGAAGACAATGTCACGCTGAATAAATAGATACCTAACATGTTACGATTTAAAATTGTGCACACCCGCGTAATGGCAAAAAAATACGGTCAATAAAAATCTCCATAGGCGGCAATTTAAAAATGTTTTAACGGTTTCCAGTTTAGAGTGACAGAGTAGCTCTTTCTTTAGGATTATTGCTCTCGCTCTGGCAATCGCGGTGATACCTCCCATGTGTGGATTGAACAGTACTTTCATTTGCGGGCACGACTTACGTATGCGTTTTCTTTCATGCTATATAGTGATGGGGGCGTTTTAAAATGTTTTTTTCCTATTTATTTTATTTAAGTTTTTAATTTTAGCACAGTTTTTTAAAAAAATTAAAAAATCTGATCACTTTTATTGCTGTCACAAGCAATGTAAACAATGTAAGCAATGTAAACATCCCTTGTGACAGCAATAGGCAGTGACAGGTACTCTTTATGTAGGGATCGGGGGTCTAAGGTACTCTTTATGGAGGGATCGGGGGTCTAAAAGACCCTCCCGCTCGCTGGGACAATATCTGCTTAGTTCAATCTTTAATCTGCTTTAGGCCTCTTGCGCACTGCAGCTTGAAAAAGCTCAGTACAGCTTTTTTTTTCTTTTTACTAAGCTAAAATCCAGCCCAATAATTGTAATGTGACTATGCACACAGGCACGAAAACAAGTGCCGTGTATTCTTCAGTTAAAAAAACAATAGAAAAATCTGCTTTTTTGGTCAGTAATTTACACCTCATGCGTGCAAATGCAAGCAAATACGCACAAATGCACACAAATGTGCGCAAATGGCCATTTACATATGGTGCAGAACAAGAACATGAGAATAAGTTTTATTTTAGTTCACAAATGCATATATGCAAAAATGCGCATTAAATTGCTCAAATACAAAAAAAAGGTCTGAAAAAGTAGATGCTCAAACAGGAGTATCATGTGCAAGAGGCCTTTTTTTGTCTTTCCTAGTTCATCACCAGGTTTCAGTGCAATGTCGACATATCATTGTGGTTGGAAGGGCCAACAGGCTTTTGTACATATCTTCCTGAAAACAGGAAGCTGTGGTAACACCCACCTGTGATGCTAAGCCTCCATAATTGAAAGAGCTGAGATCCAATTAATATGAAAGGAGAAGGCTAGGCGGTTCGCCTGGGGAGCAAAGAGATAGATGATACTGGAAAGAGAGGAGCCTAAAGGCCCGTACACACGAGTTTAAATTTGGCTGGGAATTTTCGTCCGACGACCGATCTGCCGATTTTCGGCTTGTTAGTATGATGCTTCCAACAACCGACTCCGACTTTTCGGCCGAAAAAATCCTGGTGTGCAGGCTATAAAATTTTTGTCGACCATCAAAACACATCCGATTTTCGTCTCATTAGTACAGATTTCGATGGGGAAAAATCTTATGAGGAAGACTGGGCATGCTCAGAGATGAAAGAACACAAAGAAAGCAATCCAACACATGACATCACTTCTGAAGTAGAATTCTGTCGTGCGGGAAAATTCGTGTGCAGTCTAGAGCCCATTCCAACCAACAGACACGACTCTGGACAAAAGACGGACGACCGGTCGGCGGAAATTCGTTGCGTGTGTACGAGACTTTAACAATTGTGCAAGACAGAAGATAAGGCTGGAGTTCAGGCTCCTTGATCTATAGCAGGGGTCTCCAAACTTTCTAAACAAAGGGCCATTTTTCTGTCCTTCGGAATTTAAGAGGGCCAGAATGACCAGTGGAAGTAGAAAAGGTCCCAAAGTCAGTGGGAAAAAATAAGGCACAACAATTGTTTGTTTCAGTGAGGGTAATTGCACCCCATTTTTGGTGTAAGTGGGAGGAATTGTGCCCATCATTGGTGTTATTGGGAGAGCATATTGTTGTTGTACCTTGTTGTTGTGATGTCTGCTCAGTCTCCCAGAGAGCAAGCAATTTTATGCTGCAAATCTGCAAATGACTTGCTAAGCTATTGCTAGACTTACCAGGCTTCACACGTTTGTGCAAAATTGCAGCAAGTCCGCAGTGCATGACTCCAGATCAACTTCCTTTGCAAACATTCTGCAACTCTGCTGCAAGTTCTGGTTCAGTTATGTTGTGCAGTAGTCATCCCACCATAGGGGTCACTGTGGCTGAATTTTCATGCTGTAGACTTGCAGAGCTGTAGAATCACCACTGCAACTTTGCTCTTGTTAGATACTTGCCACGCAGATTTGCTACAAATTGGAAAAGTGTCAACTAGAACTTGTGTACATATTGCCAGTGAAAATGTGCAGCAAGTTAAAAGACTTACAATTCAACACTGCCACACATTGGAGGAAAGTTATCCTTGCTACCTGGGCTTGTATTTATTATACTCCTTATCCTTTTACACTAAAATTTTGTATTTCTGTATGTTTTCAGGACATCGTTTAGTTTAATTTAAGCCTGTTATAAATATGGATAGTCTCTTCTATTTTCTACCAAGCAGGGCCCCTGATAAGGCAGTACAACTGGTCCTGCTGTACTGAGCCCAGAACTCATCAGCTAAACAGGGGGGCCCAGGGAAACGTTATTGTTAATTTCTGCCTAAATTCATAAATGGATTTTACTAGACCACACCCCAGCTCCTACTTGCTTACCAGGGTTTAAATTACATTTCCCATTGGGCCCTATCAGGTCAACAAAGGGGCCCAGGAGGTGGGACTTTTTTTTTTTTTTTTTTCAGTTTTTGCGGCATAGGAAGTCAGTGCCGCTGTATTTCTGCACCCTAGGGGGGTGGGTGGGGTGTAGACAGGGCCTCATAAGGAAGGCTGTATGGGGCCCCACGATTTCTAACAGTAGCCTTGCTACCAATTAAAGTACATGTAGGTGTGTTCACTATTCAAATTTAAAATTTGATAAGGAACATATTTCAATTACTGGACTTCTTCTGAAGTCTTGTGATCCACATACCATTGTTTACCTCTTTGGATTTGCATACCAATTATAGGATTTTTGATTGCTAACATTCAAGCTGAGAACCACTAGTTTTATTTTAAACTGCTGATAATTAGTGTGACATCAGTAATCAATGCAGCCAAATTTAGAAGTTGCTGAAAGCATAGAAATTCCACTATTTTGGTATAGATGCATGACAAAGGACTTCCATTGAGGAACTGTGTTTAGTTTAACCTGTTGCCGACCGCCGCACGACTATTTACGTGAGCAGTCAGCCCCTCAAAGGCAAAGCGACGTAGGTCTGCGTCGCTAGCCTGTGAGGCTCTAGGGAGCGAGCACGCGCCGCCGGAAGGCGCGCTCCCGCTCCCACTCGCTCACAAACCCCCCGCGCGTGTGCCCGGCGGACATCGGGTTCGTCCGATCGTCCGTTAGAGCGGAAGAAAGGCAGGCGGCTAATGTAAACACAGCCGTCTGTCATTCTCCCCTGTGTAAGAATGGAGATCATACGGTTCTACTATGTAGGACTGTTGATCTCTGTTCTTACACCAGTAGCCACAGTCAATCACAGTTAGAAACACGCCCCAAGGACACACTTAACCCCTCCCTCTCCAATAAAGTTAACCCCTTCCCTCCCAGTGTCATTTTTAAAGTAACAGTGCATATGTATAGCACTGATTACTGTAGTAATGTCACTGGTAACCCCAAAAGTGTCAAAAATGTCAGTCAAGGGTCCGATCTGTCCGCCGCAATGTGGCAGTCCCGCAAAAAAAATCGCAGATCGCCGCCATTACTCGTTAAATAAAAAAACAACAAAAATGACAAAAATCTTTTTAGTAAACGCAATGACTTTTGCACAAACCAATCAAAATACGCTTTTTGCGATTTTTTTTACAAAACATATGTAGCAGAAAACAAATTGGCCTAAAATGTTAAAAAAAATTTGATTTTTACATTTTTTTGGGGGAATTTCATATAAAAAATGTGAAAAATATTGTTATTTTTGCAAAATTGACGCTCTTTTTTTGTTTATAGCGCATGATCAAAAAATCGCACAGGTGATCAAATACCACCAAAAGAAAGCTCTGTTTGTGGGAAAAAAAGGACGTGAAATTCATTTAGGTACAGTGTCGCATGACCGCGCAATCGTCCGTTAAAGCAACGCAGTGCCGAATCACAAAATAGGCCCTGGTCAGGAAGGGGGTAAAATCTTCCGGGGCTTAAGTGGTTAAAAGTTTTTTTTGTTTTTTAAAATAGAACTGCAGACAGGCAATAGGCATTCAACTTTTTTAATATTAATCAAGTATTTAGATACGTTGCAGCCACTGTGGATCAATTCATCCTCACAATTTCACAATAGAAGCAGTGAAGGTGTTCATGCCAATGGTGCCTCCCTTCTTTCTGTGTACCTGCTCTTTGTTTATATTAGATTAAAGGGCTATCAAGCAGCCAAGTTACAGCGGGCAGAGAAAGTCACAACATTTCAAACCAATAAGGGCCTGTCCAAATATATGCAACGTGGGAATGTGTGCAATATTGCACGCATTCTAGCAGTGCATTAAAAAGTGCTATGTTCTGGCAGGTGCGCTGTGGTGCCATTCATTCTTAATGGCTTCCCAAACGAACCAGCCAGCACATGCCCTCCATATCACACCACAGCACATGGTAACTTATTGCCATGCAGTTCAGTGTGATATTTGAAAAAAGAAAAAAAAAAAGTTCCTACACATATTTGTCATGTGTGGTGCAGCCAATTGAAACAAGTGGGTTGGCCTAAACATGGCATATCTAAATGTGCAAAAATGCACACACATCGTCGCACCTGCAAGGTGTGAAAGGAACCTAAAGTAGAACTGATATTGTTTGTTTAGGCTAAGAGGGTACAGATGTTAACATATTCCCTGGCTACCTGGCTAAATGTCCTTCACGCAGCCTCCTCTTACCTTCTACCCTTCTAAGATGAGAACAAACAATGTGAGTAAGGAAAATGCTCATGCCACACCTTAGGTATATAGTTTTATGGACTACGAAGAATTCTTTTTTTTTTCTTTTAGTTAAACCCATTATTCATTTTTATCATCGCTTTTCCATTATAGTAGCATTTAAAAATAACAAATGCACATGAATGAGAAGTTGACAGCCACCTTCTCCGATATGCACAACAAATTTCTTTGAGTTTGGCAACCGTGGATTATATATACTGTAGAGAGGCGACCCCGTGTCACTGTGTGTGTTAGCAATCTATGCCTGGTTTTGATTAAGACAGGCCTGCTGATTGCACACCTGTGGGCTGGGTTCATATTTTTTCCAGGGTTAGCAATCAGGGCTCCCAGTTGAAGACAGCTGCACCCAGGCAGACAGGAGGTCTGGCCCAGGAGTCAGGAGGACTCCAACCGACAGACACAAAGTCTGTGTATGGGAGTCAGGAGGACTCCCAACTTCCCAGAGAGAGAGAGAGGCCGCAGTTGGCAGCCAGAGCGTACAGGTCTGCAGGAGGCAGATGTATTCCACAACAGTACAGTATGAAGCTGATCCCAAGGGATCTACAAGGGAGCTTGACCAAAGGATACTTGTGTTGGTCTGAGGATCAGACCTAAAGCCTAGGCGTGAGGCCTAAAGCAGCCGTGTGGCATGTGAGTAAGCCAGGAGGCTGAATTAAGCATATTCAGTAATGGTGGAGCCCCAAGAGAGGGAAATTGCTGGGGTTTTTGTGAACTTTCTGCTCTTTAAATAAAAATGGGCTGCCATGCCCTTAAAAAAATGCAGTCTGGACTGACACTACTTCTTCAAATCGCATGCACCACTTGAGAATAATCACCCCGAATCGTTACAATACCCTGCCCTCTCGGTTTGACAGCACGCTTCTTTCGATTTAACGCTCCTTCGGTGCACACCCCATATACTCTTTCTCCTATGAGGTTTCCCTTCCTTTTCCTTATTTTCCTTTTTCTTTTGTTTTCTGTTCGTAATGCCTCATGCATTAAGTTCATGTGTCTATCAGGCCACAAGGTATTGCTCTGGTTGGGATGGCTATATTGATAACTTTTTGTTTTTTTATATTATTTTTATGTTTATATCGGGAGACTCTTGATTACAAAAAACTTTTGTTTAGATATGTTAGGTTCTTTGCATGGACATTCTTGTTTGCAGGTATCATATGATGGCGTAGGATACCTCAGAAAGCTACTTTTGGACTTCCTTTTTTTCTTTGTTAACTGGGACGTCACGCATGAAACATGCATCATTTTCTTCCATATGTGTTCTTTTTACTATTATTTATTTTTTGCTTTATGTTTGTTTCAAAACACAACGTAACTATTTTAACTGCGGACCTGATATGTTCAATTGAATAATAATAAATCCTTTTGTAAAAGAAAAATAACAAATGCAATTAGTTATAGACTGGATGAATGATCCTGTGCAGTAAAAAACTTGACAGTTACATAGTCAATTTTGAAATGGCCTATATATCAAACCAAAAAGAGGTACAACCAAGGAGGAGGAAATAGGGAAAGTGGGATTGCTTTCCAAAAGATGGGCAGGCCTTTCAATAAGTGACAGCTGGGAGCTGTCTAATCCACCTCCAGCTTGGCAGTGTACTTTCCAATGGAGCCACGGGAAGTGACTTCACCTCTTTAAAACTAGAACAAAACTAGAACTTTGTTCTAAATAAAAGTTATTTCATGCATATGTGAAGGTGACTCTAGAATTATAGGAATTATTCTGTTGCCACATATAGCCAAGTTTAATTATTTGTTGTGACTACTACACAGAAAAACAATTATTGTGCTAAGTGTAGTAAAGATGTTTTCATAGTCAATCGTTTTGCTACTTGAAAAGCAATTGACAATGCAGTTTTAACAATCTGCTTTTGACAAAGAACAGCACATGGAAAAAATAATGGTGGGTATTCAAAGTATATACAGTAGTATAATGCAAAAAAAAATTTTTTACAAATAAACACGTTTCAAATCAACCCTGAAATCCTATATTTAATGTGCTGCTTTTCTATTTGTACATCCTCCAAAAACAGATTAGTATGTGTGTTTAAGCAATCTATGTGCTGGAAGAGTACATCTTGTAATTAAAATTAACCTCGTGCTCTATTATATTGTTTTTATTCAATTGGAAATTATAAAGATGATGTATTCAAGTATTCGCACAATTTTTCTTTTTCTCTAGTAAACTAGAATGCACACAGGGCAGGTAATGCTTGAGTGGGGCACTGCATGCAGAATTACTGATAGTTGCATGGCAACAAGCAGAGACTTCCATTGAGTGGCCATGGAGGTCCAAATGGATTAACACCTTTTGCCTGGATACTACAGGAATGTTCAGTCATCACTAACTGTGGTTGACCATGGTTCATCATAGCAGTGTAGGTAATAAAACAGCATAAAATATGTAAAGGTCCACTAATAAAATGAAGGATGCTGTTAATCCAATTAACTTGCAAATGATCTTGTTGCACCAAGCCACCTTAACCTCCCTCTGCTGGCCAAACTATACATCTTTATATTCAGTACCACAGCAAAATATGGCATTATGCACTTGTAAAATGTCAAATTCCTATAAAAATTACTTTAGCATGAACAGTGGCAGCATCCGTATACATTGCTTTACCTTAACAATAATGCTATGACTAAGTTGTTAACCAAATATATGTTTTAAAATTTTAAGGCTTTTATTTGGTACACTGTGTTAATGAATAGCCCGCCCTAATTTTTTGCAATATAGTCTAATAAAAAATTTGTTTTTAATGTTTAAAGGATTTTTTAAATTAATAAATATGTATTAATACTGAAATTGTATCTTCCAGTTGCAGTATTAAATAAAGGCAAACTGCCATCCTCAGATTGCAGTGGCATCTGCAGGCTAAAGAGATTTGTTTGTAAACAACCCTACAATCTGAATGTGATTACCATGATTGGCTATCACTGTACACATATGTTTGGGAACCCTGATGATTGGTTCCTGATCCCTAGGGGAAACCCAGAGCTGCTGCAGTCAGCAATGGATCAGATGCAGACTAGGAATCTGCCCAGTTTTGCTGTTTTTCTATTATAAGTGTTTACTGACATATGTACACAATAAGCTAGCATAAGTTGTGTATCGTGCAGTGCATCATAGACACATAGAGTATAGGACAATAGTCAGAGGGGAAAGAGGGGTGAAGTCTTAGGAAAGAAGGGGGAGGGTTGCCTAATCTAAAGTGGTGTTTACCCTGACCTGTTAGGCTCATATGCCTTGTTAATACACATTGTTATGCCTCTTTGCAGTCTTGAAATGAAAAAAATTAGAATATTAGTCAAGAACCCAATGTTGCACAAAGGCATACTAGAGCATCAGTGAGTAAGTAGTCAAGGAGGGTCAAAGTGGTTATTCTAGATGAGCGATTAGATGTCCCGTAGGCAGACTAGGGGAAGAAAGAAGACAGAAATTGGAAGAGAAGAAGAGGAAAATAGAATAAAAAGGGGGGGGGTGTGATGTGAGTAAAGGTGGGGAGGTGTGTTCTAAGGTACCAGGGAAGGGGTTGATAGGGTGATTTAAGATACTTGAGGAAGATGATGGAAACCCCCTAATACGTTAATTTGTGTGTCTGAGTTGAGGGCATATAGCCCTATTGTGTTAAGTTTGGAGGATTCAATGCGGGTGACATAATCTGTTTATATGCTGCTATGGTATTATAATGGAGCCAGCCAGATTTTCCTGTGTTTATCCAGTCTGTCCTGTGCTGTATGTAAATATTACAATTTCTGTGATGTTTTTCATTTTTGTAAACCACTCCCAAGTTTGGTGGTTGCGTTTATGAAGACACAATATTTTTTTGCAAAATTGTATAACAGAAAAAAAAGAAAATGTGTTTTATTTTTAAACTTTTTGGTATTTTTTTTTTGTTTCTACAGTATATAAAAAATAAAAAAGTGGTGAATAAATACTACCAAAAGTAAGCTCTATCTATCACAAAAAATGCTAAAAATATAATTTGGGTACAGTGTTACATGAAAAATTGTCATTCAAAGTGTGACAGCGCTGAAATCTGAAAATTGGCTAAAAAGACTGCTTAAGATAAGACTGCAAAGTGCACAAGACACAGAATAGCACTAGAATTCAGGGGCAGTTTTTTTTTTTTTTCTTTTAAGGCAATGTTAAAATGCTTTTAATGGTGTATATACCATACCAAAAAGGAACAAAAAATAGATGTCTGATGTTATGGCATTTTAAATGCAATCTTATCCCAACACTGAATTGACTTCCAATACCTGCACTGTCACCTCTAAGCCCTGGTTCACACCAGTGCGACTTGTCATGCGACTGGACAGTTCAAAGTCGTATGACATATCGGACCCTATTTTTGGTAATGGAACCGTTTAAATTGCTGCAACTCAAGTTGCAGCAAATTTGAAAACAGTTCCTGTCCTATTTCTGTGCAATTTCAATGTGACTTGCATTGACATGTTAAATAAAGGTGCACAGATGTCAACAAGCTGCACATAAAATCACACTGATAGTCAGCTTTGAAGTCATGCTGAAGTAGCCCAACTTGGTGTAAACAAGGGCTAAAACCTCCCTCTTCTGTACATCTTCAGTATCTTGTGCCTAGAGTCAAACATGTAGAATAAAAGCTCTAGAACAAGTGGTAAAAATCTGTGGTTTTCACTGCTGATGCACTAATGTTTAACCACTTAAGCCCCGGAGGATTTGGCTGCTTAAAGACCAGGCCCTATTTTTGCGATTCGGCACTGCGTGAATTTAACGGACAATTGCCGGGTCGTGCGACACTGTACCCAAATGAAATTGACGTCCTTTTTTTTCCCACAAACATAGCTTTCTTTTGGTGGTATTTGATCACCTGCGCGATTTTTATTTTTGCGCTATAAACAAAAAAAAGAGCGATAATTTTGAAAAAATAACAATATTTTTCACATTTTTTTATATGAAATTCTCCAAAAAAAAAAACTGTAAAAATCTAAATTTTTTAACATTTTAGGCCAATTTGTTTTCTGCTACATATTTTTGGTAAAAAAAATTGCAATAAGCGTATTTTGATTGGTTTGCGCAAAAGTTATTGCGTTTACTAACTACGGGAAAGACTTATGTCATTTTTTATTGTTTTTTTTTTTTAACTAGTAATGGCAGTGATCTGTGATTTTTTTTTTTTTTTTGCGGGACTGCGACATTGCGGCGGACAGATCGGACCCCTGACTGACATGTTTGAGACTTTTGGGAGTACCAGTGACATTACTACAGTAATCAGTGCTATAAATATCCACTGTTACTGTAAAAATGACACTGGCAGGGAAGGGGTTAACTTTATTGGTAATCAGTGGGTTAAATGTATCCCTAGGGGTGTGATTCTAACTGTAGGGGGGGCATGGCTTGTTATGTAACCACAGAGACATACGATCCTACATAGCAGGATCATATAGTCTCTGCACTTACATTAGGGAGAATGACAGACGGCTGTGTTTACATCAGCCGTCTGCCTTTCTCCCTCTCCTGCGGGAGATCGTGAGTGACCGGCGATCACTGTGAACGAGCGGGGGTGGGAGTACGCCTCTGGCGGCGGGGGCTCGCCCCCTACAGGCTCCTGGGCGAGCGACATAGCCCTACGTTGGTTTGCCCAGGAGCAGCTGACTGCCGCAGTAAATAGTCGTGTGGCGGTCGGCAAGTGGTTAAGGCCGGTCATAGACGGTTCGAATCTCGGCCGGTTCAGCTCCACCCCCTAGGAGCAGACAACTGCGCGGCAGGAGGGATGCCCCTGTCAGCACTGCCTGTGTTGATGGTGGAATCGTGCAAATTCTTTCCCTACAACTGGTGGTTGCCAGAAAGAAATGTCCTGCCTAAAGCTGGCTACACATTATACAATTTTTTTGTTAAATATCCTTTAGATTCACCTTCAACTATGTAGTGCAAGAGCCTTCCTGATTGCATACAATTTGAAAGTCAAAATTAATTTAAATAATGCCGCGCAATATAAAGTGCTTCAAGAACATATATGTATGTATATGTGCAAAATATAATCAATATGTGTAAAAAGTATTAAATTATATAAAAAGCATTCAATATTATGTATAACAATAAAATATGCAATAAAAGGTGCCTACAATAATTTCAGTGACAAGTAAAGTGCATTCAATCTTTCTATGGTGACAATAAAAAATATAAAGTGCATTCAATGTTTGTAGTGATATTCAATCATCAAATATAAAGTGCATAATGGGCCTATATAATCAACAGTGAGTGATTATATAAAATTAATATTCATGCGCCAATTATCCAAGTGGAAACCGTATTGAAAAATAAATAAAAATAAAATAAATAGTGAAAAAGTGCCTAATGCTATTTTTCAGTGCTGAATATTGCACTTCCCATAGGCTTCTTAAGAATAGTCCATTTAAAACTGTGCATCCAATAACAGCCTCTGTAGTGACCTCCACCGCAACTATTAACCACTTTACTGCTGAGTACCGTAGTACTACTGCGGCAAAGTGGCTCGTTATCGTCTGACGACGTAGACCTACGTCGCCAGACTCCTCCCCCTGTAGGCGCGCTCCCGCTGTTTTCATTCACAGCGGGAGTCGGGCCAGGGGAGGAGCAGCGGCGATCGTCGGGGAATCCAGTTTGGAGATCCGCCCGCCTGTGCGATTTTTTTTTGCAGAAAATAAATTGGCCAAAAATTTAAAAAAAATGGTTTTTACATCTTTTTTGGGGGGAATTTCATATAAAAAAATGTTAAAAATATTGTTATTTTTTCAAAATAAACGCTCTTTTTTTGTTTATAGTGCAAAAAGTAAAAATCGCACAGGTGATCAAATACCACCAAAAGAAAGCTCTGTTTATGGGAAAAAAAGGACGTAAATTTCGTTTGGGTACAGCGTTGCATGACCGCGCAATTGTCAGTTAAATTCGCACAGTGCCGAATCGCAAAAAGTGGCCCAGACGTAAGACAGCAAAATGCTCTAGTGGTAAAGTGGTTAAATAAAAACAGTAATGTACTCACATTTAGTGTGTGCTTCAAGTGCACCAAACATACAACATCTTAAATAGCGATTAAATGTGATGGCAATCTGGTAGGAATGGGGATCCTCTGTGATCCTTCTCGGGATACTGTCTGGGCCCCCACTAAATGTGAGTACATTCTCCGGTGCGTCCCTGTTCTTCGTTTCAGGGATGAATCAGGCTCAAGGTTTTGCCTAGATTTAGACCTGAAATGAACCAGAAGACACACAGGACTCTTCTGCAAACCGCTCTGCAGCCGTCCTGGAGATGTGTGAACCGGCTCCATTGATAGCCAGTCACAGTCTTCTGACATGTGAATAGGATGTGGGGAAACCTGCTTCCAATTTGCACTAGTGTGAACCCAGCCTGAAAGTTGTATAATGTGTAGCCAGCTTTAGGGTGATAAATAATGAAAAGGTAATGTGATCAGTATTCCATGTTCTGAGAAGCTAAAAAAGGGGGGAACCCAACAAAAGCCCTGCAATTCTTTAATATTGGAGGTTGTTCTAATTAGAAGGTAAAGGGAGGAATGAAAGGACCCAGAGGTAGCATTACACCATGTCAAGGTTTTAGCAGTACAAGAAAAGCCAAAGGTTTGTGAATTTCGTCCACATACAAATCATTCTGATCCATGTCAAGCCAGGTAAATTTATTTTTTTTCCTTGATTCTTTTCTTTCCTGTTTATCATTGAAAAAAAAGACTCCTAAAACTAGAGTAAAATTGTTACTATTACAGAAAAGCTATATCTTTTTTTCACAGTTACCATGGTAACATATTAAAAAATAGAAATGATGGCACAAATTTTATATGAGCTCGGTTGAACAAATGTTAGTCCCTGTAGGAAGTCAGCTACTCTCAGTTGTATCTATTTCTGTGATCCTTTTTTCAAAAATTCAGTGCAGCTCGACAGATGTGTATTCAGTACGTGATTTTGAGCTAACCGGAAAATATTTTAAAATACAACATATTTTATGAGCTTGCTTTAGGCGATAGCCAGTGCTTTTATTAGGTTACACTTATGGAAGAAAGAGTTTTACAGTTTTTGGGGGGGTCATGACAAATTTATGCGTATTTGTTTTCTAACACGTGTGTGCAAATCTAGCACAGGTAACTATTATAATTTCTTGAATTTGTATACTGTAGATCCAAACATAAGTGTTGTGCAGCCTGATCAGTACTTACTCTTAAAGGTATTTACCATCCCTACTGTGTTTAAATACACTCATGTAGCATTACTCCCTTGTGAGCTGCTGGTTATGGGTTCCCCTGGGTTACCATTAGCAACAACACGACAGTTCCAACATTTTCCAAGTGATTTTGGCTCAGTCAGGAAACAGTCTAGGAGCTTTGGTTTTTGTGTTTTTATTGAGAACTTGGATGGGAGAAGGGAATGAGTGGGATACTCCAACTTGTATAACTATGCACAATTAGCTGGGACAACTGAATAATGCTGAGTGCGGCTAGGCTGCTGCTTCACCATGTCAGTAGCAGTGAAGTAGTAAAAAATGAAGTGTCTGAGGTAAACTGTACTGTACTGCAGAACAATCTTCAGGGCCCTTCCTGGCACCCCCTTTGTTCCTATTCTTCAGAATCAACTACACGGCACCCCCTTTACTGTTACACTTCCTGTGTGAGCTAGCTCCTTGATCCCCCTGACTTCTATGGAGTGGTCCCCCTTCCTGGGCCGACCCTTAGGCAAACCTCCTGGTACTCACGGACACTGTTTTTCCCAAGAGACTCTGCCAGCAGCTCCACTGTCGGCACTCTGGATCCTCTGCAGCTCAGCTCCACACCCGGTTCACTAGGCCGACCTGAGCCACCTTTCTCACACCTGCAGGAGGAGAGACAGCCATCCACCTCCTCCTGGGACTTTGCTCCCACAGAAAGACGCCCTGTCCCATGTCCCCTCCATATTTATGGTCAATCCCAGCATGCATTGCAGGAATGCCCTCCCACATTTTTTATATTTGGCTAAGGAGGGAAAGCGTTATAACCTTATTGGTATACATGACTCCACTAGGGAGAATTCCATTCACTTTGTGTCCCAGTGACGCCTCTTTGAGTGTGGGCACAGCTCCACTGCAAGGCAGGGTTTTTATGTTTCCTGAAGTTAGGTTTTATTGGTGGATTTCCTGCTTTTCAGATGCTTTATCTAAATACAGTTTACCCAATCAGTTGTTGTTCTGATACTTTCAATTGCGCCATGCTACTCGATCCCAATTTTCAAATCCATTGATCCCAAGCCGACCCTATAGAATGACTGCTGATGTGTAGGGAACTCAAAAATACTCTGATCTCATCCTGTATGCCTATCTCCTCTGTACCTATTCATCTAAACTCATAGAAATTTGTGGGAACAATGACACGCACACCTACTCTGAAAATTGTTCCAAAATTTTGATAAGCGATCAAATGATTTAGACAAAATTCTGAAACAGGGTGTACTACACCCCACAGAGGCTACATAGTATTTATCCCCAAACATCTCTTACTTGCCCACATTGCCTGGCGAAACCTATATACTTGCTAATGTTTTGGATGTGTTCACGGCTCCAAGGCTATTGGTCAGAGGTTTTCGATACCCTAAATTCTCCCCTACAGCTGACTCAGCAGCCCTCCCCAGCCTTAGCCTTTCTGAGTATACATGAGTATGTACTGCTGCCCCACCTTATGTAGCTACTAACTTTATACCTATTGTTTTATGCCAAGAAGGAAATCTTTCTTCAGTGGAAATCTCCCTTGCTGCCTACCACTTAGTGTCCTGGGAATCCTTCATTAACGCTTTTGTATCGATGTATAAATTGACTTATCTGAGTAGGAATTGTCTGAAAATTGGTTTGGATTCCATGGACTGTATACAGTAGAATCCAATTTTCCTTCTTTAGCCTTCCCTTTAGCCTTCCCACATCACCCACATCACCCACATCACTCCACTTTACCTTTCTCCCCCTCAGCCCCCCCCCCCCTGCACTCCTTTCCTTCTGTCCTCCCCCTCTTCCTGCCATTACTCCTAGTCTTGCTTTCGTCAATTTCTTGTAAGACGAAAACACATGTAAAGTACGAATGCTGGACCAAAACAGCAGCCATACTGTTGCTGTTTTCATTTGCTGTTCTCAATGCCATGTACATCAATAAATAAAATGTACACCTTTAAAAAGAATCATTACACAGTGAATGATGGGCAGTGTAGTGACACCCCCTCAAGAGGGAGGCCTATGGTGCTCTGTTTTTATAGTAAAGATTTCAGTCTTTGCTGGGCGTCAAACAAGAGGTACTACGGGGGACGGCTCAAAATTGAAGCATATGTTTTGCAGCATAAGCTTTCTTTTTAGGAAACTGGTGGGGCTCCATTTTATTTTTTGATGATGACACAGTCCCCAGCTATGGTTCATCTTTTGAAGAATAGGTATTACAGCTGCGTCTTGTCATGTTATGTGAGAGTCAAGTACCAGCAAGCGAGTACATTTATGTCTTTGTAAGGTAAAGGAGTGGAGTTATTGCTGGGAGAAGATAAAAAATAGCATTTACACCCCTACAAGTAGTGAATAAGAGGTAATCCTCTGCTCCCTGAGTGTGGTATGTATTGGTCCATGGCTGGAAATGTTGTACACTAAAGTAGGTTTAGTAGTAGTATGTTTATTAATTCATTTTATCTTGTAGAAATACCTGTGATAACAGAATTGTTCTGAAATTTGAAGTAGGTGTGCAAAAACTGCCCAATGCTTTGAAAGGAGCGTGTTAACAGAAAAAATAGAATGTAATATCTCTTAAAGTAGAACTAGGCAAAACTTTTATTTTTCATTTTGGACAGAGTAAGAGAGGATTATAACCCCTGTAAGGTTCATTTTTGCAATTTTTGTCCCATTGAGCAGATTTCCCATTCTTCCTGTCCCAAAACTATAACAGGAAGTGAGAGAAAATCCCTGCAAATTAAGGGAATCTCTTCGGGCCCACCAGGTCACCAGAACTAGGGTCCCCATAGGAAGACTTCCCCTCTATTACTTTTCTGGGGACAACCCAAAATTTGGGATTTTCTTTACTTTAACTTTCAATGATAATGGTAAACAGGACAAATAGAGAGGTTGAATCTCCTTAACAGGGTCACAGACAGACATAAAAACTTTGTAAACCAATAATTATGTTGGTCCTGAATGGCATTCCAAACAGGTATGCATACTTACTACACCATGAAAGTTTCTTCTATCCATTTGTGATTTTCGGTGGATGGCTTTTGAGCAAGATGCATATGGAAGGTTCAGTGGAGATCTTATGATGCCCAAGCATTGATCATAATAAAAGTGTGTCTTGACCCTCTGTCATAGGTGGTCTCTCCATCTGGTAAGGTGGATCTGTTGCGGCACCCCGTACACAAAAGGGTTAAAACCGTTTAGGAGATCTTCCCCTTCCAGAGCTACAGGCACAGCTACTTGCAGGACACCAAACTCCCGAACTGGAAACCAAGGAATGATGCAAACAGTGTAGCTGGAACCTTATGAATGCTGCATACAGCTGTATTGGAAAAACCATATGAAGGGTTTACACTCCTAGCAGTCAAACTGGAACAGCATACAATAAATCCCCCCAATAACGAGACAAGGCTCTGTGTTGAGGGTAAAATAGGAACAACATTTATTGGAAGAACACAGCACACTTTTATACAGAATTTGGAACATCCTTCCCCCAACAACCGCTTTCCCATTGGTCAATTGCACAGTACCTGCAGTTCCCCATAAGGTCCTCTCCAGCCATGCAAATGAGGGCTTGAAAATGAGTCAGCAGTGATTGGTCAGATAGCTTGACCAGAAGGACTGCCATGTGCAAGGAGACAGAAGCCCCAGGGGGCAATCAATGTACACAATAGTCAGACACAGAACAATGGTTCCCTAACGAGCCCTCAATACACATTACTCTGATTGTCAATACATCTCTTAGCAGACAGCAGGCAAGTTCATTAGCATGTAAATAAAGATAAATACAAGTAATAAAATCTACTACCGATCACATACTCATAATTATCATAAAATTACAAAATTATAAAAACATATATTCCTTATAACCAAATATATAGGATTAAATAAATATATTGTGCTTAAAATAAAAGTCCATTAATAAATCCTTCCGGAGTGGTGTGTCCTTCCCCAATATTTATAAAGTGCTTGAGTGCTCGATCTGTGCTTTACATGGGGTTTCCCCCTTCAGGTGTCTACTTACCACTAAGTAGATATAAGCAGGCATGAACAATTAGACTTTACACTCAGCGTCTCCACTTTAGCAGGAAAGGACTGTTGCTGGAAGATCAAGGTTCATTCCCCATGTCCTCAGAGAAAGAAACTATTCATAGTGAAGTTCGTTTAAACATCACATTTATTGGGTGTACAACGGGGATTTATACTCACAAACATCACACAGTAACATGCAGAGAATAAAACAGGACGGCTCGGTGGTGTGCTGCTCCCGCAGCATACAATCCTCCGGCCGAAAAACACCATGGTACTCGCTCTACCTATCGCTAGACGCGTTTCGCTGTGACACACATCACAGATGAAGCTGTGTGTCACAGCGAAACGCGTCTAGCGATAGGTAGAGCGAGTACCACGTGATCTCCGGCCGGAGGATTGTATGCTGCGGGAGCAGCACACCACCGAGCCGTCCTGTTTTATTCTCTGCATGTTACTGTGTGATGTTTGTGAGTATAAATCCCCGTTGTACACCCAATAAATGTGATGTTTAAACGAACTTCACTATGAATAGTTTCTTTCTCTGAGGACATGGGGAATGAACCTTGATCTTCCAGCAACAGTCCTTTCCTGCTAAAGTGGAGACGCTGAGTGTAAAGTCTAATTGTTCATGCCTGCTTATATCTACTTAGTGGTAAGTAGACACCTGAAGGGGGAAACCCCATGTAAAGCACAGATCGAGCACTCAAGCACTTTATAAATATTGGGGAAGGACACACCACTCCGGAAGGATTTATTAATGGACTTTTATTTTAAGCACAATATATTTATTTAATCCTATATATTTGGTTATAAGGAATATATGTTTTTATAATTTTGTAATTTTATGATAATTATGAGTATGATCGGTAGTAGATTTTATTACTTGTATTTATCTTTATTTACACACTTTTAAGCAGCGCTGCATTCACATTTCCACATTTTAAAGAGCACTTGCACTTTTTTTGCAGCTAGCAGCTTTACTAAAACACCTATTTATAGCACTAATTAATAATTTTTTCTAAAATCCATAAGTGCAGGGTCCCACAGTTCACAAGTTCATTAGCACACCCGACAATAGGTGAATGGAGAGCCACCTCAGACAGTCCGTCTCCTCATTGAACTTCCTGGAATGACCATATTAGGAGCGGTACTTCCTGTGCCTTACAGTGTACAGGAATAAGGTAGATCTCCCTATTTCCTGAGAGATATGGGTAATGCATATATTGTCCCATTTGAAATAGTCCAAACCCTATTCTCAGTGTACACCACCCTCCCGGTCTACTGAACAGAACCCCCACATTCAACCCATCCCCAGATAGCCTGGATCTGAGCGCTCAACATATCCAAACAGCGTTCAGATGCCACAAACACAGTCAAATCGCCATGGGGTTTACGTTTAGCATTGGGCTGATGAGAGGGTCCATAGTCACATTGCAGGAGGCAAGCAACCAGGCTTCTCCAATGCCCAGTGGCGAGATTGGTCTCATCACAGGATCTATATACATAAAGTGGTGTTCAGGTGAAGTGCTTCCTATTTCTTTTGGTAGATGGAAGAATTATTTGAGAGGATCTATCACGTTTCTGGAATATTATTGTTATACACATATGTTGTAGCAGACTGTTTTATACACGTTTTCTTTGGAATCGTTTTTCTATTATATAGACTTTTCATATGTGTTTTAACATGTATACATTATTGTTTGTTTGCTACTTTTTTATATACACTTCACATCCATTATTTTTTCATATAGGATCCCATCTATGCGCAGAGTATTTCCCCTAACAGGCACTATATAAGTACCTTTAATAAAAAAATAGTCCAATCACAAACGGATTGGAAGCTGGTAATCACATTGTATTGCCAAACTGCTAAATATTAGGTCAGCCACCACAGGTGTTCTGGGTTCACTAAACTGGCTAAACAGCTTTCTAAACAGTCCATAGATATGCAATTAACTGTGTATTTAGTTGTTCGTCTGGACCTCAGCTGTATACAAGAAATGACAATTTGTAGACCTCCAGTTGTTTAGAAATGACGTGTCTTAACCACATCTGCCAGTCTGAGAAGTGCTGGCAAACCTTATGAGGCTTTGGCTGAATAATGATTATCTAATGTTTATTTTACATCCCTAAACAAGTTTCATTAATTTTCAAATGTTCTCTTTCTTAGGTGTTCTACTTGTTTTGGCACAAGCGGATAAAAAAGTGTTTGCAGTGAAGGAACAGTATCCAACCTTACCATCTTACCAGATTCTGAAGGAAATTACTACAAATGCAGAAATGGTGACACCAGGTGTTATTTTCAACCCTGTTCGGAAATCTACAAGATCTGGCAATCGGCAGTCTGTAAAATCCTCAGACCCAGTGCCTCCACTTCGCAACAAAGCTGGTAGATACAATGCCAGGCTTACAACAACACCATTGTTCAATGTTCAGGGTGTTACACATTCAGGAATAGCGCAGAAAGCATTTGGGAATATGACAGATGGGTTATTTGGGTCTACAGAACCTTACCTCAAACCTGAGCTTTTTACAGGCTTTCCAATGAGGACTACAACTACGAATGACCATACTAGCACTATTCTTGCATTTCTTAAAGACTCTTTACTCCGTGCTGGTACTTTGCAAAGCCTTTCTTCTGAGAGTTCACCTACTATTGCCAGTGAAATGTCAAATAATACTGAATCAGTGTCTGTGCCTTTTAAACCTCCACATTATAAATTATGGGATGTGTTAAATCGCAATGGTTCATTGTTCTCCATTAAACAAGGGAAGAATGGAACTTCTCCAGCCATTACAAGAATGACTACATTACCAACATCTCTGCAGACTTCTATGGATTCTAAAAGCACCATATCTGATATTGAAAGCAGCAAGGAAACTGTCATCAAGCCTCATACAGTATCAGAAGAAACTACTACATTAGACTTGACTGTGCCAAATGATGTCTCCACAAAAAACTCCATAACTATGTCTACAACTGGATCCACAGCTACTGGGAATTTCCTCAACAGGCTGGTACCTGCTGGAACTTGGAAACCTGGTACTCCTGGAAACATTTCACATGTAACAGAGGAGGGCAGTCAACCAGCACACCGAGAAACTATTTGCCTAAGCAAAGTGGATATTGCCTGGATATTCTTGGCTATTAGTGTACCAATATCATCATGTTGTAAGTATATTTTTTTTCTGCAATTTCATTTTAGAAATACGCTACCAGAAGCTTTAAATACAGTATTATTTAGTTTCTGTTCTCATTTCTTCACACACCAATAATCCCAATCTACTGCAAGAACAGCTACATTTGGCTATAGATGAAGCATGCAAATCAAAACTGAAGGGAGGAATATGTCATTGTGTTTTGCAATTGGAAGCCCAGTGGTTTTCAGAGGATGCTAGGAAGGCAAAATTGATTTAAACAAACATGTTACAAATAGAAATATGCTACATGAGTTTCTATTAATTTATAGTTAAGTAATTATTTGGCAGCCACTGGCTGACTTTGAATAATTATATTGGGTTTGTTTCATGCTAACTTCAGCAAAAATCAGAATTAGATTTAAATCATTCTTAGAAGAATGCTTGTTAAAATACCTCTTTGGAACCAACTGCTTTCATGTAGCGTAACAGAATAGTTTCTATCTGCCCAGCTGCTATTGACATGGTTCATTGACATACTATGGATCTTGAACTGTATTTGATACTATTAGGTGTCCAAGCTGTGTCCAACAGCACCGTGACAAGCATTCAGGAAATTTAAGAGGCATGCCTACTATCACAGTGAATATGGCTGTGGAGTACTGTATGTAAAGGAGTATTGGTTGTTCACAATTATCTGGCTGCTGAAAAATTGATAAATGCACGAATGAAAAAAAAAAAAGTACATCAGAGACAAATAATGATGGGGGCAAATAATAAGGATTCAAAGCAAAACTTTGATGGGACTACTTTGAAAAACAAAGCGGCTACTGCTATTTACACTCTGCTGGACACCGCAGTGTTTACTGCACACTACACTTTCATTTTACATACCATTCTATTCAAAAAGGTAGGTCAAATTAAAAAACAGCAGGCTGATAAGGGTATCTATTTGTCATCCTGCTCTTCACCCCTATCAGCATGCTTCTTAATAGCTCATGAGCACTGCAGCACAACCCATTTTCTTCTGGTGCTGCTTCTCCTTTTGTAAGTTTGAGCCTTGCGTTACAGGGGCAAAAGTCTGATACCAAGTCAAACTCATGCACTTACTGTACACTGTTTAAATTTACAATATAGATTTCATTATGTATTAATAAATACAGTGTTGCATTAATTTAATATTGATTGGACCCTGGGCAAACATTTTCTTGGGCCCTCCCAAACCCACTTATCAACTATTCTCAGGCAGTGCAGGCTCAAGGGGCAGCTGCTTTAGGCCCCACAACAATGACTGGGCCCGGGGCAGCTGCCTCTTTTGCCCTGCCTTAAAGAAGGCCCTGGTTGCATTAACTTGTGTTTGTTGTGTCTGCCTAGAGTTCAACTTTAAGTTAAAATATTTTATAATAGTTGGATTAAATGCATATAATTTACTTCAAACATATGTATTATTATTACTGTTTTTACTGGTGTGCAGTGACACTGCAGAATGCCATATAACACTATTAACTGACCAATATGTTTCTGACGAGAGGTTCCTAACTCCAGTCATTGTAAGGACCCGAAAAGAAAGAACCAGCTTGCAGCATTTTTCCAGTTGATTACGAAGAATCAATTGGAGCATGAGTCATTCTGACAGATGAAGTTGAGCTCTCTGGAAAGGCACTTTGGAAACATGCAGAGCTCTTGATCACAGAGGAATGAAGCTAGGAAAGTTAGCAGAGAGAAAATGAATTCTTCTTTCTATGTAGCAGCAGTTGTGTTGTGAAGACTGCAAAATGTACAATGTATACAATGATTGTTAGAAACAACAACAGTGAGCCCATGGGACACAGTAGGAATCTCCTAAATCAAAATAATAAAAAAATCTATTATTTGATGTCATATTTCTTCTCACGTTTTGCTGACTAGGCAACAATATTCCAAATTGGTATCCAGAAAAGATTGGTACAGGCTTGATGGCAATATGCAAATGATTGTGCCTACAGCACAGTGTAGGAACTTTTTCTGCTTCAGTTTCATTTTTACTTACAGTATCTCACAAAAGTGAGTACACCCCTCACATTTTTGTAAATATTTTATTATATCTTTTTATGTGACATCACTGAAGAAATGACACTTTGCTATAATGTAAAGTAGTGAGTGTACAGCTTGTATAACAGTGTAAATTTGCTGACCCTTAAAAAAACTCATTAACCACTTGCCGACCGCCGCACGACTATCTACGTCGGCGGTCAGCCCCTCACAGGCAAACTAACGTAGGGCTATATTGCTTGCTTGTGAGGGTCTAGGGAGCGAGCGAGCGCCGCCGGAAGCGCGCTCCCGCTCCCGCCGGAGGCGCGCTCCTGCTCCCGCGTGGTCACGGACCCCCCCCGCGCGTGTGACCAGCGGACCCGATGTCCGCCGGCCACTCGGCGATCGGCAGGGGAGAGGGAGAATGTCAGGCAGCTTGTGTAAACAAGCGACCTGTCATTCTCCTCGCTGTAAAGACACTGATCACATGGATCTACTATGTAGATCCGTTGATCAGTGTCCTTACAGCTCAAGCCACAGCCAATCACAGTAGAAAGCACGCCCCTAGGGACACACACAGCCCCTCCCTCCCAAATAAAGTTAACCCCTTCACTACCAGTGTATTTTTACAGTAACAGTGCATATATATAGCACTGATTACTGTAGAAATGTCACTGGTAACCCCAAAAGTGTCAAAAATGTCAGTCAAGGGTCCGATCTGTCCGCCGCAATGTCGCAGTACCGCAAAAAAAAGCAGATCGCCGCCATTACGCGTTAAAAAAAAAAACAACAAAAATGACAAAAATCTTTCCCTTTCTTAGTAAACGCGATAACTTTTGCGCAAACCAATCAAAATACGCTTTTTGCGATTTTTTTTACCAAACATAGGTAGCATAAAACAAATTGGCTGAAAATGTTAAAAAAATTTGATTTTTACATTTTTTTTGGGGGGAATTTCATATAAAAAAATGTGAAAAATATTGCTATTTTTGCAAAATTGACGCTTTTTTTTGTTTATAGCGCGTGATCAAAAAATCGCACAGGTGATCAAATACCACCAAAAGAAAGCTCTGTTTGTGGGAAAAAAAGGACGCCAAATTCGTTTAGGTACAGCGTCGCACGACCGCGCAATTGTCCGTTAAAGTCACGCAGTGTCGAATCGCAAAATACCCCCTGGTCGGAATGGGGGTAAAATCTTCCGGGGCTTAAGTGGTTAATGTCTAAACCGCTGGCAACAAAAGTGAGTACACCCATAAGTGAAAATGTCCAAATTGGGCCCAATTAGCCATGTGTCATGTGACTCGTTAGTGTTACAAGGTCTCAGGTGTGAATGGGGAGCAGGTGTGTTAAATTTGGTGTTATCACTCTCACTCTCGCATACTGGTCACTGGAAGTTCAACATGGCACCTTGCGGCAAAGAACTCTCTGAGGATCTAAAAAAAAAAAGAATTGTTGCTCTGCATAAACACAGCCTAGGCTATAAGAAGATTGCCAAGATCGTGAAACTGAGCTGCAGCACGGTGGCCAGGACCATACAGCGGTTTAACAGGACAGGTTCCACTCAGAACAGGCTTTGCCATGGTCGACCAAAGAAGTTGAGTGCACATGCTCAGCATTATATACAGAGATTGTCCTTAGGAAATAGATGTATGAGTGCTGCCAGCATTGCTGCAGAGGTTGAAGGGGTGGGGAGTCAGCCTGTCAGTGCTCAGACTATACGCTGCACACTGCATCAAATTGGTCTTCGTGACTGTTATCCCAGAAGGAAGCCTCTTCTAAAGATGATGCACAAGAAACCCACAAACAGTTTGCTTAAGACAAGCAGACTAAGAATATGGATTACTGGAATCATGTCCTGTGGTCTGATGATAAAGACATGGTGGTTCAGATGATGTCACGCATGTGTGACGGCAACCAGGTGAGGAATACAAAGACAAGTGTGTCTTGCCTACAGCCAAGCATTGTGGTGTGAGTGTCATGGTCTGGGGCTGCATGAGTGCTGACGGCACTGGGGACCAACAGTTCATTGAGGGAATCATGAATGCCAACATGTACTGTGACATACTGAAGCAGAGCATGATCCCCTCCCTTCAGAGACGGGACCACAGGGCAGTATTTTAACATGATAACGACCCCAAACTCACCTCCATGATGGCCACTGCCTCGCTAAAGAAGCTGAGGGTAAAGGTGATGGACTGGCCAAGCATGTCTAGAGGCCTAAACCCCATTGAGCATCTGTGGGGCATCCTCAAACGGAAGGTGGAGGAGCACAAGGTCTCTAACATCCATCAGCTCTCTGATGTCGTCATGGAGGAGTGGAAGAAGACTCCAATGGCAACTTGTGAAGCTCTGGTGTACTCTATGCCCAAGAGGGTTAAGGCAGTGCTGGAAAATAGTGGCAGCCGCACAAAATATTGACACTTTGGGCCCAATTTAGACATATTCTACATTTAGGGGTGTACTCACTTTTGTTGCCAGCGGTTTAGACATTAATGGCTGTGTTGATTTATTTTGAGGGGACAGCAAATTTACACTGTTATACAAGCTGTACACTCACTACTTTACATTGCAGCAAAGTGTCATTTCTTCAGTGTTTTCATATGAAAAGATATAATAAAATATTTACAAAAATGTGAGGGGTGTACTCCTGACCATTTTACTGGGCGGTGAAGAAGAAGCAGCTCTCTCTCTCTTTCTATCAGCATACTCATCGCACTGCAGCACACCTGACTGGCTCATTGTGCTGCTTCTTCCTTTCCCTCTCTGTGTTCTGCTGTATGGAGACTTCAAGAGGTTAATGTCAAGTCAAATTCAGCCAGTTACGCAGTTAAAAAAATATATAATATGCATAATTACAGAGCTAAATTCATGTGAACCTTTCATTTTGATGTAAAAAGAATTTCTGCATTCAATACGTAGGCTTTGCATTCTATTTTTTAAGGCAAGCTTTAAAATTAGCCATGTGTAGCAGAATCTTCTACATTTGGTCATATTTAGAGTTGAGCGAACACCTGGATGTCCGGGTTTTGAAAAAAAAAGTCCGGGTTCGTGACCTGAACTTAACCCGAACTTTACCCCTATCCCGAACCCCATTGAAGTCAATGTTGACCTGAACTTTTGCGCTCTAAAATGGCTCTAAAAAAAACATGGAAAGGGCTAGAGGGCTGCAAATGGCAGCAACATTTTCTTAAGAGCATGGCAAGTGCTCTGTAAACAAATGTGGATAGGGATAATAACTTAAAATAACAATCCCAAAGCTGTCTAAGTTCTGAGGCCTTCTGGTGGGGACAGGGCTGCACTGGTCTTGCCAGGGACCGGGATTCTGAAAAGCCTGTGGTGTATGTGCCCCTGGAGTGGCAGTCCAGGGGTGCCATAATTCACGGTGGATGGCAACACTATGAGTATGGCACCAAGGACACTGCACTTCCTACGCACGTTTTTCACACCTGCCTCTAGGGCCGGGCCTTCTGGTCAGGAGTCAGGACCAAAGGAATTTTTTATTCCTGGCCGAAGGGCCTGCCATAGTATTGCAACGTGGCACTAACCTTGCACTTCTCCACTATCCCTTTCCCCACTTTTATGTGTTGTGTGTCTCACGTTTTGTGTTTTCTATTGTGGCGGTACACTTTATTTTGCACAGATTGATTAGTAGGGTGTAGGTCCTTGGGCCTGTCCCTGAAAGTCTTGGGAGGGGGTGGATATGGCCTTCTGGCTTGGTTCACCCTCTCTCACGGGGTCTCTCTTCAGGAGAGCCCCACCTAGAACTTGGGGTGGTCTGTTTCAACAGACCTCCTAAAGAATGGGGCTGCCTGGTTTCGGCCAGGTTAGCCAGTGTAAGTACCCCAGTCCTCGTCAGGAGCCTTGCGCCCAATGGGATCAGGGTCAGGGACACCATGTGTACACCCTGTGCACTTTTTGTGTTTCACTTTTTTGGTGTGCACTTTTTTATGCACCCACCAGGTGATAGTCTGAGTGTGTTCACACACCCGAGGGGCTTAAAAAAAAAAAAACAGCTGGTGGTCCTGGTCATTGTGGCGTGCCGACAAAGCTTTTCCACATTTCATACATGCTAACCCTGCCTTCTGAGGTGCTGGCGGTGCCCTAGCTGCGTTGGCGACCTCCTCCTTCTCTGCCTTCGCCTTGTGCTTCCACTGTGCCCGCTGTCAGGTGGGAATGCCACCAGCATCGCTTCTCGACCTTTTGGCTACGATCAAGTGTAGTATCTGTTGTTATCTGTTATCTGGGTGCCACCCTGCTGTGAACATGGTTCCTCCTCCTCCATCTTCTCCTCATCCTCCACCTCGTCATCCTTCAGAACTGTGCCCTTGCTGGACTATTGTGTACCTGGCGTTTGCGGGTGCAGGAACCTACCCTCGGAGCCACTTGTGAATGACTGCCCTGAAAGCCTTGGAAATGATCACTGCTTCGGATGCGGAGGCGGTAGAGGATGAAGATGAGGAAGCGGAGTAGGAGGAGTTAGCAACAGGAGGCAAACTGAAGCGCCCTGCAATGCTCGGTGGTGGAAGGAGATGCGCCAAACAAATTTAAAGGGTGTATCTCACAGTAACATAATCAGCAAACACTGCAAAATTATTAATTTTCCCCTAAATGGGTGTTTATTGAATAGCAGAATAGAACAACAGTATCTAAAAGGATGTATCTCACACGTACAGATACAGACTAAGCCGCAATTTAATATCTTTCTTTCCTCTAAATGGGTGTTTATTGAATAGCAGAATAGAACAACAGTATCTAAAAGGGTGTATCTTACACGTACAGATACAGACTAAGCTGCAATTTAATATTTTTTCCCTAAATGGGTGTTTATTGACTAGCGGAATAGAACAACAGTATACAACGGGTGTATCTCACAGTAACATATGCAGACTAGGCCTTAATTTTTTTTTTTTCCCTAAATGTCCTAAATGTAATTCCCTACAGCTGAACCCTTGGTAGACCTTAAATTCACAACCTTTTGCACCTTTTGCAGCTTTGTACTTATGTATTACATGTATTTTAACCACTTGCCAAATGCCCCATGCAGATTTACTGCGGCAGGTTGGCTCGCCTGCGCATAATTACATAGATTCACATGATCATATACATGCGGTCTCGGCAGCGTGATTAGACACAGCAGGAGGCAGACCGCGGGAGGAGTGGGTGCAATCACCGCCGGCCTCCCGCGATCTTCAGGGAAACTGACAGGAGAGCCGCCTGCCTATGTAAACAAGGCAGGCGGCTCTACTGTCAGACAGGCAAGATGAGATTGTGTAAACATCGATCTCTGTGTGCCTGTCACATAGCCCCCCCCCCCCCCCACTTAGTAAGCACAATTTAGGAGCACACTTAACCCCTTGATCACCCCCCAGTATTAACCCCTTCCCTGCCAGTGTAATTTATACAGTAACAGTGCATATTATTTAGCACTGATCACTGTATTGGTGTCACTGGTCCCCAAAAAAGTGTCACTTAGTGTCAGATTTGTGCGCAGCAATGTCACAGTCCCGCTAAAAATCGCTGAGCGCCGCCATTACTAATAAAAACAACAAAAAAATTAAAAAGTCAAAAAATCTATCCCATAGTTTTTAAACGCTATAACTTTTGTGCAAACCAATTAATATACGCTTTTTGGGATTTTTTTTTACCAAAAATATGTAGCTGAATACAAATTGGTCTAAACTGATAAAAGAAATTATATATTTTAATTTTTTTTTATTAGGAATGTTTTATAGCAGAAAGTAAAAAATATTGTTTTTGTTTTTTCAAAATTGTCGCTCCTTTTTTTGTTTATAGTGCAAAATTTAAAAACCGCAGAGGTGATCAAATACCACCAAAAGAAAGCTCTATTTGTGGGAAAAAAGGACATCAATTGTATTTGGGTACAGCATCGCAAGACCGTGCAATTGTTAGTTAAAGCAAAGCAGTGCCGAATCGCAAAAAATGGCCTGGTGATTAGGGGGGTAAAACCTTCCGGGGCTGAAGTGGTTAATTGCAAACAGTGTAAGTACCTGAATTTGACCTGGTATCAGCATCCTGTGGTCTCTGGGGAAGAAAGCAAAGTGGCAAAATAGATGAGCTTATCACTGTGCAGCTTCTTCTTTCACTGTCCAGTCATGGTCTGGGGTGGGTCTGGGACAACCTGAGTTTAAAGAAAGTGGGTTGATGCTGACCATCAGACTGAGGATATCTGGTGGCAGAAAAAAGGACTGCAGGAGAAATTTCTAGATTGAAGCTGCAGCCTGCATCATAAACATGTTTTTTTTATTTTGCCTTTTGGGGGGTAATCATGGGCTAATCATTTGGGCTAATCATTTGCATCTCATTTTTGGCTGGAGTCCTGCTTTAAAGCCTTACTCCATCTTTTAAACATTTAAAAAACAAATTAAAAAAAGTTCCGGCTGCAATACACGCCGTCAAAAAGTGGATCTGGATGTTAACCCTTTTCACCGGCAGTGATGTAACACCTACATTGGTATACTTGTCAATAATCTGTCAGTTTACTGTTCCATCAGAACCAAAAAGTAAAAGGCTTGACCTGTCGGGTATCTATATACTTAATACTCTAAAATTAATTTTAGTATAGGAAAAGATGCTGCATGGAGGGTCCACAGTCACAACCGTACATGACAGTTCCCTATTTATAATACTCTGCTTTCAGAAAACATTTAATGTTTTAGGGCTTTAACTAATTTAACTAATGTGCATTTTAACTTGTGTGGGAAAAAAACAAAAACTGATCTAGCAGTTAAAGGGTTAAAGGTTAAAGGGTCAATCTACCCATGTTAGCATTGCATATGTGCTGGTTTCTCCTAGTTCTGAGACCGTACTGTCACTGACAGCTTCTGATTTCACCTAACAATTGGGAGTCACTCTGATTTCCTAGTCATGCGATCACTATGACAGCCAGGTATAGTGATTAGGGATCGACCGATTATCGGCAAAGCTGATATATCGAGGGCCGATATGCACTTTCCCTGATATATCGGAATCGGCCACCAAGGTGACCGATATTGCCGATAATTCGGGAAAGTGCATGTACTGGAGTGATGCTTGCAGCTAGAGGTATCACCCAGGTACCGGCATCCATAGCCGACGGTCGACTGTCTTGTAATGACAAACGATGCAGCTGAGATGCCGCTCGGCTGTCATTACTAGGAGCGGGCGGAGACGTCCCCCCTCCCTGCACGCCCGCCAAAGACCTGATCAAAGCCGCATTCGGCTCTGATCGGGTCTGCATGCAAAAACCCGGAAGTGATGTCATGACATCACTTCCTAATACTGTCTAGCGCCAGATTTAAAAAAATGACAGCATTCAAAACAGCCAAACTTGGCGTTTTGAATGCTTTTAAGTGCAGAGGAGGGGTTTGGGGTCTTTTAGACCCCCCAGATCCCTCCACAAAAGTACCTGTCAAAAAAAAAAAAAATTGTAAATGTACAAAAATATCAGCCAATATCGGCCAATACCGATATGCATTGGCTAAAATATCAGTATCGGCAACGAAAAAAACGATATCGGTCGATCACTAATAGTGATCATATTGGTTTGTTCACAAAAACAAACTCACTGACCTCACAAAATGACTACAGTCGGTGAAGTGAAAGACATAAAAAAAATAAATGTATTAGGTAAAGCAAGAAAAAACAATTTGTTGGTGGGTGTAAAAATGCATTCTTGTAGACATGTTTGTCCATTTACCGGTTAATAACATTTACTGTATATAGAATTATAATTTTTTTAGAATGGTGTACCAAATAATAATCTTCTGTTTCCTTTAAAACAATAAATATAAAGAAAAATAACCGCGCTAAAGGGAAAAAAACTCAACTGCAGCAACTTCTAGTGTGACCACACCCCAACGAACATTTGCAAATTAAAAAAATTATTAAAGTAATAGGTACCCCTTACCAATAAAAGATAAGGGTTAACACCACTGGTGTGTCTTGATATTGGCTCCGTGTGTTACACTGGATTGTGATCTGCACATTTTGCTATACTTTTATCTTCACATGGTAAGAGGCTAATCTGGCTGGTGGTGGTTCAGCACTCTTGTTTTCTTCACTTTGGTCACTATTGTATCGATGTCCGGTAAGAGGCGACTCTAGCCAGAACACGACATAAATATATTTTGGTGTTAACCCTTATCTTTTATTGGTAAGGGGTACCTATTACTTTAATAATTTTTTTAATGCATAGTTTACCTCTTAGTATTCACTATTACTAGTGAATAATTTATTGGTGGTGGCCTATACTTTTACACTTAATCCATATGTTATGGAACACTGTGGTGTTTAATCCATTCAGTCTGTTAGGTTTTACGCTATTGCGTTCTTCATTTTACTTCCATGATCCAATGACTACTGAGTCTATCATTCATGTGAGCCTGGATCTACTATCAAGGTGACAAGACTTGCACAGAGAGTTTTGCCTATATCTTACCTCTATGTGGTAAGCATACACCCTTAAGGGGACCTGTTCTTTGATTACATCTCCATTCATTGTTTGGACTTTATGGACTTTACTTCTCCATGATCATATGATTAGCGCGACTTAATTTGCAAATCCTTTAAAACAATGTAAAAATGATTATGGTAGGCAAATTAATTAAAAAAAGTAAATTTGAAGTCAGTGATGCATAATGACTTCTCTATATTGGGTCTGGGCACTTACAGTAAAATAAAAATGTATTTTGGCTCCTATGTCCACCTACCTGCCAGGGGAATTCCCATGGAGTGTTGGGCAGCTTGCTGGCTGGATTTTTAGTCTACTTCACAGAAAATAAAACAATTACAATAAGAGTTGGTTCACACTTGCGCGGATGCGCTGATCGCATGTAATTCGGAGCGCACTGCTCCTTCATTACTTGCGATCTCCTGTGCGGATGCAAGTTCAGCCATACACTTTGTATGGCTGAATTCGCAGCGCATTCCGCAGCAAACTCGCACATGAGGCATTTTTTGAGCCGCCTCAGAATCGGATCAGTGGTTCACACTTGTGCGATCCGATTCTGTGCAAACTTGCAGATCGCATTGCGATATGCGATCAAACTGGGGGTGTCGTTAACATTTAATTGACACCCCCTGTGTATCGCATATGGCAGTGTGAACTGCCAGATGTGCGGATGCGATGCGGGATCACGCTGCATATTCGCAGCGTTCCCGCATCGCACAAATGTGAACCGAGCCTCAGACTTTTCCCTTGCTGGTGGAACTGACAGTGGGGAATTCTAGGATTAATCTTCTTGACTTCCAATTGATAAAAGAAGATTTGGGGTGTTTTAGATCACCAGTGTCCACCCATAAGTAAATATGAGTTTTGTGTGGGCTGATACTTTATGCACAAATTCTACTGCTTTCAAATTATCAAAAAATATGTGTTACTAAAATGTAGCAAGTATGTAAAGCATTTTTATAAAGGCTCAAGCATTATAAAGGCTGCAAACTAAAGAATCGTTACTGCCACCTACTGGGCATTATATTTATTACTGCATATACAGTAAGAGTACTGTGGATTTTAGGAGACTCACAGGACACAGCTAAACATCATCAAGACACACTGGGGAAGATTTACTAAAACTGGAGCACTCTGATGCAGCTGTACATGGTAGCCAATCACCTTCTAACTTCAGCTTGTTCAACTAAAATGGTTGTAAAGGCAGAACGTTTTTTACCTTCATGCGTTCTATGCACGAAGGTGTAGCACTGCCCTCGTAGGAATCGCTGAGTAAAGAATTCCCTGGGTCTCCCTCTGATTATCCTGCAGCCAGTTGCTTGGGTATTTTTACACAGCCAGGTGCACACTCATCCACTCGTTATCCAATGACCAGTCTAGGGTTTTTTTTTTTTTTTTAATTGGTAGAGCTTGGATAGCAGAAGGAATTCCTGGGATACTCCAACTTTATGAACAGATGAGGACAAATTTCACTTGGCCTCACTTGGTTGAACTGAATAGCAGACCCTCTGCTGAACCATACTGCATTTGTATGGAAGAATAAGTCCTTTGCATGCTCTGGCAGCAGACTCATGAACTCTGATTCTTCGGGACACTAACCAGTATCCCCTTTAGCTAGCACCCCATCTGCTGGCTTTACTAGCTTGATGGGTTGGCCCTCACAGAACAGGCCCTTAGACTAAGGCTGGCCATACATGTTCAATTTTTGTTGTACAATTTTCTGATAGATTTACCACAAACCACATAATATGAGGTAAAAGCTAAACAACATTTTCACTTATATCCAATTAGGCAAGCATTTGTACTACATTCTTGAAGGTAAATTTCAAGAAAATTGGACAGAAAATTGTAAGAAAATTGGATCATGTATGGCCAGCCTTAGATCTGTACTCACAGTAGCCAGAAACAGATCCTTCTAGGTGTGTCTCCCTCCCAGTCAGCTCTGCAGGACATCTGGGTTGCAGCTTCTGTGACTCTGGCCCTCAGGTCTACCACCTGAGGCTGCATGGCAGCCTGTACAGAGGAGGGGCAATGACCCCCCTTCCTCTGGGACCCCACTCTCCAACCAAAGACCCCGTGCACATTTACTCTTGTGGTATAAATACAGTCACCCAGCATGCCTTAAGGCATTTCCTCTGCCAATGGCCAGGGCTGTATCTACACCCATGCTCCCATTTGTCAGGTTTCCTCCCACTGTCCAATATGCCCCTTCTTATTGGACTAGTGTGAGACAGACAGACAACATAAGCAGCATCTGATCACACTGAGTAGACCCTATCAATGGATCACTGCTCCCTGTTAGGCAGAGAGAACCTAGATTTGCCTGACAGTCCCCCTGTTAAGCAGGGAAACCCAAAAACCATGCACTCTCTAGCACCTAGCCAGGAGGTGGCTAAAAAGGTATAAAAAACCTTCTGTGTGCAGCAGCCCTCCCATCCCCCCCCCCCCCCCACATAAAATACTTTCCTGAGCCCCCTTTCCATCCAGCAATGTCAACGAGAGCCTTGGCTCTCCGGGGACTTACACTTCTGATTGGCTTTTGGCAGCAGCAGGAGCCATTGGCTCCCACTGTTGTCAGTCACAGCCAGTGAGCCAGTCAGGAGACGGAGGGGGCAGGGCGAGCTGTGGCTCCATGTGTAAATGGACACACAGAGCTGCAGTTCGGGAGCGCACCTGCTAGGGTGCCCCCAGAGCAAGCTGCGGGTGCACCTGGCAGGAGGGAGGTCTCAGGAGCGCCAGCATGTGACATGAAAAGAGGAGGACCCAAGCTGCTCTGTGCAAAGCAGGTAAATATCACATGTTTGTTATTTTTAAAAAAAAAACAAAAAAAAACAAGACTTTAATATCACTTTAAGCTTTGACCATAAAACCTTGAAGCCGATTGACCTAAATGCAGAACTGTCCCAGATTTTGCACAATCCATTGTAGTAAATCCCCCCACTGTCTTGTTGGTATACAAACATAGATATAAAAATAAATTGAATGGCTTACTTTAAGGCCCCTTTCACATGGGCTTTCCGATCAGGTCCGCCTGTCAGTTTTTTCAGGTGGATCTGATCGGATGCTCCATGCACCTGTATGGAGCAGCGGATGTCAGCGGTGACATGTCTGCTGACACCCGCTGCTATCCGATCCGATGTGGTCTGTGAAATCCAGATGGGTGGAAACCCTATTTCAGATCGGATAGGATCGGATGAAAATGGACAGGTGGTCCGTTTTCATCTGATCTCCCATAGAGGAGAGGGGGGATCTGACAGCTCTGTCTCTGCAAAGTAAGCGGAGACGGAGCTGGCATCCGCCTGCTCAGCGGGGATCGATGGATCGATCACCACTGAGAAAAACGCAATCCGCTGGGCGGAAAGCCCGTGTGAAAGGACCCTAATTCAATTGTTACTTGTTTTCACCAGGTACAAATACATTTGCATTCATCCTGTAAGGTCGGCACATGTATCCTCTTCTACACAATTCATTACAAATAATTTTCCAATATTATTATGAGACTTTCTCTGTTCATGAATAAGCATGTAAGGGGCGTAGACTGTTGTTCCTTCATGTCCTTCATGTTTCTCTCAATCATTGAGCGCCAAGCAAGGGTGACATGAAAGGTTCCCCCTTGGGGTGGGTTCTTGGAATATGCCAGGCATTGAACAGGGTCACTAACCCTTGCACAGGGTAACGCTTCCCTCAAGGGCGTGCTCACCAAAGCCTGAGGACCAGGCAAGAGCCACGGTCATGTAAACAGTTAAAGATTAGGGCTATTTCCTAACTCCATGATGAGCCACATGTGCGAAGTAGCCAAGATGTGGAGTTCCTCCTTGCTTCCTCGCTCCATGTTCCACACACTTGTGGAGTTCCTCCTTGCTTCCTCGCTCCATGTTCCACACACTTGTGGAGTTCCTCCTTGCTTCCTCGCTCCATGTTCCACACACTTGTGGAGTTCCTCGTTGCTTCCTCGTTCCATGTTCCACACACTTGTACTAATACCCAAAAGAAAGGTAACACCACTCCAGGCGGGACCACAATCCAGATACAGGAATTTCTGTAGTGGGTGTTCACCCTGGCTCACAACCATCACACAGCAAAGTAGAAAGAGTTGGCCACACACCATTGTTGTAGAGATGCTCAAACTTTATTCCAAATTTCAAACAGGGACAGCACAAGAAACCCAGAGTCTGCAACCGTTAACGTGTGTCCAATTCTTCTGCAGCATGTGGATAGCACAGGATTGGCATGTAGCAGGGGAATACAGACATTTTTATTAAGTGAATTAATGACTTTAGCTGCATTCTTATGTATTCTTAATATAATTGGCTTCTCTTTAAAAAAAAAAATCCCTTCAGATCCTCTCTGGAATATGGCTTACTCCCTGTTGCAAAATATTAATAATTCCCCAGTGTATATTATAGTTTATTCAACTTTACAGAAAACCATTAGTTCTTCGTTTTATAAAAGATCATTGATTCCTCTGTGTAAAATTTAATTTACTTTTCCTAGTAGAGTATCAATAATTGCAAAATGTGCAATATAATCTCCCTACTCCTTCTTGACCATTATTAATTATTTATTTTATTTATTACTCTTGTGGTAAATATTTTTTTGGTAGGCACATTTATTAAAGCGGAGTTCCGGGCACAAAAACTATATTTTTTTTTTGTGCCCCTCCGCTAGGTAGACCTGACCTGAAAAGGAATTGGATAGTTATTTATTTTTTTTTTGTTCACTCACCTTTTAATTGAAGATCGAAGACACTCACCTCAGAGTACTTCCTCCCTCGGAGCCGCGGCTCACCCCGTCACTTCCTGTCTCGCTGTGATTCCTGGGAGCTGAACGTCATAGCTCCCAGGAATCAATGCGACATGACCGGCCCCGCTCGTCATTTCCGGGCGACGCCGCATTCCCCTGCTAAACAGCTTCTGGGCATGCCCAGAAGCTGTGGAGGAATGCGGCGCCGCACCGGAAGTGACGAGAGGGGCCGGTCCAGGCGCATTCTGGGACGAAGAAGAAGACGCGGAAGAAGACACAGAAGAGGACCGCGCCGGCTTCAGCTGCCCACAAGAGAGATGGAAACGCTGTGGAAGAAATTTTATAAGTAAGTATTTCTTCTAAAAGGTAAGTGCGAACCGGGACAGATCAGAGGCTAGCCATTGTGGAATGTGCTAGCCCTGACTGTCCCGGGGGTATGCTTATTGAAAATTGACTTCTGTGCCCGGAACTGCTTTAAGTGTATCCTGTAGCAGTAGAGCAGAACTTAATTGTAGCATAAATGCCCTCCTCCCATTTCTCTTTTGTACTGCCATTTTACAAGATGTATCTGGATGTGTCACCGGGATCTTCCAGGGTATTGTAAACTGGCAGAGAACCTTGGTGCATCTGCACGTTGCTGTGGATTTCTGCACATTCACACAAACATTGGCAGCTTCTGGCAGATGAGCACTAAACTGCTGGTGGCATTCATACGCGTGCACAGAGATCCGCTTGCGTGTGTGCAGATGTACCGCACATTTGCGGCTTGGTAACAGACTGTCTCCTGGGTTAGGACAGAAACTAGGAATTGCTACCTTGTAGCCCAAAAATGAACAGAAAGGTAAATATTGTTTTTTTATCATTTGTATCATTTCAGCCGAATTTCGATTTGTAACAAAACGAATTGCATATGTCTAGTTATTTTTCCTCCATGAAGAGGAAAAGCAGCTGACTTTCCTTCTATCAAGGAGGAGACGATACATTTCATCTTTTCCTCCTCTCTAGAGGACTTGTCTACCAAAAAAAAAAAAAAAAAAATCTGTCTTACCATTTAGCACCAAATGAAAGCCCAATCTGTCCTGAAAAAACAAGGTATAATCAGCCTGGATACACTAAATTACATGTGTAAAACACAAGGCCCGTGGGCCAAATCTGGCCGCCAGGCCATTTCATGTGGCCCTCACACCTCTCCTGCAGCTGTAGCACCCCCTCGTCTCTGCCACCACCTTGTCTCAGCAGAGGGGAGGACAGAACTCCTCCAACAGATCCTGCCCCTCTCTGTGTAGCCCTACCCCCATCGTCTTTGCCCCCACCTTGTCTTAGCAGAGGGGAGGAACAGATCCTGCCCCTCCCTGTGTAGCCCTAGCCCCCCTCGTCTCTGCCTCCCCTGCTCTCTGCAAACTCCAGCAAATGACTCCAGCCCTCCTCTGGTCCTCTTCCAGACCCTGCAATTTCTGTTTCCCAGACTTGCCCCCAGCTTCTTCCAAGCAGCAGCACAAGGTAATGGGGGTGCACTTTGATGTAAGGGAGGGTGGGGCACTCTTGACTTCTGATGGTTGGGGGGCTCTTGGCATCTGATGTAAGGGGAATGGGGTGCTCTAGACATCTGCTTATGATTATTACGAGAATAATAATACGATTCTATGCCAGTTGAAAAGGAGGGTTGCACACCACTGGTATCATCAACAAGAAACATTATTGGAGACTGTTTAGAAAGAACACCATGGCAGAACCATGTTCTGTCGGAGCAGACTCCAATAAAGTTTGTTTTAAATTATACCAGCGATGTGCGACCCTCCTTTTCAGACTTGCATCATCTGCTACAGGAGTGTAAGTGGGTTCCGTGCCGGCCTGCACCTGCCGTTCACAGCTTAAATCTTATGTTATTACTAAAACCAGTAATAATCAAGCGCAAAGGCAATTATTTAATATGGTGAAGAGTAAATACATTTATATAGTCTTATAGATACAACCTGCCCCTTTGAGGGCAACCCTAATGCTGATGCGGCCCGCGATAAAATTGAGTTTGACACCCCAGCACTAAGTAGTTTTGATGATAGGTACAGTTTTACTAACACATGCCTATGTTGCAAAATAGGTTGTGGCAACAATGATATTCATAATTTCATTGGTGCTGTTTTTAACATAGTAGTAATAAGGTTTAACTGCACTTTGGGGTTCATATTCCATACTCCATACCAAGTGTACTGCACGTGCACAGACCAGACACTGGAGATTTTTAAAAGCAGCTCAGCAGCTTTTTGACAACATTTCTCCCAGGATTTTTACAAGATGATGGTTGAACAAAAAAATTATTAAGGTATGAGCTGCCTAAGCCTCATGCATTTACTAAAGCCTCATTCCCGTTGTCATCCAAAAGGATCTTTATCGTGGGTAGCAGATGATAGGTGCCCACGTTGAGGGTTGTACTATGTACCATAAGGCACAGGTAAGCCAGTGACTAAGTTAGTAGATTTAAGGTAGGCATCAAGCCTTAAAATGTATCAACTGTGAAAAGTCTTTACTTGTTTGTGCTCCATTGTGTCCAACACTGGACTTCTGTGGCTAAATTCAGCAAGAAAACTTTAGGCATAAAGGGATGCGGAGAATTTTAGGAGGTAGTTCAGAAAATGTGAAACCATCCTTCCATGCTCTTGTTTGGTGGTATGTGAAGTTGAAAAATTAGCCCTATATATTAAACAGACCCCATGCTGCTCCCAGTGGCAATATCACAATGTCAAACCAGAGCCCTGTTTGGGTACGTTAACTTTGACAAGATATGGACAGTTTTGCAGTAGATAACTACCCTATGAATATCTACAAATAATTTTTTTCTTTTTCATTTACACTACCTTGGAAAGTATGAATCTTGAATGCTATTACCCACTTTAGCACCGGAGGATTTTGCTGTCTTACGTCCAGGCCACTTTTTGCGATTCGGCACTGTGCGACTTTAACTGACAATTGCGCGGTCATGCAACGCCGAACCCAAACGAAATTTACATCCTTCTTTTCCCACAAACAGAGCTTTCTTTTGGTGGTATTTGATCACCTCTGCGCTTTTTTTTTTTTTTTTTGCGATATTAATAACAAAATGCAAAAATTTTGGAAAAATAACAATATTTTTTCTACTTTGACAGTTAAAAAATATCCAATATATTCAATTTTTGTCATATATTTAGGCCAAAATGTATTTAGCTACATGTCTTTGACAAAAAAATTCTCAATAAGCGTATTTTTAACCGCTTTATGACCGGAAGGTTTTACCCCATTCCTGACCAGGCCATATTTTGCGATTCGGCACTGCGTTACGTTAAAGGACAATTGCGCAGTCGTGCAATGCTGTACCCAGATTAATTTTATTTATTTTACTTTTTGCGCTATAAACAAAAAAAAGAGCGACAATTTTGAAAAAACAACAATATTTTTCACATTTTTTTATATGAAATTCCCCCCCCCCCCCCTCCCCAAAAATGTAAAAATCTAAATTTTTTATCATTTTAGGCCAATTTGTTTTCTGCTACATATTTTTGGTAAAACAAAAACGCAATAAGCGTATTTTGATTGGTTTGCGCAAAAGTTATTGCGTTTACTAACTAAGGGAAAGATTTCTGTCATTTTTGGTGTTTTTTTTTTTAACGAGTAATGGCGGCGATCTGCGATTTTTTTGGCGGGACTGCGACATTGCGGCGGACAGATCGGACCCTTGACTGACATTTTTGACACTTTTGGGGGTACCAGTGACATTACTACAGTAATCAGTGCTATACATATGCACTGTTACTGTAAAAAATGACACTGGCAGGGAAGGGGTTAATTTTTATTGGAGAGGGAGGGGTTAATATATGCCTGGTGCTTACTGACGTGTGTGGGGGGAGGTGACTGAGTGACACAGGGACAGATCGCAGGTTCAGCTATGCTGAACCCTGCAATCTGACCCTGCCTGTCACTTAGGAGATCCGCCCGCTTTGTTTACACAAGCGGGAGGATTTCCACACTAGACCCCCGACGATCGGGGAAGAGTGGCGGTGATCACCGCCGCTCCTCCCCATGCCCGACTCCCGCTGTAACTGAATACAGCGGGAGCGAGCCTCCGGAGGCGCGCGCGCGCCGCCGAGGGAGGGAATTGTCTGGTGACGTAGGTCTACCTCGCCAGACGATAACGAGCCACTTTGCCGCAGTACAGTCAACGTGACTGGTCGGCAAGTGGTTAATGATTATTTTTATTTTAAATAACCATACCATAATTAAATAATCTGATAATGTCTTCGGCATTAAACAAGTACTTTTTTCTATGTTCTATTTAATACTTCCACACAATGTACAAATATCATCAGGTTGCTGCTGAGAACTGGTCAGCATGGAAACATTAAAATTCATGACAGTACTGACATACTGTGGGGATAGTGGGCAATCTGTAACTATAGCAACTTGATTAAATGTGAAATAATGGCAGAAGTAAATAATAGAAACCTATGAGTCAGATGCACAGCAGCACAATCATTTCATTAGTTGTGCTGATGTCAGAAAAAAGAAAACGTGCAGGGAATGCAGGCTGGGAAAACGTCAGCAAAACCCCAGAGAATAAGATTGACCTAGAGTTGGCAGTCCTGATTAGCGGTTGTGAAAAGGTATGCTTCAATAGCACTAATGATAAATACAGTTCACTGCATACTGTGCAGCATCTGGGAATATGTAGAGCTTCATTCTTTGTACAGTATATTATTTAGTTAAAACCTGCCCCTTCTGATGTACAACATATTTCTTATTAAAAATGGATCATTAGGTACAATGAATCTTACATACATATATGGCATGATGTTTTGATATACCATGCCCAGTTTTTTTTTTTGTAGTGTACAGCCGTGGCCAAAAGTTTTGAGAATGACACAAATATTAATTTTCACAAAGTCTGCTGCTTCAGTGTTTTTGGATATGTAGCACTACTCCCTTGGGAGCTGCTGGTTACGGATTCCCCTGGGTTACCCTTAGCAACAACTTGACAATAAAGCATGTTCAAAGTTCTTGGCTCAGTCATAAAACAGTCTAGGGGTTTTTAGATTTTTTGGAGTTGTATTTGAGAACTTGGATAGGAGAAGGGATGAGTGGGATACTCCAACTAAACTATGCACAATTGCTGGGACTTTTATGTTTAGCTGAAAGCGGCAAGCCGCAGCTTCACCTTGCCATTAAGTGAAGAAGAATTTGTTGAACTGTACTGCACTGTGAATTATTCTTCAGGGTTGTACTTGGCACCCCCTTTGTCCTTACTCTTCAGGGCTCTACACAGCACCCCCTTTTCTGTAACACTCTGTGTGAGCTGGCCACTTGATCCCCTGACTTCGCTGGAGTGGTCCCCCTTCCCTTTGGCAGGTCCTTAAGTAGTCACGGACACTGTTTTTCCTGAGAGACACTGCCAGCAGCTCCACCATCAGCTTCCCTGGATCCTCTGCAGCACAGCTCCACACTTGGTTCACTAGGCCAACTGCCTAAGACCACCTTCCTCATACACAGCAGGAGGAGAGACAGGCATTTACCCTCTCCTGGGACTCTGCTTCCCACCAAAGATGCCCTGTCACATGTCCCCTCAACTTTTATGAGCAATCCCAGGATGCATTGCAAGAATGCCCTCCTACTTGGACTCCCACAAAAGCCAATGTGTCACTGGCTGGGTTTCCTCCACTGTCCAACAAGCTCCCTCATTGGATACTGTGGGGACACTCCCTCAGACCCATTGAATCACACCTGGAAACATGTGACAGGCAACCTAATAGATCAGGCTTCCCTGATAAGCAGAAGGAGCAATAGATGCTTTTGTCTAGCACCTACCTACAGTACCTAGGAGGGTGCTACAGATATTTTTGTCAGGTGTTGATATGGTATACTGAAGTAGAATTACAAGCATTTCATAATTTGCAAAGGCTTTTATTGACAATTACATAAAGTTTATGCAAAGTGTCAATATTTGCAGTATTGACCCTTCTTTTTCAAGACCTCTGCAATTCGCCCTGGCATGTTGTCAATCCACTTTCTGGGCCACATCCTCACTGATGGCAGCCCATTCTTGCATAATCAGTGCTTAGAGTTTGTCAGAATTTGTGGGGGGTTTTTGTTTACCCTCCTCTTGAGGCTTACCACAAGTTCTCAATGGGATTAGGGTATGGGGAGTTTCCTGGCCATGGACCCAAACGTTTGATGTTTTGTTCCCCAAGCCACTTAGTTATCACTTTAGCCTAATGGCAAGGTACTCTCGAGGATGTTTTTGTACCATTCTTTATTAATGCCTGTGTTCTTATGCAAAATTGTGAGTGAGCCCACTCCCTTGGCAGAGAAGCAACCCCACACATGAATAGTCTCAGGGTGCTTTACTGTTGGAATGACACAGGACTAATGGTAGCCCTCACATTTTCTTCTCCGGACAAGGTTTTTTTTCCCAGATGCTCCAAACAATCAGAAATGAGATTCATAAGAGGAAATGACTTTACCCCAGTCCTCAGCCTTCCAATCCCTATATCTTTTTCAGAATATCATTATGTTCCTGATGTTTTTCCTGGAGAGAAGTGGCTTCTTTGCTGACCTTCTTGACACCAGGCCATCCTCAAAAGTCTTCGCCTCACTATGCATGCAGATGCACTTACACCTGCCTGCTACCATTCCTGAGCAAGTTCTGCATTGGTTATGCCCTGATCCTGCAGCTGAATTAACTGTAGGAGTTGGTCCTGCCGCTTGCTGGCATTTTTTGGGAGCCCTGAAGCCTTCTTCACAAATGCAGTGGAAATGTTTTTATGGGATTAAGTTCATTTTCATGGCAAAAAGGGACTTTTCAATTTATTGCACTTCATCTGATCACTCTTCATAACATTCTGAAGTATATGCAAATTGCCATCAGAATAACTGAGGCAGCAGACTTTGTGAAAATTATATTTTGTGTCATTCTCAAAACTTTTGGCCACGGCTGTAGCTGCCGTATTCATAGATTTAAACTGCCACAAAGTGCAGGGTTCAGGAGCAGCAATCTGTATATAGTGCACTCCTGAACCCTGCACTCAATACGCAGTGCACTCCCTAACCCTGCACTCTCTATGTAGCGCACTCCTGAACCCAACACTCTTTATGTAACGCATTCCTGAATCCTGCATTCTCTATGTAATGCATTCCTGAATCCTGCACTCTCTATGTAACGCACTCCTAAATTCTGCACTCTCTATGTAGCGCACTTCTGAACCCTAAACTCTACATATCGCAGTCCTGATTTTATCTAATTGAGGATACAGCAGCACAAGGGACACATGTCACTTAAAGCAAGTAATGTCCCTTGTGCCTATTTTTATTTGTTTAAGTAAACCTAGGCTTTAATTAGTAGCATTTAAATTCACAAATATAGGGATTTTCTTTTCTTTTTTTTTAGTAGGAAGGCCAATTTGGGTATGTGGTGTTTTTGTAATCCTCACAGACAGTGTACCTCTGATGTTTTTAGGTAACCACAGTCAGCAACAGCAAGGGTGGACTGGGCTGGGGAGTAGGGATGCATTACTTCCTGGAGCCAGTGCAAATAATACATGCTGGACTGGTAGCCTTGAGTAGAAATACTGCCCCATTCACATCTCCATCAGATTGGGACCTGCAGTCAGTGACAGCTGTAGAGTGTCTTATAGCTATAGTTTTTGTACTGTAATGCTTCTATAAATGTTGAATACAAATGTATTGCAAAAGCATTTTTTGGATGTGGCGTGCCTACTCTCTATATTTGCACCTATTGTATTAGCAGGTTGAAACCCCTAGTAGATGTTTATCGACCGATATCTTTTTTTTTTGCCAATACCAATACCAAAATGGTCATCGCATATCGGTATCGGCTGATATTGGCCGATATTTTCGTACTCTTGTGGGGGGATCTAGGGGGATCATCACTTCCGGGTTTTTAAATGGAGACCCGATCAGAGCCAAATACGGCTTTGATCTGGTCATCTCTTCGGCGACCGTGCTGGTCCCCTCCCGCTCCTTGTAATGACAGCTGAGCGGCTTCTCAGCCGCATCAGTTGTCATTACAAGACAGCCGACCGTGGTACCGGGGTGATGCCTCAAGCTGCAGGCATTACTCTGGTACAAGCACTTTCCTGAAATATCGGTAACCTCAGGGGCCGATTCCGATATATCGGGGAAAGTGTATATTGGCCCCCGATATATCGGCTTTGCTGATAATCGGTCGATCCCTAGTTTAAAGCCCCCCAAAAATCCCGATACTGGAGTAACTGGATGATCTTCTTCTGCGAGCAGAGTTCCCGACTGCTCTGAAGGACAACCGGGTGATTACTGTGGGGACTCTACGTGAGTTTGGTTTAAAATTAAATTTCCTGGAATTGGCTCTGGCTCCGTCCACGTAGTTGGACTATCTGGGTTTGTTCTGTACTGGGCCTCAGCCAGGGTGTTCCTCCAATGGGACGAGTTTCAAACTCTGTCTACCCGAGATGTCTGCAAGGGAGATTCTTGTCATGTGGGGCAAGAATCCACAGTGTCTAGACACTCTGATCCTGTTGAGCCGGGGTACAAGAGGGTCCCTGACATGGTGGCTTCTCTCTCTGGCGATTCGACAGGTAAATCTTCCTTCCCCTGTACGGTGGTCACCAAGGATGCCAGCCTGTCTGAGTGGGGTGGCGTTTTTTGGCACGGTTTGTGCTCAGAGGGTCTGGACTGTGGACTACCGATTTGATATACTGGCAACTTCTTCCGGAGGTGTTTCATCAGTTGTGTCTCCAGTGGGGGCCCCCCAAAGTGGTCCTGTTTGCCTCTCGTTTCAACAGGAAGGTGCTTGGGTTTATGGCACAGTCTTGGGATCCTCTGGCCAACGCCACAGATGCACTGGTGGCTCTTTTTGGACCAGTACCGTCTGATATACATCTTTCCTCTTCTAGAACTTCTGCCAAGATTCCTGCGTAGACTCGATGCAGAAGGGATTGCAGCTATGCTGGTTGCTCCAGACTGGCCTAGCCTGTTTTTGTAGCAGTTCTGATATGGTTAGTTGCTCCTTGGAGTCTTTCTTTTAGAAGAGATCTGTTGGCTCAAAAACCAATCTTCCAGCTTGCCTTACGGTCGCTGGCTTTTACGGCTTGGCTGTCGATAGCCAGGTGTTGAAGGCTAGAGGGTGTCTGAATTGGTGATTCCCACGCTGCTGTCAACTAGTAAATCTACTTCTAGGTAGTTTTACCATAGCGTTTGAGAGCGTACTTTGCGGATGTGAATCTCTTGGGGTTCATCCTCGCTCCTTTTCGGTGACTTGGATTTTGGCTTGCCCTCAACGAGGTGTGGAGCAGCTGTAAGAAGAGTAGAGGAATGGTCGCACTTCCGATAAGGTGCAATCAGAATTTATTAATAAAGTAAGAAAAAGGCACAAGATGTAACAGGCATCATGCAGGGGACAACAGGATGATGCGTTTCTCAATACTAAGCCTGCTTTATCACATCCTCATAAGATGTGGAGCAGCGTCTAGCCTCGGGTACCACCGAGGGCCAGATTTCGGCCTTGTCGTTTTCTTTCATCGTCCTTTGGCTACGTTTTTCTGTGGTTCACACCTTTGTTCGAAAGAGGTTCGCCACTTGGCTTCCCCAGTGTGTTTCCATTGCCCTTGTGGGATCTCATCTTGGTGCTGTTGGTTCTTCAGTAACCGCTGTTGTAAAATATTCACGAGATTCCTCTGCTTACATGTCCCAGAAGGTGGTCTTCTTGGTGTTTTTTTTCTTCTGCACGTAGGGTGTCGGAGCTGGCAGCTTGTCTTGTCATTCACCTTACTTGGTGGTTCACAGAGAGAATGTGGTGCCATGGCCCTGCCAGTCATTCTTTCCAAAAGTCGTCTCTTGTTTTCATTTAAATAAGGCATGTGTTACCTTCCTTGTGTCCTAGCCTAAGCACCCTAAAGAGCTTGACTTACACTCTTTAGATGTGGCTCGGGCAATTAGGATGTACCTGGCGATGACTGAGCCATTCCATATTTGTCCTTACGGATGGATTTTGTTAGGGGCTGGCCGGGTCTAAAATATATATAAAAATGTGCAGCGCTAGGAACGATAAAATATACTTGAACATATATAAATGCAACATGTGAAGTGAATAATAAAAGTCAAATCGTATAATAAATAAATAAATAAATAAATAAAATAATTATTCAACTGGAATAGTCCCAAGTGAATGGAGTGATAAAGAAAAATCCAACATATATAACGTGGTCACAGTGTGCAGCAAATCCCAACACCGACAAGGAGTAATTGTATGCGCTCACCAGAAAAATAGGACCCAGATACCATATAGCATGTGGTTCATACAAGCTGTTGGAATGTATGGGGGATGCTCCAAATGGATAGGAAGACCTCAGAGGTATCCGTGTAGACCAGCAACAGACATCGATAGACCAAATTCCAGCTCCAACGTTGGTAAAGATATAAACCAAAAAGGGACAGACATAGTATAATATTGCTAAAAATCAATTAATAAAAAACATAGCAAATACACTTACAAACATCCCATGGTATTAAGCACATCAAGGATATATAGCAGGGTTGACTGTAGTGTAATCCTCTTAATGCGTTTCATTAGAGATGCCTTTCTCAAAAGATAATGTCAGCCAAGATGAAACCTTCTATATATAATATTTCATTGATTAAGGATCGTGTCCCACCTGTAAAGGGTTGCCACATGAACACTACGCCAGATCGCAATGGCGCCGGCGTGCGTTCCAAGACTCGCCTCGGTAACGTCCCAATAGCGTAACGTCTGCTGCAACCATTTCCATATGGATAGGCAGACGGTGGTGCAGGCCTATTCCATTAAGGGTCAGGATCCTCCTTCCCTGTTATATGGGTGCTTAGTGCCTCTTGGGACTTTTGTCATCTGGCGTCAGTGGTGCAGGTTTTCAAGGCGGCCATCTGGTCGTCTGCGCATATTTTCACAACATTTTAATATGGTGGATGTGTTGGCATCTGCGGATGCCTCCTTTTGGCTGCAAGGGTTTACAGGCCGCTGTTGGAGAGGATTAGTCCTCCTTGAGGGTGTACTTTTCTGTCAAGTGAGCTCCAGTTGTTCCTGGTTGGGCTCCTGGGTTACCTGGTTGGCTATGTTTAGCCCTGTTGGGAATTGATTCATGCTGTGTTTGTTTCCCACCCCTCATGCTGATACTGCTTTGGGACATCCCATTCGACTAATGAAGATATGTTGCTGTGTCTGTCAATGAACGAAAGAGAAAACTGGATTTTTGTCTTACCCCAAAATCCCTTTCTCTGATGTTCATTGACGGACACAGAACCAACCCCTCTGTGGAGTTGGGTTTTGTATTCTTTGACACTGCTTGTTACTAAACTGAATCCTAGAGCAGGAAGTGGGAGTATACCACCTGGGACTGCCCCATGGGTGTAGTCAAACTTCTGTTAACTTTGGTAACGTTTTTCCGCCTAGTGTCCTACTCCTAGGAAGCGCACCATAACCCATTCGACTAATGAAGATATGTCGCTGTTTCCGTCAATGAACATCAAAGAAAATGATTTTACGGTAAGACAAAAATCCAGTTTTCTCCCCCTCAGAGTCAGCAAAGGATCCTGAGTAGAGAATTCTGTGACCCATCCATTTGACTTGCACTGTGCTACTCCAGGACTACACATTCCAGTGTCCTTTGCCTGCTTGCATCACCAGAGGGAGGGGAGAAAGAAGCGGCTGCAATCCAGTCCTCTTCCTGTTTCATAGGTTTTGCCTCTACTGACAAAAGGCTGGTGGGAGTGAAGGCAGAGCCCATACACACAGTGCACTCCTCCAGCCGCTCTGTCACTTCTGGCAGCTGCGGGGGGGGGGGGGGCAACAAGCAGGAAGAGTGGGCGCAGAGCCAGCAGAGCACCCAGCTACATAATGCCCCCACCAAAGGGCCTTTGGTCCACAAAGGAGGGACATAATCTACTGACATATATTGTCTATACCTTTAGATTAACTTATATTTACAGCTAAGAGCGCTTAGAGATGTATATTTACACTAAACTTACTAATTCACACTAGCAAAGGAATTTGACAAGAGAATCTCCCACCACTTGTTGCATGTGGTGAGATTGTCTTGTCCACAAGCAACTGATATTGGAAATGGCCCACTTAGATATACCAGGGAGTGAGTTTGGGTCACCCTCCAATGAATAAGCATTAGGAAGGGTCAGCGTTTCATGAGTCCTTTAAGAGGTGAGAAGGGCATCCTCCGAATTTTCACCAAAAGTGACATAAGTCAGTCTTTTAGGGGGCCAAATTGCTTGCTTTGCTCTTTGGGCTCTGGTGGTTCTTCTCCATCTAGCTTCTCCTCTGGTATGAGGTGGTTGAGAAGCTTCTGTGTCCACTGAAGTCAGAAAATTTAACCATCTCCTTAACTTGGCAAGGATTGGCTCTGGAAATACATTTTGTAGCCTCAGGCCTGAGGGTTCCAGTATCTGTCTTTCTGAAAGGAGGCGGAGTGGCAGTCTCTGACAGTGTAAAAGGTCACAGCCAGTCTATGGCCATCTCTATTTCCTCACTGTCCTCTTCATCTGTGTTTTGTTGCAAAGATTGAAACCTGGTCACTGGGCGTGATCTTTGAGAGATAGTTTGGGTGGACCGTGCATCTGGTTGTTGAGGCACACAAGCTCCTTCTGCTAAGGACAGTAGGTAATTAAAGTGCCAAGTCTATAGTAGGTCCATGCTTCCTTCTGGGCAGATCTGGTATGCTGGCGATCCAGACAACTGCTTACAGACAATGTAGGGCCGAGACTTCCAGCAATGAGCTAGTTGGTGTTTATCTGGGACATCCAGATTTTTCAGCAGCACTGTGTTCCCAGGTTGTAGATGTTGCACTCTTATTTTTAGATCAAAGTTATTTTTATTTCGTGGGTCTTACTTCGTGGGTCTTACTCTTCAACATGGCTTCTTCTTGCACAGTCCTGATTATCTCAGGGTACTTTAAAATTCCACCATCTCCTTAGGTTTTTAACTGGATCATAATAGGATCTAAAGGTTGAGCTCCTCTTAAAAGCTGTTGTGCCCAAACCTTGTCTACTGAGCTGAGATATATGCCTTTTCTTAGCAACACCTGATGCATTATTTTGTCTTGTAATGAAACAGTTTCTTCCCCTTTCTTTGGTAGGTACTGTATGTTCAAACTGGTACATGAGGTTCTTTTCTATTCTCTCAAACACATCTTTCAGGATACTTAGGTAGTAATAAGCAATACAGTTCTGTTTGCTAAGTTTCAGGTTGTGGATAGCTTCTAAGGCAGGCCCCTTTTAGCTCTCATTGATTCTCTGTTTTTTATGGCCCTAGGGAATGTCCCATCCATCTAAGACTTGTATGGCTTTCCCCATCAATTCTTTAAAACTCTCCTCACCAGCAGGCGCTGGCTGTTTCCCTAGAAAGGCTCTTAGTTTTAGGTACCCAAACCTAGTATATACTGGGTTGTTCTTCTGGCATCCCAAAGCGGCAATTAATTCAGGCTCTATCATAGCCACAGGCACTGGTAAGGTGGCTCATTCCGTCAAAACTGCTTGATTTGAACTTTCTGGCTTGGTATCTGGCATGTCCAGCTGAAACAGGTGGGCTTTAACTTCATTAGTCAGCTGCAGGCTAGCCTCTTGGAAGCAGGCAGGGATCCCCTTCCTCCATCCTAGTTGGACTTAATTGAAGTCGCTTGATCTGATTTCGTGTGCAGTATGATCACCTTCTGATCAGGAACTAGTGCTGTCACTGCTTTTTGGATTTGCTTCTCAGTCCAGTCCGCTCCAGGGATGTTGATCCCTTGACTCCCACAGGCTGTTTCTCTCCTTACACCATTGAGTCCATGGTGGCTGTTTCTGGCTTGTAGTCTTAAAAAATTGCTTGTAGAACAGAGGTAACCTGGATGAGCCCCCACGTGTAGCGTTATCACCGAAGGAGCCACTTGGTAATTTTGAGTTCTCTGTTCTACGCCTCAAATCCAAGAACATCCTCTGAAACACCTGGTTGAATAAAAGTCACTGAAAGCACCTATAAGGACATGAGTATGAAAGTCACTGCAAGCATGTATAAGCATGTCAGGAGTGCGCCTGCTTGGGTGCCCCCACAGCAAGATGCTTGCTGTGGGGGCACCCGGCAGGAGGGAGGGATCAGGAGTGCCAGCGTAGGACCCTAAAAGAGGAGGATCCGGGCTGCTCTGCGAAAAAAAAAAATAAATTGCAGGGAGCAGGTAAGTATAACATATTTGTTATTTTAAAGGAGAAAAAAACAAGACTTTAATATCCCTTTAACTGCAATGTGACTATTAACACAACAACTGACTTGCATCAGTCTAGTCTAGTGTAGAAGTCTGGGAAAATCAGTAAGCCAATCACACAAGCGGAAATCACATATCCGCGGGGGAGCGTTCTGTACACCATCTGTGTATGTATACGTATATTCAAAAAGGTCAGAGCTAAAGATGTATAGGCAGCTAGCAGAAAGGTATTTTACAAAAAAATGATAGCGCTGCAGATTAAATAAAGAGGTAATTTTTTTACAACATTCAGTTACAGTATGACTTGTGTAAAAATTGCGTATACTATATTGTTTTTCTTTTATTTGCTATTTTTTTTCCCCACAAAAATAGAGTTGCCTTTTAAAGAGTAACTTCATTTCCGTGGGGATAAAAGTCATATTATAATTGAATGTATTTACAAAGTATCTTATCTTTTCAATCTACACCACTGTAAATTTCTGAAAATGCAATGCAATATGTCTACCTGGAGGTGTTCTGTACACAGAATGTGTATAGAACGCCCCCAGAAACATAATTTCCTGCTTGTGTGATTGGTTCACCAATTTTCCCAAAAGTCTGCCCTAAGATACAAGTCAGATTTCAGGCATCCCCTGCAACAAAAATGTCATTTTGAGGGAGATATTCCCAATAGGAAATCATGTTTAAAGGGGTGCATGCCCTGCATTAGTCCCCTATAGCTGATTGATAATAATGAAAGCACTCCCATTAGACTTGCTTTCCCACATGGACACAGACAAACACACAGGGATTTTTACAGAATTCCAAAAGGTAGGAATCTGCAATAAAGTTTGTTAAATTCCTTGCAATGTACATAGATCACCCAGAGGGGAATGTTTTTTTCTCAACAAAAGTAGAGTTTCCCTTTAAATGTATTAAATGACTCAACATGTCTACTGTGTCTTTCTTGCAGCTGTTTTATTAACTGTGTGCTGTATGAGGAGGAAGAAGAAGGCCTCCAACCCTGAGAATAACTTAAGTTACTGGAATAATGCAATAACCATGGACTACTTCAACAAGCATGCTGTGGAGCTACCACGAGAGATCCAATCTCTGGAAACATCAGAGGTGATATGATGGTGCACATACAAACACTTTTTGTGAGATATACAGTATATGCTGGATCTTTTCTATTTATCAACATCCTAATTTTTTTAATTAATGCTTGTGTTCTGATTTATTTAAAGGTTTATAAATAGATAGATTTATTTATTAAACCTCTGCGTTTTTTATTTTTATTTATTTATTATTATTTTTTTTGTTTTTATATAGCACTTGGGCCTTTTCAAATCTGCCTCTTTATTTCTATGAAATAATTGTCTGACAGGTCCCCCCTCCCCCTTATCCGACAGGAAGGAGACACATTTTTTTTAACCAAAAACATGTAGCAGAATACATATTGGCCTAAATTGATGAAGAAATTAGATTTTTTACATTTTTTTTATTTTGTGTGTTTTATAGCATAAAGTAAAAAATATTGTTTTCTTTTCAAAATTGGCGGTCTTTTTTTGTTTTTAGCACAAAAAATAAAAACTGCAGAGGTGATCAAATACCACCAAAAAAAGGTATATTTGTGTGAACAAAAGGACATTTTATGTAGGAACAGTGTCGCACGACCACGCAATTGTCAGTTATGGTAACAGTGCCATATTGCAACATATGGCCTGATCATAAAGGGGGGTAAACCTTCCAGGGCTGAAGAGGTTAAGGGACTTTGGGGCTATTGATCAGGATGGCACTTCGTCTCCTGGGGTGTTAAATAAAAAATAAAAAAAATAATGATAGTTCTTCTGTAACATTTTTCATACACTTATGCAGCTACAGAGAAAAATGTAATTAAAATATTCTATTAAGGCCACTACCTACAGTACCAAACTTCCCCACTTCCATAATTTACATGTAAACTAAAGCAGGAAATCCCTCTGTTGTTTACAAAGCTTGCAATAATGATTATTATTATTATTATTCAGGATTTATATAGCGCCAGCAGTTTATGCAGCGCTTTAAAATATAAAAGGGAGACAATACAGTTACAATACAATAAAATACAAGAGGATTAAGAGGGCCCTGCTCAGAAGAGTTTACAATCTAATGGGGTGGGGCAGGTGTTACAAGAGGTTGTAATAGTAGGGAATGAGCTGATGGAAGATTAGTTGGCGGTGTAATAGGCTTCCCCGAAGAGATGAGTTTTTAGGGATCGCCTGAAAGCAGCTAGAATAGGAGATAGCCGTACAGATTGAGCATTCCAGAGGATGGGAGAGGCCCTGGAGAAATCCTAGATACGAGCATGGGAGGAGACAAGGGAGCTTGAGACTAGGAGGTCTTGAGAGGAGCGGAGAGGACAGTTTGGGTGATATTTGAAGACAAGATTGGTAATGTAGCTCTGGGCAGAGTTGTGAATAGCTTTGTATATTGTGGTTAGTTTTTGAATTGAATTCGCTGGGCAATTGGGAGCCAGTGTAGGGATTGGCAGAGAGGGGAGGCAGTCACTGAGCAGTTGGTAAGGTGGACAAGCCTGGCAGCAGCATTCATGATAGACTGAAGAGGGGATAGCCTATGGAGTGGTAGGCCTATGAGAAGGGGGTTGCAATACATTATGATAACCTAATTCTCATAATGTATAGTTATACAAGACAAATGAACAAGTTGCAGTACTCAAAGCAATCAGATTTCACTCTTGATCAAAGGAAGAGCAAATAACGTTTGGTTGGTATGTATTGGTTTTCTGTACCGCAGACTTTACTGTTTAACTTATTCAAGATAAAATCAGATTTATTTTCTGTATAACCTGTGCTGTTGCATCTGGGCCCTAAAGGCCAAGACAGCCAATCAGGCAACAAAAACAAGAGATTTAAGTAATAGTGGGAGAGGTACTTCAGAGTTATAATGACACAATGCTGAGAAGATGGCACATGAAAAATAAAATCCGTGTACACTGAAAATGACTATTTGGTGTCATTGGCTCCAGCTATGAGTACAGATGGAGCAAATAAAACTGTACAAAGTGGAAAGAGAATATGTACATAGGGCACCAATTATTGCATTAAAAAGGAGGCCCAAATCAACCTGAAAGGTACTGTGATTTGTAGGTCTGCAATTGCCATTTCAAAAACCTAACTCCAGCCAAGGAATTTTTAAAATGTCATTCCATTCAAACGGCCGGAGCCTGCAAACCCCAAAAGAAGATCGGGTTAAGATGGAAGCCCAACAGAAGTGATAGCACACCGCTGGAGGGCTTTGTTTGAAAGGTAAGTATGTCATAATATATGCAAGTATGGTGCATACTAGCACTTTATGGCCTGTAGGGGACACAATTTATTTTTTTGGTTGTTTACGATCACTTTAATTCCTGTCCCTATGACAGCCATATGAAAAATTGGGGGTGCTGGCATTACAAGAGCAGAAAAGACACAACAGCAGTAAAAACATTGAAAGGAGTTCTAGCCTTCTCTCACTTTACAAAAAAAATGTGTTTTTTTTATTTCTGTCTCCTCATTTCCATTAGAGAGATTTCCATTATTTCCTGTCCTAAGAGAGAAGTGTACAAAAGGGGCACTGATGGAATAAAACCTATAATTTTTATTCAGAAGCCCTGTATGGCTTTTTAGGGTCTTCCTAATTTTATTCTTAGCCAGAGGGCAAAAGATAAAGCATACCTTATCCATATATACTACATGAAAGCTAAATACATCTCAGTAAGTCAATACATTTTCAATAATTGTTTAATGACTGGAGAAATGTATGATGGCTTATAGTATTTCATGAGGGATCAGGCATATTATGTAGCTACATGGTTATGTAAATAATAATTAATAGTGTAGAGTCAGTGTACATGCAGAACCTGAGATGACAAGGGTGTCCTCTTGCACAATTCCCGTCTAAACACCCCTAGATGTTGGGGGGAAGGAAATGCACAAGTGTCAAGGTACATGTAGATAATGTGAGCAGAAATTTGGGAGAACTAGTATCTGACAAGCAGAGGCACATCTGGCGATGCACCAAAGAGATGTCAAGTCCAGTTGAGGGTGGAGTCAAGTTCCAAACCTGGTCAGATAATAGCTGAGTGGAAGAAACCCAGGATGTGAGCATAATCAGAGTCAGAAACAGGCAGAAATCAGCAACAATCACGCAGCGAGGTAAAGATTCACTAGGCAAAAGGGTGGTCAGTAGTCCAAGCCAAGGTTGTTAGTAGAGGCAAACAGCAAAGATGAGAATTATCAAAAGATTGAGCTCAGCAAGACATAAGGTAGTTATACTGTATCAGCAAGGTCTCTCCCAGGCAACGATTTCAGAAGACTGGGGGTTTTTAGATGTGCTGTTGAAGCTTTTTTAAAGAAGCACAAAGAATCGGGAAGCGTGAGGACCGTAGACGCAGTGGTCTGCCAAGAAAACTTAATGCAGCAGATGAAAGACACCATGCTAATTTCTCTTTGACATTGGAAGATGTTCAGCAGTGCAATTAGCACAGAACTAGAGGAATCCAGTGGGACCAAGGTACACCCATCTACTGTCTGGAGAAGTCTGTCAAGAAGTGGTCTTTATGAAAGAATTGTGGCCCAAAGGCATACCTTGGATGTGAAAACAAAGACTAAGCAACTTGACTATGCATGAAAACATAGGAACTGGGTTGCAGTAAAATGAATAAATATTTGGCTATAGGAGGAGACAGTTTGTTTGCCGAAAAGCTGGAGAGAGGTACAATAATGAATGTCTGCAGGCAACAGTAAAGCATGGTGAAGGTTCCTTGCAAGTTTGGGGCTGCATTTCTGAAAATAGAGTTAAAGATTTGTTCAGTATCAATGGTGTCCTCAAAGCTGAGAAATACAGGCAGATATTTACTCATCAAGCCACATCATTAGGAAGGTGTGGGATTGGCCCCAAATTTATTCTGCAGCCGGACAACAACCCCAATCATACAGCCAATGTCATTAAGAACTATCTTCAGCGTAAAGAAAAACAAGGAGTCCTGGAAATTATGGTTTGGCCCTGATCTCAAATTTGAGTCTGCCTGGGATTACATGAAGAGACAGAAGGATTTGAGACAGCCAACATCCACAAAGGATCTGTGGTTAGTTCTCTAAAATGTTTGGAACAACCTACCTGCCAAATTCCTTTGAAATCAAAAACTATGCACAAGTGTACCTAGAAGAATTGATGATGTTTTGACGGCAAAGGGTGGTCACACCAAATTTTGATATGACTTGGATTTTCTTTCTGTCAATTTCTACTTTGTTAATTGATAAAAATAAACTATTAGCACTTCTATTTCTGAAAGCAATCTTAATTTAAAGCTTTTTCTTTTTACACCTGCCTAAAACTTTTGCACGCTAGTAAATGTCGTATGAATGGTTGGTAGGACCATTGAACATAAAAAATAAGTAAATTGTAAAACACATGAGATGAAATGGACTAGCTCAAGTAACCAGGAGGTTTGGATAAAAATGACATTTTACGCTGGGTTTTGGGGGTCCCTAGGTTACTTAACAGGGGGAGAGGCAGCGCACAGACACCTGGATATATCTGCTAATTACAGAAAGTGCTAAAAGCTTGCTTCCGATGATGCCAATTTATTGTCCCCTTGGCATCATATCTTTATGGGATTCTGGAAAGGAAATGTTTGCACCTAACGCTGTTCACTTACTTTTCCATTTGAAGAATGCAGCAGGATGGTAAGATTTCCTTCATGGCTCTAACTACAGCTCAAGCATAGGTGTGCGCATGGGGTTTGTTGGGTGTGCCTGGGCACCAAAGCTCCCCAAAAGGGTAGATAAAAATGTAAATAATACATTTTTAAAAATGTAAAAGAATAAATAAATAATTAAAAAAAAATGAATGACTCACATGTGCGAAGAGTCATAGGAGGACCCCTGATCCCTTCAAGGCCCTGGCTGGATATTAAGCCATAGGTGTCATTGACCTCCGACAATGGGGTCAATGTGAGCTGATAAGAGCTCATTTCAGCCTTTGGTGGTGGTGGTGGCGGTGTTATTTTTACCTTTCTATGGTGACGGAGAGTGGTTTCATCACATCAAGGACAGTTTTCATCTTCACTTATGGATTGTTTGATATATTTGGACACTCATCATTCTTAGCGCAACTTATATTTTTTTTTAGTTTTTGCATTGTGTATATATTACAAAATAGTTGCTGCTTAATAATTTGATTTATTTAGATTTACACTAGCGCAGTATTTATTTATTTTTGTAATTGATGTGTATACCCCTAGCCCCTGCCTCTGTTGCTCTGTGTTTGAGCTTTGGGGTGCACACCCTAATGCAATAGGCTGCACACACCTATGAGCTCAAGAATGCTATGAGAAAACAGACAGATGCTTTAGACTGAAGCTTACACACAAGTATGAGAAATCAGTTTTAAGTAGTAATAGCCTTTAAACATAATACACGTTATTTTATATGTTATTAAATGATGCAATGTTATGTTATATTGTGATACCAACATATATTTTTTTTCCACAGGATCATCTCTCAGAGCCTCGCTCCCCAGCTAATGGTGATTACCGAAGCACTGGCATGGTCCTTGTCAACCCATTTTGTCAGGAAACACTTTTTTCGGGACGTGAACATGTTTCCAAAATATGATGATCGTTGATATGCTTAGTACTGTACTTTCCATTTAGTTCCAGACATAAACAGCCGGTAATAAAAAAGGACAAGGTGGAAACGCTGTCTCTTTATTTGCTGTAGAAACTGGATAACAGACAGTTAAAACTTTAGTTGATTTTAGTTGACCGCCATCCCTCCAAAAGCACCCTAATGGCAGATTTAAGTATCTACATACACCTATATAATATTAATATGCTTTGTGTACTTCCCTCTTCTCCCCCAATGACTATGTTTTCAGCTGGTTTTCCTAAGATTTGTCATCTTTTTACAATTGTGGTAATACTTTACAGAACAATCTGTGGCTTTATAAATACAGTTATTTATATGTAAAAATGGTGTGTGCCTTCGTTTTTTTATTTATTTACTAAAATGCTAGCTGAATTTCATTTTTTAAATGTAGGAACATATTTTATAGCACTGAAGAACGTGACAATCCCAAGGAATTGAATGCTGATATTTACAAAATATTTACTGATAGTAATTTTGAATAAAATGCTTGGCCTACAGCCACACCACCCTGAATGTGCCTGATCTCATCTGATCTGGGAGTTACGCAGGGTTGGGCCTGGTTAGTACTTGGGATGGGAGACATCGGGAGTAAGATCTTGGTGATTCATAGGATTATTTTTCATTACTATTTAATTTTATCATCTTAAGCCCCGTACACACGTACCGATCGTCGGCCGAACGATCGGCCGTCTTTTGTCTGAGGGCTGTCTTGTCTATTGAAAACTGCAAAAGACTGCACACGAATTTTGTCGGCCAACAACAGCCGACTGCAGAAGTGATGTCATGTGATGGTTAACTTTCCTGGTCTTTTTTCTTTTCTGAGCATGCCCAGTCTTGCAAATCTGCTGTCTGTCGGCCGAATTCTGTACTGACTGGCGAACAATCGGCCGTTCTGGTGTTGGCCAACAAAAATTTTAATGCTTGCATGACAGATTATTTTCGGCCGAAAGTGCGCTGTCGGCTGTCGGAAGCATCATACTAACAAGCCGAAAATCGGCCGATCGTTCGGCGGCCGAATATTTTCGGCCGACAATCGGTACGTGTGTACGGGCCTTTAGTTTTGAGTTTGTGAGTGCTGCACTTGTTATGTTATACACCAGTAATTTCAAATAAACAACACAAAATTACCAGTCTAGGCTCCATGCACACTAGCGTTTTTTTTAAGCTCCTTGAAGCTGTTAGCAGCATTTTTTTCTTGCTCCTAGAAGCTAATTAGTGTTATCCTGTGTCCATGCACATTACATTAGGCTATTAGCGCTTTTTGAGCTTTAGTGATAGGAGCAGAAAAAAAAATGTTTTTTTAGAGTTTCTTGGAGCATTTTTCCTTCCTTCCTAACAGCGTCCCCCCCCCCCCCCCCCCCCTATATAAAAATGCTAATAAAACACATAAAAGTAAGCTCAAGTGAACTCGACCCAACCTGGCCAAAAAAAAACCTAAAAGATAATTTTATTGCCAAGGACCTTCTGTTACCCCCTTTTTATTTGGAAGTGGTTTTGAGGTTACACGGAAAAAAAGAGTTTCGTCGCTTCATATGGACTCTGAATGCAGACAAATATTCAACACCTGTGTTTTTAGGTGGTAGCTCTATGGGAAGCATTACAGAACAATTGACAGCTGTGACCCAATTACTGCATTTAAGGCACTATGCCACAGACTACCATCCACATGTATCCTGAGCCATTTGGCTCAGTATTCTCTATCAGGCATTTGAAAGGTCCTTGGGGAAGACAGCAGCCAACCCAGAGCTTTCACAGGCTAATTTGTAAGTGTGTTTATGGTAAAAGACTTATGGTATGAAAGAGAATGGAGAGATTGGAGCAGAGTAAGTCTTAAAGGAAACTTTTACCATGAGAATATGGAGGCTGCCATTGCTAACTCTCTGAAAATGCTTATTGCCTGGCAGTCATGCCAAGTATTTCCATACTTTGAGTCACTAGTCAAGGAGGAAAATGGTAGTGCTTTAGGAACATATTAAACAAAGGTATCAACAGGGCCGATCCTAGGGTCACAGGCGCCTGGGTGCAGAAATTTTTCTGGCGCCCCCACGTGGGCGTAGTCATCTTACTAACTCCTCCCCTTTACAAATGTTTCTATGGCAATGGCTCAAACATAGAGATGCTCCCCTAAGACGTCTTCCTTACGGCGGGACACTCCCACGATCTCTTAACAATAAACAAATTACAGTAAGAGAAGCAGAGTACTCTAATGGGAACTGGAGGGGGGTCTATCTAATGGACACAGAGAGGGCATCTGTTAGAGAGTCTGTTAGACAGAGCCCCCAAACAGGAGATGGTAAGAGACTGCAGACTTGATACAAGAGATCAATGCATCAATGCAGACTGATCAGTGCCCACCAAATGCAGCCTCATCAGTGCCCACCAAATGCAGCCTACCAGTGCCCACCAAATGCAGCTTACCAGTGCCCACCAAATGCAGCCTACCAGTGCCCACCAAATGCAGCCTACCAGTGCCAACCAAATGCAGCCTACCAGTGCCCACCAAATGCAGCCTACCAGTGCCCACCAAATGCAGCCTACCAAATGCAGCCTTATCAGTGCCCACCAAATGGACATGGTACAGGGGGAGATGGTTAGAGGCTGTGGACATGGTACAGGGGTGAAATGGTTAGAGGCTGTGGACATGGTACAGGGGGAGATGGTTAGAGGCTGTGGACATGGTACAGGGGGGAGATTGTTAGAGGCTGTGGACATGGTACAGGGGGGAGATGGTTAGAGGCTGCGGACATGGTACAGGGGGGGGGGAGATGTCTGAGGCTGCGGACATGGTACGGGGGGGGGAGATGTCTGAGGCTGCGGACATGGTACAGTGGGGGAGATCTGCGGGCATGGTACAGGGGGGAGATGTCTGAGGCTGCAGACATGGTACAGGGGTGAGATGTCTGAGGCTGCAGGCATGGTACAGGGGGGAGATGTCTGAGGCTGCGGACATGGTACAGGGGGGAGATGTCTGAGGCTGCGGGCATGGTACAGCGGGAGATGGTTAGAGGCTGTGGACACGGTACAGGGGGAGATGGTTAGAGGCTGTGGACATGGTACAGGGGGAGATGGTTAGAGGCTGTGGACATGGTACAGGGGGGAGATTGTTAGAGGCTTTGGACATGGTACAGGGGGAGATGGTTAGAGGCTGTGGACATGGTACAGGGGGGAGATTGCTAGAGGCTTTGGACATGGTACTGGGGGGGGAGATGTCTGAGGCTGCGGACATGGTACAGGGGGGGGGGGGAGATGTCTGAGGCTGCGGACATGGTACAGGGGGGGGGGGGGAGATGTCTGAGGCTGCGGACATGGTACAGTGGGGGAGATGTCTGAGGCTGCGGGCATGGTACAGGGGGGGAGATGTCTGAGGCTGCAGACATGGTACAGGGGGGAGATGTCTGAGGCTGTGGACATGGTACAGGGAGGAGATGTCTGAGGCTGCAGACATGGTACAGGGGGGAGATGTCTGAGGCTGCGGACATGGTACAGGGGGGAGATGTCTGAGGCTGCGGACATGGTACAGGGGGGAGATGTCTGAGGCTGCGGACATGGTACAGGGGGGAGATGTCTGAGGCTGCGGACATGGTACAAGGGGGAGATGTCTGAGGCTGCGGGCATGGTACAGGGGGGAGATTTTTGAGGCTGTGGACATGGAACAGGGGGGAGATATCTGAGGCTGCGGACATGGTACAGGGGGGGGTAGATGTCTGAGGCTGCGGACATGGTACAGTGGGGGAGATGTCTGAGGCTGCGGGCATGGTACAGTGGGGGAGATGTCTGAGGCTACGGGCATGGTACAGGGGGGAGATGTCTGAGGCTGCGGGCATGGTACAGGGGGGAGATGTCTGAGGCTGCGGGCATGGTACAGGGGGGAGATGTCTGAGGCTGTGGACATGGAACAGGGGGGAGATATCTGAGGCTGCGGACATAATACAGGGGGGGGGAGATATCTGAGGCTGCGGACATGGTACAGGGGGGGGGGTAGATGTCTGAGGCTGCGGACATGGTACAGGGGGGAGATGTCTGAGGCTGCAGGCATGGTACAGGGGGGAGATGTCTGAGGCTGCGGACATGGTACAGGGGGGAGATGTCTGAGGCTGCAGGCATGGTACAGGGGGAGATGTCTGAGGCTGCGGGCATGGTACAGCGGGAGATGGTTAGAGGCTGTGGACATGGTACAGGGGGAGATGGTTAGAGGCTGTGGACATGGTACAGGGGGGAGATTGTTAGAGGCTGTGGACATGGTACAGCGGGGAGATTGTTAGAGGCTGCGGACATGGTACAGTGGGGGAGATGTCTGAGGCTGCGGGCATGGTACAGTGGGGGAGATGTCTGAGGCTGCCGGCATGGTACAGGGGGGAGATGTCTGAGGCTGCGGGCATGGTACAGGGGGGAGATGTCTGAGGCTGCGGGCATGGTACAGGGGGGAGATGTCTGAGGCTGCAGACATGGTACAGGGGGGGGGGGGATGTCTGAGGCTGCGGACATGGTACAGGGGGGGGGGGAGATGTCTGAGGCTGCGGACATGGTACAGTGGGGGAGATATCTGAGGCTGCGGGCATGGTACAGGGGGGGAGATGTCTGAGGCTGCAGACATGGTACAGGGGGGAGATGTCTGAGGCTGCAGACATGGTACAGGGGGGAGATGTCTGAGGATGCGGACATGGTACAGGGGGGAGATGTCTGAGGCTGCGGGCATGGTACAAGGGGGAGATGTCTGAGGCTGCAGGCATGGTACAGGGGGGAGATGTCTGAGGCTGTGGACATGGAACAGGGGGGAGATATCTGAGGCTGCGGGCATGGTACAGGGGGGGGGGGGGGTAGATGTCTGAGGCTGCGGACATGGTACAGTGGGGGAGATGTCTGAGGCTGCGGGCATGGTACAGTGGGGGAGATGTCTGAGGCTTCGGGCATGGTACAGGGGGGAGATGTCTGAGGCTGCAGGCATGGTACAGGGGGGAGATGTCTGAGGCTGCGGGCATGGTACAGGGGGGAGATGTCTGAGGCTGCAGGCATGGTACAGGGGGGAGATGTCTGAGGCTGTGGACATGGTACAGGGGGGAGATGTCTGAGGCTGCAGGCATGGTACAGGGGGGAGATGTCTGAGGCTGCGGACATGGTACAGGGGGGAGATGTCTGAGGCTGCAGGCATGGTACAGGGGGAGATGTCTGAGGCTGCGGGCATGGTACAGCGGGAGATGGTTAGAGGCTGTGGACATGGTACAGGGGGAGATGGTTAGAGGCTGTGGACATGGTACAGGGGGAGATGGTTAGAGGCTGTGGACATGGTACAGGGGGGAGATTGTTAGAGGCTGTGGACATGGTACAGGGGGGAGATTGTTAGAGGCTGCGGACATGGTACAGGGGGGGGAGATGTCTGAGGCTGCGGACATGGTACAGGGGGGGGGAGATGTCTGAGGCTGCGGGCATGGTACAGGGGGGGAGATGTCTGAGGCTGCAGACATGGTACAGGGGGGAGATGTCTGAGGCTGCGGACATGGTACAGGGGGGAGATGTCTGAGGCTGCGGGCATGGTACAGGGGGGAGATGTCTGAGGCTGTGGACATGGAACAGGGGGGAGATATCTGAGGCTGCGGACATGGTACAGGGGGGGGTAGATGTCTGAGGCTGCGGACATGGTACAGTGGGGGAGATGTCTGAGGCTGCGGGCATGGTACAGTGGGGGAGATGTCTGAGGCTGCGGGCATGGTACAGTGGGGGAGATGTCTGAGGCTGCGGGCATGGTACAGTGGGGGAGATGTCTGAGGCTGCGGGCATGGTACAGGGGGGAGATGTCTGAGGCTGCGGGCATGGTACAGGGGGGAGATGTCTGAGGCTGCAGACATGGTACAGGGGGGGGGGAGATGTCTGAGGCTGCGGACATGGTACAGGGGGGGGAGATGTCTGAGCCTGCGGACATGGTAAAGTGGGGGAGATGTCTGAGGCTGCGGGCATGGTACAGGGGGGAGATGTCTGAGGCTGCAGACATGGTACCGGGGGGAGATGTCTGAGGCTGCAGACATGGTACAGGGGGGAGATGTCTGAGGCTGCGGACATGGTACAGGGGGGAGATGTCTGAGGCTGCGGGCATGGTACAAGGGGGAGATGTCTGAGGCTGCGGGCATGGTACAAGGGGGAGATGTCTGAGGCTGCGGGCATGGTACAGGGGGGAGATGTCTGAGGCTGTGGACATGGAACAGGGGGGAGATATCTGAGGCTGCGGACATGGTACAGGGGGGGGGGGTAGATGTCTGAGGCTGCGGACATGGTACAGTGGGGGAGATGTCTGAGGCTGCGGGCATGGTACAGTGGGGGAGATGTCTGAGGCTGCGGGGCATGGTACAGGGGGGAGATGTCTGAGGCTGCGGGCATGGTACAGGGGGGAGATGTCTGAGGCTGCGGGCATGGTACAGGGGGGAGATGTCTGAGGCTGTGGACATGGAACAGGGGGGAGATATCTGAGGCTGCGAACATGGTACAAGGGGGGGGGGGTAGATGTCTGAGGCTGCGGACATGGTACAGTGGGGGAGATGTCTGAGGCTGCGGGCATGGTACAGTGGGGGAGATGTCTGAGGCTGCGGGCATGGTACAGGGGGGAGATGTCTGAGGCTGCGGGCATGGTACAGGGGGGAGATGTCTGAGGCTGCGGGCATGGTACAGGGGGGAGATGTCTGAGGCTGCAGACATGGTACAGGGGGGAGATGTCTGAGGCTGCAGGCATGGTACAGGGGGGAGATGTCTGAGGCTGCGGACATGGTACAGGGGGGAGATGTCTGAGGCTGCAGGCATGGTACAGGGGGAGATGTCTGAGGCTGCGGGCATGGTACAGCGGGAGATGGTTAGAGGCTGTGGACATGGTACAGGGGGAGATGGTTAGAGGCTGTGGACATGGTACAGGGGGGAGATTGTTAGAGGCTGTGGACATGGTACAGCGGGGAGATTGTTAGAGGCTGCGGACATGGTACAGGGGGGAGATTGTTAGAGGCTGCGGACATGGTACAGGGGGGGGGGGGAGATGTCTGAGGCTGCGGACATGGTACAGGTGGGGGGGGAGATGTCTGAGGCTGCGGACATGGTACAGTGGGGGAGATGTCTGAGGCTGCGGGCATGGTACAGGGGGGGAGATGTCTGAGGCTGCAGACATGGTACAGGGGGGAGATGTCTGAGGCTGCGGACATGGTACAGGGGGGAGATGTCTGAGGCTGCGGACATGGTACAGGGGGGAGATGTCTGAGGCTGCGGACATGGTACAGGGGGGAGATGTCTGAGGCTGCGGGTATGGTACAGGGGGGAGATGTCTGAGGCTGCAGACATGGTACAGGGGGGAGATGTCTGAGGCTGCGGGCATGGTACAGGGGGGAGATGTCTGAGGCTGCGGGCATGGTACAGGGGGGAGATGTCTGAGGCTGTGGACATGGAGCAGGGGGGAGATATCTGAGGCTGCGGACATGGTACAGGGGGGGGGAGATGTCTGAGGCTGCGGACATGGTACAGGGGGAGACGTCTGAGGCTGCGGACATGGTACAGGGGGAGACGTCTGAGGCTGCGGGCATGGTACAGGGGGAGACGTCTGAGGCTGCGGGCATGGTACAGGGGGAGACGTCTGAGGCTGCGGACATGGTACAGGGGGAGACGTCTGAGGCTGCGGACATGCTACAGGGGGAGACGTCTGAGGCTGCGGGCATGCTACAGGGGGAGACGTCTGAGGCTGCGGGCATGCTACAGGGGGAGACGTCTGAGCCTGCTGGCATGCTACAGGGGGAGGTGGTCAGAAGCTGTGGAGGGGTCTTACCTGGCCGTGATGAGAGGCACGCGCCACTGCAGTTTACTTTAGATTTAAAAATGGCGCCCCGCCGGCGCCATTACATCACTGCTGACAGAGAGGACAGGAGGCGGGACTGCTGATTACTTAGCTGAGAGGAGACAGGACGGAGAGGAGGCGGGGCGGAGGCGGGACGAAGTTGTTAGCTGGGAGGAGGCGGTATGCAGAGAAGACATCCTCGGGTCTGAGAGGAGGCGGGGCGGAGGCGGGACGAAGTGCTTAGCTGGGAGGAGGCAGGATGGAGAGAAGACATCCTCGGTCTGAGAGGAGGCGGGGCGGAGGCGGGACGAACTGCTTAGCTGGGAGGAGGCGGGACGGAGGTCGAGCATAATTGTAATAATGCAGAGCTTGCTGATTACATTTTTTCTCTACCTCCGTCCCGTCTCCTCCCAGCTAAGCAATCCGTCCCGCCTCCTCTCAGACCCGAGAATGTCTTCTCTCCATCCCGCCTCCTCCCAGCTAAGCAACCAGTCCTGCTGCCTCCTCTCTGTCAGCTGTGTATTAAATTTTAGAACACCGGCACAGTCACTGGAGCTTCGGCGCCCCTCCTCCGCCTCAGCTCGTGGTGCCTGGGTGCGATGCACCCCGTGCACCCGCCTCGGACCGGCCCTGGGTATCACACTGCTTTCCAATGGAAAACTAATATAGAAAAGTGAAGGTTAAACTTGGGTGGCTAAACCGTAACATAAAAAGTCTTAGTCAAGACAAAAAATGGCCTTAAAAAAATATATATATATAAAGGGGGTGGGGATGATAAGGGACTATGTCCAAGAATTTGCTGATGAAAATAGTATCATTAGCAGTATTTAGCATGGGTTTACGAAGGGTCATTCCTGCCAGACAAATCTGTTCGAATTCTACGAAGAAGTGAGCTGCCATCTAGATAGGGGAAGGCCTGTGGTTGTGGTGTATCTGGATTTTGCAAAAGCATTTGATGCAGTTCTCCATAAAAGCTTAATCTACGAACTGAGGTCTGTAGGCATGGACCATAGAGTTTATTCATGGATAGAAAACTGGTTACAGGGATGTGCCCAAAGGGTGGTGATAAATGTGTACTCAGACTGGAGTGGTAAGTGGATATCCCAAGGCTCTATCTTGGGACCAATTCTGTTTAATTGATTCATAAATGATATAGAGGTCGGTATAAATAGCTCGATCTCAGTTTTTGCGGAAAACACAAAAATAAGGAGGGCAATAACTTCACATCAGGATATAGAATTTTACAGGAAGACCTAAATAGAAAAATGGGGTGGGCAAATGATGTTTAATGTTAAAAGTGATGCACTTAGGGGCTAAAATTATATACCCAAACTACTCACTGGGGGGGGGGGGGACATCTGGGGGTCCTCGTATAAGACAGACTGAACAAAAGCAGGCAATGTCAAGCTGCAACTAGCAAACCTAGCAGACTGTTAGCTTGCATAAAAAAAGGGAATTTACTCCAGAGATAAAAGGACAATCTTGCCACAGAGTTATAAAACTCTTGATCGGCCACATCTAGAGTATTCGGTACAGCTCTGGTCACCAGTCCTCAAGAAGGGTGTGCTGGAGCTGGAGAGAGTCCATAAAAGGAAAACTAAATTAATAAGTGGACTGGAGGACCTTAATTATTAGGAACGACTACAAACACTAAATCTTTTCTCCCTGGAGAGACATTTTAGAGGAGATGTGATAGCGATATACAAACGCTGGGATCAATGGTGATCCCAGCGTAGGAAGAAAACCTTTTACGCTCAGGTAGTGTACGAGGACACGGGGCCACACAATGAGATTGAAGAAGAAGCGGTTTAACCTTCAGCTGCGTAGAGGGTTTTTCACTATCAGGGCAATAAGGATGTGGAACTCTTTTCCACAATTGGTTATGTCAGCGGGGGCGGAGCCGAAAGCTTCTGTTATTGTAGTACCGCCGCTGCGCCGCTGGCCTACACTGCAGTGCACTGGTTGCTATCGCCGCCTGGTGTCTAGCAACCAGTGACATCACCTGAGGAGTAGGAGAGCGAGGCCCCAGCATTCACAGCGGAGTCTTCTTCCTCCTCCACCGCGCGCCTAGTTGAGTGTTGGCTTCACCCACCTTCTTTTTGCAGAGACTCACTCTAGAGAATAAAATAGAGTTTGTTGCAATACTTTATCACACCGTATTTGCGCAGCAGTCTTACAAAAACAATATTTTGGGAAAAAATACACTTATGTGAATAAAAAAAAATAAGAAAATATTAAAGTTAGCCCAATTTTTTTCTCTAATGTGAAAGATGATGTTATGCCGAGTAAATAGATACCTAACATGTCATGCTTCAAAATTGCGCACGCTGGTGGAATGCCAACAAACTTTGGTACTTAAAAATCTCCATAGGCGTCGCTTTAAAAATTTCTACAGGTTACCAGTTTCAGTTACAGAAGAGGTCTAGTGCTAGAATTATTGCTGTCGCTGTACCAATCACAGTGATACCTCACATGTGCGGTTTGAACACCGTTTACATATGTGGACGTGACTTGCCTATGTGTTCACTTCTACGCGCAAGCTCAAAGGGCTGGGGTGCGTAAAATTATTATTTTTTTTTTTTTTTTATTTGTTATTTTTACACTGTCCTTTTAAAAATATTTTTTTATTCCTATTACAAGGAATGTAAACATCCCTTGTAATAGAAATAGCAGGACAGGTCCTCCTTGATGTGAGATCTGGGGTCAAAAAGTCCTCACATCTTACATTTACACTTAAATGCAATTTAAAAAAAAATGTATATACAAAAAATTTGTACCTTTAATGCCGTTGGGCGGAAGCGATATTTGACATCGCTCTGGTCCTCCATGGGTGTGGAGTGGGGGCCATCTTGCCCTCACTCGACTTCCTGCCCATCCACACAGCGGATCGGATCGTTTTCCCCGCTACCGATGGCTCCGGTAAGCAGGGAAAATGACCGGGAAGCGGCGGGAAGGGGGTGGGCACCTCTCCCACCGCCCCCTTAAAAGTGATCCCGTGGCGGATCTGCCACTGGGACCATTTTTATCATAAAGAGGAGCGTCCGCCGGTTAGGACCGCATAATACAGTTCTGTAAGCAACACCTTATTTTCTGGCAGTGACCCTCCCGAGACTAGACTCTGGATCCGCCCCTACACACATACACCTTCACAGGTTGAACTGGATGAACTATTTTTTTTATTCAGCCTTAGCTACTATGAAACTACTATGATCGAGAAGAGTATACAGATTAGGAGTACTTTGAGCTTTAAATCTGCATAAGTTTTTTGGGTCAGTGACTTAAATTACTGAAGCCAAAGACAGCTAGGCAAATATTGATCTCAGTACATATTATTATTTTTTTAAAATATTAAAACATTTTTATTGAAAAAAAAATCAAGTATATTATGCCTTCTGCACCTTTCTCCTGCACAATATTGTGTCCTCTTACTAAACAAGCAGAAAAGTATCTAGTTTTTCTTATCTCTTAACCCCTACCTGCTTATGGATAACAAAGGAAATATCTGTTGCTTGGCTTGGCTAGCTCGTATTGTTCATTTGCAATTGTACAGTATATTAATATGGTCAGCTTCAGTGAAGCATGCAAATAAATGAATTATTTAAAGTGCTTTAAGACAATATAAAGTAGGGAGGTAAAACCTGCTTGCTTGGTAATCAGGTGCTGAAACATTTGTAAGAGCACAGATTTACATTACACCTATATGTAAATGATTTGATAAGCCTCTTTTTTCATTGTCCATACAGATTGTCAGGTATAAATTGTGTCTAATGACCGTTTGCCATTGGTCATTTATTTACAGCACACAGATTATTCCTGAAATGAACTGCTGAGCTAGTGGATGCTGTTGAACAATGACACCGAATTCTTCATTACAAATAGTGCAAACACCACATTCTAGAAATGCATTCGACAAAATGTAATCCCAAAAATGCAATAACAACAAAAAAAACAATGTAACGTGGAGAAGGGAATCCAGAGTTTCTCAGAACAGGGACAGTGTGGTGAGATCTTCCTGCAGCAATGCCCTTACCAAGGCGTAGATCATCTATCTTGGGGCAACAGCCCCCTTTGTCTTCTGCTGACTGTTCTGGGGTTACCAACCGTAGGGTTAGCATCGGCAGTGCCAGCAACCTACCCAGGCCTCCTGGGGTGTATGTAGGATGTGTACCAACTGGGGGTGTAAGTAGCCTTGGTACTCGAGTATCTCGACGGGCTCTTGGCATCAGCAGTGTTTTTATGCAGGGATTACGTAGCTCTGGCCCACCTGTTCCTGTATCTCAAGGTTTGGAGAGAGGAAGAGCTCCCAATTTTGAATCTTTGAATGGTTGCCTGGTGGAGTATATAGATAAAGTAAGAGCCCTAGAACAGGTGAACCGTGAGCTTGAAGAACATATCAGAGTATATCTGGACAAAAAGGCATCAACTGTGAGCAGTTGGGGATCACTCAGAGAGAACTGGGAAAATATATATCATCAGGTAAGTGATCTGCTTTTTCTCTGATATGATTTTTGTAATTCTGTAAGAGTAACAGACTTTTACTCTGTTTTCTGTGCATGTAAATACTTGTTATACATTTTTCCCACATAAATGTATAAAATAATATAATTGCATACACATTTTTTGGAGCCCCCTTATTTTATGTTAAATACTTATTTACAACATAGAATAGTTATTTTGCAGCACAACAGACTCTTGTGGAATGAATGTCCTACTTGCACCAATATAATAATTATGTTGTCACAAAATGAGTACCGTGTTTCCCCGAAAATAAGACAGGGTCTTATATTTATTTTGGCTACAAAAATCATACTAGGGCTTATTTTCAGGGGATGTCTTATTTATTTACGGTATGTACAATGACAATCTTAATGTGATTGTAACCCTAAAATAAATAAATATTCTGATCCTTTAAAGCATGATAGACAGCACAGTGCTTGTGCTGTGTCATTTAGCCCTCTCTATGTTCTAAAAAACCTCTAATAAAAAAATAAAATGTTAAAAAAAAGTTCTCTCCCCCTCTCAGCTGAGAAGTCAGCAGTTATGACATTCTGTAATCCCAAAAATAAACCTTGGATAAAGTCATTGTAAAATTATGTAATCGATTTTGTAAAAAGATTATGTAATGTGCAGTGTATCTCCTTTTGTAACTTTATTGTGGAAAAAACCTTATTTACAGCACTGCTGGGCACTCATGTGACCCTCCGGAGCTCTATTTTCCCTCTCCGAATACTGCAGACGGAGGGGCTGAGATCAAGGATTTTGATAGGTCTTATTTTCGGGGTAGGGCTTATTTTCAGGGAAACAGGGTATTATTTATTTTATTATTATTAGTCATAGGGTTAATAATATTATGAATAATAATGTTTTTCCATTAAACTGGCTATTGTATTTAAAAAGGGGGGTAATAGATGCTGTTTCTTCTAATGTTCTTTCTTGCTGATACTGACTGATATCTAATATAATATAGTGAAGTTAATTATTTACATTTTGGAATCACTCAGCCTTCCCATTAATAGATACTTGTGTTCAAGTACAGCGCCACATTAATAAAGGACCCTAAATAAATGAGTAAACAAAGTCCATAAAGTCCGTCTGAAACTGGTGCTGAGGTGCAGAAATAAATACAAATGAATTCCAACACCGTGAGTGCAGACACAATCCTGATGATCACCATAAATAAGGTAGTCTCCTTACCAGATTTTTAGACCCCCTGTTACGGAAGGTCCACCGAGCATGAGGTATAAAAACGATCACCAGTGAAGGGTCCACTCCAAATCAACATCCAGTCCACCACGGAATGTTCATACAGGACAGTACAACCTTGTAAGCTTCATAAACCCCAAATGATGGACATTGATGTTCCTTGCCCACCTGTTGGCAGCCAACTACTTACTTTAACTTAAAGTGACACCAAACAATATCCGTATTCTCTAAAAACAATCTATATACATCCACTTCTTAATAGGCCTGTCATCTATTTTTCATTAAATTGTTTCATACTGTGTCTTTCTGTTCCCTTGTTATGTTCTCCATAAACTCCCAAACCTTTGCTTTTCCCCTCCTACTTTCATTTGTCTGGAACAAGCAGTGCACATTAGTTGTGGTCATGTGCAGTGTTCTATGCACACAACAAATCCCATAGGCTATAGTCCCTAGTAGAGGAGAAATGGGAGGGGCCATAGAGTACCCCTTGGAACGGCTGGAGAAAGGGATGCTCAGACTAACTTAGTGTGAATTTTCAAAAAAGCTTTATTAAGGATCAAATGACACATTGTCTAAAAAGTATCCCAATATTGGGGAACAGTGTACAAATATCAAAAAGTACATGGATGTACAACCAACAACATACAAGACATATAAAAACAATGACTCACACTCACAAGGCCGGCCACACATTCATTCCAGAAGATTTGACCAGTAGATGCTTGAGCTTGCTGCATATATTCCCATATGGGAATTTGTGAATGCTGTTAGCTCATGGGTCTGCTGGTCGGCATGCCACAATTTGGTAATGTAACCTGGTGTATTGATAAACCAATGATGCTACACCAATTGGACAATGGATCATGGATTACATGTAGTATACTTCCATCAAGTCAGGCTAGTGTTTCAAAACCAATATGTAATAAATTCAAGAGTCCGCTTAGCAGACAATCATATAACTAGGAGGCACTAGTGGACTACTCAGGTGCACATTGAACCATTACCCTTCTGCTTATCTGTGATACAAATTGGCTCTTAGTTTCCAATGCAGTTCCACCGTTGAGGGGAGGGTATCTGGAGGAATGTCTGCGTGCCGAGTAGGATGGGCTATATGGAAAGCCAGTCCTTCAAAAATGGACGATGACTGATGTCCTTAGAGGGATGTGGTTCAGTCCCTCTTGAATTTGGCAGTAGCAATATCGGACCGTCATGTGTCCGCCTGCAGCAGGGAGTCTCTCTTTTCAGTAATGGGTGGGGGTGCGGGAGCTGGGGAGAGACGCAGTATAGTTGGATAGCTGCGCGGGCTCACACCGTGGTCAGGCTGTATCCGATATGGGACAGATTTGCAATTGGCCAATCTATGGCCGTTCACTGAATGGCATTGACATGCTGTGTGTCCAGTACAGCCAGGTGTTCACTGCCTTTTCTCTATCCCCTATCATTCAAAGGTTTTGGCTCACCGTGCACTTCAGACTTTCAATAGGGAGACTTCTGTGCATCCTCTTCGGGTGTAGTTTTAGATAAGGCGTGCGTCAAGCACGCGAAACGCGTTGACGTCACACGCCGGCCGCACGTCACCCGGAAGAGCCACTGATGCATTCCAGCTCCCGCCTACGGCGCAGTCAACCAGCCATACACGGAACACGCTGCCTCTCCATGGCATGCCGGAGCTGAACCCCCACATCGGGCCTTCATCGAACCCCCACTATGGCCATTCAGTGAACGGCCATAGATTAGCCAATTGCAAATCTGTCCCATATCGGATATCAGGCTCTGAGGAAGAGGCACGGCCTCGAAACGCGTCAGCCCTCTGCTTCCGGTAAAGACGTTGGACCTCTGCTATGAGGCGGCTTTATGGGATTGATGTGTCTGTACTTCACGAATGTTTGTGAGTAGCTGATTTTAACTTTTATCTAATAAACTCGCTGAGGATAATGCGCTAGGCTGGTGCGCCCTTTCTTTGTTTTTGTATTACCATATCGGATACAGCCTGACCACGGTGTGAGCCCGCGCAGCTATCCAACTATACTGCGTCTCTCCCCAGCTCCCGCACCCCCACCCATTACTGAAAAGAGAGACTCCCTGCTGCAGGCGGACACATGACGGTCCGATATTGCTACTGCCAAATTCAAGAGGGACTGAACCACATCCCTCTAAGGACATCAGTCATCGTCCATTTTTGAAGGACTGGCTTTCCATATAGCCCATCCTACTCGGCACGCAGACATTCCTCCAGATACCCTCCCCTCAACGGTGGAACTGCATTGGAAACTAAGAGCCAATTTGTATCACAGATAAGCAGAAGGGTAATGGTTCAATGTGCACCTGAGTAGTGCACTAGTGCCTCCTAGTTATATGATTGTCTGCTAAGCGGACTCTTGAATTTATTACATATTGGTTTTGAAACACTAGCCTGACTTGATGGAAGTATACTACATGTAATCCATGATCCATTGTCCAATTGGTGTAGCATCATTGGTTTATCAATACACCAGGTTACATTACCAAATTGTGGCATGCCGACCAGCAGACCCATGAGCTAACAGCATTCACAAATTCCCATATGGGAATATATGCAGCAAGCTCAAGCATCTACTGGTCAAATCTTCTGGAATGAATGTGTGGCCGGCCTTGTGAGTGTGAGTCATTGTTTTTATATGTCTTGTATGTTGTTGGTTGTACATCCATGTACTTTTTGATATTTGTACACTGTTCCCCAATATTGGGATACTTTTTAGACAATGTGTCATTTGATCCTTAATAAAGCTTTTTTGAAAATTCACACTAAGTTGGTCTGAGCATCCCTTTCTCCAGCCGTTCCAAGGGGTACTCTATGGCCCCTCCCATTTCTCCTCTATAGTATTACATTGGCTGCGGTGGCTCCCCACTTATAATTTGAGACTAATTGGATTTCCAATAGGTCTCTTGACGGTTCTGTGCCCAGCATACACAGGACACAGTAGTCTCTTAATTGGGTGCCCCTCATGCCCTGTTATAGTCCCTAGTATCTTGGAAGCAAGCAAGAGAAGGTGGCTATGTTCCTACATACAGTGGGGCCATGGAGAATAAACATAGCCACCCTTTAGATTTGGGAACAGTACTTTTTTCAGTTAAGAAAAGAAACTTGAATATAATGTAGGGCTTTTTTTAAAAAAAAAATTGAGTTTAGTTTACCTTTAAGTAAAAAGTATGTTTAACCCGGGGTTTCTTAACCAGGGTTCCTGGTTGCTAGGTGTAGCTCTTCAAATTAATTCATGCTGTATTTCGTTCATTTTAAAGTGTGTGTGTGTGTAAGACTGTCCTAATCGGATGAATGTTTTCCTTGTCTTCTGTGGTAAACAATGCTATACATGGCTCACATTAAAAGACAGATTGGTATTTCTGTACTGAGTACTAGAAGAGCTGTAAAGAAAATCAAGAAGCTAATATACAGTATAAACTCTGGGCTCATTGTATGTAATGTGTTAAATCACAAGATGGCAGCAGACATGCACACAAAGCTTTCTCGTCCCCTGAGAAGTCCTCCCATCTAAAACAGTTATTCTTTTTTTTTTTTTTTTAAGTCAGCAAATCCAAAGTGCAGTAGATTAACCTTACCCTGGGAGGATCACCCTTGTGATTTATGGCCCAGACCATTTATTGCCCTGATCATTCTTTACCAAATCTACTTACTGTATATGTTGTTTAAGATGTGTTCCTTTTTAATGCTATGAAACTACAAAGTACTTTCTTTGCAATCCACATTACAAAGCTACTATCGGGTACTTTAATTGAAGGCTGAAATGACAAGGGGGCTCCCATTGTAGCTCCAGCCAGAGCATCCCTGAGACAGAGGTGCAAGCAAGGCACAAAGTAGCACGGGTGTGGTATCTGGACTGTAGCCAGTAGTGGTGGAGATACACGAGGAGGAAACTGTACTTGAAAGATTGCAGATCTGCAGTGGCACAGGGTGGCATCTGGGAGATGGACCTTGGATGCATGGTATGGAGAGTGTAAAGAAGTCCCACAAGAGGCAAGTGCCAGTACCCATCAGGATCAGCAATGTTTTCAGGAGGCAAGACAAGGTCAGCACAGGTGAACAGCAGAAACAAAGCCAGAAGCCAGGCAAGGGCCATACACAGAGAAGTGAGAGGAAGCATGGTCAAGAAGCAGGTCGAGGTCAGGATCAGGAATACAGAAGAGCGTGGTGAGTAGCAAACCAGGTCAGCAACAGAAGGTCAGATAATATGAACAGGCATGCAGAAACACAGGTCACAGGCGGGCTTAAGATCATCCAAAAATAAAAGACAGTAGTCCTTCCACCAAATAGTGTGCTTGGCACCATTCTTGAGATTGGGCGTGAGCGGAGGTGCCCCCTGCTGCGCACATAACGTGAGCCCACATGCAAATGCGCCAATGTGTAGGTGCACCCCGATTACTGGCAAGAGTTCCTCATCTACTTGCTGGGGGAGTCTCACAGCTGATGGCTTCCTGACACTACTGTACCTAATACGTTCCTTTTCCACATCTCTTAGCAGAGGTCTTACCTGAGAGGCATTCAGACTTCAATTAGAGTAGGACCTTCAGACAATGACACATGCTGAGTATCTATCTTCTCCCGTTCAGACCTACGATCAGGATCTGGCAGAGGGAAATCTTCCAGCCCTAGATTATTTTGTGGTTCTAAGATACCTGGTGAACAATTTCCATGAGCTACAAAGGAAGATGATGCTAGAATATGTGAAAAGCTTTGTCACAATAAACCATGTGCTTTACGATCATTTTCCTTTACCATGTCAGTCAAGGGACACTTTGCATGGTACCCATTTTTAGCCCACAAAAATCTACCACTACCAGAAAAGGGCTACTGGGCTTTGTGTAATCCCTTTGCTACCCATCTACAGTATTGGCCCCTTCTTCACTCTGCCTTGCACGGGCCTTAAAGTTCACAAACTCCCCAGCCACACCCCTCTTGTAAAAGTACACCCTCCTTTTTAACTACAAGCCAATACATTTGAATGCTTTTTCCCTCCATCCATACTGATGATGCCATGATTTGTCCTGCCAAGATTTTGTGAAGCAATGGCAGAGGATGCCGCATCACCAGCAATGTTCCCTCTAATTTTTTACTGTGCTGAGCAAATAAAAAAATTTCTGAGCGCAGTGCTCCCCAACCTTTTTATCGCCGCGGACCGGTCAACGTTTGATCATTTTTCTGTGGGGGGGAGGGGACGTCAATGCAGAGTGCCCACAGCATTGCCCCCAATCAATGCAGAGTGCCCACAGCATTGCCCCCAATCAATGCAGAGTGCCACAGCATTGCCCCCAATCAATGCTGAGTGCCACAGCATTGTCCCAAATCAATGCAGAGTGCCCAAAACATTGCCCCCAATCAATGCAGAGTGGCCACAGTATTGCCCCCAATCAATGCAGAGTGCCCACAGCATTGCCCCCAATCAATGCAGAGTGCCACAGCATTGCCCACGATCAATACAGAGTGCCACAGCATTGCCCCCAATCAATGCAGAGTGCCACAGCATTGCCCCCAATCAATGTAGAGATGCCAGCGTGCCACCTTTCAATGTAGAGTTGCCAGTGTGCCACCTTTTAATGCAGAGATGCCAGCGCTCCCCCCGCTAGACCAGTGCACTTACCTGACGACAGCTTCTCTTCAGTCCCGACTCCCCGCGTCTCCTCCCATCCTCCTCCTGTCCGTACACTTACCTCACGGTCATGGCAGCTTCTCTTCAGTTCAGTCCCCGGCTTCCCGCGTCTCCTCAGTCCTCCCGGCGCCTCCTCCTCGGCCAATGGCATGGGGTTGGCCTTTCGGCCAATCAGGAAGCGGGAGGACCCACTCCCTGATTGGCCAGGAGGAGGATCCGTGTGACAATAATGAATTTTCATTCGCTATTGTCACACAATGGGCGTGCTCTCGGGGCGCGCGCTCTGCTCCCCGGCTGCCACGTCTGCGGCTGCGCGATCTGCATCTGTGCTTGCGCGGGACCTTCAATGACACTGCGCGTCTGCGCATGCGCGCACCTTAAAGGGAACATTGATCACCAGTGTATTGCAATGTTTACATAAGCTACATCTAATGGCCATGAACAACCCAGAGCTCAACAAACATCTGCAGATGAGGACCACAGCTTGAGAACCACCGACTTAAAATAATACAAGAACAATTTTAGAATGAAGGGTGTAAAACATTTAAACAATATACTGTAATTCTTCACAAATGCCTCACTTAAAAATCTGGAACACAAAGTAAATTGTGTAAAGAAAAATGAATCTCATAACAGTATGATGAAGCCATCATACTGTACATAAGAACTAATGAATTTGGTGATTATGTGACCTAAAAGAACCATCCACAGTTTTGTCAGCCAACCAGCACTACTTTTACTTACATTCACCGGCCACTTTATTAGGTACACCTTGCTAGTACTGGGTTGGACCCTCTTTTGCCTTCAGAACTTCCTTAACTCTTCGTGGCATATATTCTACAAGATGAAACTTTCCGCAGAGATTTTGGTCCATATTGATATGATAGTTGCTACAGATTTGTCGGCTGCACATTCATGATGCGAATCTCCTGTTCCACCACATCTCAAAGGTGCTCTATTGGATTGAGATCTGGTGACTGCGGAGGCCATCAGAGTACAGTGAACTCATTGTCATGTTCAAAAAACAGTTTACGATGATATGAGCTTTGTGACATGGTGCATTATCCTGCTTGAAGTAGCCATCAGAAGGTGGGTACACTGTAGTCATAAAGGGATGGACATGGTCACCAACAATACTCAGGTAGGCCGTGGTGTTTAAACAATGCTCAATTAGTACTAAGGGGCCCAAAGTGTGCCGAGAAAATATTGCCCACACCATTACACCACCAACCTGAACCATTAATGCAAGGCAGGATGGATCCATGCTTTCATGTTGTTTACGCCAAATCCTGACCCTACCATCTTCTGAAAGCCACAGCTGAAATTGAGACTCATCAGACCAGGCAACATTTTTCCAATCTTCTAGTGTCCAATTTTTGTGAGACTGTGTGAATTGAAGTCTGAGTTTTCTGATCTTAGCTGACAGGAGTGTCATCCGGTGTGGTCTTCTGCTGCTGTCCACACAACTGCCGCTCGCTAGATAATTTCTCTTTTGAACCATTCTCTGTAAACCCTAGAGATGGTTGTATGTGATAATCCCAGTAGATCAGCATTTTTTTAAATACTCAGAGCAGCCCCCCTGGCACCAACAACCATGCCACATTCAAAGTTCCTCAAATACAATTTCTTCCCCATACTGATGCTCGGTTTGAACTTCAGCAAGTTGTCTTCACCATGTCTAGATGCCTAAATGCATTGAGTTGCTGCCATGTGATAAGTTGATTAGCAATTGAACAGGTGTACTTAATAAAGTGTCTGGTGAGTGATTATGAAGAGAAACCATTGTAATTAAGCAGATTCACAGTGTAGCTGCAATTAGTCATAAGACATTTCCACAGTGTGATTGGGACACACCACCATCACAGTGTGATTGGGACACACCACCCTTACACTCTCCACCCTATCCAAACCTCATGTTTTCTCTACAAATGCTATAATAATGCAGTGGATTTTAAATGGGAATAACATGGGTCCACCTACCTGGGTCCTGGACTAGCACAAAGATCACCCCTACATCATTTGCTACTATGCCTAACACTTACGAAGGATATAAATTGTAATTTATTTAAATTAATGAAGACAAGTATACTATTTATATGAATGATTATGCTTACAAAAACTGCTTTTCAATAAAGAATTAGGTAAATGATAAAGCCATGGCAAAATTACTATATAGAAAATGTCATTAAAACATGTAAGAAAAATTTTAAAGACTGTTTATCTTATAAAGGTCTTAAATATATACATCAATCACGTAAAGCATAGGGTACCAACGGGCTTGTTCATTAAAGTTGTACTAGGATCAAAGAATTTAATCCACAGTTCAGTAGCCATAGTAACCAATCAGAATTCATCTTGTTCTAGTGCAGTGATGGCGAACCTTGGCACCCCAGATGTTTTGGAACTACATTTCCCATGATGCTCAACTACACCACAGAGTGCATGAGCATCATGGGAAACATAGTTCAAAAACATCGGGGGTGCCAAGGTTCGCCACCACTGTAATCTAGTGTAACCTCAGCAAAGTTATTTCTGATAAGTTTCTATGGACTACTAATTAGTGCTTTGCAGAACTGCAAATCGTTTTCTCTACAAGTAGAAATAGATCTAAGCCATCACCTATGAGAAACAGGTTCTCCAGCTGCAAGCCGTTCATCCATGAAAGTCCAGCTGCTGTGCTTTGCAGCTCTTGAGCAGAGAGGAGCCATCTGTAAACTGGAAAAGTTCAAAACACAACACACTGGCCTAGTGCAGCTTTTTCTTTTCATTAAAATAAACAAAAGCAATGCACTTGTAGCACCCTACAGGTAGGTGCTAGGTAAATGTATAGTGGGCTTTGTCTGCCTAACAGCAGGGCCATGATTTCTTTTAGTAGGGTGTCATGGTTTCCAGGTGTGTCTGCTAAAGGGGGATTCTCCCCACTGGCTCTGTGAGAGGCTTATCATAGGGCAGTGGAGGAAACCCAATCAGGGATACATTCAGGCTTATAACTACCCCAGAAGGCAGATTCTGCCGCAAAGGATTCTGGGAGTGGGTATAAGTTTGAGGGAGAGCATGACTCATTGTCTTTGGCGGGAAGCGGAGTCCCAGGAGGGAGAGGACGGCTGCCTCTCCTCCTGTCAGAGGAGGTGGATGTCTCGGGTGCTGCAGGAGAATCCAGAGAGTGCTGAGTTGAGCTGAGGGGGATCCGATGTGCCGAGAACCAGCGGAGAGCGAGAGGGGTCCAGCCCCAGGAAAGCCTACAGAGGTCGTGAGTACTGAGGATTGCCCCTGCGGGTCTGCCTAGAGTCAGTGGGGACCACTCTGGAGAAGGTTCTAAGATCCAAGTGTCAGCTAGCAGTAAAAGGGGTACCTAGTCAGAGGACCCTGAAGTGACAGAGGGGGTACCAAGTCAGGGGACCCTGACGAGACAAAGGGGGCACCTGCAGTTTGGGCACTGAAGAGATAGTGTGCAGTGTTTTAGTTGAGAGTTGCAGCCATACAGGATTTCACAACAGTCTACCTCAAGCCAGTGCAAGGCCGGGGAGGAAGTTAGTGACTTTGTGGTACAGCAATGTCCATAGCTCATTGCTCTACAGTTCTGGATCTTCTAGACTCAAGATCGAGGATCTAACACTTAATTCAAGTTACAGTGTGTTCTGAGCGTCAGTGAACGTTGGCTGGTGTCGAGACAGCGTTAACAGACATTTTCCTGAGAAAGTCCCGAGTTGTACTTAGTCGAGCCTAAAGGAGTATCCCACTCATTCCATTCTCCCATCCCCTAAAACTACAATAAAGCAACCAAACAAAAATGCCGGAGTTGTCAATGTGTCAGTTCTCACACCCAGGGCCGCAGCTCACATGGACTGGAGAGGTAACCGGTATCAATGGCAGACCCATCTCAGGCCACAGGCCTGGAAACCTTGCTACACACTTAAACATTAAAATCCTTGTGCAGTATGATTAAGAAGGAACCATACCACCTGGAATCACCATAACTGGCTTTAGATTGAGAGAGATCCAGTCTGTGGGGCACAATCCAGCAATGGAGTGCACATCTCAGCCGATCTTCCACCTCTTCCTCTTGTAAAACACTTCATCCTTCACTGCAGTGATGCCAGAGGTCATGGTTGCTTGGAGAAAAACTTCTGCAAAATGTGTTCCCCTTGAAGACATGAGTTTTTAGGGATTACCTGGACAGAGTAGGTGATAGCCAAACATGTTGGAGGAGAGAGTTATAGACGATGAGAGAGGCTCTGGAGAAGTCCTGGTTGAGAGCATGGGAGTATAAAACAAGGAAGCTAGCGAGCAGGAGGTCTTGAGAGGAGCAGAGAGGATAGTTTGGAAAATTATGAAAAATACAAAGAAATAAGGCACAAGAGTCATATCTTCAAACAATGCATCAACAACAATAAAAGTTATCCAGCCATGCTGTGAGTTGACAACTTCCCCAAGAATGGCTAGGGCTTTTAGGTAAAAATAAAATATACACAGGGCAGTGAGTTACAATGGCATAATACAACATAGATCAAATCTAAAGTTGTAAACATCAAAAGTGAAAACCCCTGAAAATGTGTGCTAGACATTATCTTTTTAGAACAATTTCATGGTTTGCACAATGGGTACGCTGTCAAGATATATTTTGAAGCTACTTATGATATGTAAGTGAATTATAGTAGCATGGATTGGGCTTTCGTCTTGTACAGTATTAATGTCAGCAGATTTAGGACACTTTATCTGATGAACTCGGCATGTGTGCTAACTGTAATGAAGTCATTAAACTTTTACCTCAGACTTTTTTAAAAACAGGTCCCTTGGTGCTTCAGATTTCAGGCCATGCACTGGATACCAGCACTCTTTAAATTTAACAAAGACTCTAAGGCAGTGATTGTGAACCTTATGGAGACCAGGGCCAAGCAAATTCTCCGAAACTGTTCATACCCCAACAGTAACAAAAAAAGGCTTATACTCGCTCAATAAAAATATAGGAATGCAAATGATGTATTGAAAGGATGGAAGACTCTGGATGGGGCTGGGTGTCTCTGTGGGGGGAGAGGGGTGGGGTTTTGGGTTAGGGGACTCTGCAGCAGACTTGGTTGCCCAGCAGGGGATGAGGTTTCTGGAGGGGGCTGGGATCTGTCCAGGAGACTGGGGCTTTGCATGGGTACTGTGTAGGAGGATTGAAGGATTTGAGGGGCAATGGGGCACGGTGGGTGGTTGCGATACACTGTTAGACACTATTAGAGTATTAGGGCATTTTGGGGGTCTGGAGGTTCTTCAGCAGACTGGAGGGCACTGTGGGAGGCTGGGTGGCACTGCGGGAGGTTTGGGAGTTGTACTGTGGTGTGGGAGTCCTGAGGGGACTGTGGGGGGGGGGGGGTTAAAGTGCTCTGTGGGGCACTATGGAAGGTAGGAAGCACTGTAGTAAGGTAGGGGATCTGCAGCTGGCTGGAGACCCAACAGAAGAAAGGCCATTGTCTGGCAGTGAGCCACAGCCCAGTGGTTGAGAACCACTGCTATAAGGACATCAGACTCCACAAAACAAAGCAACTGCAGGTCGCATGACCTAGCTTGTTAACAAACCAAGCACTGCATTAGAGGAAAAGATGACCAGGTCTCTGATTGATGTGCAGTTCACCCCTTCCTCATATTCTCAGCTACCTATTGGCTAGAGAGTGCAATAGAGCAGGAAGAGGTGGACTACAAAGTCACAAGTTAAAAACCTGGTAATTTTTGACTGTAATATACTGACCTGTTTGTAAGGTAAGCCAGGTGCTTACATTACACTCCATGCACAGTATATACCCAGTGTTAACACAAAGTAATAATAATTGTGATCAAAGCTGTATGATAAAGATCTTTGCCCCCTTTAAAAATAAACTCAAATTTGTACAGCTCTGTAATTACTAAAACTCCATTAAATTTATTTTTTAAATGCAAGTAGTGTAGTGCAATAACCTGAATTTGACCTGGTGTCAGCCTCTTGCAGTATGCCTATAGTGGAACGGAAATGAGGGAGGAAGTATTAGCACAAGGAGCCAATCGGTTAATGACAAGAAGTGTTGACAAGAAGCATGCTGATAGGAAGGTGATTTACAGTCAGAAGAGCTCGCGACTGTCTGCTTTACATTTCATTGTTCAGTCACAGGCTGGGATGGGTCCAAGACGACCTAGGCTCAGAGGAAATGGGTTGAATAATACTGGCCATCAGACCGAAAACATATAAGGTTCATTCACAGCGCAACATGTGTGCAGGTAAATGCATGTGTTATGTTTTAAAAAGCAACTTTCTCCTCAATTCTTGGAACATACAAAGGATCGACTAAAGCATAGCAGAGGATCCAAACATGCATTGACCTGCTATTTTTCTGTGCACTGATGCACAGTGCACTGCACTGACGTATGTTAAAAATGTGTTGAGCTGCCCTAAAATAAAGTAGGACTTGTTCTACTTGTTTGCCTAGTAGTAGGCCATGGCCCAGTGGTTGAGAACTGCTGCTCTAATGACATCTGCACCCACAATTCAGAGCAGTTGCAGGTCACATGACCCAACATGTCAATGCATCTGGGTTGAATGGACCCAAAGATGAAAAAAATAGTACTTCAAGTATAACTAAAGGCAATTTTTTTTGTTTTTTTTTGTTTTGGACAGAGAGAACATTGGGAACAGTCACTTTAAGGGCTATTTAACCACTTTACCACTAGAGCATTTTGCTGTCTTACGTCTGGGCCACTTTTTGCGATTCTGCGCTGTGCGACTTTAACTGACAATTGCGCGGTCATGCGACGCCGTACCCAAACGAAATTTACGTCCTTTTTTTCCCACAAACAGAGCTTTCTTTTGGTGGTATTTGATCACCTGTGTGATTTTTACTTTTTGCGCTATAAACAAAAAAAAGCGTTTATTTTGAAAAAATAACAATATTTTTAACATTTTTTTATATGAAATTCCCCCCAAAAAAGATGTAAAAACCAATTTTTTTTTTCATTTTTGGCCAATTTGTTTTCTGCTACCCATGTTTGGTAAAAAAAATCGCAATAAGCGTATTTTTATTGCGTTTACTAACTAAGGGAAAGATTTCTGTAATTTTTGGTGTTTTTTTTTTAACGAGTAATGGCGGCGATCTGCGATTTTTTTTGCAGGACTGCGACATTGCGGCGGACAGATCGGACCCTTGACTGACATTTTTGACACTTTTAGGGGGACCAGTGACGTTACTGCAGTAATCAGTGCTATAAATATGCACTGTTACTGTAAAAATGACACTGGCAGGGAAGGGGTTAATTTTATTGGAGAGGGAGGGGTTAATGTATGCCTGGTGCTTACTAACATGTGGGGGGGAGGTGACTGAGTGAGCCAGGGACAGATCGGATGTTCAGCTATGCTGAACACTCCGATCTGTCGCTCCCTGTCACTTAGGAGATCCGCCCGCTCTGTTTACACAGGCGGGCGGATCTCCAAACTGGATTCCCCGACGATCGGGGCAGAGCAGCGGCGATCGCCGCCGCTCCTCCCCTGGCCCGACTCCCGCTGTGAATGAAAACAGCGGGAGCGCTCCTCCGGCGGCGCGCGAGCACCGCCTACAGGGGGAGGAGTCCAGCGACGTAGGTCTACGTCGCTGGACGATAACGAGCCACTGTGCCGCAGTAGCAGCACAATGGCTAGTGGTAAAGTGGTTAAAGATTCTATTTCTCTTAGCAACACATTGGAGAGAGGGGCACGGAATTCAAAAAACCTTACTGACTTGCAGACTCACAGTTTCTCCATGGACCTCAGTATAGATAAAAGAGGTCTTAAAGCTGAAACCAGCAACCTGCACAGTTATCAGAAGAAGCAGCATCTCCTATAGCAAGAGCATCCTCTTGATGCTTTTCCAGACTCTCTGCGGGTTCCTTGTCCTAAGGATCCCCAAGCCTAGTCACACAGCTGCACATCACACAATCTCCCCAGGCCGAAGCCTGGGGAAAAGAGAGAGCTCACAAGGTCCACCCTAAATATGTATACTGGTGGTTAGTGCAATGCTCGTTTACATTTGTGATCAGTGGAAACAGTGCCCATTTACAGGTAAAAAGATAATTGCTTCCCTGACAGAAATTGCTCATGAAACCCTTAGTAAACTTCAGAGGAGCCATAGGGTTCCATAAAACGTTGCCTTAGAAAGGCTGCTGAAGACAGTTCAATGTAAAAAATCTTACACACTGTCAAGACTGAGCACAGCAACAAGACACAGGGTGGTCCCAGTGCATCAAGAAGATCTCCTACAGGCAGAAATTTCAAAGAAGACAGGTGTTTCTAGAGGTCCAAACTCTTTTGCAGAAGTACGAAGAAACCAGAAAGTTTGAGAACTAAAAAAGGCAGTGGTTGGCCAAAGAAAATCAGGTGCAAAAAATGAAAGCTATATAATCCTGATGTCCCTTTCCAATCAGAAATTGTCCAGTGACACCATTGGCTCATACTTGGTAGAAACCAGTGGGACTGTGTTACACTATCTACAGTCTGGAGAAATCTGGCCAGAAATAGTTTTTGTAAAAGACATGTGGCAAAAAAGTCATACTTTAAAAGTGTGGAAACAACATCAAGTGATCCACCTATACAAAACACAAGAACTAGTGAACCAAAAATGGCAGTTGGTGCTGTGGACTAATTAGTCCAAATTTAGAAAACGTGTCTGCAAAAAAGGTGCTTAGTCCGCTTATGGCGCTTTTCCACTGCATGGTACGGATCGGTTTGGCTCGGTTTGGCGCTTTTCCACTGCATGGAACCGCATGGTACGTGTTAGAACGGTTCGGTACGGTTTGGTACAACGGCGCTTTTCCACTGCATGGTACGGCTCTGTACGGCTCGCTTAAACAATACCACCTCGGTTGTGGTTCCAAGCAGGCCATACCGATACCATACGCCACAATCCTTTGCATGCAGCATTGATTGTTCGTCACTACTAGCCACTGATTGGTCAGAGAATCGTTGTAATCCCACCCACTTACTAGTTAGTGGAAAAGCAAACCGAGCCGAGTAGAGCCTATACAGTGCTGAAAGGTGCCGAATCGTACCACGCAGTGGAAAAGCAAACTGGGCCGAGCTGGGCCAAGCAGTGCCGAGTGGAGCCGAGCCGGTACTTGCAGTGGAAAAGTGCCATTAGAGAGAAGCACAAGGCAGCAGGTAACAGTGTTTACAGGCCAGAGTAAAGCAAGGTAGAGGATGGAGTTGGGGTTGTGGTCCGAATTGGATAATTAAGGAATTCTTTCATGCAATATCATCACAGATACATCCCAAATGTATTCAGCAGCCGGGTATGGCCCTAAAAACAAAGCCAACATCATAAAAACGATCTGTTTTAAAATATAATATATATATTACAGTATATAATGTTATTAAACCTTAGAGTGTACTGTATTTAAAGCCAAAACTTTTTTCAGTTTTGGAATCTAATTTGGAAGGGATAGCAACTGTGTCAATGTTTCATTGCTTTCTGTGTCCCCAGGGAAAAAAAACAAACAGAAAAAATGGGGAAGGCCTTTCAAAAGAGAACACTTGTTTTGGTGACAACTGTCTTAAGCCTGGTACACACAATGAGATTATCTGATCATTAGGATTTTTTTGAATGCTAGCCTTCAAATTGAAAATAAAGAGGTTACTAAACTATGAAAATTCTCATGTGACAGAATAAAAAATTTGGAAGTGATGTAATGTATTGTATTTTCAGATGAAAACTGAGTAAACGAAAATCGTACTATCTGGTATTGTAGGAGAAAATGTTTTGTGTATGTATGTTACTTTGGATAATTTCAGATTAAGTCCCATGTACTTAACAATAAATTTATTGTACATTTGCTTTGAAAAAGGTATTTTTTGTCCGATTTTCAGATTGTGTGTACGGACCTTAAGGGTCAGAAATTGACAGGAAATCTCCATAATAGAGCAAGAGTGCAAAATTTTATGGTTTTAACCCTTGTCACTCTATCCTGAACCAAAAATTTAAAGCAATATGAAATCTGTCACTGCAGGAGCAGAAACAGAAATCCTGATCTCTGTATTGCTTTGGGTCAATGAGGAAGCAAGTGCTTCAGTATGTCAGCAAAGCAACCAGCATTTTCAGATGGTGAGGCCAGCAATAGAAACAATGAGAGAAAGCCACTCAGGTGTATGTTCCAAACCCGGTGCAGGTCAGATCCGTCATTCAAGAGTAGAAGAAATCCAAGTTTGAGACCGCACTCAAGGTGTTATGATGAAATCAAAAGGTTTCTTTATTCCTCATAAATAAAGTAGACAGACAGTGTACAAACAGACAAACAGACATAATGGTGTGGTTATGAGTAAGCGACCTACAGCGTCGTGAAACGCGTCAACCCGACACGTCTGTTTGTACACTGTCTGTCTACTTTATTTATGAGGAATAAAGAAAACTTTTGATTTCATCATAACACATTGAATGAGGCCAGCAATAGACTTTCTCAAGAAAAAAAAATATTGACTGTTCTTCCTTAATGTGCTTATTTTAGGCAGTGAGGGTATCTAACATTTTGGATTTTTAGAGGCTATCAAAGTTCTGTTAGGACATACAATTTTACATTTAATATTTCAAAATTGTACATGTAATAAGTTCAATGTAGATTCAGTAGAGCTAGAATATAGCAAACATTTTTGTTTCAGAAAGAGTGTAGATGGGATTTTATTTCCCATTGGGGGAATTTCCTCTCCCGTCTAAGTATAGACAAACCCTACCCTAAAGCATGTGTCCCTTTTGGGTTTGCTCTCTGCTTCTGGTCTGATAATAACTGACATATATTGGATTTTTCCCATTCCACTTTCTCTTCTGACAACAGTGAAGGGATTTAGACGGAGGCACCAGCAAAACACTTTAAAGAGTTAGCTTTGTTCCCACCTTAAATCTTGTTTTACAAAATATGACAGGGCCCAGTAATGTGATGTTCTTCCTTTAAGCCAACTATGTTTTGTGTGGCCCTGGTACATAACCCAGTCCTCCATTGAACTACAAAAAGATGCCAGTTTATTAAAGTAGCCCACCTATCTAAAGTGGGCAGTGAAGAATTTACCTCCTGGGCAAATATAAATAAGAAATGTTTGGGTGGTGGCCTGTTTAGACCTCAATCCTAGTGAGGCCTGCAGTTACTGACAACTGCTGGGTGTTATATAGCTTACCTGCATATTGTTAATAAAGGCAGTTACAATGTCTGGCAGAGGAAAAACGTCCTTTGCAGCTAGTAAGTGAATGCTGCAGAACTTCCCTCTTCCTGGCACTTTAATTAGAGGTCTGAAGAAGGAAAAGTAGATATATAATGCACAGCAACTGTCATTGACTTTAGGTCCTGCCCTATCGAGGTGCCCATGTAGGATTTATCTATCTATCTATCTATCTATCTATCTATCTATCTATCTATCTATCTATCTATCTATCTATCTATCTATCTATCTATCTATCTATCTATCTATCTATCTTAGTTCCCACAAATGTATATATTCTTAGTGGGGAAGATAGTTCGACAAAGGAGCACAGGATATACTGTACTTCCATACATATCTACTTATCTATCTATATACAGTATATACAGGGCTTTTTTTCAGCGGGAACGCGGGGGAACGCAGTTCCGGCACCTCCAGGACTGAATGTATGTAATGGCAAGGGGTGCTGGAGGTATGCTGCAGGGTCTGTTGATGCTGGTTGCTGGGGATCTATTGCCACTGGAGGGAATCTATTATTGTAGGGGGATCTGTTGCTGGGGAGATCTGTTGTTGCTGGCAGGGGATCTATTGTTGCTAAGGGTGGGTCTTATGTTGCTGGGGGGTCAGTCGTTTCTGGGAGGGAAGGGGGTGGTATTTTCTTGTAGGTGGTCCATTGTTGCTGGGGGGGAGAATTTATTCTTCCAGAGGGTCTGCTGATGCTGGTTGTGAGGATATCTGTTGTTGCTGCTAGGGAGGGGGGTGTTTTGTTGTGAGTGGTCCATTGTTGCTGGGTGCAGGGGATCTATTCTACTGGTTTTCTTGTTATCATTACCAAGCTCAATACAAATTAGTTAGTACCACAAATGTTACTGTATTATCTAAAAGGGGTAGTCTTGGGAGGTGGGTAATGGGTGGAACCAAGAAACGGTGCTCGGAGGTGGGTAGGGGCGGAGACAAGGGGTGACTTGAAAAGGGGGAGTTCCTGCACCTATTCTCTGTGAAAAAAAGCCCTGAGTATATATATATTTATGTATATATATATATATATATATATATATACTGTATCTCACAAAACTGAGTGCACACCTCCCATTTCTGTAAATATTTTATTTTATCTTTTCATGTGACGACACTGAAGAAATGACACTTTGCTAAAATGTAAAATAGTGAGTGTACTGCTTGTATAATAGTGTACATTTGCTGTCCCCTCAAAATAACTCAACACACAGCCATTAATGTGTAAACCGCTGGCAACAAAAGTGAGTACTCCCCTAAGTGAAAATGTCCAAATTGGGCCCAACGTGTCAATATTTTGTGTGGCCACTATTATTTTTCAGCACTACCTTAACCCTCTTGGGCATGATGTTCCCTAGAGCTTCACAGGTTGCCACTGGAGTCCTCTTCCACTCCTCCATGACGACATCACAGAGCTGGTGGAGGTTAGAGACCTTGCGCTCCTCCACCTTCCGTTTCAGGATGCCCCACAGATGCTCAATAGGGTTTAGGTCTGGAGACATGCTTGGCCAGTCCATCACCTTTACCCTCAGCTACTTTAGCAAGGCAGTGGTCTTCTTGAAGGTGGGTTTGGGGTTGTTATCATGTTGGAATACCGCCCTGTTGCCCAGTCTCCGAAGGGAGGGAATCATGCTCTGCTTTAGTATGTCACAGTACATGTTGGTATTCATGGTTCTCTCAATGAAATATTGCTCCCCAGTGCCAGCAGCACTCTTGAAGCCATAGACCATGACACTCCCACCACCATGCTTGACTGTAGGCATGACAAACTTGTCTTTGTACTCCTTACCTGGTTGCTTCCACACACACTTGACCCTTCCTTTACTATCCAGTCTCCTTGCTTCTTTTTTCTCTCCCTCTTTCACAATCTGGTCTCACTAACACCCTTAGGGAGTCTTTTGTTTCCTTCTCCACCCCATCTGTCTTATCTGTCGCATTTCTTCCCCTTTTATATTCCAGTCCTGTTGGCACAATCCATTTTCAGTATCTACTGGTTATCCTCTCCTGTACAATCCGATCTTGTTGCCCCCCCCCCCCCCCCGCACCCAAACATAAAAACAGTTCTTCTACCTCCTTCCTTCCACTACTATACAGTCTTGGTGCCTTCTCTCTGCCACCTTCACTATGTGGCCCCAGGGACTTCTCCCTGTTAATTCTGTGCTTAGGGATAGGCAGGCAGTCAAAGCTTCTGTCTCACACAGATTCAAGCCTTTGCCATAGAAAAAAGTGGAACTTATAAGGACCTCACTGTAAGACAAATATAAGAATTTGGAGGTCTCATAGGCCATTTTTAATGACAGTCTCAAGGTGGGCTAAAGGACTTAAACTACTGTTTGATTTTCTGTCTGCTTTAGTGCAATTATTGCACTTCTTTAAAAATGTAAGGGTTAAACTAATTTATTTACTTCTTTCTGTTCTATAAAGATGCTCTCCTGCTTTTTTGCTCAGTCTGCCATTGCACAACTAACAAAACTGGGAAATATGTTTTGCTCATTTGTGAATGAAAAAATGTTTTTTACATGTTGATATTTTATAAAGCATTTTAGTCCACGTCATTTTCAGAGCTCATAAAGTACTTCAATGCTTTTAATCCATCTAGGACTATCCTTTTTTAGCATCTATACAGTGTATGCAATAGGTGTACAGCAATAAAACATGTCCTTTATAGCCACTATTCGCAAGCCCTACCAATAATTGCAGTGCACCACAGAACACATTCCTTACCATAATGATGCTAGGTTTGTTCTCCAGGATGAAATTTCCCAGGTATCTTCTGTCTTGGCCAATCCATTTATCTATACCTAGCAAAAAACAGCAGAGATTGAGCCTGAGATAACGTGACCTTGGGTAAATGCATCTGGGGACAATGCATACTCAACCAATTGTGCATATATATAAAGCTCTACACACAAAATATATGTATAGGTCCATGTCGGTCCATGTCACCTTTATAGTTGTCTTGTTTTTACAGGTTGGGGATGCTGTGTTGGAAAATGCCCGACTTATGCTGCAGACAGAAAATATACAAGCATGTGCAGAAGATTTTAAAGAAAGGTATCATCAATATTATTGCAGAAGACATATACTAATGAAATGCTACATGCAATTAAATAATTGCGTATAAAAACTTATACTATATGGTTTACCTGTTGGATCTATGGTGCTAGTACTACTGAAGAAGATTCCCCCTTTACTAAAGGCATATGGGCACTTTGCAAGGGAATATTTCTTAAGATTTGTGAATGAGGTGAAGCTCTGCTGACTTCCATCTTCCAATCATTTAAAGCAAAGTTACTGTTTTTTTTTTTTCTTGTGGGTGGTTTGGTATTCTTTGCAAAGTAAATTTTCACCACACTCATTAAGCTACAAGAAAATGCCCTTAGAAAGTGAACAATCCCTAAATAAAAAAAACTATGCTCTGATACCAAGCATAAGGAATAATTTATTAACAAACAATGCAATGCTCAAAAAATAAATAAATAAATATATATATATATATATATATATATATATATATATATATATATACATATATATATATATATATATATATGTGTCTCAGTAACAACTGAGACAGCGCAATTTAAATGCAAGTACAGATATATACTGCAGATATTTATTTGCATTTAAATAGCATTGTCTCAGTTGTCACCGAGACATTTTAATTAATTATTTTTTTTTAGCGCTGCCCTATTTGTTTATCTAAAGTGAACAACCTATTTTCTCCTTTACATCAGGTTTCCACTTCTTTTAAGTGTGCCTATCAAAGTGTCCTCCTTTGTCAGGTGTCCCCATCAGAGTGCCCCTTTACATTAGGTGTGCCCATCACAGTGCCCCTTACATTAAGTGTCCCCTTCACATCAGGTATCCCATCAGAGTGCCTCCTTACATCAAGTGCAGCATGATATCAGAGTTTCCCCATGACAGTTCCTCCTTTAACCACTTTACCACTAGAGGATTTTGCTGTCTTACGTCTGAGCCACTTTTTGAGATTCGGCACTGTGTGACTTTAACTGACAATTGCGCGGTCGTGCAATGCCATACCCAAATGAAATTTACGTCCTTTTTTTCCCACAAACAAAACCTTCTTTTGGTGGTATTTGATCACCTGTGCAATTTTTACTTATTGCGCTATAAACAAAAAAAGAGCATACATTTTGAAAAAATAACAATATTTTTCACATTTTTTTATATGAAATTCCCCCCCAAAAAAATGTAAAAATCAAAATTTTTTCAAATTTTTGGCCAATTTGTTTTCTGCTACCTATGTTTGGTTAAAAAAATCACAATAAGCGTATTTTGATTGGTTTGCGCAAAAGTTATTGCGTTTACTAACTAAGGGAAAGATTTCTGTCATTTTTGGTGGGTTTTTTTTAACGAGTAATGGCGGCGATCTGCGATTTTTTTTGCGGGACTGCGACATTGTGGCGGACAGATCGGACCCCTGACTGACATTTTTGACACTTTTGGGGGTACCAGTGACATTACTGCAGTAATCAGTGCTATATATATATGCACTGTTACTGTAAAAATGACACTGGCAGGGAAGGGGTTAATTTTATTGGAGATGGAGGGGTTAATGTATGCCTGGTGCTTACTAACGTGTGTGGGGGGAGGTGACTGTGTGACACAGGGACAGATCGCAGGTTCAGCTATGCTGAACCCTGCAATCTGACCCTGCCTGTCACTTAGGAGAACCGCCCACTTATGTTTACACAAGCAGGCGGATCTCCACACTCGATTCCCCGACGATCGGGGAAGAGCAGCGGCGATCGCCGCTGCTCCTACCCTGGCCCAACTCCCGCTGTGACTGAATACAGCGGGAGCGAGCCTCCGGCGGCGCACACGCCGCCAAGAAAGGGGAGTATCTGGCGACGTAGGTCTACGTCGCCAGACGATAACCAACCACTTTGCCGCAGTAGTGCTCGAGTGAGCAGACGGCAAGTGGTTAATCAGGCATCCCCCTCACAGTGTCCCCATATATTTTAGTATCAGGCAGGCAGACGACAGAAGCTTAGATATTATTATTTATATTATTAGAATTGATCACTGTATTACTGTAATGTCACTGGTGAGGTCCGTGGCAGTTAGTAAGTTCCTTCCAGTGTCAGATTGCCTGCCGCACTATCGCAGTCCCATTAAAAGTAGCCATTACTAGTATAAAAAAAATAAATTAAATAAAAATTTCAGTATATATCCCATAGCTTGTAGATGCTATAACTTTCACACAAACCAATCAATTAACAATTTTGGGGATTTTTTTTAACAAAAACACGTAGCAGAATACATTTTGCCCAAAATTTATTAGGAGATTTTTTTTTTTTTAAATGGGATATGTTTTTTTAGCAGAAATTAAAATATATTGTTTTTTTTTTTAGAAATTGTCGTATATTTTCATTTATATAATAAAGAATATAAAAAACCCAGAGGTGATCAAATCCACCAAAAAGAAATTTCTATTTGAGTGAAAAAAATGATATGGATTCCGTTTGGATACAGCATTGCATGACCGCGTAATTGTCAGTTAAAATAGCGCAGTGCCGCATAGCAGAAAGGGGCCTAGTCACGAAGGGGGTAAAACCTACCGAAGCTGAAGTGGTTAAAGTGTGAAAAGATTTCATTTTAATTATCAATATATTTCTCTGTAATAAACTCACAGAGAGACATAAACAACATTTCAGTAATCATTTCTTTCACATGATCACATTTAAATGCATGCTTTTGCAAATAAGTTAATATGTTTAGGAAAATAAAGCTATCAAGAAGGTCTTTTAAAACTCATTGGAATGAGACAGAAAATTCTTTATTCCATCTGGGCCTCTTGAGCTGAGAACAAGAAGACATTTATCTTAGGAAAAAAGGCCTACTGTTGGCTGGAATTAGGCATGTCGCTTTACCTACAAACACTGGTCTTTTTCTAGCACAAAAAAGGTCTATAGTAATTAAAAGGTACCTAAAAGGAAAGCAATATGGGGGCGGTCTTGCAAATTTGTTTTGAAGGGGTAATCTCCATGGTTGTCATCTTTATAACCCCATACAACTTAATGAACCACTTGCCTGGGAAAAACATCACCTATCAGGTATTGGCACATGAAATATGCATGTTTGTTACTTTGGACTCACCCTACTTGCAATAACTCCATGTTTTTGCATGTGTGCTTTAAAGCTGAACTCCAGCCAGGAAAAAATTATGTAGTTACCCCTACACCTGCTACAAGACATTTTAAATGTTTTATTTGGAAATAAAGTTTCTATCTCCCATATATAGTTAAACCACAGTCATTATCCCAATCCTCCAGTTTTCAGTGCTACAATGTGGAAGGGTACTTCTTAACCGCACCTAGGCCCCTGCCCATTTCTTGGCAAACAATCACTCAATTAAGCTGGCCATTGCATAACATTCCACTTCTTTCCCTTAAAAAACTCTTTGGTTGCTTTCGCAGTATGCTTCGGGTCATTGTCCATTTGCACTGTGAAGCGCCGCCCAATGAGTGCTGAAGCATTTGGCTGAATATGAGCAGATAATATTGCCCGAAACACTTCAGAATTCATCCTGCTGCTTTTGTCAGCAGTCACATCATCAATAAATACAGGAGAACCAGTTCCATTGGCAGCCATACATGCCCACGCCATGACACTATCACCACCATGCTTCACTGATGAGGTGGTATGCTTTGGATCATGAGCAGTTCCTTTCCTTCTCCATACTCTTCTCTTCCCATCACTCTGGTACAAGTTGATCTTGGTCCAATCTGTCCATAGGATGTTGTTCCAGAACTGTGAAGGCTTTTTTAGATGTTGTTTGGCAAACTCCAATTTGGCCTTCCTGTTTTTGAGGCTCACCAATGGTTTACATCTTGTGGTGAACCCTCTGTATTCACTCTGGTGAAGTCTTCTCTTTATTGTTGACTTTGACACACATACACCTACCTCCTGGAGAGTGTTCTTGATCTGGCCAACTGTTGTGAAGGATGTTTTCTTCACCAGGGAAAGAATTCTTCGGTCATCCACCACAGTTGTTTTTCATGGTCTTCCGGGTCTTTTGGTGTTGCTGAGCTCACCGGTGTATTCTTTCTTTTTAAGGATGTTCCAAACAGTTGATTTGGCCACACCTAATGTTTTTGCTATCTCTCTGATGGGTTTGTTTTGTTTTTTCAGCCTAATGATGGCTTGCTTCACTGATAGTGGCAGCTCTTTGGATCTCATATTGAGAGTTGACAGCAACATATTCCAAATGCAAATAGCACACTTTAAATGAACTCTGGACCTTTTATCTGCTCCTTGTATATGGGATAATGAGAGAATAACACACACCTGGCCATTGAACAGCTGAGCAGCCAGTTGTCCCATTACTTTTGGTCCCTTAAAAAGTGGGAGACACATATACAAAATGTTGTAATTCCTACACCTTTCACCTGATTTGGATGTAAATACCCTCAAATTAAAGCTGAAAGCATGCAGTTAAAGAACATCTTGTTTGTTTCATTTCAAATTTATTGTGGTGGTGTATAGAGCCAAAAAGATTTGAGTTGCGTCAATGTTAATATATTTACCTGACTGTATGTAGTACAAGGTCCTGCTTGATTGCATACAAAGTGAAAGGGCTTAGCTTTGACCTCATATTTATACATATATGGTTTTGGTATATCTAAAGAAAAATTGTACAGGAAAAGTGTATATTGTATGGCCAGCTTTACCACAAACCACATAATATGAGGTCAAAGCCAAACAACACTTTCACTTGTATCCAATTAAACAGGCCTTTGTACTACATAGTTGAAGGTAAATTTCAAGAAAATTGTACAGAAAATTGTATAATTTATGGCCAGCCTTAGTCCAGCACTGGGCAGCTGCACGGAGACCCAAATACAGAGCGGTTTCTGATGACTGTTTGCTGTTTGTTATAACTGACGCAAATCCCCCCCCCCCCCCCATTCAAAATTCACCCCCCCCAATGAAATTTCTCACCCAGCACAATTCTTCACCTTCCAAGCATAAATCTCTCCCTGGCACAAATCATCCCCCTACCTTCATACTTAAACACACATATGCTCCCCAAAGCATTAATTTACCCCCTGCAAACCCCCTAAAGCACAAATATCCCTCCATAACTAACCCTCCTCCTTCTCCCCAGCACAATCCCACTTCTCCAATAGCACAAATCTCCTGTATCATGGTATACCAAAGTTTGAACATCACTGAACCAGGGTACTTTGGAGTAGAATGGCTCTATAATACTAGGTTGTATCTATGCTTCAAACCAGCCTTTCTTAACCGGGGTGCTGCGACACCCTAGAATGCTGTTTAAAGGAGTCAGGGGTGCTGCAGTATCCTGGTAGAGAAAGGCATTTGGATGAGACTGAGCTCCCACTCCTCTGCTGAACGATACATTCGCACAGTAGAAGCTCGGTCAGGACAGTGAATTGCAGTCATGAAAGTACAATCAGTGGAAGGTGGAGGAGTCTTCCTGAATCCTGTGCTCTCCACCTCCCCCTACTGTGCAGTACTCAGCGATGCGAGTGCAGAAACAGAACTGAACTTTTAAAAAAAAGTATGTGTGTGTGTGTGTGTGTGTGCTTTTATGTATATGTCTGTGTGTTTATATGTATTGCATGTGTGTGTTCATATGTTCATGTGTGTATGTATGTGTTTATATGCACCGTATATGTGTGCAGATTTATATATGTATAATGTGTATGTATATGTGTTTACTGTATATGTGTATGTGTGTAAGTACAATAAGGAAACTGTGGGTATTGCCATTGCATTTTCAACTTTGTGCATATTATTTCAGTAGCTAATCTACTACAGTATATCCTCACAGAGATAAAAGGCAAGTTATTTATATATATGTATATAATAATAAAATATAATAGCATTTTTGTTCTCTGAAACATTTAGTTGATTTATTGGTAATGAATACTGGAGGACCTTCATTTTATATTTTCTGGCATTTATCAACCTAAGAATTATTCATGCATGTGATACCAGAAAAAAATATTTTTTACTGTTACTATTTTATACATAAACGTGGAAACTAAAAGAAGTCAAGACGGTGGGTGTAAAAATTTATAGATTATGTAGGACAAATTACATCAACCCATGTTCCGTTGGATCTCACCAATTAATATATTATTTCAGATTTGTATTCTACTAAATAAAGCCTAAATCACTATATAATGCATTCAATCTTCATTCATCTTTATTGTCATTTCAATAAGTATTACATTTAAAATGGATTATATATATATATATATATATATATAAGTATATATGATTATGGAGCTTAGAGGTTAAATTTATTTTCATTTTAAATATTTTTTGCAAACAGACTTTATTTCAGAAAAGCAGATAAGTATAGCGAGGTAAACATGTAAAAAGGAGTCTGGAATTCCACCAGTTGGCTGATTAAATAAAAAATATTTTTATAAATGCATTTTTTAGGCAATGGTCATGATAAAGAAAAAAACAATGTGTACAATATTTACAAAACCACTGTAATTAGATACAGTCAGTGCTCAAGTGGAAGAAAGGATACTATCTTACTGCAGGCCTTGAAATATATACAGTATCTCACAAAACTGAGTACACCCCTCACATTTTAGTAAATATTTTATTTTATCTTTTCATGTGGCAACACTGAAGAAATGACACTTTGCTACAATGTAAAGTAGACAGCTTGTATAACAGTGTAAATTTGTTGTCCCCTCAAAATAACTCAACACACAGCCATTAATGTCTAAACCGCTGGCTACAAAAGTGAGTACACCCCTAAGTGACAATGTCCAAATTGGGCACAATTAGCCATTTTCCCTCCCGGTGTCATGTGACTCATAAGTGTTACAAGGTCTCAGGTGTGAATGGTTAGCAGGTGCGTTACCTTTGGTTTTATCGCTCTCACTCTCTCATACTGGTCACTGGTAGTTCAACATGGCCCCTCATGGCAAAGAACTCTCTGAGGATCTGAAAAAAGAATTGTTGCTCTACATAAAGATGGCCTAGGCTATAATAAGATTGCCAAGACCCTGAAACCTAGCTGCAACATGGTGGCCTAGACCATACAGCGGTTTAACAGGACAGGCTCTACTCAGAACAGGCCTTGTCCTGATCGACCAGAGAAGTTGAGTGCCCATGCTCAGCGTCATATCCAGAGGTTGTCTTTGGGAAATAGACGTATTAGTGCTGCCAGAATTGCTGCAGAGGTTAAGGGTTGGGGGGTCAGCCTGTCAGTGCTCAGGCCATGGCAGTGCATGGCTGTTGTCCCAGAAGGAAGCCTCTTTTAAAGATAATGCAGAAGAAAGCCCACAAACAGTTTGCTGAAGACAAGCAGGCTAAGGACATGGATTACTGGAAACATGTCCTGTGGTCTGATGAGACCAAGATAATGTATTTGGTTCAGATGGTGTTAAGCGTGTATGGCGGCATCCAGGTGAGGAGTACAAAGACAAGTGTGTCTTGCCTACAGTCAAGCATGGTGGTGGGACTGTCATGGTCTGGGGCTGCATGAGCGCTGCCGGCACTAGGGAGCTACAGTTTATTGAGGGAACCATGGATGCCAACATTTACTGTCACATACTGAAGGAGAGCATAATCCCCTCCCTTCGGAGATTGGGCCACATGATAACGAACATGATAACGACCCCAAACACACCTCCAAGATGACCACTGCCTTGCTAAAGAAACTGAGGTGGTGAACTCGACAAGCATGTCTCCCGACCTAAACCCTTTTGAGCTGTGAGGAGTGCAAGGTCGCTAACATCCACCAGCTCCATGATGTTGTCATGGAGGAGTGGAAGAGGACTCCAGTGGCAACCTGTGAAGCTCTGGTGAACTCCATGACCAAGAGGGTTAAGGCGGTGCTGGAAAATAATGGTGGCCACACAAAATATTGACACTTTTGGCCCAATTTGGACATTTTACCTTAAGGGTGTACTCACTTTTGTTGCCAGCGGTTTAGACATTAATGGCTGTTTGTTGAGTTATTTTGAGGGGACAGCAAATTTACACTGTTAAACAAGCTGTAGCAAAGTGTCATTTCTTCAGTGTTGTCACATGAAAAGACAAATTAAAATTTTTACAATATATATATATATTTTTTTTTTTTTTATTTGTATATATAATATAATTATTATATTATCATATTATATATCTTCTCTTTTGTTGATATGATTGTAATACACAGTATCCATTGCTTTGTTACTTCCTAATGTACAGTATCCATGGATTTGCTGCTACCTCCAGACTTTATATAGTGTTCTATAATGTACAAAACCACTATGTATTCCCTTTAAAGATTACAGACTGTTGCTGGTGCAGTCTTCCCTGCTTCTGAAATGTGAAAGCAATCAACTGATTCAGTTGCGTAAATGCAATCAACTGATTTACTTAACCTCACCTTGAACAGTAAAACGTTTCACTGCTAGTTTACAAAGGAATTCCCAGAAATAAATGACATTCCCAAAGTATGTTTCAATAAACTGGGTGTTTCTGTGAATATCCTGCATATTATTTGGATGAATGTGTGTATTCACCAGTATGTTTATTTATGCAAAAAGCCGAGTTTCTCTAGTTTTAATCAACTCTAATCTAGTGAATATATATTGGTTTGTTAGTTGCTCAAACAAAAATCTCCCTTGGTGTACCTTAGAATGACAAGGTTGCTCTTATATAGTTTATACAGGGGAAGCTGACCTAATACAGGCCACATAAACAGCAACCCAAAATTGCTTTTTCATGGAAATGACATGATGCTTGAATTGCAGATATGAGAATGAGCAGCCTTTCAGAAAAGCGGTGGAAGAGGAGATACGATCCTTGTACAAAGTGATTGATGATGCTAACTTGACAAAAATGGATTTGGAAAGTCAGATAGAAAGCATGAAGGAGGAGCTTGCTTTGCTGTCAAAGAACCATGAAGAGGTAAAAGAAAAATGTATGAGCTTTTTCAATGAGAAAGATTGCAGGAATTGACATAAGAGGAAGAGAAATGCTGCATTATTCTGTAAGTAATAGTACATATATAGCCAGCCCCAAATTGGAACAAAGAATAGGTTTGGGCATTTTAGACTGAGCAGCCAATTTTTCCATGGCCCGGGGGGGGGGGGGGTAATCCTGCTGGCGTTTGCTGGGGCGGTTGGTGATGTGATATTCATGGAGTTGGTCCTCTGCACTGTAATGTAAAGGGGCACTGTGATATAAAGGGGACTGCGCTATAAAGGGGCACTGTAATGATTACAGTGCACCTTTTCATTACAGTGCCCCTAGAAATTACAGCCCCCCCATCACAGTGCCCCTTGCAATCATGCCCCCCCCTTTTCTCTCTAATCACAATGCCCCCTTTTACCCTCTGCCTCCCCCTGTGCAATAGCAAGAATGAGGGATATTTGGCACAAGCAGAATGCCAGTGTTACTGGAGCAGTCTTAACTGGGCTGGTAGGTGGGGGGTATATCATTTCCAGTATGAGTCCAAAAAGGTTCTGATCCACTTGGATGGCTGCTGGCAGTAAAGAGAGAAGCAACTCTGCGTGAAATAAAAGCGGAGAGAGAAACCCAAGCACCGATCTGAGTGTAGCAATAAAAACCTTTAATGTGGGATAAAAACAATATTACTCACAAGAGTAAGGTAATTTCAGGCATCAAATTTCGGAGACTTCCCCCTGTGCAAGTCTACCTTCCGGCAGGGCAGTGTGTATCCTCTCCAGGGTCTCTGCAGACCTGGATAAAATGGACAGACAGTGTGCAGACAGACGTGCCAGGTTAACGCGTTTCACGACACTGTAGGTCGCTTACTCATAACCACATTGTGGTTATGAGTAAGCGACCTACAGTGTCGTGAAACGCGTTAACCTGGCACGTCTGTCTGCACACTGTCTGTCCATTTTATCCATGAAGAATAAAGGATATCTTTTGATTTCAACACATTCCTTGAGTGCGGTCTCACATTTTGGATTTCTACAGTTCCTGGATTACGGATCTGACCTGCACCAGGTTTTGGAACATACACCTGAGCGGCTTCTTCCCCCCCTACTGCTTCTCTGCAGACCTGGATCATATTAACAAACGGGTGATTACCTGCTTGTTACTATGATAAGACTCCAGCTCTTTGCAGATCTCCATCTCCTGGCAGGAGAGCTGGGAGAGGAGACTCAGGCATGGTTGCATAGTGATGAGGTGGGGGAGATGAGCAACAACTGCAGTCTGTGTTTGCACTGTCCAGACCACGGTCATTGCTTACCTCTCGCTGTGTAGCCCAGTCACCAACATGCCACTCTTGTTATGTCATGTAGCCCAGAGGCTTCAGCCCACCGGTCGAGCCCTATAGCCAGTCTGGGCCTGTAAATAGCTCATAAATAATGGGACATTTCCAAAAACCCAAGGATGTTAGCAAAACTGCATCTCAAAATGAGTTATGGACTTCATGAGCAAACACATTTATAGATATCCTCATCTTAAAATGTAATTATTTCTAGAAATGCAACATTATTGGGACTTTTTTCTGGTACATAAGGCCAATATCAACATAAGGTACAGAAGGAAACCCAGAAAAAAAGAACACGGGGAAATAACATGTTTAATACTGAGTAAAATATTACCTGTCTTGAAGGGGTATTAAAGCCGGCGGACTAATCAATGAGTTTGAAATCTAGGAATGGACAGCCAACCATCCAGATTTTCAGAAGGAATTCAGCGACAGCAGCCGTTATATTTTCTCTTGAAAGTTTCATTTCAGGGAATGATCATTGGAAGAAAACATAGATTATGTTGAGATCAGCTTACTATGGCACTGATCTTTTAAAAGAAGTCAAATGCAACTTGTCATAACTATCCATTTCTAGGATGTGAAGATGCTGTACAAGCAGCTGGCAGGGTCACAGCTGGAAGAAGTGGATACTCCAATCGGTACTGGCCTTGATGATATACTGGAGACTATTCGAATTCACTGGGAGAAGGACATTGAAAAAAATAGAGCTGAATCTGGTGCCCTCCTTCAGGCCAAAGTGAGTTATGCTTTATTCATACATCATATTTTAGATTTCACATTACAGTCTAGGCCTCATCTACACTTGAGATTTGGGGGCAGTATAAACAAACAACTGGGCCACCCAGCTGCTCCCTGTTGAGGTGTAAAGGCAGTAGACTGGGGTGTACATGTGCTATGGCAAAATGTATCTCCCATGTCACACTTGGTGGGTAGAACCACTACCCGAAAGTGATCCCTTGAAATGCGGTTGTGGCATGGTTGTGCTGGTTTTTAGGAGGTAAAACTGGCAGTGAGGAGGCAACATTACACCTCTTCACTATCTGCCAAACACCCTCTGAAGAGCAATGCAACTTGAGCTGCTTTTCAGAGGGCAACACAAGTGTAAAGGATATGGAAATATGAAGGGTATTGGTGCTACTTCCAATATATTAGTGTAGTAAACACTAGCGAGCTATGGTGTTCTGTTAAATGGGTGTAAAGATGGTATGCATATAACAACACTCTATAACATATACAAAAACACTCTATAACATATATAAAAAAGATTCAATAAAGTGCTCACATGCTCAGTGCCACAAATAAATAGTATTGAACTCCTATGGCGATGGGAGTGTAATGAATAAATATAATAAAAATTAATGAAATATAAAGTGCTATATTTATACTTGTGAAGCAGTGAATTCTACTAAATTGTAGGTGCAGATATGCTGTGGGTTTATGAATATATAATACATAATTATTGTACCGAATATTATATATATGATTATAAGTAAAGTAAAGTGAATATACCTTTACAAATAAATATCAAAATTAATAGGAAGTGCTGGTGCAAAAAAAAAATATTTATATAGTGCAAAAAATAGTCCAAATAAATAATCTTGGCAAAGTGCTGGTGTTGTTCCCAACTGGTAAGGGAAAAAAAGAAAGCTAGAAAAAACATGGGTGAGACTGTGGTGCTGTGCTAATTTCTTACTTTTACTGGTTCCAGTCCATCTATGTCTCAGGTACTGGTCCTGGTATATATAGGTGTCTCCACATTAACCCTCTGGTATATTGTTCCTGAGGTGCTCGTACGTTGCTCATACGTTGCCCCAAAAGAAGAATAAACCGACCATAGTGTAGTAGTTTGCAATATATTTAATAAAAGTAAAATATCCACTCACAGTATAGGATCGGTGTGTACAGCAGTCTCGCTGGGTAAGCGCTCGGACCGGATGTCCGGGTTTCAGTGCGTTCCACGAGACGGAACCACATTCAGTGGAAGTGACGAAGTGACGTACGGTCCAGCCCAACACGTTTCATCAGCATTGATGTCATCCCCGCTGATCCCCACTGAGCAGGCGGATGACAGGTCCATCTTCGCTCACTATGCAGAGCAGAGACGGAAAATAGGGTGAAAACTAACTGCCTATTGGTTTTCATCCGGTCCTATCCGTCTGGATTTGGCAGACAGGATCGGATCGGATCGGTTAGCGACAGGTGTCAGCGGACATGTCACCATTCCATAGGGGTGAATGGAGGATCGGATCAGGTCTGCCTGAAAAACTGACAGGCTGACCTGATCAGACCACCCTTGACAAAGGACGCTTAGATAGAAGGAGAGCCTGGTCTCTGACCTGGGTATGACCTGTTAATGTCATGTGCTTTTTGTGTATTTGTCTGATGTTCAGATTTATGGCAATTTATTCTATTACAACAGTACTGTTGATACGCTTGTTCATTCAACTTTCGAAATGTTAGTGCGCAACTTTCGATTATTGAAATGCAAAGATTTATGGCACAAAAACAAACCATCATGTCGGATTCTTTGAGCCTTAATGATTGATTTCCTAAACTTTAGTAAGAGAAATCCATTGAAAATAGTTTGAAAAAAAATCGATTAAAAAAATGTTAAAATGTCATTTCGGACTGCGTAATCAACGAAAAATGCAATGTTTATGTTGTTATTTATCAGAACTATTATGGTGTTATCGTATACACAGTCGACAGATCTTTAGAAACCTGACCCTTTTTTTCGAACTATTTTCTATCCATGTATGGCCAGCCTAGAAGCCGGAAAGAACACATAGCAGTTAGATTGCCTTAGTGCAGAGGTGTCTGTGTGCACAAGCCCTAAGCCTAGTTTAACCATTATGTAGTAAAGTCATGGCTTTTCGTTTATCATTTAACAGCAATCAGCAGCTCTGCCAGCATTACAAAGCCAAGAGGAAGAAGTTGTGGAAAACCTGAGAGAGGAATTCCATGATACAGCCTGCAAAATCCAGAGCCTGCAGGCTGAGACGGAGTCCCTTAGGACATTGGTGAGTTCAGTTTCTGTGCTGACATGGATAAATTCATTGGAAAATAAATGGTAATTATGTTTATAGATCTACTGCTGGTCTACAGAAAAAGGGGTTGATTTACTAAAACTGGAAAGTGCAAGAAAGGCTGATTTCACATGGGCTGTCCGATCAGGTCCGCCTGTCAGTTTTTCAGGAGGACCTGATTAGACCATCCATAGCTCTCCATGGAGTGGCAGATGTCAGAGGACATGTGCCTGCTGTCACCTGCTGGCATCTGATCCGATCCAATCCTGTCAGCCAAAAACATCTGATCGGATCGGATGACAGTCGGATGGAAATGGACAGGCAGTCCATTTCCATCTGACTGGCCCCATAGAGAACAGTGGACCTGTCATCCACCTGCACAGCGGAGAGATCCCCTGAACTACGGAGAATACCCATGTGAAACTAGCCAAAGCAATCAGCTTACATGTTTTTTTTGTTATGTTGAACTGCCCTGAAAAAAGGCCTTCTCTTCCTCAAAGACTGCAAGAGAAGGGCAGTGTGGACAACTGTTGGATTTGAAAGAGTAAGGCCCGTGGACCATAAATATGTAGCTTCTGGTGTGAGCGGATACAATGGTTGCGAACAGAGCTGCTTGTGAGATTGGCAACCCTTCTCTGCACAGGAAGGAGGAGCTTGAGAAAATTTCAACAGTAACTGTTTTATCTAAGGTTGCAAACCAGGCAAGTGTTGTAGATAAGGCTCCTAAAAGGAGAAGTCATCTTCTTGTTGGTGATTCAATTGTAAGAGGTGTTTCTTTAGGAAATCATGTCAAAGTGTCAAAGGAAGTTAGGTGTTTGCCTGGTAATACTGTCAGGAGAGATAAAAGGCGCATTTTAAAAATTGTCAAAAAAGCTAGTGAAGAGTGCAATGCTGATGTTGTTGTTTACCTTGGCACAATTGATTTGTCCCAGAATGATGTGTGTTCTGTACAGAAGGATTTTCAGAATGTGGGCCAGGATCTTCAACGGTTAGAGTGTACTGTTACATTTTCAGAGGTCTTACCTGTGCATATTGGACAACAAGAGAAAGTACTTTGTATAGCAGGTAGGGATGAGCTTCGAGTTTGAGTCGAACCTAAGTTCGACTCAAACATTGGCTGTTCGCTCGTTTGTCTAACAAATGGGCTTCTTCGTGGGAACTTCGAGTTCCCGCATTATCATGGACTCTGACCTCTGATTCCAATAAATCACCTGCTGGCCAAAGGATTTGATCCCACAGCCATCTCAATTGTAAGCCTGGTATTCTACCACCTACGCCACCGTAGTTTTTATATCATCCACTGTGTGTAGGGTGAGATCACCCTTGGCCAGCGGGTGATTTGTAAGTGGAATTCTATAGTTAATAATACTGTACATTGCTGGCAGGGAGAGAGATTTTTGCTTTTTACAGTTTGTTGAGATCAGATAGTGCAGTGCATACCACAAAGTTATATATATAGGCACTTCAGTTAATATCAGTTTATGTCAGTATTGCTGAAAAAAAAAACGGCGTGGGGTTTCCAAAACTGGCTTTTGTCTTTATTTTTTTGTACACTTTTTTGGTGAATGGGTAGGGGTAAGATGTACCCGATATCCATTCTCATAGAGGGGGGCTGGGATCTGGGGGCCCCCTTGTTAAAGGGGGCTTCCGGATTCCGATAAACCTCCCCCCCCGCAGACCCCCACAATTACAGCTCATGGTTGTCGCGAAGAGACCCCTGTCCCCATTAACATGGGGGCAAGGTGCTTTGGGGTGGGGAGGCAGAGCCCCCCCTGCCCGAAAGCAACCACCCCCACATGTTGAGAGCATATGGCCTGGTATGGCTCAGGAGGGGGGGGGCAAGGCGCCTGGTATGGATTTTGGGGGGGACCCCACGCCATTTTTTTCATTTTTTTATCTATATTGCCGGGAGCCGACAATACATTACTGCCACGAGCAAGTTTAAATGACATTTTTTCCTTTAGAAATGTCAGTATTGCTGCAGCAGGCTACAAACATTGCACAAATGTGCTACTTTACAGGCACATTAAGGGGGGCACCCAGGCACAATATTTAAAGGAATTTTTCATTTTTATTGTTCCACTTAAAGCATTATTAAAATCACTGCTCCTGTAAAAACGATTGTTTAGAAAAAAAAAGTTTGCATTGATTCATGTCCCCCAGGGCAGTACCCAGGTCCCCCCCCCTCCCGCTGCCTTCCGCGGCTTTGCCCGGGTCTCCCGTCCCACCGGGAGGCCCGAGCACCCAGCCGGCACGTCCGCTGGCTGGATGGAGTCCCGATCAAAGCCAGAAGCGGCTTCAATTGGGTCTCCAATGACGTAACCCGGAGGCGGCGTCCATGACGTTACTCTGCTGCTAAAGGCGGCAGATTCAAAAAATGAGTGTATTCAAAAATGCTGTTTTTGGCGTTTTGAATGCATGGAAGTGCAGTGGAGTGGTTTGGGGTCTTTTAGATCCTCGATCCCTCCATAAAGAGTACCTGTCACTGCATATTGCTGTCACAAGGGATATTTACATTGCTTGTGACAGCAATAAAAGTGATCAGATTGTTTTTTTTTTTAAAACCTGTGTTAAAATGTAAAAATAAATAAATAAATAGGAAAAAAAATTAACTACCCCCATCGCCGTTAGTTGGTGCACGAAAGAAAACGTAAATGGAAGTCGCACCGCAAATGAAATTGCTATTCAAACCACACATGTGAGGTATCGCAATGAGCAATAATTTAAAAAAAAGAGCCACACTCTAACTCTAAACTGGTAACCGTTAAAAAATTTTAAAGTGTCGCCTATGGAGATTTTTATTGACCTCAGTTTGTCGCCATTCCTCGGGTGTGCGCAATTTTAAACCACAACATGTTGGGTATCTATTTACTCGGCGTGACATCATCTTTTACAATATACAAAAAAATGCTCTAACTTTACTGTTTAGTTTTTTTTAAATGCAGTGAAATGTGATTTTTCGTAATTTTTCCAAAAAAATGGGGTTTGAAAGACCGCTGCGCAAATACCGCGTGACAAAAAATATTGTGATGACTGCCATTTTATTCTCCAGAGTCTTTGCTAAAAAAAATATATATATATAATGTTTGGGGGTTTTAAGTTGCTTTTTAGCAAAAAATACTGATTTAAACTTGTAAACAAAAAGTGTCAAAAATAGGCTTGGGGGTAAAGTGGTTAAAATACATTAAGGGGATGAAAAAGGTTTAGGAGGGAAGTTTATTCAATATAAAACCAAAATCAATAACACGGTGACATGACCTTGAATTAGCTGGAGGACTAATCTTAGAAAGTATTTTTTTACTGAAAGGGTAGTTGATGCTTGGAATAAACTTCCAGCAGAGGTAGTGAGACAGTCAACAGTAAATGGCTTCAAACATGCTTGGGACAAACATAGATCTATACTCAGACAGTAAAGTTAACGAAAAAGAAAAACTAAGAAAAATTTGCAGACTCGATGGACTACTTGGTCTTTTTCTGCCATCACTTTTCTATATTTTTTGTCAAAAATAAATTTTGACAAACCTGAAAACTGATTGGCTACCATGCACAGCTGAACTAGATTTTGCAATCTCCAGTTTTAACAAATAAACCCCAGTGTAGAACCCACATGTTTTAATATGAAAAAGTACAATTTTGTAAAAACTCCAAGGAACCTAAATAATATGGGCATTCTAAATTAGTTTGCTGTTTGCAACTACAACATGATTCAGACTATATAAAGAACCTGGCAAAATCTTCATACACTGTGCCCTGATAATTGTGAAGGAGCAATGGGTAATTAACTACTGGGTAGTTTTATCAATGCTGTTATATAAATATATTTTTATATATGTGTTTACAGAAAAGAGGTTTGGAGAACTCATTGCATGATGCTAAACACTGGCATGATATAGAGCTCCAGAACCTTGGCTCTGTGATCACCAAGCTGGAAGCAGAACTGGAGGAAATCAAAAGTGAGACTGAGCAGCATCAGAGGGATCGAGAACATCTGCTGTCTCAAAAGTTGCAGCTTGAAAAAGAAATAGCAGCGTACCACTCTATTTTGGATGGGGTGGAAAATAGGTAAGTGTGAAAAATAGGTATTGCTAAATTATGGCTGCATTGTTAGCTCTATATTGTTTGAATTGCTATTTTTATTTATTTCCTATTAATACATTTTGTTGAAGCATTGTTAAAGCCAAACACAATAATTTACAGTGCCTTGAAAAAGTATTCCTACCCCTTGAAATATTCTTTATTTTGTCTTTAGGGATGGGTAAATGGTTCGGCCTGAGCATTAGACCCCAACAACCACAGCCCAAGGTTGTTGGGAAGAGGCCCTTGTCCTCATCAACATGGGGACAAGGGTTCTTTTGGGAGGGGGGGCCAGAGCCTACCACTCCAAAGCACCCACCGCTGAGGGTATGTGGCCTGGTATGGTTCAGGAGGGGGGCCCAGCTGGCTCGCCCCCCCCCCCCCCGTCTTTCCTGACCTGTCAGGTTGCATGCCCGGATAAGAGTCTAGGATGTATTTTGGGGGGACCCCAAGCCATTTATTTATTTATTTATTTTTTTGGTGTGAGGTTCCCCCTAAAATCCATACTAGATCCGAAGGGCCTGGTATGGACTGAGGGGGGGGGGGGACTCTATGCATTTTTTTTATTTATTTTTTACAATAACAATTGCTGGGTGCCAGCAAGTGTAACCACAAGTCATTTTAAATACAATTTTGACTAATTTTTTACTTGAAAAATGTCATTCTTGCTGTTGCATGTTTTATGCATGCTACAGATGCGCCACATCAGGAGTGGACTGACCATTCTGCCTGAGTGCCCGGGGTCAGGGGGGCCCCATGAGAGATTCAGTCAGCCCCTTGAGGTGAGGAGGCCACAATATACATCCCTGCCACGGGGCAAAGCCAGCGAGAGAGCTGAGGGCTGCAGAGTGCAGACAGAGCGGAGTCATCTCCGAGCCTTGTGTGCAGCAGCAGGTCAGTGTACTATCACACACAGGGCCGCTATCGGGGGGCGGCACATCTGCCACCAGGAGTCCCACACGCGGCGATCGCCCTTCTACCCACCTCTCTTCCCACTGGCAGCCATACACAGCTCACTGAGGATCCTCCTCCTCCCCCCCCCCCCGCTCCAATGTTCTGATGTACACATAGGAGGTGCCCGGGAGGAGGGAGATTTACCCACAAGAGCTGTGCTGATGATCTGAGGTCTGTGTAGAGTTTATAGATACAGTGGAGGGGTCACAGTAACCGGGGGGGGGCAAGGAGCATGGATGCACACATGGTGGAGTGATGGGGGGGCTAGAGGATATGTGCTAGGGGGTGCTTTGGGAGGGGAGAGGACTTCTGCTAGTGGGGGAGGGGGTCCTTTCCCCTTCCAAAGCACCCCCTAGCACATATCCTTTTATCCCCCCAAATCAAAAGATGCCACGTCTCTCTCTGTCCTCCTTCCACGGCATCCCTCAGTCCTCCTCCCACGGTGTCCCTCTCTGTCCTCCTCCCACAGCGTCCCTCAGTCCTTCTCCCACAGCGTCCGTCTCTGTCCTCCCCCAAGGCGCCCCTCTGTCCTCCTCCCGGGGCGTCCCTCCGTCCTCCTCCCGGGGCGTCCCTCCGTCCTCCTCCCGAGGCATCCCTCTCTGTCCTCCTCCCCCCGGGTCCCTCTGTTCTCCTCCCATGGCGTCCCTCAGTCCTCCTCACATGGGGTCCCTCTGCCCTCCTCCCACTGTGTACCTCTATCCTTCTCCCATGGCCTCCCTCTATCCTCCTCCCATGACGTCCCTCTGTCCTCCTCCTACGGCATCCCTCAGTCCTCCTTCCAGGGGGTCCCTCTGTCTGCCTCCCACGGCATCCCTCTGTCTTCCTCCCACAGCGTCCCTCTGTCCTCCTCCCACGACATCCCTCTGTCCTCCTCCCACAGCATCCCTCTGTCCTCCTCCCACTGCGTCCCTCTGTCTTCCTCCCACGGTGTCCCTCTGTCTTCCTCCCACGACGTCCCTCTCCGTTGTCCTCCCACTGCGTCCCTCCCCGTCCTCCTCGCACAGCACCCCTCTCTGTCCTCCTCCTACGGCGTCCCTCTCCGTTTTCCTCCTGAGGGGTGCCTCTCCACCCTCCTCCCACTGCATCCCTCTCCGTCCTCCTCCCATGGTGTCCCTCAGTCCTCCCCCCACAGCATCCCTCAGTCCTCCCACGGCGTCCCTCTCTGTCCTCTTCCCACGGCGTTCCTCCATCCTCCTCCCAGGGTGTCCCTCTCTGTCGTCCTCCCACGGCGTCTCTCTCTGTCCTCCTCCCACGGGGTCCCTCTGTCCTCCTCCCACAACATCCCTTGGTCCTCCTCCCATGGGGTCCCTCTGCCCCCCTCCCACAGCGTACCTCTGTCCTCCTCCCACGAGGTCTCCCTCTGTCATCCTCCCACAGCGTCCCTCTCCGTAATCCCTCCACGGCATCCCACTCCGTCGTCCTACCATGACGTCCCTCCCCGTCGTCCTACCAAGGCGTTCCTCTCTATCCTCCTCCCATCAAATATGGGATTTTACTGCCTCAAACCTGCAAATGTTGTGTACACCTCTGGCCAGTGGGCGGATTTTGGGGAATGGCCAGTGGGCAGGCCCTAGGGAAGTGGTGGTGAGGCCAGGGGGAGGGGGGGCAGGCCTAAAGCTGTGTAAGGGGCCTCAAAATTTCTAAAGGATGCCCTGATCACATAGTTTAGTGTGTGTCTATAATTACCAGGCCAGCTGAATGAGTGTTCCTTCTTGTCCAGTGCCCATCTACCAGGTGCTATTCACTAGTACACTGAGTGCACACTGATATCAATGTTATATATAGGAATAGCACTCATTGTAGCACAGATATTAGTATTATAGGTACTAGCACTCAGTTTACAGAGATTAGTGTTATATACAGGGAATAGCACTTAGTGAGTGCTATTCCCTATATACAGTATAACACTTATATCTGTACAATGAGTCATTTTACCATAATACTGACATCTGTACACTTTAGCGGGAAGAATACTCCTTACATTGGTGTTCAGTGGGAAGAATGTCCCTTACATTGGTGGTCAGTTGGAAGAATGTTCCATACATTGGTGGTCAGTGGGAAGAATGTCCCTTACATTGGTGATCAGTGAGAAGAATGTCTCCTTACATTGGCATACCTACCAACTTTCTGAGATGGAAATGAGGGACACCTATTAGCAAAGGTATATAGACATAGGACACACCCCTGCCACACCCCCTTAAAGCACACCCCCTTAAAGGAAAATTATACAAAAAAATGATGAGTTAAACCCACAAGTGCTTTTTTTACCATTACTATTCTTTTATGCTGGCTTTTGAAATTTACAAATGCAGCAATTTTTAAAATTGTATGAATGCTTTAGATCTTACAAACACTTTTGAAGGATAAAAAGTGAATTTTATATTCAACTATATAGATCAGACCAAAATGAGGGACAAATGAGGAGGAAAGAGGGACAGAGGGACTTTGTTCCAGGGACAGTCCTTTAAAATCAGGGACAGTTGGGAGCTATGCATTGGTGGTCAGTGGGAAGAATGTCCCTTACATTGATGATCAGTGAGAAGAATGTCTCCTTACATTGGTGATCAGAGGGAAGAATGCCCCTTACATTGGTGGTCAGTGGGAGATGGAGGAGGACACACTGAAGGAGCTCTCTCTCTGAGAACCAGCCTTTTTCAAGCCTGGGCATTGCCTACTAGCTTGGCCCAGGAACAATGCCTGGTCCTGGGGAAGGCCCTGGGAGGGATACCCTGGATGTAGAGGACCTAAATGTGGGTCCAGGCCCTGGTGAGGACACGGATGTCTTCAGCCAGAAGATTATCAATCATTTTAGGGCGATTGGAAGAGCTGAAGAAAAACGTAGTTTTGAGGGCTGAACACAAATCCTTTGGAACCAAGTACTGCAAGGACTGGAGTAAAAATTGTACAGCCATGAAACCTGAGTCACAAGAATTGAAGGAAAAGTAAAGTAACAATCCTTATTATTGGAGAAGTTGAAAGCCAGAAGTGGAGCATTTAAAGAAAAGTTTGATAATGAGAGGAGATTTGACAGGCAGACATCAGCAAGCTCTGTGGATTAGCAGCCTCAGGTAATGGATGACAAAGCTCCATCTGCCTCTGCACCTCTTCCCCCATGTCAGGCCTGGGAATCACCAGTGGCAACCAGCCAGGGGATTGAGAGTGAGCATGGCACCCTGACCTTCATCCAGCAGATGGAGTCACTCCTGGGAGCAGACAAGTTTGCCTTTTTTGATGATCCTTTAGAAGTCCCTGAGGATAAGCAGAGGAGATACAAACCAGCAAAGCCAGTACTGGTGGAGAAATCCCAGTACACCAAGCTGCCTTCCAACATGTCTGCCCCACCTGCTGTGGTGGATGGTGTCCCAGGTTAGAAGCAGAAAGAGAAGGAGCCCCGCAAACAGCTGCTTGTTTGTATTTCTGCTGTGGAGAAACCCAGTGCAGACACGCTGGGAAAATTCCTGACAGAGGTGTCACCAGACCATCAGAGTAATGTGGATGGACCTGCATCAAACACCCCAGGCATGGATTTTGCTGCTCCTGCTGAGACCAGTTTTCCCTCTACAAGCAAAATGGCTGCCAGCTCCAACGAGTCTGCTTCACCTTCACCTGAGCCTCCCAATGTTCCAGTGCTGATTGGCCAGCTGATTGTTGGTGGGGCAGGGGATCAGCATGGTGCAGCCATGGAAGTCTCATGTAATGTTTCACCTCTTGCTGTGTAAGGGTCCTTTCAGACAGGCTTTCTGTGTGTTTTGCTCAGCGGGGATCCATCCGCTAATCCCCACGGTGTAGGTGGATGACAGGTCTGACTCCGCTCACTGTGCTGAGACGGACCTGTCAGAGCCCCGCTCTTCTCTATGGGAGATCAGGTGAAAATGGTCCGCTTTCATCCTATCCAATCCGATCCTCCAGACGGATGGAAAAAAGGGTTTCTATCTGTCTGGATTTCACAGACAGGATTGGATTGGATAGCAGAGGGTGTCAGCAGACATGTCACTGCTGACATCCGCTGCTCTATAGGGATACATGGAGTATCCGATCAGGTCCGCCTGAAAAACTGACAGGAGAACCTGATTGGAAAGCCCGTGTGAAAGGACCCTTAGAACAGTATTTAATTTACACAGCTAAAAACCCTGTCCTAGTGGAGGAGAAGATGACAGCTGGAGCTGAAGCTCTTACCAGTGCAGCAGCAACTATGGACACTGCTGTGAAGACAAGAAGAATTATGAATATGCCAGCAAGTATTAAGAATGACAATAATGATAAAGCAATTAATTTGGTGTTAGTGGGTGGTGGTGAAGGGGTAAGTATTGCTGGGAAAAATAAAAATGCCATTTCTCCCCCTGCTCAGCAGAGGAAGGATTCATCGGTTGTACAGATCATACCCGAATCTGTACAATCATTATCTGGTTCAAAACAAACGGATGGATCTTCTGCTGGGAGGAATATAGGGATGCTATGCTTCAATTTTGGGGAGTCGCACCACTGTAGGTGGTGGGAATTTTGATAATTATAATAATCACATTTCAGGGAGGTTTGGTGTGTGTGTGTGTGGGGGGGGGGGGGGGTTAGTGGGTACAGGAGGAGGAATGTGGTTCAGTTAAAGTGGGAGGGTGTTTGAGCTGGTTTTAGAGATGGAGTTTAAAGCCCGTGATATTTTTGCTTTAATTTGCCCAATGGGAATTTATGAATTTGATTTGTCTTTTGTGAAACCTGAGAGTTTGGATCTCTTTTGGGAGAGATATAGGAGATGCAAGGGCCTTCAGCAGTGGAGTGGTTTGGTGCCAAAGGTGATTTCAAGGCAGCTTTTAAAAAAAATCGGTGATAATCTTGGTGCATAACAAATCAATACCATAGACTGATTTAGTAGTATAGCAATGCTGATATGGTGAGGTCCTCACTCCACTGCGGAAGGTCCTTGATGAGCATAGGATATGGACAGGGGCCTGGACAAAGTCACTAAAATTGAGGGTGCTGGGCAATGTAGTTCTGAGATAGACTGACCATTTTCTACCAGGGTCAGCCTAAGGTTTGTGGTGATAAAGGCCACTTTGCATCGTCCTGCACCATCAATAAGAGCTCACTGTTTCAGGGTTTAGGCCATTTGGCCAGAGAATATGGTGGGTAGGAAAGTGCGCTGATTCAATATAGGGTGTGCTGCTACCTTAGAGTGTATGTTGTAGAATATGTAAAGAAATCAGGTGCGCTGCCCTAGTGCATATGTGCAACATACAAAATGATGCAAACAAATAAACCAAAAATGCAATAATAATGCAAAAAAATGAAAACGTATGCAATTCGTGTAAAACAAAAAATGTCCAGAAGGTGACTAGTGATACACCAATGTGCAATAAAAGTCCATGTTATAAGTCCATAAATAAAGTGCAAAAAATGGTGACATAAACTTCCAGCTTGGGGAAAGGTGAACTGTGATTGGAAGGTGCAAAGTCCCACCACCAGCTTGGCCTCTTACCAGAAGTTAAACGTTAAGGGCATATATGAATATGACCGCTCCAAAGGTCATGCAGCCAGGTAGAAAAGTTCCCAGAAATACAGAAGGCACTCTGACACACTCGTGCTCCCTAGACTCTTACCGGACAAAAGCCAAACAAGAAGCCTGGTTCTATGGTGATGAGTGGTCCTGCCGGGGGTTACTGGACTCTAGGATGGCTGATGTAGTTGCTTGTGTCCAAGAGGAACAGACCCAGTCAGAAAGCCTGACGAAAGAAGATCCTGCCAAAGGTGACTAGACTCTGATTGGCTGCTGTAACTCCTTAGTCTGGTTGACCTCAATAATAGGGGACACAACAGAGGGGACAGCAATAGTGCATTACCAACAGTAGATATTATTAAAAACAAATGGTTGCACTTACAGTTGTGAAGACAATAATAGCGAGTTCCCTCACGGAGGAGCTGTATGGCGAGGTCCGCCTGCAGTGCGGACCGCTGCCTGGTCTAGATGTGATGACGCGGCGCCTCCTCTCTGACGCGTTTCTCCTGATAGGGCATCCACTTAGATAGGAGGATATCTAAGTGGATGCCCTATCGGGAGAAACGCGTCAGAGAGGAGGCGCCGCGTCATCACATCTAGACCAGGCAGCGGTCCGCACTGCAGGCGGACCTCGCCATACAGCTCCTCCGTGAGGGAACTCGCTATTATTGTCTTCACAACTGTAAGTGCAACCATTTGTTTTTAATAATATCTACTGTTGGTAATGCACTATTGCGGTCCCCTCTGTTGTGTCCCCTATTATTGAGGTCAACCAGACTAAGGAGTTACAGCAGCCAATCAGAGTCTAGTCACCTTTGGCAGGATCTTCTTTCGTCAGGCTTTCTGACTGGGTCTGTTCCTCTTGGACACAAGCAACTACATCAGCCATCCTAGAGTCCAGTAACCCCCGGCAGGACCACTCATCACCATAGAACCAGGCTTCTTGTTTGGCTTTTGTCCGGTAAGAGTCTAGGGAGCACGAGTGTGTCAGAGTGCCTTCTGTATTTCTGGGAACTTTTCTACCTGGCTGCATGACCTTTGGAGCGGTCATATTCATATATGCCCTTAACGTTTAACTTCTGGTAAGAGGCCAAGCTGGTGGTGGGACTTTGCACCTTCCAATCACAGTTCACCTTTCCCCAAGCTGGAAGTTTATGTCACCATTTTTTGCACTTTATTTATGGACTTATAACATGGACTTTTATTGCACATTGGTGTATCACTAGTCACCTTCTGGACATTTTTTGTTTTACACGAATTGCATACGTTTTCATTTTTTTGCATTATTATTGCATTTTTGGTTTATTTGTTTGCATCATTTTGTATGTTGCACATATGCACTAGGGCAGCGCACCTGATTTCTTTACACATTTGGCCAGAGAATGCACCAAGATTTGGTGAAATTTGTGCCAGCAAATATGGGTCATCCATATAGCCAGTGCCCAGAGGCACTACATAACTTGCCAGGATTGGAGACTGAGCTGCAAAGGCTTGATAAAGAGGATGAAGCAGCTGAAGCTAGGGAGGAAACTGTTGTTGCCCCTCCTGTGTCTGTTGTGTCAGATTCTGTTTTCCCTGGTGATATGGTCCCTGATTCTGTCCCTCCTGGGGTTTTTCCTACATCTACTGTGCATAGATCCTCCAGACTAGCGGAAGCTGCTGGGGGGGGGGCGGGTTTAGCGGATCTTCCCTCTTGGCCTACTCCACCTCCAGTCACTGTCCCTCGACAGCGCAAATGTGGCCAACAGAGTGTAGGGGTGCTGGATAGTGTTGGAGTCGATGGGGTTGAGGGAGGGGTGTCCATGTCCCACGTCTCACCATCTGTTGAGGAGGATTCAGATGATGAGGGGTGGGAGAGGATTAAGAGAAAGAAAAAGAAGAAGAGGAAGACCAGTAAAGCAGTCATTTCTTCCCTACAGTCGGACCCAGGAGGGGTTCCTCTTGGCAACACATTTTCTGTTTTATTAGGGGATGAGTTGATATCAGATTTGTCTATTTCTTTATCATCAATGGATGAGGGGGAGTCATGTAATCTGAAGAGAGCTGTTTTGGGGGATGAGAGTGTGGTAGAGGTTAAGAAACGACTACCTCAATCATCCAGATATCAGTTCCCGCTCAGATAATGGTGGCGACCATTAATGTCGCCAGCATTAAATCTGCAAGAACGTGTGATATTGCCTTATTTTTGCTCAGTGAGTTTGATGCTGAGATTTTATTTTTGCAAGAGACCTGGCTCAATACTTTGGCTGATGTCCATCTAGCAAAAGGGAGTAGAGATGCAGTCCCTCCATTTGTTCTCTTGCAGCTGAGCCTTGCAGCTGAGTTGCTGTGCTTTTTAAAACTGATATGGTAACGTGTTGGTGGGTAATTGAGGTAGAAATGGGGTGATGCATGGTCTTCAATGTCTTTTTTAGGGGCAGGACCTGCGCCTGATTAATATCTATGGACCGCAGTCAAAATGGAACAGGAAATACCTGCTCGCAAAGATCAAGCTCTTCCGTTTTTACATCTCAGCAGGTTGTCTTTGGAGGTGACTTTAACACCATAATTAGGCCTGAAGACAGGGGAGGCTCCATTGACAGGCTGGGTTACGATAGCGTTTTTCTTAGAGATATGGTTAGACAAGCAGGCCTGGTAGATGTGCACATTAAGCACTGCCCTGGCAGCACAGGATTCACATTTCAGAGAGGGAATAGTCAGAGTAGGATAGATAGGATTTTTTAAAGGAGAACTCCGCTTTCTCAGCTCCTGAGGTGAGGGCAGTGGAGTTCTGTATGCTGTTTGTAACTCTGAATGCCTCGAGCACTCCACCAAGGAGAAGGGGTACCTAGAAACTGAATTCAGCTCTCCTGGAAGCTGTAGAGGTAAGACAATCCTTTGAGGATTTTTTTCAGGAACAGCTTTCTATTCTGGACTTTTTTAGCATTAAGTCAGAGTGGTGGGAGCTTTTGAAACAAAGGGCGATTGGACTTTTCAAGGCCATAAGTAAGAAGAAGCAGCTTGGTATGTACATTGTCTACCAGCATTTGGAGGAAGCTTGATTGTCTTATCTTGTATTGAGGAGATCCAGGGGAGTTCTCTGAGGTGTAGCTTCTTCTTAGGAAGTGTCAATATGACCGGCATGCCTCCTTGGTTCAGGAGAGAGATTATGGGAAAAATCACTTGCCTGAACTGTAAGCAAGGCATAGCAGTTAAGACAGTCATAACCCTGGTGAAGTCCAGTTAAGGGATCCTGGAGATCTTCAGGTCAAATTACGCAGACCTTCGGGGAAGAAAGGTGGGACAGTTTTTGGGACAGGATGGAAAGCTTTCTGGATTCTACTCCAGGATTGGAAAATGGTATATTGCCTTTGTTGGATTTGACAGAACCAATTTCAGCGAATGAGGTAGTTCATGTTATATAGAAGCTGGCTACCAAAAAATCCCCTCGGCCAGATGGGTTGACAGCTGAATTCTTTAAGTGTTTTAAGTCCATTCTGGTTCCCTTTTTAGCGGAGGTTTATAACAGCTGTCTAGAAGGGGGTTCACTCCCTCCCTCCGTGAGGCAATCCGCTGCGATTCTTCTGTCAAAAGGTAAAGACCCCTCAATGATTGAGAACTTGTGCCCCATCAGTCTTCTCAATGTTGATAGCAAGATCTTGGTGAAGATTTATTTTTTGGCGCTTGTCGTCAGTGGCAGGCAATTTGTTGTTCGATCATCAGCACTGCTCGGTTTAAAGTAGAAGTAGTACCTTTTCAGCATTTTTAGCTGTCCAGGAGGCTTTGGAGCGATGTAGGGCTGCTGGATGGAGAAAGTACTTGCTGACATTGGATCAGGCGAAGGCTTTTAAATGAGTCAATCATGAGTACCTGTATTTGCTACTTGGTAGATACGGCCTGCAGGGGAGGTTTATAGAGTGGCTGAAAACATTATATAAAGGCACTGAGAGCTTCCCACTTGTTAATGGTTGGGTTGGACAGCCTTTTCAGGTTGGCTCTGGTGTGCGCCAGGGGTATACTTTGAGCCCCCTGCTATATGCATTCGCAATTGACCCCTTCATAAGAAGGTTAGAGGGTGGATCATTGTGCGGGGTGCTTTTGGGCATTGCTGGTGTGCCGCCTTTAAAGGTCGTGGCCTATGTCGATGATGTGTCTATTATTATCTCCAGTATGGAGGAGGCACAGGAGGTGGTCTCTGTGATAGAGCAGTACACGGTGGCTTCTGGCTCTAAAGTCAACCATGAAAAGAGTGACGTTTTCTGGATGGGTGAGGACGGTGAAAGCTTTGAACTTTTAGGTGCCTTCCCAGAGCCCCAGCAGGAAATTAAAGTGTTGTACATCAAATTTGGTCCTGGTGACTATGGTCATCAAAATTGGGAAAGCAGGTTGGTGGATGCCAATGCCAAAGTAGCAAGCTGGAAGAAATGGAAACTTTCCTTGAGGGAGAGAGTTGACTTGATCAAAACTTACCTGATCCCGATCTTTTTATATGTCAGCTTTGTCTGTATCTTGCGTGGGAGGGTGGCCTAAGAATGGTCAACCCTATAGTTTTCTTTTCTCTGATCTTTTTAAAGTACAATCTTGGTAATATGTTAGCAAAGACCCCTCCGGGATGGGTTGGTATTTTCCAATCTTGGTTAAGGCCTTTTCTACAATGTTGGGAAGATGGCGGGCCAGTGAAAAGTCTGAGAGTCCGACATGGCAAGCTTCCTGCTTATGTTGCCCCATTCTGAAAATACTTTGGCAGTGGAAGGTGACAGTGGAGGATATTAAGTCCTTCCCCAGGAAGCTTCTGGAGAAGAGGATTTTAGGCTCTGCTTTCAGTGTGTCACTGGCCTTAAGGGATTGCCCAGGTTTCGTGAGGAGGGATGGGTTGCCTTTAATCAATTTGGGAAGAATCCCTTTGAAGTTTGGGTATCAAGTTTGGCTCGTTTTCCATGGAAGGCTCTATGTGAGAGGGAACCTGAAGCATCGCCCTGTGGATGATCGGAATTGTCCTAGAGCAGAGTGTGTTGGTAAAGTGGGGTCTATGAACCACTTTTTGCTCCAGTGTTCCTTTAACATAGAGGTGTATGAAAGGGTTGGGAGGGCTCTAGGCATCCCCTTTCTCTAGCGCATGAGTTATGCGGAGTGGGTGTACGGGGCATTCCTGACTCATTGAGATTTTGATTTGGATACACTTTTTCTAGTTAGTATAGTTGTCCATTACTTCATAAGGAATGCACAGTGCCAGATTACCCTTCGGAAAAAAGTCCTCCCTGTCGAGGTGGTGGTGTACGATATTCTGGGTGAGGATGGGAACATTTGGGGTCTTGAGAAGGGCAGGGAGCCTCGAGCGGTCTGGATAAGGGCGTGGAGTAATATCAGACCTGCCTTTGGTAAACTATCCATCTCTGGGTAAGGAGCTATTTTCCTATGTTATTTCTTTCACTCCCTTAGTTTTTGTTGGCTAATATCTTCTTTTTGAAGAAGGGCTGCATGCATAATGGGGGTGGTTTTTGTTTCCTGACCTCGCAGGTTTGATGTCTGGTGTAGTGGTGTGAGTCCTACTAAGATTATTTTCCCTGGTAATGACATTGATGTGAGTTTTGTTCTTACTGTAAAGCCATTCTTTGTTTGAGAGCAGAATTTGCTATATATTTTTTCCCTTTTCAAGTAAATATGTATATATTTATTTATGTATATTGATTTTATGCTTACTGATTGCAAGACCTTTAATAAAGAAAAATTGGGAAGAATGTCTCTTACATTGGTGGTCAGTGAGAAGAATGTCTCCTTACATTGGTGGTCAGTGAGATTATTGTCTCCATACATTGGTGGTCAGTGGGAAGAATGTTCGTTACATTGGTGATCAGTGAGAAGAATGCCCCTTACATTGGTGGTCACTGGTCAGTGAGAAGAAGGTCTCCATACATTGGTGGTCACTGAAAAAAATGTCTCCTTACATTGGTGGTCAGTGAGAAGAATGTCTCCTTACATTGGTGGTCAGTGAGAAGAGCGCTTCTTACATTGGTGGTCAGTAAGAAGAATGTCTTCTTACATGTTGAGTCAGTGAGAAGAAAGTTCCTTAAATTAGTGGTCAGTGGGAAGAATGCTTCTTACATTGGTAATTCTGTAGAAAGAATGCCCCTTATATTGTTGATCAGCGAAGAAAATGTCCCTTACATTGGTGATCAGTGGGAAGAATTTCCCTTACATTGGTGGACTGTAAGAAGAATTCCCCTTACAATGGTGGTCGATGGGAGGAATGGCCCATGCATTTGTAGTCAGTGAAAATTGTATAAAATAAATAAAAATTATTTTTAAAAAATATAAAGCACACCTATGTAGGGTGTTATGTAGGATGAGCAGATGTATGTAAACAATAATGGAGCGACATATGTATGGTATCATTGGGAACGTCGGAGTGAGAGCAATTCTAGGGCCATAATTTTGTAACATGCTGGTCAGAGCTTTTTATTTTTTATTTTATGTATCTTTTTTATTAAACTGTTCAGCTAGGAAAACATTTGATGCACCTGTTATATTGTGTTGATTTATGAAAACCTTAATTTTGGAAATGCACCATTGTTGCACATTTTGGAAATGTACCATTATTACACTTTATTAAATGTAAGTTTATTTTTCTTTTTTTTTTGTATAATACACATTTATTTTGAACATAGTGTAGAGAAATTCTTTGAAGAACACATGTAATGTGGGCAGTGCAAGATGTAGGTGGGGCGTTGTGTGCGTGTGGCTTGAGTGTGGGCTGGGACACAGGGGGCTCCATGATCTCTTATTGCCCGGGGGGCCCATGAGTTGTCAGTCTGCCCCTAAGCCATTTTACAGGCACATTAAGGGCATCCCCAGGCACTATAGTTAAAGGAATTTTTCATTTTTATTGTTGCACTTTAGGCATATTTAAAATCACTGCGCCTGAAAAAAATGAATACATGTCCTTACGGGCAGTACACAGACCCCTTTTTTTATGGCCAGTTACTTGCATATAAGACTTCAAATTGGGCACTTTTGATTTTTCCTGTTTGGCTCCTATAGACTTCAATGGGGTTCGCCATTCAAGTTAGAACATTTCCCCTGTTTGGGAGTGGGGTGTTTGGCCAACCCCTATTTGTCATGTTACAACCAAAGACATTCATGTATTTTATTGGGATTTTATTTGATAGACCAGCACAAAATGGCACATAATTGTGAAGTGGAAGAAAAATGATAAATGGTTTTTAAAATCTTTTTACAAATAAATATCTGAAAAGTGTGGCATGCATTTGTATTCAGCCCCCTTTACTCTGATACCCCTAACTAAAATCTGGTGGAATCAATTGCCTTCAGAAGTCACCTAATTTGTAAATAAAGTTCACCTGTGTGTAATTTAATCTCAGTATAATTACAGCTTTTCTGTGAAGCTTTCAGAGGTTCATTAGAGAACCTTAGGCTCCATTCACACCTGGGCGTTTTTGAGTGTCTTCCAGCTCCAAAAACGCTCAAAAAAAAATGTTCCAAAACGCCCAACAAGTAAAACCCCATTCTTTTAAATGGCCCCTGTTCACATCTGAGCGTTTTGCAAAATGCCTGTAGCTGAAAAAAGTACATGAGCTTCTTTTTGGGCTGATTACCAGCGTTTTTGATAGATGTCAATGCCTGCCTCCAAAAACGCCTGAAAAAAACGCCTGAAAATCGCGGTAAAATCGCGGTAAAAATCGTGGTAAAACGCTACGCTCAAGTGTGAATGCAGCCTTAGTGAACAAACAGTATCATGAATGCCAGGGAACACACCAGACAGGTCTGGAATAAAGTTGTGAAGAAGTTTAAAGCAGGATTAGCTTATAAATATCCCAAGCTTTGAACATCTCACAAAGCACTGTTCAATCCATCATCCGAAAATGGAAAGAGATTGGAAAGAGGCTGGGCAAGGCATTAATCAGAGAAGCAGCCAAGAGTTCCATAGTAACTCTGGAGAAGCTGCAGAGATCCACAGCTCCAAAGCAAAACGCTATGTGTGGCGGAAAACTAACACTGCACATCACCTTGAACACACCATCCCACCGTAAAACGTAGTGGTTGCAGCATCATGTTGTGGGGATGCTTTTCTTCAGCAGGGACAGGGAAGCTGGTCAGAATTGATGGGAAGATAGATTGAGCCAAATATAGAACAATCTTAGAAGAAAACCTGTTACAGTCTGCAAAAGACTTGACACTGGGGCGTAGATTGAACTTCCAGCAGGACAATGACCTTAAACATACAGCCAGAGCTACAATGGAATGGTTTAGATCAAAGCATATTCATGTGTTCAGAGGCGGCTCTCTAATTAGGCAAATTAGGCGGTCGCCAAAGGCCTCGCACTCACAGGGGCCTCGCGGCCGCCTAATTTGCCGAGTTAAAGAGCCGCCTCTGAGGCTGGGCAGCAGGGATCTCCCTGCCATCAGCACAATTCTGACTCCGAGTCCCGGCCGATCTGTAAGCAGGAGAATCCGGGCTGTGATCAGGAGCAGCTCATGAATGGGAGCTCACTGACATCTCCGGATCACAGCCAAATACTGAAGTCGCGGCGGTGACACTTCCCCTCCCTCACAGACCACAGACGGGGGAGGAGAGAGATCTGCTGCCTGCTTCTGCTCCTCCTCCCGACCTCTCCACCTATGCTTGCCCCGCCCACACTCCCCGACAGTTTTCTCCTCAGAAGATGATGTGTGGGCGCCTGGGCGGGAAGATTGAAAACCAGGAAGAAGAAGAGGAAAGCTGGCACCTGATCCCTTCATCCATCCATCCATCCCTTTCAGTGAGTACTCTGATGATGATTTAAGGGGCACCCTTCCTCCATCTCTTTCCATTCCTTTCTTTCTCCCTCTTTTCTGTCTGTCCCCCTATCTATCCATCTGTCCCCCTATTTGTCCATCTGTCCCCTATCTATCATCTGTCCCCCTATTTGTCCATCTGTCCCCCTATCTGTCCATCTGTACCCATATTTGTCAGTCTGTCTCCCTATCTGTCCGTCTGTCCCCCTATCTGTCCGTCTGTCCCCCTATCTGTCCATCTGTCCCCCTATCTATCCATCTGTACCCATATTTGTCCGTCTGTCCCCCTATCTGTCCATCTGTACCCATATTTGTCCGTCTGTCCCCCTATCTGTCCGTCTGTCCCCCTATCTGTCCGTCTGTCCCCCTATCTGTCCATCTGTACCCCTATTTGTCAGTCTGTTCCCCTATCTGTCCATCTGTCCCCCTATTTGTCCATCTGTCCCCATATCTGTCCGTCTGTCCCCCTATCTGTCCGTCTGTCCCCCTATCTGTCCGTCTGTTCCCCTATCTGTCCGTCTGTCCCCCTATTTGTCCGTCTGTCCCCCTATTTGTCCGTCTGTCCCCCTATTTGTCCATCTGTCCCCCTATCTGTCCATCTGTACCCCTATTTGTCAGTCTGTTCCCCTATCTGTCCATCTGTCCCCCTATTTGTCCATCTGTCCCCCTATCTGTCCATCTGTACCCATATCTGTCAGTCTGTCTCCCTATCTGTCCGTCTGTCCCCCTATCTGTCCATCTGTCCCCCTATTTGTCCGTCTGTCTCCCTATCTGTCCATCTGTCCCCCTATCTGTCCATGTGTCCCCCTATCTGGCCATCTGTACCCATATTTGTCCGTCTGTCCCCCTATCTGTCCGTCTGTCCCCCTATCTGTCCGTCTGTCCCCCTATCTGTCCGTCTGTACCCCTATTTGTCCATCTGTCCCCCTATCTGTCCATCTGTACCCATATTTGTCAGTCTGTCTCCCTATCTGTCTGTCTGTCCCCCTATCTGTCCATCTGTACCCCTATTTGTCAGTCTGTTCCCCTATCTGTCCATCTGTCCCCCTATTTGTCCGTCTGTCTCCCTATCTGTCCATCTGTCCCCCTATTTGTCCGTCTGTCCCCCTATCTGTCCGTCTGTACCCCTATTTGTCCATCTGTCCCCCTATCTGTACCCATATTTGTCAGTCTGTCTCCCTATTTGTCCGTCTGTCCCCCTATCTGTCCATCTGTACCCCTATCTGTCCGTCTGTCCCCCTATCTGTCCGTCTGTCCCCCTATCTGTCCGTCTGTACCCCTATTTGTCCATCTGTCCCCCTATCTGTCCATCTGTACCCATATTTGTCAGTATGTCCCCCTATCTGTCCGCCTGTCCCCCTATCTATCCATCTGTACCCCTATTTGTCAGTCTGTTCCCCTATCTGTCCATCTGTCCCCCTATTTGTCCGTCTGTCTCCCTATCTGTCTATCTGTCCCCCTATCTGGCCATCTGTACCCATATCTGTCCGTCTGTCCCCCTATCTGTCCGTCTGTCCCCCTATTTGTCCGTCTGTCTCCCTTTCTGTCCGTCTGTCCCCCTATCTGTCCATCTTTACCCCTATTTGTCTGTCTGTCCCTCTATCTGTCCCCCTATCTGTCCATCTGTCCCCCTATCTGTCCGTCTCTCCCCTATATGTCCATCTGCCCCTATCTGTCTGTCTGTCCCCCTATCTGTCTGTCTGTCCCCCTATCTGTCTGTCTGCCCCCCTATCTGTCCCCCTATCTGTCTGTCTGTCCCCCTATCTGTCTGTCTGTCCCCCCATCTGTCTGTCTGTCCCCCCATCTGTCGGTCTGTCCCCCCATCTGTCGGTCTGTCCCCCTAGCTGTCGGTCTGTCCCCCTAGCTGTCGGTCTGTCCCCCTAGCTGTCGGTCTGTCCCCCTAGCTGTCGGTCTGTCCCCCTAGCTGTCCGTCTGTCCCCCTGTCTGTCCCCCTGGCCGTCTGTCTGTCCCTGTCTGTCCGTCCCCCTGTCTGTCCGTCCCCCCTGTCCGTCTGTCACCCCTGTCCGTCTGTCCCCCCTATCTGTCTGTCCCCCTGTCTGTCCCCCCGTCTGTCCCCCCGTCTGTCTCCCTGTCTCCCTGTCTGTCCCCCTGTCCGTCCCCCTCATGCGAGTACAAATCCTTCTTTTTTATTGCTATACAGACCAGGATCCCCCAGTTTCACTCCAGCTTTCCTCTACCCATCCCTCATCATCTTCCCACTCCCCCCTTTTTACTCCCTCCATCTTCTCCCCAACCCCATGGTTCCCAGTCCCATCCCTCTCCTATTCATCCTATGTAATTGCCACAGTACACATCCCACCCACACAAGCAGCAGTAATCAGCCTCTGGGTTCTTCCTTAAAGAGGAAGTAAACCCTCCTCTGACACTTTTACCTATAGGTAAGTCTATGATAAGGCTTACCTATAGGTACTGTAAATATCTCCTAAACATGCACCATTTAGGAGATATTTACCTTACATGCCGCCAGTGATGTCACTGGCGCATGCGCTCTGAAGGAACGGCCGCTCGTGCCGTTCCTTCAGAGTCCCGTGCCGTGACCGTTGGCTCCCGCGCGTGTGCGCGGGAGTGACGTCACCGCGGCTCCGGCCAATCAGATGGCCGGATGCCGCGATCCCGGAAGACGGGCGACTGCACATGTCGCCCGTCATACAGGTGAGTGAGCGGCACGGCGGGGGCTCGTTGTAAGGTAAGTATTTCATAATGAGCTAGTATGCGTGCATACTAGCTCATTATGTGTTCGTCTTTCAGGTTGTAAAAAAAAAAAAAAAAAAAGTTAAACAAGTTTACAACCACTTTAACATCTGCAAAGGGGGTGAGTGGGGCCTCATGTCTAAATTCTGCCTAAGGCCTCACAAAGCCTAGAGCCGCCTCTGCATGTGTTAGAATGGCCCATTCGAAATCCAGACCTAAATTCGATTGAGAATCTGTGGCAAGACTTGAAAATTGCTGTTCATAGATGCTCTCCTATCAATCTGACAGAGCTTGAGATATTTTGCAAACAAGAATGGGCACAAATTTCACTCTCTAGATGTGCAAAGTTGGTAGAGACATACCCAAAAAGACTTGTAGCTGTAATTGCAGTGAAAGGGGGTTCTACAAAGTATTGACTCAGGGGGGCTGAATACAAATGCATGTGTAGCCCTGCCCCCAAGGGGGTGGCCAGATGTATTCACATCCTCCTCTCTTCTGTTGCCCTGAACATGGTCCAACCCACCTGACACTATAGGTTCAGACATGCTGAATAATTAGACACTACCAGGTTTTAATAAAAGATCAGGTTTACTGACTTTGTTTAAAAGAATGAATAAGTAATCTCAACAACAAATAGAGTGAATAATCAAAATCCTAAATCCTAAACCCAAAGCTGTTTAGGATTCAGCACTCAGGATCTAATAGAGCAAAATAAAAGCACATGTATAGCATACAATTGTAAATTGAGGATTGATGTATCAAAAATCTGTTAAAAATCCCCTTAATGAGCAAGGCCTTGCTAGTCTTCGCCAGCAAGAGATCCTCTGTCTTCCAAGGGATGGTATTTGTAATCCACTGTAAAAGGTAGCGAACAATTGTAATCCACAGTAAGGATAACTTTTCAATTCTAATCCAAATTAAAGGAGAATATATGCTTCCGTACTCAGTTAAATGATATAAAATCTATGGGGAGCTGAAAATGAAAGGTGAGGCCTTCTGACCGCTACGCACTAATCAGCACTACAGTGTCCTATGGCGACCATTATATGTTAATTGCAGCTCTCTGGTTAAACTAAACTGCGTCACAGGCCTCCCCTGACTCTGTCCAGTAATACTGTATCTCGTATAAGTTGGATCTCTCTCACCCAATGGGATAGAATCTGTGTCCCGCTGTCCTTGTCACCAGCTTCCAACGCTCCTCAGAAGCACCCGCAGTCTCTCTACCCGCAGTGTCCTTCTACTCGGTCAGCCACCGAGTTCCATCCGCACACCGATCTCTCTCTTTGGTGTCTTTCCGCTAGGCCGCTGGCCTACTCTCTCTCTGTGCTCCGCAGCAGCTCTTTCCCTCCTCACAGCACACTGTCCTCAAGGCAAGAGAGAGAATCTTGATCCCACCCCTTTATATAGACACTCCCATCTGTCTCTGCGAATCCCAATGCTTCCTGGGAGGATAGCCCAATCAGACAAGGGACCCATAGCCTCCATTCTCTCCAGGACTACATTTCCCACAATCCATTATATCATTACTTTCCAGAAGCTTTAATAATAAAGATGCAGAACAACCCTGAACAGATTTAGATGAATCCGGTAACCAGGCTACACACGCCACACTTTTCAGATATTTATTTGTAAAACATTTTGAAAACTATTTAGACTTTTACTTCCACTTCACATTTTTGTGCCATTTTGTGTTGGTCTATCACATAAAATCCCCCAAAAATACCTGTACATTTTTGGTTGTAACTTGACAAAATGTGAAAAATTTAAAAGGGTATGAATACTTTTTTAAGGCACTGTACAGTATTATATTGAAGTTTACCATTTCTCAGATGTGCGTGCTGCATTCATTTTCCTTTTTTTAAGCTTGGTAATCCTGCCAGTAAATTTTTTTGTTTTTCAAAAGAACAAGCTGTCCTGCAGATTTAGAAGTTAGAGGGAAGAGACAACCCATTTATCACTGACAAGTATTCTTACAATGATCAGCTTTTTATTTTTGTAAAAACTTTATCCTGAAAGGAAAAACTGTTGCTGTAATTGCTTAAAAAAGTGTTAGCTGGAGTTTGGCTTCAATTTGTTAGTGTATCGAAATCTGTGAGTATATCAAACATTCCCCTCCTCCTAGACTGACAATGCTACTGTCCAAAGGTGTCTCTGTTGCTCCTTCATCCAAAGTGTAGGCACCCTAATACAGGAGGAGTTTTACTGGCTAGATCACCTGGGGCAAACAGAGTGGGAAAGCCTAAGAAAAGAAAACAAATTCAGCCGCCACATCTAATGACTGGTAAACTGCAATACAGTATATTACATTTTTGGTGGAAGATGTACCCAAAAATGAAATCAGGGGAATAAAGACTAATCATCTGTACCTGAGGTTTCCTTGTAGCTGATATTTTACCCAATACTGATTTGCCTTGTTCTCAGACTTGTATAAAGTACTCGAAATTTCTACTTGAGTAAAAGTACAAGTGCTCGATCAAAAAGTGACTTGAGTAGAAGTGGAAGTGCTCGCAGAAAAAGTTACTTAAGTAGAAGTACTAAAGTATTCAACATTTTTTTTACTTAAGTATTGCAAGTAGTTTTTTCAAAAAATTTGCTACTTAAGTACTAAAAGTAAAAAGTACCAGTAGTTTTGAAAAAAAAAATTCTACTCAAGTACTGAAAGTAGAAGTACAAGTACTGTGTTATGTAGTTATTAAAGAAAGAAGTCAAAAGTTTGAACATCATATTGGTTTTTATTATTTCAAATGATTTATTCAAATGATTAACCTGTGTTTGTTAGTAGTTTCTTGATGCACTTTAAGGCTACATTCACACCTGAGCGTAGCGTTTTTCGCGCGTTTTTTACCGCGATTTTACCGCGATTTTTGCGGCGTTTTTTACCGCGTTTTTACCGCGATTTTTACCGCGATTTTTGTACAGGCGTTTTTAGATTGAATAGAGATCAATGGAAAACGCCTGTAATCTGCCCAAAAAGAAGCTCATGTACTTTTTTGAGCGTTGGGCGTTTTGTAAACAGCGTCAAAACGCTCAGATGTGAACAGGGGCCATTGAAATGAATAGGATTTGTCTTGTTGGGCGTTTTGAGAGCTGATCCTAGAGCAGAAAAACGCCCCAAAAACGCCCCAAAACGCCTAGATGTGAACAGAGCCTAAGCGCTGTAGCACTATTTATTTGTTTGTTTCATATTTTCTTTTTATTGGAAAGATTTGGTATAGCAGCTTTTATTATACACAGCCTTTATTTTCGTATGCGCTGATTTACAAATGACATTATACACATTTTTTTGAGCTTTATGCAACCTGCCATCTACTGTTCTGGCAGTGGTCATTTTTTTAAAAGTAACGAGTAACTATGCAGCACAAAAAAAAAAAATACTTGAGTAGAAGTATCGAAATCATCGAAAAAATGTAGTGAAGTAAAAGTAGAAGTAGGAGAAAAAAATTCTACTCTAAGAAAGTACAGATACCGCATTTCGGTACTTAAGTACAGTACTTAAGTAGTTCTACTTCGTTACTATACATCTCTGCTTGTTCTACACTGTCTCTGTGCAGAGATGGCCATCTTGGTAGAAGAGGGGCTTGTCTTCCACATGTCAGACCTGTCCCCTGATCACCGGTGATCAGCTGACTGGTAGGGAGATATTAAAGAAGAAGCAGGAGAGGTGGAGGAAGCACAGACCTACAGACTAAATGAAGGACAAGGGAAAGATGCATGCACTGCCGGTCTTTAGGTACAGCAACCTCTCCAGCAAGGAGAACAGTGAGCAACAAAGTAGTGACATTTATCAAGTCTCACTCCAAATCTCAAGAGACTAGAAGTTAAATGCAGCAGTGCCTTAGATCAAAGATGTCAAACTCAATTTCATTGAAGATGGTTATACTTGGAGTGCACTACATACAGAGTGCAGAGATCAGGGATGCACTACATACAGAGTGCAGGGTTCAGGGGTGTTCTATGCACAAAGTACATGGTCAGAGGTGCACTTTGCACAGAGTGCAGGGTTCAGGGTTGTGCTGTGTATAGGGTTCAGGAGTGCACTGTATACAGAGTGCAGGGTTCAGGGGTGCATTCCATACAGAGTGCAGGGTTTAGGGGTGGGTGTGCTATGTACATAGTGCAGAGTTTAGGGGTGTGCAATGCACAGTATGCATCATGTAATTTCCACCACCTCCTCCTGTGTTCTGACCATTCTCACCCCAGCTCTGCACACATCTGCCTCCACACCTCCACAGCCATCATTACCCCCTAACACCCCTCCCTGTGCATTGGGTTCTAGTACCTGTGTAGGCAGATCTGTGTGCTCGGCTCCAGTACTAGTGAATTCAGTTCTGCCGTCCTGCAGGGAAATCCTTTTGTGAGATCTGTCCCCATTGTGCCTCTCTGTGCCCTGCCATGAGTGTCTGCAGGGATTCAGGAGAGCATAGCTGTTACTGTAAACACAAAAACCTCCCCCCAAAAGGACTCAGAGATATCCAACCATGGCTGCCATATTTTAGTAAACTTTTAAGGGCACACCCGGCCCTTTTATATCAGTTTAAACTTAGGCAAATCAGCGTTTACTAAACAATGGAACTGTTGAGAGGAGGGTGGAACAGCATCCTTCCAGTGTAACAAAATCAGTTTACGTGCATAAAAAAAAGCATCAGAAGCAGAGTGCGAGCATGAATCCGAGGATCAAAGCCATTCAAAATACCCATTAATCCAAATAGGAAAGAGAAGGAGGCGCAACACCTAGTGCATTACCGGTGGTCACCGTATAAAATGTTTTATTAAAAAGCCAAATGCATACTCACACACAGGAAGAATGTAAAATTGCATTAAAAGATTCCACCACACATGGAATGCAACACGTCCTGTAATGAGACCGCTAACGCATTTCGGGAGTCAAGCTCCCTTCATCAGAGTGAAGATTTGTTGTCTGATGAAGGGAGCTTGACTCCCGAAACGCGTTAGCGGTCTCATTACAGGACGTGTTCCATTCCATGTGTGGTGGAATCTTTTAATGCGATTTTACATTCTTCCTGTCTGTGAGTATGCATTTGGCATTTTAATAAAACATTTTATACGGTGACCACGGGTAATGCACTAGGTGTTGCGCCTCCTTCTCTTTCCCACTGTATATGTATCCCAGTTGGAGTTCCCCGCCTGAGGAGAGCAGCACACCGGTCTTCCCCTTCGGAGTGAGCACTTGGCTGAATTGATTGTTTACCCATTAATCCAACTTCTGGGGTCCGAAGCACAGGAAGATGAAGGGTGTTCTCAAGGAAAAGAAATAGGTCCAGCCAAAAAACTGGCAATACTGGATAAAACCAAAACATGTGGAAAAGGTCCCCGCCGAGTCCACAACGGAAACAAGTGGCGGCCGACCCAAGCCCCATGCGAGCCAATCTGGCCAGAGTGTAATGAAGATGATGAATATACATTTGAATTGAACAAGTCTATCAGCCGTTCTAATCACATCCTGAAAACATACCTCAGTGGCCTCTTTCCAACCCTCCTCAAAGAGCCCAGGCATCAGCATAAGCCATTTGCATGCTAACATCAGTAACATGTTTACAGCAGTGTCAAATAAACCTAATACAGGAAGTGTGTTACTGGACAGATCACCAAGTAAAAACCGAGAATAAAAAACAAAAAAAAAGAAAACTAATGTGGCCCCCACATCTAATGATTGGTAATCTGCAATACATTACATTTTTGGTTTATTACCACTTTAGGTATCTCTGTAGGCATAATTAATTTTATAACTAACCATCCCCAAATTTAGGAAACCTATTTTTATATTAGTTACCTAGTCTCTTTAATACAGAAATCCTTTTTTTTTTTTTTTTTTGGTCCTGTGATATCACAGTAGGCGCATTAGCTCTTCACCTCATGGACAGCTCTATGCTGCCAATCACAACTCCTGTGGGTGGGGTTGGGCATGTCCTGCCACTGACAGGCAGTAAAGAGGAAGGTTATCAGTCAGGAGAAGGTTGTCCTTCCTCCTCAACCTACATAAGCAGTAGTCACATGGCTACAGAACTTTAGCCAACATTGTAGGGATTTGTAGCATTGCAATGTAGAATTTTCTCTCTCTAGGTCTAGGAGGAAGTATCACTTACTGGCAGGATCACCAATTATTTATTGTATCTTTAAGGGGTTTTGTTTTTATAAGTAAACACATTTTTTTATCTCCCTGAGGTTCTACAGTAATGACTGTTTTTGCTATAGGCGGTTGTTAGTGCATGTGTTTTTAAATGAGGATTAATCCTTGTTTGTATTATATCCTGTGTAAAGAAGCACAGGAGATGATGATGCTATACAGCTGTGGCCAAAAGTTTTGAGAATGACACAAATATTAATTTTCGCAAAGTCTGCTGCCTCAGTTTTTATCATGGCAATTTGCATATACTGCAGAATGTTATGAAGAGTGATCAGATGAATTGCAATTCATGTAAAGTACCTCTTTGCCATGAAAATGAATTTAATCCCTCAGGGCCCCCAAGAAAGCCCAGCAAGCGCTAGGAATGTCTCCTACAGTTGATTCAGCTGCGGGATCGAAGCACCACCAGTGCAGAGCTTGCACAGTAATGGCAGCCGGCAGGTGTAAGTGCATCTGCATGCACAGTGAGGCGGAGACTTTTGGAGGATGGATGGGCAGCAAAGAAGCCACTTCTCTCCGGGAAAAACATCAGGGACAGACTAATATTCTGCAAAAGGTACAGGGATTGGACTGCTGGTAAAGTCATTGCGATTGCAGTGGTCTTGAAAAAGAAGGGTCAACACTGCAAATATTGACTTTTTGCATAAACGTAATATCATTTTCAATAAAAGCCTTTGACACTTATGAAATGCTTGTAATTATATTCAGTTTACCATAGTAACATCTATCAAAAAGATCTAAAACACGGAAGCAGCAGACTTTGTGAAAATTTATATTTGTGTCATTCTCAAAACTTTTGGCCATAGTATAAAAAGTATTATTGTTGCTATTACGTATTATTATATTGTTATCTTGTAAAATATGATTCACCACATCACTATAAACATAACCATTGCTTATTTTTGTTGAATTTTTAGATGATGTTTTATACAGCAATCAAATAAAGGCAATGCTCACAATCAAGATGATTAAGTGCAATGGAATCGTTCTGTGATAGATTTGGCTACACCAACACTAATCTGGTTTCTGTTTTGTTTGTGTGCAATCCAATTTAATTTGCTTGCAGGATTAAAAGTGTTGTATGAGAAATGTATTCAAATAAAGTAATTGGAGAGATTACCCTGTTATATTTCTCCTGTTAAAACGGCATACTAATAGAACTAAATGTAGTGCTTATCCCCAAAGGGGCTGCTGAGAATATGCCCAGGTCTCTCTGCAATGGTACAGACAGAGGTTACCAGTCACAAGCACAGTTCCACACAAACCAACCATTCAGACTCAGTCTACGGTATGTTCTTTTAGTATTTATGGCTGAAGAACTTTAACAGGAGAGGGGTTTAGGGTCACAGGATAAAACATTAATAGCAATCAATGGGAGGAAAAATTTCATAGTAGAAAAATCCTAGGAAAAATCCATTCAGGAGCAGGCACTACAATGCCAAATTCGGTGCTACTTACTAGGTCCCAAGAGCTAACTGCAACTCAGCCTCCACAGGTAGATCCTAAGTGATAGAGATAAAATATTTTTCTCTAGACCAAAATTTCACAGCATAGCCCTCCAGCAAAAAGTCTATTAGCAATCTGCTTTAGGTGCTCATGCCAGCTCCTGCTGAGACCCAGACTGCAATCCTTTGTCTCAGTAACTCTCTCCCAGGAACAGCAGCCCCAGAAGTACTGAAACCCTCCCTGGAGAGGAAAGAACACTTTGCTCAGGCCTCATGAACATGTATTACCTCTCAGACACATTTTGTATACCTCCTCCAGGGATTGGCTGAAGCATGATAAATATTCATGCTGACTTTTTGAATCTCCCTGCCCTATATTCTGGAAGCTTCTTTCAGAAGCAGGTGGGAGATATCAATCACCTAGCTTATGAAACCCTGAACAGACAAAAACAATCAACTGCTGAACCGCTAATTACACTGGAGCCAAAAATGAAATTTAACCTAGCAACCTAACTAGAGGCGGGTATATATATAAAACATGCTTTTGGGGGGTTAAGAATTTGAGGCATAAAGATAAATTGTTCTAGGCCAGGGCTTGACAAATTTTCTTAAAATCTAGGAGCCAGCTAAAAAAGTTAGGAGCCAGTTTTATTTTTTAACTAACAACAAAGCTTTATTTTCAATGACAAAAATACCCCATCATAAATTTACACATAAAGACTAGAACCCCGCTTTCCTCTCCTCTATGGAGCAATCAGACAAAAACAGACCATCTGTCTGTTTCCATCTGATATCATCTGATCCGATCCACTGGACGGATAGAAAATAAAACCACCTTCTTGCCGCTCCATAGGGGAGACTGAAAGATCCAATCAGGTCTGCCTGAAAAACTGACAGGCGGACCAGATCAGACAGCCTGTGTGAAAGGGATCTTTAGCTGTGTGGCTGTGGCATGGCAGGGAGATGATGAAAAATAAAGGCCGTTCCAACCAGCCGCCCCACACTCCCTGTCCACTCACCATTAAGCAAAGGGCGCCAGATGAAGCCTGCGACAACTTCAGTCTCGTCTCCTCTTGGGAAAGAGATGGGCGGGCAGTGGGAACAGGCAGGGGAAACACTCATCGCCATTAGTGACTACTTGTCACTCCCCTGGCCACCACAAGAGGGCACTGGTTAAAAGTATTGCCTAGGTTGGTCCTTTACAATTAGTTTTGGTAAGTTAAATGGAGACTGTATTAAGATTGTACAATAAGACCGTATAGTGTATGACTACCTTAAGGCTACCCTTCCCATTTGAGTCAATAGGCATATCCCCCAAGTGCAATATATTGTATTTATAGAACAATAGGGATTCCTAGAAATTTTTCAATTACATAAATTTTAAACTAAGCCCTAATTCACACGAGCAATGGCAGGCATGATTATACAGTATGTATTTTTATGTATAGGACATTTTTAAGCATGTGTAAATGCATTTAATGATTTTAAATGGTATAATTCACTATGTGTTCTTATCTACGCCACATTCAGGTTCTTTAGATTTAGAAATAATAGAAATCTGTGCTTTCAGGGACAGATTAGCTACTCTGAATGCATCTAAATGTATGTGAACGCAGGATAAATAAGCACATGATAAACACATGTATATTTTGCATACAAACACAAAACAACAATATATGTGTAAATGAGGATTAGAACGGTACTTGGCGGCCGTCATGAGGGGGAGGAGCCTATCGGCACGCACGTAGGACGGAGGGGGAGAGGGCTATCTCCTGCTAATGGAGGCATCAGGGAACCCGACCACTCCCGACCCACCGCCGGCCAGACTCTGGACGCCTAAGCTCCCGGGGATGAGCGCTGGCGCTGCGAGTGGTAAACTCTGCTGACCCCCCCCCCACCCTCCCCGACGTCTCCCTCCACGGTCTGTAGCGACGACCTCACGCAGCATCAACATCCGGAGGATCCCCGCACGCTTACAGCACACGGAGTAGGCGCTGGAGAGCCCTGTCTCCTGCACAGGAACGCAGGTGAGCAGCCATAGCGGCGACAGGAGAGACCTCCTCACTAACCGGCAGTGCGGGGGGCTGGACACGGTCAGTAAACGCTACCAGGCGAACAGGTCCCGAGGGAGCGGACCCCAAGAGAGCTGCCAGGTCCATTTGAGCCAATACATCCGGAGATGCGGATGTCCTGATGCCTGAGGGCTGGAAGCTAAGGAGAAAACGGGAAAAAGGAAAAAACTTTTTAAAAAGGGACAGTCTACAAAACCGTGAGTCATAGAGGAGTAATCCCTCTTCCTATATTATTCCTACTGTCATTTCACTGTCTATCTGAAGGTCATATAAAGACTCCCTAGAGACATATAACAAAGCAGTATGGTAAAATGTCAATGTTAACACACCTGAGACTGATTCAGCTGCTCCTTGTTTAAACCAGCAACCTCTCATAAAGTGTTTCTTATTGGATTAATAGCCACAACAGTCTTTCAATATCCCAAACCAGCAAATTTTTTATTCTATACGGTCCCTTAATAACCGTACACAGAGACTCATAAGAAGGTCATAAGTATAAATAAAGACCTTGGGGCTATATATAAAATATTTAAAATGATTAACACTCTCTCTGTGAAATAATACCTGACATTACTCAATCACCTTGTTACAACATACAGCCTGAGTTTCCCCCTGCTCTATTGTCTTCTCGCTCTTCCACTTCTTAAATACTTAAGGCCGGGACCCACACTAGCCTGTATAAGAACTTGAGCAGGGAGGTGGGAGGCTGGAAGTGCCCCATGCCTCATACCTCCTATAACCGCCTGTGAACATTGATTCAAAATAGAGGCTACCCGGATGGTCTGTGTCTTCCTCTGGCTTGAAGGTAGACAAAATCTTTTTCTGATCATTAATATGGTATACCTAATTTTGGAGCACTATCATAGGAGGTTCTGAGATTCTATAAAAGAACCGCGGAACAACTCTCTACATAATGAGAGGTAAATCCACAAGAGGAGGAGCCATCGCAAAATCACCAAGGGTATCCTCAAGCCCTAATACAATAAGGAAATTCATGACACAAGAAAATCCCTTAGAAAAATCATCCCAGGGAAAACAACAAGGAACAGACAAGAAGAAAGTAGAGAAAAATTCAAAAGCTGAAGTAGCTAAATCACCAATCAGCCCAGCAAATTCAGAATTAAGCATAAGGATTGAAAACGACGAAGGAGAGGAGGAAGAGCGGGGAGAAATAAAAGAGCATGCCCCCACAAAAGGTGAAATGCGAGAAATGTTCGCAGGATTGGAAAAATCTTTAAAAATCGAATTGGTTAAAATCCAAACCGACCTAGGACGGGTCCAGATGGACCTGGGACACGCCCTGGGACGAGTAGAAGAACTAGAAAAAAAACAAGAGGACCAAAGAAAAATAATACAGGGAATGAGAAAGGAAATAAATGAGACCAAGAAAAAAGCCAGAGATCTAGCTTACAAACTAGAGGATCAAGAGAATAGAGCTAGACGAAAAAATTTGAGGATCCGAGGCTTAAAAGATACAACACATGAAGAAAATTTAGAAGAAAAACTTCAAAAAATCCTAAACCCAGTATTAGGCAGAAGGGAAGAAGACCAATTGCTGATCGACAGAGCACATCGCATAAGAAAACCGTCAGGAGCCCCAGCAGAATCACCTAGAGATGTGATAATCAGGTTTCAAAATTATACAGATAAAGCACAAATATGGGAAAACCTAAAGAAGAATAAATCATTATTAAATGCAGTAAATACAGAAAACGACAAGATACAGATATTCACAGATCTGGCACCGGAAACACTGAGGAGGAGAAGAATTTTAAAACCCTTGACAGAAGAGATGCAAAAACAAGGAATCAGATATAATTGGGGGTTTCCAGCCAGTTTAATAGGAAAAAGAGACGGGCGATCAGCAAAACTCATCTTTCCAGAGGAAACTCAAGAATTCTGCAAAAAACTGGATATACAGGAACCAAACCTGCCTGGATGGTATGAAGGTGACAGGGAAGATGAACTAGGAAGAAACTCACAGACGGAAGAACAGCAATGGACATTAGCCAGAAAAAACAAACGATAAAACACGCGGAACACTGCCCAAATAATGCAAATCGGGAGGGGGTGTGTTTTTTTTTTTTTTTTTTTTTTTTCTCCCCCTCTCCTGCTTTGCGGAGAGTGGCCTTTTTTACAGATGCGAACTGTGTGGGGGGACTGGGGGAGGGGGGGCCGGGGGAGTGGGGGGAGGAGGGAGGGAGAGGAAGGGAGGTAAGCTATACAAAGGAAGCAGGATAGCCCCCCCCCAAAGCCGGAACGTCCTTCCAGCTGAGGAGGGAGGTATATCGTGCTAACCCATTAGAGCACCACCCCAAAGGAATGGGTATCAGGGAGAATGACCCAAAGAAACAACTAAATACCCTAAGATCAAAAATGGATCAGGAAAACATCAACATGAGACGGAAGGGGACGGAGGCGGGGGGGAGGGGAGGGGGGGGGAGGGTGAGAGAGGAGGGGAAGGGTAGGGATAGGGAAACTCTCCATTGCCAAAAAAGAAAAGGAATTTTAAAAGCCTGCCAGACTAACAACACTGGTAGTATGCTGTTAGTGGAATTTAAATTGATCCGGTGCCCCCCTGTTTGTGGAGGAACTGGATCAAGCAGAAGGAAAAAAAATGAAAGATGAACAACTAAAAATAATAACGTACAATGTAAGAGGATTAAACTCCCATACAAAAAGGTATAAGATATTGGAAGAGCTGAGGAGAGAAGCAGCAAATATTGCTTTTCTACAGGAAACGCATATCTCTCTTCACTCGAATTTAAAACTTTTTTCTAAACACTTTCCTAAATGGTATTACGGAGACTCACCAATAGAACGTGCAAGAGGAGTAGCAATAGGAATAGCTGGAAATACAGAATTCTCCTTAGAAGAAATGAAAACAGACCCGAACGGTCGATATATTTTCCTTAAGGGACAAATAAGGGGGATGGAGCTGACATTGGCCAATATTTATAACCCAAATAAAAAACCAAGTGAATATCTGGGGAGAATCCTGTATGATCTAGAGAGCTTTAAAAAAGGCTACCTGATAATGGCAGGAGATATAAATTTTTGTTTAGATCCAAATGTCGATAGTACATCGGGAGTAAGGACGTTAGGAGACCAAAAACTGAGGAAAATAAGGGTAAAGTTACATCAGAGCCAATTAGTAGATGCATGGAGGGTTCAACATCCAAAAAAAAGAGACTATACTTACTACTCCTCAATACACTCGATGTACTCAAGACTGGATTACTTTTTTATTGACCACCGCCTGTTGGAATTTGTAGAAACTACAGAAATAGGCACAATCACACTGTCAGACCATGCCCCCCTAACCCTAACAATCAAGACACCGACACACCACAAAAGTATGGGAACATGGAGGTTAAATGAAGAACTAATTCTAGATGAAGAAATAGGAAATAGATTAGAAAAAGAACTAGAGCTATTCTTTCAAGAGAATGATACGCCAGAAATATCATCTGCTACACTCTGGGAAGCACACAAAGCGTATATTCGAGGGATATTAATAGCCAGTGCCTCAAAAAAAAAGAAAGAGAGGTCCAATCAAATCAATACACTCATAAGAGAAATATATGATCTAGAACAAAAACACAAAAAAGAATTTAAAAAAGAAACAGAGGAAAACCTTATAATTAAAAGAGATGACTTAAAAGATCTATTGGAAGAAGAATCTAGAAATCACTTCAATAAGATAGCTAGATACAGATACAACTTTGGAAATAAACCAGGGAAATCCCTAGCAAGATTACTGAGGAAGAAAAAATCAAAAAATTATATAGAAAAAATCAAAAACAGTAAAAATGAAACAGTAAATCCAACTACAGAAATAGCTAAAGCGTTCCATGCCTTCTATAGTACGCTATATAACGTCCGGAAGAAAGAAACCTCAAAAATAAGGCAGGAAAGAATAATTAATATCCAAAAATATATTGAGGAAGCAAACCTGCCCAAGATCCCAGAAGATAAATTGGAACTTCTTGAAGCGCCAATTACTGAAAGTGAAATAAGAGAAGCATTAAAAACCACCCAAAATGGAAGGAGTCCAGGTCCAGATGGATACACAATAAAGTACTATAAAAGATTTAAAGAAATATTAATACCAAAAATGCTAGAATATCTGAATAAAATAGGGAAGGAAGAACTAAGAGAAGAATCTCTAATGGCATATATAACGGTCATACCGAAAGAAGGGAAAGATCAAACCCTATGTTCTAGTTATAGGCCAATCGCGTTGTTAAATACAGATACAAAATTATTTGCGAAAATTTTGGCAACGAGATTAAAAGATTTATTAAAAATGTGGATCCATCCGGACCAGACTGGATTCGTTCCAGGTCGAGAAGGTAAGGATAATGTTATACGCACCTTGCTACTTTTACAAAAAACAACAAAACATGAAGTCCCCTCCATCCTATTATCAATTGATGCCGAAAAGGCTTTTGATAGGGTCGACTGGGACTTCATGAAAGAAACCATAAAAAGTTTAGGGATTGGGCTAAGAATGAGGCAATGGATAGAAGCATTATATAATAACCCCACAGCAAAAATAAAAATAAACGGAAGCTTATCAGAGAAATTTGGAATGAGTAATGGGACAAGACAGGGGTGCCCCCTGTCACCCCTATTGTTTGTGTTAACCCTGGAACCATTACTGGCAAAAATTAGACAAAATGTAGATATAAAAGGAGTGAAGGTAAATCAAGAAGAACACAAAGTCGCAGCATACGCCGACGACTTGCTTTTCATTGTCACAAACCCAAGGATCACTCTCCCAAATATTCAAAAGGAGCTAAAAGATTATGGAAAGCTGTCAAACTTTAAAATAAATCCAATAAAATCAGAGATTCTCAACATAAGGTTAAATACTCAGGAAGAACAAAGTATAAAAACACACTTCCCATATACGTGGACAAAAGAAAAATTAAAATACCTAGGGATATATTTAACTCCTCAAACTGAAAAATTATATCAAGCTAATTATATACCGTTACTGAACGAAATAAAAACAGAAATAAGAAAGAAATCAAATGGTCAAATCTCATGGATTGGAAGAAACAATGTTGTTAAGATGTTTCTTTTGCCAAAAATCTTATATACCTTCTCTTTATTGCCAATAAACATCCCCGCAAATTTTTTTAGGGTAATTAGAAACCTACTGACAAAGTATATATGGCAGTGGAAAAAACCCAGAGTACAGTACAAGATCCTGACAAGAAGCAAAGCACAGGGAGGATTAGCCACCCCAGACATAGAGAGGTATTATAAGGCGGTAATTATTACACGAATGGTGGATTGGACAAAAATAGAAAGGAGAGAAAAAAGATGGGTAGAGATAGAATGTACACAAAATAATAACCAGTTACACAAAACAATTTGGATTCCACCAAAATATAGGGGAACGCAGGGAGCACATGAGTTGACAAAAGTAGTTTATAAAATATGGGATGGAATAAATAAGCAACTGAAATGGGAATATAACTCACCAATGATAGCATTAAATGGCACTAAATATTTCCCACCCGGGGAGGAAGAACAGGGGGGAAATTGGATAGGGAACACTCAATTAAAAGATATTTTACACAAAGGGCACATAAAAACACTTCAGAAATTAAAACAAGAAAATAATAATATAAAAATAGATAATTGGAGATATCTCCAGCTGAAACATTTTGTCAGCTCATTACCACAGCCGATTAGGTCGGAAAAAAATCTCAACAATATCGAGAAACTGAGTTACTCTCTCATGCAAAGGCATGGAGTGTCTCAGATTTACAAAATGCTGACGGAATGGCACAGTATGGAGAAACCTCCATATATAGGAAAATGGGAGAAAGAAATAGGAACACACTTGCAAGGACAGGAGCTAGGGATTGTACTGGGGATGGCGGGATCCACAGCCATAGATGTCAGTACTACAGAATTAAACTACAAATGTCTATACAGGTGGTACATCACCCCAGAAGTGATAAACAAATACCAACTAGGCAAGACAGATAAATGCTGGCGGGACTGCGGCAACATAGGTACAATTTATCATTTATTTTGGGACTGTCCCAAAATAAGAGATTTTTGGCTAGAAGTAAGACAACTGATTGAAGATATCACCGAAATAAAAGTGCCGGACGATCCATGGGCATGCCTATTTCACAAAACAACAATACCTTTAAAGAAATATAAAATGACTTTGGTCCCAACAATGCTGAATACAGCAAAAGGAACCATACCAAAAAAATGGAGAGAAAAGGAGAGTCCGAAAATAAAGGAATGGTGTAAAGAGATAAATAATAAATATAATATGGAATACCTATGTAATACACAAGAGGAGATTCCAAGAAATATGATAAGAAAATGGGGGAAATGGAAAGAATTTAAAAAATCAACTAAATATATTGAGATAAATAATTAGCATATCTACTATGGGGAAGCATCCTAGAGCGAAACGGCTGGCAAGTAGGAGAGGAATTCTGGGAGGGAGGGGGAGGGTGGGAAGGGAAAAATGTATATGTATTTCTTTTGTGTGCCTTTTTGATGCATAATGTAATTATGTAACTCGTGAATCTAAACCAAATTGGTGGAACTCTGTAAATTGAGATTTTATATGCAAATAAAAATAAAGTAAAAAAAAAAAAAAAAAAAAAAAAAAAGAACGGTACTTGGTGTATGAGAAAATAAAAGGCCAAGGGCCTCATTCAATGTGATAAACTCATAGGTGGAATGGAGACACCAGATCTGTTCCATTATTTTAAAGCAACTATTCTAGATTAGAATCACATTATGGACAAATCAAAATATAAACAATGGGTTATTATAGAAATACAGCAGCTAACATTCTCACTATTATTATGTTATTATACAGAATTTATAAAGTGCCAACTGTTTGCGCACTGATTTACAACATGAGGGCAGATAGTACAGTTACAATACAATTCAATACAGAAGGAATCAGAGAGCCCTGCTTGTTAGAACTTACAAGTTAAATGAGAGGGTCAGGTGATACAAAAGGTAATAACTGTGGTGGATGAGCTGATAGAGAAAATAAAAATACAGATGTTGGCAGGTGCGATCCATACTCCCCACTGTAGGTGGCACACGGCCGAAGTGGCAATAATGAAGGGTAAGGAAGTTGTAAGGAAATTGGCTCCTCTATGATATCCTGCAGTCACCAGGGGAATAGCTGTCAAATTGGTTGTGACCTCCACGGCCATCTTGGGTGACCACAGAGCTTATTTAGGCCTTGGACCTCTGATTTGGCACACATTATGTGAGTTGTTAGTGTAGAAACAGGTTCCCTGTCTGTGAGGGACAATGCATAGCGGCAGGGAGAAGTTCCAGAGGAGTAGGTAAAGTGCAGCAATTACGCTATCCCCATATAGGAAGACTCCCATTTGGGCGTGGACCAGCCAGGCTGCATTCCTGTTCCTTACTGCAGGAGTTATCAACATCATTTCAAGATAACGCTCCTCTGCTACTGTTTCTAAAGTGGCTCCAGCCGGCTGTGCCTAGCCACTGGACCTAATTGTACATTGTTGGAACTTTCTTAATACACTGTTCTCATTCACCTCAGCCTCTGTGTGATCTCTGCTAGCCGACACACCACACTACACCCTGCTCACACAGTTGTTAGGTGGAAGCAAAATAGGCTTCTCTAAAGAATTGGGTTTTTAGAGATCGCCTTAATATGGACAGAGTAGGAGATAGTCGGACAGATTGGGGTAGGCAGTTCCAGAGGATGGGAGGGGCTCAGGAGAAATCCAGGAGGCAAACATGGGAGGAGGTGACATGGGAGCCAGAGAGCAGGAGATCCTAAAAGCACTGCTAGCAATAAGAACTATTGGACTAAAAGTTCCTACATTTCCTCAGACTTCCATCCATGCCTAGTGGCTTGAAAGAAAATGGTCAGCTTTCAGGCATATGAATACTCCACTTTATAGAGTACATCACCAATTGAAATACTGTAAATGTTATGTCCCCTTTAGGCAGCCTATTCATATTGAATGTGCTAGCACAGTGGTCTCCAAACTGTGGCCCGCAGCCTGATGCTGCCCTTTGCCTACCTTTGTATGGCTTTTGAGGCACTTTTCCTCACACTCATATGAGGCACTATTCCTCCCAGTGATATGAAGCACTATTCCACCCACTGGCACCAATAATGAGGTACCATTCCTTCCACTGTGAGGCTCAGATGGGAAGCAGACAGAGTGACGCCAAAGCACTGCCCCTACGACATCGGATGTCCTGGACCAATCACAGGACAGCAATCGTACAGTGGGAGTGTTCAGGGCGCATCACTCTGCGCCCCGAGGGCACTCTAAAAGGACGCCAATCACCATAGCCAGCAGTGTGTCCGGCGCCCCGCTCCCATTTTTTTTGAATGCTCATGTTACGGATGTGACTAGCCTTGGGGGGCAGTGCCCCTGCACCCCCTATTGACCAGCCGCCACTGTATAACATCTTATTTAATGGAGGCTTCATCTCCCTGTTATTCTAAGTCACAGACTGGAATGGCATGACACAGCCTGTGACTGGCAGAAATCCGCCCACACCATGTTATTGCCAAAAAAAAAAAAGATTTTGTTTCAAATATATATTTTGTGAGCTGGGTATAGGTAGCAGGCACAAAGCTCCCTGGGGTGAGCACACTGTTAAGCACAGATACCAGTCCAGCATCCACAAAAATAAATAGGGCAAAAACTGCAAAAAAATTATTACCGTGTCCAGACACTAACTATACAAATCCACGTCCTAACAAACAGGCTGAGCAAGCCTACTGCTTGTCAGTCTCCACGTATGCAGCTTTCACCAACTCACCCTCCATTCACTTTAAAGAGTGTTAGTTGGAGTTCAGCTTTAATTTGTTAGTCTTTTGAATCTGCTAGTCTAACACTACCTTCTCCACAGATTGACAGTACTGCTGTCCAAATATGTCTCTGATGCACCTCCATGGAGACATTCCATGAGGACACTATGACTGAAAATGTGTTAAATGCCAGATCATCAGGTGAAAACAAAGGGAAAAAAGGCCTAAAAAAAAACAAATGCAGCTACCACATTTAAAGCATATCTATGGTCAAAATAAAAGAACGTATATTGATTTCTTCATATACGTTTTATTTGATACTCCTATTAGCCTGAATGATCAAGAAGTTTGTAAACTTACTTCAGGAAGATCCCCACATATTTACTTGTATAGCACTGCCCCCATAAGGACTGCCAGATTTCACACTTTCGGGTCCCCCTGAGTTACCAGCATTCAAAAATTACAGTTTCAAGTCCTTACTTTCTCCTTCCTTGGCTCACTCCAATAATCAGTCCAGGGGTATTTGGTTGTTTTGTGTTTATTATAAATTAGAGATAGGAGAAGGGAATAGCAGGATACTCCAAATTACCTATGCACAAGTGGTTGAGGACTCCTATCTTCAGATACAGCCAGGCTGTTAAATTAACCTGCCATTATGGGTGAACTTTAATTAAGTCTCTTTCCTTTTGATAAGATGACTTAGTGAGCCAGCAATTATCTTCAGGACACTTTCACTAGCATCCTCTTTCTCTTCACTGCTGATACCTGTCCACTGACTATCCTACATGTGGCGTGGCCCCCCTCAGGTCAGGCCCCTTGACACGAGTCCCTGTACTCATGATACTGTAGTCCCAGGGTCTCCAGTTCCTCCCCCTCAGTCAGCTCTCCTAGACCTTTGGGTTCAGCTCCTCTTATCCGTTCCTCTGGCCCTCAGGACGGCCTTCTGCGACCAGATGCCACTGCTACAGAGGAGGAGGCATCTGCCCCCCTCCCTCCAGGACCCTCTTCTAAAGATGATGCACAAGAAAGCCAGTAAACAGTTTGGTGAAGACAAGCAGACTAAGAACAAGGATTACTGGAACCATGTCCTGTGGTCTGAGGAGACCAAGATAAACTTAGGTTTTATGCACACGGCATACAAAATGCTGCTTTTACAGGTGTACAGTATTATACATATGTATATATTTTTTTTTATTTATTTATTTATATGTAGCACTGCCCCCTTGGGGGTTGCTGGTAATGGGTGTTCTTCAGACTACTGTTACCCTGTAAACCGTCCAGCCCACTTGACACTCTAGGTTCAGACATTGTGTGTACACCTTTAGGAATTACACTGACACAGTACAAATGAGTTTTGACTTTTACCCGGTGAGTAAGCAAGTGAAATTATATCAGTCAGCTGAATCCCTACGTAAACCATGAGGGTTCAACCAGACTGACACAGAGAACAGCAGAAAACAGTAAGTTATAATATCAGGGAACAGTATCGTAAATAATGTTCTATATCCTAGAAGTATAATGAATATTTCCTAACACAATAAAATAATGAGGCAATACTCAAGTAACTATAGAACTCTAGGCTAATGTATACTGTAAGTCCCCTTTTTAGCAATATGGAATAAACTATAATGTGTCCCCTTTAAGAACTACTGTGAATCAATGTCCCTCCCTTTAGCAATGCCTTACTATGTTCTTCACCGGCAGTTGGAGTTCATAGATAATTTTCATTATGTTTTAAAATAGCAAGGATCAGATGTTATATTGTAATCCTAAGGGAGTTGATGTCTGTTGCAATGTCTGCAGTCAGTGTAAAGATGAGATGTTCTACTTGCGGTCTGAGCCAAGCACAGGCACCCTCTCTGCATCTTGGATGTCCGTCCGTGAGGGCCCCCTGGAACAGGCGATGCGATCTCCCACGCTCCGGCGTCTGGAGACAGGCTGCGCTCTGCCACCTCAGGATGTCTGTCCGACCTCCACTCTCTCTCTCCGTCAGTGATACTGCGAAGCATCCACAGTACAGCGACCAGCATCTGCTCCTCTGAAGCTGAGTTCTGCGAGCGGATCAGACCTCGTGCACTAGGCCGCAGGCTGCTGTCAGTCACACACTCAGCAGGCTGATGTGTACAGGATGGATCCCAGGAACAAGGGAGTTTTCAGGCTGTGGAACAGATAGTTTTATATCTTCTCCCTTTAGCATCCTGGAAAGATAGTTCCCTTGGTTATCTAAACAATGATCAGCTCTCTGCCAGAAACAATAACTTCCACAATCCTGATCTTCTACTTCCTGCCAGAGGACGATTCCATTCTAAATCAACATTAAAGGAGCACAGGAACAATTCCGATAACAACTATAAATCTGTATATTCATAATAGTAGCCTGATCCCGGCTACATCCAGTACATATATATATATATATATATATATATATATATATATATATATACACAGTGCCTTGCGAAAGTATTCGGCCCCCTTAAACTTTTCAAACTTTTGCCACATTTCAGGCTTCAAACATAAAGATAAAAAAACTGTAATTTTTTGTGAAGAATCAACAACAAGTGGGACACAATCATGAAGTGGAACGAAATTTATTGGATATTTCAAACTTTTTTAACAAATAAATAACTGAAAAATTGGGCGTGCAAAATTATTCAGCCCCTTTACTTTCAGTGCAGCAAACTCTCTCCAGAAGTTCAGTGAGGATCTCTGAATAATCCAATGTTGACCTAAATGACTAATGATGATAAATAGAATCCACCTGTGTGTAATCAAGTCTCCGTATAAATGCACCTGCACTGTGATAGTCTCAGAGGTCCGTTTAAAGCGCAGAGAGCATCATGAAGAACAAGGAACACACCAGGCAGGTCCGAGATACTGTTGTGGAGAAGTATCAGTCCACTGCAAATCTACGAAGACCTGGCCATCCCTCTAAACTTTCAGCTCATACAAGGAGAAGACTGATCAGAGATGCAGCCAAGAGGCCCATGATCACTCTGGATGAACTGCAGAGATCTACAGCTGAGGTGGGAGACTCTGTCCATAGGACAACAATCAGTCGTATACTGCACAAATCTGGCCTTTATGAAAGAGTGGCAAGAAGAAAGCCATTTCTTAAAGATATCCATAAAAAGTGTTGTTTAAAGTTTGCCACGAGCCACCTGGGAGACACACCAAGCATGTGGAAGAAGGTGCTCTGGTCAGATGAAACCAAAATCGAACTTTTTGGCAACAATGCAAAACGTTATGTTTGGCGTAAAAGCAACACAGCTCATCACCCTGAACACACCATCCCCACTGTCAAACATGGTGGTGGCAGCATCATGGTTTGGGCCTGCTTTTCTTCAGCAGGGACAGGGAAGATGGTTAAAATTGATGGGAAGATGGATGGAGCCAAATACAAGACCATTCTGGAAGAAAACCTGATGGAGTCTGCAAAAGACCTAAGACTGGGACGGAGATTTGTCTTCAAACAAGACAATGATCCAAAACATAAAGCAAAATCTACAATGGAATGGTTCACAAATAAACATATCCAGGTGTTAGAATGGCAAAGTCAAAGTCCAGACCTGAATCCAATCGAGAATCTGTGGAAAGAACTGAAAACTTCTGTTCACAAACGCTCTCCATCCAACCTCACTGAGCTCGAGCTGTTTTGCAAGGAGAAATGGGCAAAAATTTTAGTCTCTCAATGTGCAAAACTGATAGAGACATACCACAAGCGACTTACAGCTGTAATCGCAGCAAAAGGTGGCGCTACAAAGTATTAACTTAAGGGGGCTGAATAATTTTGCACGCCCAATTTTTATATTTTTTATTTGTTAAAAAAGTTTGAAATATCCAATAAATTTTGTTCCACTTCATGATAGTTTCCCACTTGTTGTTGATTCTTCACAAAAAATTACAGTTTTATATCTTTATGTTTGAAGCCTGAAATGTGGCAAAAGGTCGAAAAGTTCAAGGTGGCCGAATACTTTCGCAAGGCACTGTATATATATTCTTTTTTGTTTGCCCCTAAATGTAAACCATGCTGGCCATGCACATAAGGTGCCAATCCAGCTCTTGCACAATCTGCTAAGCTAACCCGTAAATCGCAGAGGGAACGTTCTATAATTTCTGTAGATTCCACTAAGCTTCAGTGTTCTGCCTATCAGCCTGGTCAGATGGATCTAACAGATTGCAGTCCACAAGACACAGATCATGAGTCCAATAAGGGATTGCTATTCTCTAGGTCTTAAGCCTGCGCTTTGGAACAGGGTAGAGTGAGTACTGTTCTTAAAGATAACTCTTCCCTCCCAGATACTTGTATTATGGAAGCACCTACTGCTATTGAGCAAAATAGAATGAGGCAAAATAATTTAAGGATTGTCCTCCTGAGAAGGTGGAAGGCCTTAATCCCACGCACCTTGCAGAGCAATGGCTTATAACCACCATAGGAAGAGACAATTTGTCTGCCTTATTTGAGGTCAAAAGGGCACACCGTGCTCCTATACGCTTTCTCCCTCCTGAAAATATGCCAAGACCAATGCTTATATGGCTACTTAATTATCGTGGCAGGGAGCTAATACTTCAAGTTTTTAGAAAGGCGTTGTATTCAATTTGTCTATCACGCACAAAGTGTATCAATTCTGGTTGGCAGTGGCACCAGTTTATCTTGTGATAGAAGTGGATAAACTGGGACGATATATCTTCCTATGCTGTAAATTGTTTGATGTGCACTGTGTCATTGCAAAAGTTTACATAGAGCCTCCCTACTCTCCTGAGGTGCTCTGGCTACTTGTAAAGTTTCTATTCAAGCAAATGCTTCTAGCTGTATTGGTTATGGGAGACTTTAACAATGTCTTTGATGTAGCCTTAGATAAGCTCCCCTCTCCTAAATCCTCAGTTTGGGATATATTACCCCATTTTGTAATCTTTGTAGGGAACTAGGCCTTTATGATTTTTGGCGTATTGCATACCCCACTGAGCTTCAATAAACTTGTAATTCTAAAATCCACAATTCTTTTCCTCGTATAGACCTAGCCTTGGGTTCTGCTGAAATCCTCCCTTACATTACTCCTACTGATATACAGGCGAGAGGAATCTCTGATCATTCTCCACTACTGATATCTGTTACCATAAGTTGCTTGTTTAGTGGTGCTGGGTGGAGACAACCCTTTTTGGCTTTCTCTGTTTCCTTCCCATAGGTCCATCCAGGATGGCCTTACTTATTTCTTGGATATTAATACGGCACCGCCGTTATTGGTGTGGGACGCATTGAAGGCATATCTCTGGAGTCTTCTTAGTAAAGAGATTAATACCATTAAAGCTGCAGGTAGACGTAAAGTTGATCGGACAAATAGGGTGGTACTTGAGGCTGAAACCTCTTGTATTCAATACAACTCCTCCTCAGAGGCGTACCTAGGGTCTCCAGCGCCCTCGGCGAGAAGCTGTATCAGCCTCCCCCCCCCAAAAGAGAGAGAGAGGGTTTGACAGAGAGAGACAAGGGGGGGTTGACAGAGAATGGGTGACAGAGAGAGAGAGGGGGGGTGACAGGGATGCGGGGGTGACAGGGACAGGGGGGTGACAGGGACAGGGGGGATAACAGGGACAGAGGGGGGATGACAGGGAGAGAGGGGGAGGATGACAGGGACAGAGGGGGGATGACAGGGTCAGAGGGGGATGACAGGGACAGAGGGGGGGTGACAAGGACAGAGAGGGGGGTGACAGGGACAGGGGGGAAGACAGAGGCAGAGAGGGGGTGAAAGGGACAGAGGGGGGTGAAAGGGACAAAGGGGGATGACAGGGACAGAGTGGGGGTGACAGAAACAGATAGGGGGTGACAGGGACAGAGGGGGGTGACAGGGACGAGGGTGACAGGGACAGAGGGGGGGGTGACAGGGACGGGGGTGGCAGGGACAGAGGGAGGGGTGACAGGAACAGAGGGGGGTGACAGGGACAGGGGGGTGACAGGGACAGGGGGGGTGACAGGGTGAGAGGGGGGGTGACAAGGAGAGTGGTGGTTCTCTGGTCACCTTGTCCTGGGAGTGGAGAGGAGTGGAGGTTGAATGTGCTGGTCGGCGATACAGGCTGTGACAGCCTCACTGCAATCTCCATCCCCAACCTGTCGCCGCTGGAGCCGATTGATGATGTCACGTCATGTGACCGCTGACCGGCTTCATGTGTGGGCGGAGACAGAGCTCCAGAGAGCCCGCACTGACGCCGCCTGGAGATGACACAGGGGCAGGCTCCTGGATCGGAGCCGCACGCTGCCTGGGGGCGCCGGAGGCGCAGGCTGAGTGGAGGGCACAAAAATCCCTGCTAACACTGACATTTTTTTTGCGCCCCCCCTCAGCCTGCGCCCTTGACGGGCGCCGGTCTGTCCATCCCCATGGTACCATGGCCCCTGCTCCTCCTGTAATCATGCACTTTGATTGGATATGCAATCCAGATTGCAAAAATTGTTGTTAAAAAGAGCACATCAGGAGCAATTTTTTCAAAAGCGACTGTAATAGGCAAAGGGAGAAAGGCTTTAAAGGCTAGTATGAGCCAAATTCACACTAGTAATGCTGATATTTTGGAGATTTTTAAATCTTTTTATCAACAGTTGTATTCCTCTCATACTAATTTTACTGTTGTTGAATTGCAACAGTTTTTGGATCATATTACTCTGCCCACCCTCTCTTTAAGAGATAAACATATGCTGAATGCTCCGTCCTCTGACATTAGAAGAACTTGAGGTTGCAATTGCGAGTCTCCCTAATGGTAAAGCACCAGGTCTGGACGGGCTACCCAATGAGATCTATAAACATTATTATGAGATTAGTCTGACTGTCTTATTAAATACCTTTAAGGAAGCCTTATTCTCTGGTTCTCTCCCTCCTTCCATGATAGAAGCAACTATTGTGGTGACACCCAAAAAAGACAAAGATCCTTTATATCCAGACTCATATAGACCAATATCACTGCTTAACAGTGATGTAAAGATTTTTTCAAAAGTACTCGCTAATAGATTAAACAAGGTTGTTTCTAAAATAATAGACCCAGATCAAATAGGCTTTATGACCAATCTCTCCACTGCAATTAACATTAAGTGTACTTTTTTAAATATTCAGACTCCAGTTGATGCATGTAGTAATAGAGCTCTTCTTTCACTTGATGCTGTCAAAGCATTTGACAGTATTGAGTGGTGTTATATGTGGGAACAGTTTTAAAAAAAAATTGGGTTTGGAGATGTTTTTTGTACCTGGGTTAAATTATTGTATACTTCTCCAAAGACCTCTGTTTGGATCAATGTCGTGCAGTGCTCTCTCTTTTTCTGCTTTATCGTGGAAAGAGACAGGGCTGCCCTCTGTCGCCACTTCTATTTGCAGTCGCAATAGAGCCATTGGTGAACTTGTTAAGACTTTTAAAGGGAAATGCATGAGAAGAAAGTAGCTCTTTATGCTGATGACATATTTATTTTGCTCTCTGATACGTATTCATCCCTCTCCTCTGCAATGTCTCTTATTACGGAGTTCGGTACATTTTCAGGGTTTAGAATTAAGTGGGACAAATCTGTACTGCTTCCACTTGACCCACTTCCTGATTTTTCTTTTCCTATATTGTGCCAGTTTAAAATTGTTTCTCAGTTTAAATACTTAGGAGTGCAGATTACCAGCCGGATACAGGATTACATCCCCCTGCATCCATGATTTATTAGATTTCACTCCCAATGTTCTGCATTGTGTAAATTACCTTGATCTGTAACTGGCCATACCAATCTCCTCAAGATGGTCTGGATGCCCATCCAAAATGTTATACTTTTTCCATAATTTACCCTGTTGGATCGCACTTAAATATTTTAGGAAAATTGATGCAGTGTTTAGAAATTTGATCTAGCGAAAGAAAACCCCCAGAATTACAGTATCTCACAAAAGTGAGTACATCCTTCACATTTTTGTAAATATTTTATTATACCTTTTCATGTGACAACACTGAAGAAATGACACTTTGCTACAATGTAAAGTAGTGAGTGTACAACTTGTATAACAGTGTAAATTTGCTGTCCCCTCAAAATAACTCAACACTCAGCCATATATGTCTAAACCGCTGCCAACAAAAGTGAGTACACCCCTAAATAAAAAAGTTAAAATTGGGCCCAATTAGCTATTTTCCCTCCCTGGGGTTATGTGACTTGTTAGTGTTACAAGGTCTCAGGTGTGAATGGGGAGCAGGTGTGTTAAATTTGGTGTTATCAATCTCACTCTCTCATACTGGTCACTTGAAGATCAATATGGCACCTCATGGCAAAGAACTCTCTGAGTAGAAGATACAACACTGAACATGGAGTGGCTGCTCACCCAAAAATAGTAACTGAAAGCAAATGATACCATAGGTATCTACCCCCAATGGGTTTTTAGGCAGCAAAGATAATCGTAAGGACGTGAAAGATTTGTAAAAATATATACTTTATTAATGTATCAAAAATATAACAAAAAGAATAATGTATATATTAAAACACCCCATAATGGGGAAATGTAAATTATGAGGCTCCGGTTACACAGTAACATTGGACATGTATTCTATGCAGTCTCATTACATGATCATAGCAGCATCACCCCAAATCATAGAGAGGTGGGGGAGCGAAAAGCCCCGACGCGTTTCGACCTGTAAAGGGTCTTCCTCACGGGGACTATGATATCTAAAAAGAACACATTATGATTTACAATTCACGGTATATCAACACAAACAATAGTATTTCAAGCAAAAATGCGTTACATTTTACCATTAGAATGAGATTAACAAGGAACCAAGGAGCAAATAAAAGATTCGTAGCATCCTCCAGAGCCAAAAGGTACCGTCAACCCCCGCCTCAGGTGGCAGGACCGGCGTTGGGGTCTGCAGAAGGTCACCAATATAATGTCACACCAGACACAGGAGCAGAAAACACCTAAGTGGGGATTTGAGGGAATTAAACTCTTTTTCAAGGAGTAAGAAACAACTATAGGTGTCCCAGGGGAATTTGAGTAGAGGGGCTGGAGATAGTCAGTATAGTAATAAGAGATATAGAGAGGAATATATAGAAAATTATAACATTTATTGATTTATATTAAAATTCAACAGAATAACAAAAGATACATTTTAAAATAACATTCCATATACATATCCTGGTAGGGATAATACATTAGGGGTTCATGGAGCAGGTGAGTGTATCCTCCAACGTGTTTCGGAATTTTTGTTCATATAATTCCTTCTTCAGGGAAGTTATGTACACACAACCGTGCATTCACCACCTGTGTATCTACGGATGTATAGAATATAGGCAATATTATTTTGAACAAGTACATAAACAGAGAGGCAGACAATATATCTCATCGTCAACAGGGGGTCCCCATAGTCCCATAAGGGTAGAGGATACCCATAATAGGCATATATATGTATATATATCCTTAAAAATGGACAAGAAATGTAAGGATATCAACTTACCCCTAGGGGGAGTATGGAGCAAAAAACGTCCTTCCAGTTGTCTCCTTACAGAGAATGTACTAAGGAAATGACTGTTTGTATAGCAAAAGATACCCTATATTCATGCAGTCTGGCCGTGCTGCTCTGTAGTTTGTCCGTATATGTGTAGCAAATATGCAGACCTGAGAGGATGCAAGTCCCTCCACACGTTGTTGGGGTATTGGTGTTAACACCGGCAGTTCCCTCTAATCCCCAATGGTCATATGCACATTGTGTTCACGAGGAGCACACAAGGGGGGATGAATCCACACCTATCAAAAATGCACAAGTGGGGGAAGAAAAGATTTGACCATAGCATATAGATAGGAGTATAATTGGGAAGAGGGGGGGGAAAAAGAAATGTATGTTCAAAATCCACATACCTCATAGGAAATCCCATATAGAGTACAAACAGCAGATCTCTCTGTGGTGACCCAAAGGTACTGAGTCCCACTGAGCTTGAAGCATTTATATGCTCCACCTGAAAGTTCTTACCTTAATTAGGGGGAGTGTATATACCTGGGCGGATAGTAGAGAGCAGGTGAGAGACAGGTGGGTGGTTCCAAGTTGGTTGTCCCCATGTGCTATATTTAAGGTTTTTCCTTTTAATTGTTGCCCCCACTGATGGTGCATGACCCCTCTCTCTCCTATGATTCCAAGCAGGAAGGGAGATCTGGGGGAGGAAGAAGGGCGTGGATGACATCCGGACTGCGCTCCCCCGGTCTAAGCGGCGCCGAGGGCCGTCGCGTACCTATGACGCGGCGGCGCCCGGCGTCACATGACCGCCGGCACGTTTATGCGCAGCTCTCGCGAGATGGTAGATGGATCTCGCGAAGGGGGTGTTGGTGACGGGTACATGGCGTCATGAGGCGCCATGATGCCGACACCTCCCCTAGATCACTGTGCAAACTACAGGCCCCAGCATACATTGCGGGGGCCTGGCCGTGCCGGGGAACAACAATGAGAGCAGGCCAGAGGGAGGAGGGAAACCTGCGGCGAACGACACCCCATAGTGGCTGACATGCCATGAAGAATAGAAAAAGAAATAGAAACATATAAATAATATGGACAAATAGAGCAACACAGTAAACTGCACAAAGGGATATAGATTGTCTAATCATACCTATATATGGGACAAGGATCCCTGATGATTGATGAGAGAACAGAGGCCCCTCTGTAATAATATAAACAATATTAAATTCAGTACAAATAACAATATTACATATATATCGATTTCTTTGATTTCCACATTACAACTAAAAACATCTCAAGCATGTGATACAACCATATTAAGCATGTAATCATACAAATGAATGGATAAAAGTATTTTATAAAGAAACATTTGGTAAGAAAAACCCAAATGGAGATAGGGAAACAGAGATAGATGGAAAAAAAGGAGTAACATAATGTACATAAGAGGGGGCTGTGGTGTGGCCAGAATGGGGAAAACAATTGGAGCCGGTTGGACTGAAAAAATGAATACAGAAAAAGGAGAATGACTAAAGCGAAAAGGAGGAAGGGAAAGACAAAGAGAAAAGACCGAAAAGAAGAAGAGAAAGAGGGGCAGAAAAGGAGGGAAAGGAAGGGAAAAAGGAAAAGAAAAAGGGAAGAGGACATAGGATATGAAGGGATAAAATAACATAAGGAAAAAAAAAAAAGGAGGAAGAAATGGGATGAGGACAGGGAAAAGGGATGGGAAAAAAGGAACCTGGGAACAATGGGAATGGAAGCAGAATGAACATGAAAGGAAGGAAGGGGATGAACAGAAAAGGTGGCTGTTGGAAAGGGAGAGAGAAAGAGGGAAGGGGAATGCAGAGAGCAATGGAAGACAAACCGCACTGTGAAACATAGAGACAGGGCTATAGAGAGTGAGCATAACGGTGTCTAGGGGTAGAGACCAAACAAAGTAAGCCACTAAGGAGGGAAAGTCCCCAGTGCAAAGGTAGCAGGGGAAAATCAAAAGACATCAGGGAAAGGACATGGGTCCAACATGCTCCCCACACTTACCCAGCCATGGCAGTAAAAAGCTTGCTTTCACAGAATGTTGCTCAGTAGAAAGATTCAAATGCCCCAATAGGGGCCACATTTAAATACCTGTGGGTGATTGAATAATTCCCCTCCGGTGTGCGACTTCCCGCTACATAGTGTCCGGCGCGAGAACAAGGTGGCCTTCTTGGCCTTCCGGAAGGGGAGGTAACAACCTCCCGCTGGTGTCCGCCGTCTCCATGGTAACCCGCCTGTCCAGAGCGCATGCGCGGCAAAGGCCGCGCGTGTGCACGAGAGAGAGCGGCGCCATGTAGATCCGGAACGGCGCCAGCATGGGGAAGCTCCCCCCAGTGGACATCACTGAGAAGGAGCTAAAATCAGCCGAATGGAGGCCGAGTGTCTCCCCATGCTGGGAGACCCAAACATCCACAATGTGTCCCGGCCCGGGCAATGGATGAGAGCACCATGGATCAGGAGAAGCCCATGAATCCATAACAATGTCAAATATGGCTATAAATACATCATAAGACAAAGGACAATACAGTACAATGTGCATAATTGATTACATCGCACAAACATCATACATTAATGATGAGAAAAGGTATAGGAGAGCTGTGGATTCAAAAAGATTTTTTTAAACAGTATAACAAATACTAAGAGTTAATTTAGATAATACAAGCATCTGACCATAATAGATATAGTTGATATGGCCTGGTAAGCACAATACCAACGGTACCTACACTAGAATAAAAAAATAAAGGGAAAAGGAGGGACAAAGGATTAGTTTGTTTTGCCTGAAGTGAACCCCTTAAGAAAGGGGACAAAGGAGATGGACTCATTGAGGCCAGGGGCCATTGTAGCATTGAGTCTGAATATCCATTTCTGCTCTAATTGCAGAAGGATCTTATTCCAGTCACCTCCACGGTCTGGAACATGGATCCGTTCCAGAGCAGTGAAGGTGACTTTTGGCATTATGAGGTGGTGTACGGTGGCAACATGCCTACCCAGTGGTAAATACTGGTTGCAGATCTGCATGCTATAGACATGTTTGGAGAAACGTCTCCAGAATTTCTGTTTAGTCTTTCCAATGTAGAAAGATCCACATTCACATTGGAAGAGATACACCACCCCCCCCTTGTTTGGCAATTTAAGAAGTGTTTGGGGATAAATAGTTCCCCATTCAGTAACCTGAATGATTTTCGCCTTGCAATGTAGGGACAATGTGAGCAGTGTCTGCATGGAAAGGTGCCTACAGCTGGACAATGTTTTTTATTATTGTTGCGAAATTCGCTACAAGTGAGTTTGTCCTTAAAGGAATTTGCCCGTCTAAAGGTGAGGGAAGGAGTTGGAGATATGAACTTCTGGATTTTTGGATCATCAGTGAGTATAGACCAGTGTTGGCTGATGATATCTCTGATGAGTGCTGCCTTGAATAGCGTAAAATTATGCGTGATACATTTTTATCAGCAGTATTTTTAGCTTTCTTAGGATTGAACAGTAGTTCCCGTCGGGATTTTAAGTACGATTTGTTATAAGCTCTTTTGAGACAGGAGCGACTGTACCCTCTTTTAAGGAGTCTATGTTGGAGAATTGCCACCTCTTTCTTGAAGGACTCATCCCCAGAACAGTTTCTCCGCAAACGCAGGTACTGTCCATATGGGATAGAGTTCTTCAAGGGGACAGGGTGAAAACTGTCTGCGTGTAGCAAGGTGTTACCTGCTGTAGATTTTCTGTAAAGTGTACTTAAAGGTGACCATCAATAGTGCGCCCAATCTGGACATCTAAAAAATTAACGGCATCCTTATTATATGTCAGAGTGAATTTGAGATTAGGATTATTGGTATTCATCAGCTTAACAAAGGATAGTAGAGCTGCCTCTAAACCCCTCCCAGATGATAAAGACGTCGTTGATATACCTTAGCCAGGTAGAGACCTGGCTAGTGTATTCGACAAGGTCCTCATCTGAGAGGAGAGTGCGTTCCCACTCCCCCAGGTACAGGTTGGCGTACAATGGGGCACAACATGTCCCCATCGCCACGCCCTGTAACTGGAGGTAGTGGGAACCATCAAAAAGAAAATAATTGTGGTGTAAGATAAAGTCCAAGCCGCTTACGATAAAGTTGTTAAATGGCTTGGCGTGTATAGAATGTTGCCGAAAGATGTTGGTGATGGTAGCCAGACCTCTGGAATGTGGGATACTGCTGTACAGTGCCTCCACATCCAGGGTGACCAGGAGGGCCTGGTCAGAGATGGTAAGTTCCTGTAACGCTCCGGCGTTTGTTTAGTGAACTGGATTTGCAGCTGCAGAATTTCCACTCAGTAGTCGTGTAGAGATGTGTTGAATCACCATATCCAACTCTCCAGACTCATCATTGTGGCCCAGCCTGCCTCAGCATGCAAATATACAGGCACTCAGATAAGATGTTCCTGGAGTGATAGGTTGTATACGATAGTATAGAGGTGATGTGCTGAAAGGACAGGCGTGAGTAGTGATAGCAATGATAGGCACTCAATAGTAATGTTCAGGAGTGTTAGCAGATGGTGATAGATAGTATGCAGATAGGTTAGCAATCATGTACAAATAACAGGTGGTAGGGGACAGCAGATGAAGTGTACAGGAATTGCTAACTCAGTGCAAGGATATAGATGGTAGTAGACTCAAGAGCTAGCAATCTATGTAACAGTGCAGATGATAGAAATAGTAATGCATAGATAGCAACAGTCTTTAGTATGCAAGAGTAGATAGTGTAAGTTGATAGGAAGGAATCCCCTGTGGGGTACTTATCACTAGTTGGTTTAGAGAGATGAGGGGTCCGGTAATGAGATAAAGATCAGGTAGCGAGATCCAGGATCAGTAGCGAGATACAGGATCAAGTAGCGAGACTCCGGTCTATCCAGATACTGGGGAAATAGCTGGAGGCTTCGGCAGCGTCAGACAAGGCTGTATAACAAGCGGTTTGCACGAACACCTTGTAAGTGAAAGCCGGCGATTGAAATAGCCGCTCAGAGCGGCGCCTAGTGATGACGTCATGAGAATTAAAGGGACAGGTAGCTATATGCGTTCCACCTACCTAAATGGTGGAACGCAATGCGGAAGAAATGGGCTGGAAGGGTACCGAAGGTACCAGAATCTTACAGTACCCCCCCCTTAAGGCCGGCTCCGGAAGGCCTATAGCACTGGTCTCTCCGGGTATTTGGAGTGGAACCTTCATATAAGCCTGGGAGCGTGAACGTCAGAAGTATCCAACCAGGTGTCGTCTTGGGGTCCATAGTTTTTCCATCTTATGAGATATTGGAGTTTCCCTCTGTGGATACGAGAATCCAAAATCTCCTTAATCTCAAATTCTTCTCCGCCCTCAACTTGTACTGGAGGTGGAGGCGAGATGGTAGGTCTTATTCCTTGGTTGGGAACATGTGGTTTCAGTAGCGACACGTGAAAGATGGGGTGTATTTTAAGATCTGCCGGTAAGGTGAGTTGAACTGCAGCTCTCCCAATGAGCTTCTCAATTGGGAAAGGTCCTAGAAACAAAGGCCCAAGCTTTTTACTGGGGATCTTTAACCTTAAGTTTTTCGTAGATAGCCAAACGAGATCCCCAATAGCATATTGAGGAGAAGGTCTTCTACGGAGGTCGTAGTACCTTTTATGTTGGCTATGAGCATGTGAGATGGTGGTGTTAAGTAAACCCAGAGAGTCTTTTATTTGGGTAAGATAGTCAGAGGCTACTGGGTTACTTGATGGCAGTATGCGTGGTGGAAGAAGTGTGGGATGAAACCCATAGTTTAGGTAGAATGGACTTTGCTTAGTAGTACTGTGGGTTGCGTTATTGTAAGCAAATTCTGCCAGAGGGAGGAGGTCCACCCAATCATCCTGTAGGTATGAGGTGTAGCAACGCAAATATTGTTCAATGCACTGGTTGACTCTTTCAGTTTGTCCATTGGTCTGAGGGTGGTAGGGAGGAGTAAGTTTTCGCTCAATTCGTAGTATATGACATAGAGCTTGCCAAAACTTGGAGATGAACTGTGAACCTCGGTCAGATAAAAGAGTCTTTGGAATTCCATGTAGCTTGAACACATGTTTCACTAGTAATTCCGCTGTTTCCTTAGATGAAAGTAGTCTGCGAATAGAAATGAAATGTGCCATCTTTGTCAGATGGTCCACTGACACTAGAATGGTAGTAAATCCTTTGGAAGGTGGTAATTCTACTATAAAGTCTAAGGACACAACTTCCCATGGAACTTTGGGTATTGGTAGACTGCAAAGTAGACCAGATGGTTTTGTAGTGTCAATTTTGGACCTTGCACAGATGTCACATGAGGAAACAAATTTTTGTACAGACGTCTTCATATCAGGCCACCAAAATTGCCTGGTGAGCAAACTGAATGTCTTAGTCATACCCATATGTCCTGCCATAGGTACGTCATGTGATAATTCCAAGATCTTGGTACGCATACCAGGAGGTATGTAGAGTTTGTCCTTAAAGTAGAGGAAGCCTTCTGCATCAGCACTTAGTTGTGGTGGTGGTGAATCCAGTCCTATACTGTGCAGAATCTCTTCCTTCAAGGAACGAACAATACCAATAATACGGTCATGGGGTATTATAGGAAGTGAAGGGATTTCGGCGCAGTTATCTTCGGTTAGCCGTGATAGCGCATCCGCTTTTTTGTTTTTGTCTGCAGGCGTCACTAGGAAGTTGAATCTTAGGAAGAATAATGACCAACGTACCTGCCGGTGGGAAAGAGTCTTGTTGGTCTGAAGGTATTGGAGATTCTTATGATCTGTATATATGAGTATTGGCAATCGAGTACCTTCAAGTAAATGTCGCCAATTTTCTAGTGCCAGTTTTATGGCAAGCAACTCTTTTTCACCCACTGGGTAATTCACCTCTGGGCTACTTAGTGATTTAGAGAAAAAAGCAACTGGGTGGAGTGGTGAAGTATTCGTTGGTCGTTGGGAAAGAACTGCTCCTACAGCCATATTTGACGCATCTACCTCCAGGATGTATTGGAGGGATGGGTCTGGATGGCGTAGTATGGGAGCAGAAGTGAAGCTTGATTTTAACAAGCGGAAAGCTTTATTTGCTTCTTCAGACCATTTGAATGGTTTCTTTACACTTGTAAGTTGTGTGAGCGGTCTCACAATAGAAGAGAAGTTCTTGATGAACTTCCTATAGAAGTTTGAAAATCCAAGGAATCGTTGTAATGCCTTACGAGTTGTTGGTACAGGCCAATCCAGTATACACGATATCTTGCTCATATCCATCTTGATACCGTTCTTAGATATGATGTATCCTAGGAATAGTACTTCTTCCTTATGAAATAGGCATTTTTTCAATTTTACGTATAAATTGTGTGCGAGTAATCTGGATAGCACAAGTCTTACATGTCTTACATGTTCGGACAAGGACTGAGAATAAATGAGTATATCATCCAGATATACCACAACACAAACATCAAGTAAGTCTCTGAAGATGTCATTTATGAATCGCTGAAATGCTGCGGGAGCATTACCCAACCCAAAAGGCATCACTAGATATTCGAATAATCCGTATCTGGTTCTGAATGCCGTCTTCCACTCATCCCCATTACGGATTCGGATGAGGTTGTATGCCCCTTTTAGGTCCAATTTTGAAAAGTAGGTAGCTCCGCGCACTTGTTCAATGAGTTCGGGAATGAGAGGTAAAGGATAGCGATCCTTTATCGTAATGGTATTTAATTGCCTATAGTCAATAATAGGCCTGAGACTTAAATCCTTATTGCGGACAAAGAAAAGTCCTGCAGCTGTGGAAGAAGTAGAGGGTCTAATAAACCCTTTCGCTAAATTCTCATCCAAGTATTCCTTGAGATGAGAAAGTTCATCCTGAGAAAGAGGATAAACATGACCGAAAGGTAGTTTACTATTAGGGAGTAGATCAATAGAACAATCGTAGTCCCTATGGGGAGGCAATACTTGAGCATCTTTCTCAAGGAAGACTTCTGATAGATCCTGATAACATGGTGGTGGTGAAATTTCATCTGACACCATGGACAGGATTTTTTTATATGATTGAAGGTTACACGTGGTCTCGCAGTAGTGAGAGGGGAAGGTTAAAGTCCGTGTTTTCCAATCAATGATTGGTTGATGTATGTGTAACCAGGGAAGTCCCAAAATAATGGGAAAATGTGGTGAAGGTAATACATCAAAAGTGGTGGTCTCAGCATGAGACTCGATAGCAGTAGCAAGGAGTGCTTGTGTCTCATTGGTAATTGGACCAGAAGATAACGGAATACCGTTAATAAAACTAACAGAGACAGGTTTAGATTTTGAAATAATAGGTATTTTATTTAAAGCAACAAAACTAGTGTCAATGTAGTTCCCACAAGATCCTGTGTCGATCATAGCCTTGGTGGTGATCCTATTGTGGTCCCACTGTAAGGTCAAATGAATAAAAAGATAGGGATTAGAAAAAGAAGTCGTTAATCCCCCCAGCAAGACATGTGAACACTCACCCTCTTTTTTGTGGACAAGGGGACAGACGCTTATCAAATGATCCGGGGAGGCGCAGTACATGCAGAGATTTTCAGATCTTCTCCTGGCTCGTTCAGTAGACGATAATGGTGGGCGTATGGTTCCTACCTCCATAGGAGTAGGGTCAACGGGCGAAACCCAAGAAGGATTGGATAATGGTACTCCCATTTTCTCAGCCTTTCTTTCTCGCAGTCGCCTGTCAATATTGATGCAGAGTTGTATTAAGGCATCCAAAGTGCCAGGTAAATCCGCTCGGGCGAGCTCGTCTTTAACGGCTTCTGATAACCCGAGTCTGAACTGGGTTCGCAAAGATGCATCATTCCACCCTGAATCAAGGGTCCATCTTTTGAACTCTGCTACGAAGTCTTCAACAGGTCTCCTTCCTTGTTTTAAAGCCCTCAATTGGCTGTCAGTAGTACTCTGCCTATTTGGGTCTTCATATAAGCTAGCGAGTTCTGCTAAGAATAAAGGATAGGAGTTAAGAAGAGGGTCATTTTTCTCAAAGAGAGAGTCTGCCCAAGCCCGTGGATCACCCGACAAATATGAGATAGTGGTGCAGACTTTAATTTGGTCTGTAGTGTAAGTACGAGGTTTTAAATTAAAAAGCAATTGACATGCGTTTTTAAATTCACTAAATTTTTTCCGATCACCTGTAAACACTAGAGGAGGGTTTATTTTGGGCTCACGAGGTTGAGCAGCAGTGAGCTGTGAAACACGGGCTATCTGCTGTCTCAAAGTCTGATTTTCATTTTTCACTTCGGCAAGGGAAAGGATTAATGCATCTACCTTTTGTGTTAGTTGTAACACATGAGTGGTTAATTCTGCTGAATCCATTTTTTTTTTCTGGTTCGTGCAATCTGTAACGCTCCGGCGTTTGTTTAGTGAACTGGATTTGCAGCTGCAGAATTTCCACTCAGTAGTCGTGTAGAGATGTGTTGAATAACCATATCCAACTCTCCAGACTCATCATTGTGGCCCAGCCTGCCTCAGCATGCAAATATACAGGCACTCAGATAAGATGTTCCTGGAGTGATAGGTTGTATACGATAGTATAGAGGTGATGTGCTGAAAGGACAGGCGTGAGTAGTGATAGAAATGATAGGCACTCAATAGTAATGTTCAGGAGTGTTAGCAGATGGTGATAGATAGTATGCAGATAGGTTAGCAATCATGTACAAATAACAGGTGGTAGGGGACAGCAGATGAAGTGTACAGGAATTGCTAACTCAGTGCAAGGATATAGATGGTAGTAGACTCAAGAGCTAGCAATCTATGTAACAGTGCAGATGATAGAAATAGTAATGCATAGATAGCAACAGTCTTTAGTATGCAAGAGTAGATAGTGTAAGTTGATAGGAAGGAATCCCCTGTGGGGGATACCCCTGTGGGGTACTTATCACTAGTTGGTTTAGAGAGATGAGGGGTCCGGTAATGAGATAAAGATCAGGTAGCGAGATACAGGATCAGTAGCGAGATACAGGATCAAGTAGCGAGACTCCGGTCTATCCAGATACTGGGGAAATAGCTGGAGGCTTCGGCAGCGTCAGACAAGGCTGTATAACAAGCGGTTTGCACGAACACCTTGTGAGTGAAAGCCGGCGATTGAAATAGCCGCTCAGAGCGGCGCCTAGTGATGACGTCATGAGAATTAAAGGGACAGGTAGCTATATGCTACCTAAATGATGGAATGAAATGCGGAAGAAATGGGCTGGAAGGGTACCGAAGGTACCAGAATCTTACAGTTCCTCAATTATTTGTAAAAGGTGATTCGTGTCTTTCACGAAGGACGGCAGTGCCTGCACGTGTGGTTGAAGGTGGGAGTCTATCACTCGACTCAAATTCTCGGTGATACTCCCAAGATATATGTGATAGGCGTGAATTAAAGATATTTATTGTGGTTATGCTTTTAGTGGGTATTGGATTGCACTTACATGTGGTTTAGAGAAGGTAGGTATATAAATTCAAAGGATGGCTGTATGGCCACATGTAAGTGCAATCCAATACCCACTAAAAGCATAACCACAATAAATATCTTTAATTCACGCCTATCACATATATCTTGCAGGATGCAGCATAGGTTCTCGCTGTTCTAGGAAGGGAGCTACTCAATCACACAAGGACTAAAACAAACTTATGTATGTATATTCTTAAATTTATTTACCACATTGAATAAAATCAGGTGGTATGAATATGTATTACTAACAAATACATCTGTATAAAATATTTCAGAATTGGTGACCAACACCCTTGAGAAAGGCTCCATAGGAGCCGAAACGAGTTGGGAATATAGGAGACCCTCTCTGATCAGAAATCCCAGGCATACTGCATGGAATGACAGAGAGACATATCCCCAAAGTCACCATAACCACGTGTCACAAACTTTCTACCTATCACACCTCTTCACTAGGGTCTATAACCCTGCACTATAATATGTACCTACCTTGTACATTGTTTTAAATTCTATTAAATCTTATTTCATTAAAACTTTGTTAAACATCATTGTTACCTGCCTCCAAAGTCCCACCCCAATTGGCCTGAGGTACCGACACACATATACAGTTCATTGAGGGAACCATGAATGCCAACAGGTACTGTGACATACCGAAGCAGAGCATGATTTCCTCCCTTCAGAGACTGGGCTGCAGGGTAGTATTCCAACATGATAACGCGACCCCAAACACACCTCCAAGATGACCAATGCCTTGCTAAAGAAGCTGAGGGTAAAGGTGAAGGACTGGCCAAGCATGTCTCCAGACCTAAACCCTATTGAGCATCTGTGGGGCATCCTCAAATGGAAGGTGGAGGAGTGCAAGGTCTCTAACATTCAACAGCTCCGTGATGTTGTCATGGAGGAGGGGAAGAGGACTCCAGTGGTAACCTGTGAAGCTCTGGTGAACTCCATGCCAAGGTAAAAATCCATTACAGAGAGATGATAGACACTCCTACTGTTTTTAAAGTGCAATCTGCACATCCTAAATTAACTTTGATGCATAAGGTGTTGCAAACCGGTAAAACTCTTTTGGAAATCATTGGATACACCAGATATACTCCACTTTGGTCCAATGATACATTGGCAGAACTTTCTCAGCTGGAAAGTTTTTTTTTTTTTTTTTGAGGCACTCCAGAATTTTTGCATGAGATAGTCTGCAGGGAGAACTCACAGATGTGGCCATCCACATGGTAATCTCAAACATTTAGTTTGGGGATATCCAAAGCTTAGGCATTACTGGCAGGGGGTTATTTCAACTTTAAATACCGTAATTCATATGGTATTTCCCTAACACTTGACCCTATTTTATGTATCCTGGGATATGTTGATTCCAATACATTGGACTCAAAGTTAATTGTTGCAGTTCTAAGATCTCTTTTTATAGCAAGAAAACTGATTGCTTCCCAATGGGTATCCTCTACTACGCCATCAGTAGATGAGTGGAAATCTTATGTGGAAAAATATATTTTGTTTGAGAAACATACGTACCTCTCTCGCAATGTTTTACATAAGTTTGCTACAATATGGTCTAGTTGGATAGACACAGTTGGCCCGTCTATTACTCTTTGATGAGAAAGTTGCTTTTATTGTTACTTGTGGGATATTAATTAGTTTGTCAAGTATGTTAGAGGGGTAGAGGTGCTACATTGATATATGTATTTAATAGTAACTCGAAGGCTTAGTGTGGGTTCACACTAGGGCGACACGACTTCGGGCGACTAATGCCGTCGCCCGTACACCACAACTTTGGCGCGGCTTGCAACGACTTCACATAATGGAAGTCAATGCAAGTCGCTCCGACTTTGCAAAAAAAAGGTGCAGGAACCTTTTTCTAAGTCGGAGCAACTTGAGTCGCTCCTATTAGAACGGTTCCAATTGCACTTGCACAGACCAAGTCGCCTGACAAGTCGGAACAGTGTGAACCGGCACTTAGTGCTGTATTTTTATTCTTTTTGTTATTTTGTTTACATTTTTCTAATTTTTAGCTCTTTTATTTTGTGTGATAGTGTGTCTCTCTGTTATTCTGTACTTGTAAAGAAAAAATCTCTAAATAAAATTTGATTAAATAAAAAAAGACAAAAAGAAAAATGCAGAGAGGTGCTTATGAGCATAATTTACATTTGTATGTGTATAAATACGCACGTATGAGTGTATATTTATTTAATGGAAAGAATAAATACTCTGACCAGCTGAATGCCTTTACGCTTAATACCAAATGTGCATAAACACACATACGTATGCAATATTAGAGGTCTTTTTTTCTGCCATGTTCTGCCAGAAAAAAATCGCAGCATATTTGAAGCATAAATTTATATGCCTCTATGCATGAGGCCTGGCCTGGTGCATTTTTTCGCTCATTCTCTTTACACGTTTAATGATATAGCTTTGATTCAGCAAACACATCTCCTGTGTCCTGACATTCTCTAAGCGTAGAAAGAATACACAACAACCTTACATGATGCCAAACTGTAGCGGCCTTTGCAGCACAAAGAACTGTAAACACAAGGTAAAGGTACACAGTAGAGCCAATGGACAAGAAGCTGTAAGCCTTTTAGAATTATTAAAAAGGATTGAAGCAGCATGATGACCTCATCTTCAATGATCCTTTTAATGCCAAAAAGATCAAAATGCTATTATGTGTTACTGTTTATTGAACACAAAGGCAGGGACATTCATAACAGATATGTTACAAGGACAGCAAGTAGCTCAGTAAGACCCAATAATTATGTGATTCTACAAACAATTCCAATCTTTGCTTCTGTAACAAAGTGTAAGAGAACCAAGTGAACAGTTTGTGATGGACCTAAAAGCTTTCAGAGTGTGTGTTAACCACTTTAAGACCGGAAGGATTTGCCCCCTTAATGACCAGGCCATATTTTGCGATCTGGCACTGCGTTACATTAACGGACAATTGCGCGGTCTTGTACCTAAATAAAATTGATGTCCTTTTTTTCCCACAAATAGAGCTTTCTTTTGGTGGTATTTGATCACCTGTGCAATTTTTATTTTTTGCGCTATAAACAAACAGAGACAATTAAAAAAAAAAAAACAATATTTTTCACATTCTGCTTTATAACATTCCCAAAAAAAATTTTTTTTTTTTAACATTTTAGGCCAATTTGTTTTCTGCTACATATTTTTGGCAAAGCCTCCTGCTCGCGACCGACATATATCTACGTTGGTTTGCTCAGAAGCGGCTGCCGTAAAGCGGTTAAAGGAGAGGTTTGGAGTTATAAAAAAATAAACCTTCATACTCACCTCTATGCTGCACCATCTGTGTGATGGTGCAGCTGTCCCACGTTGGCTCTCTAAGAACCTATTGTTCACATGGCCAATGACCACTCTGACCTACACAGAGCGGAGATTGGTGACTGTCATTCACCTCTCGCTGCTCTGTCCCTTCAGCACTCAGGGGAGCACCGGGAAGAAGAGGAGGTGCAACTGGAATCGGCTCTCAGCCACGAGCCGGAGCCAGCTCTCAATCAGGCAGCTGGGTAGATTATTACAACATTGCCAGGATCCTTCTAGAGCCTGGAGATTAAATCTGATAAGAGGCAATAGCCTGCTATAAGCTGACTTTGGGTCACAGGAGAGCAAAAGTAAGTGCACTCCGGTGACCCACAAGAGAAGTATGGCCAAAAAAGCTTTGGCCATACTTCTCTTTTTAACTAATACTGTTCAATAGGAATTGTATTTGGATCAAACTCTGCACAAAATACAAATTAAATGAATGACTCATGAAAGATGCTCATCTAAACCTAAACAAAGTCATTGTCATGACAAAAATCCATGAGGCTTCTCAGGCCTAAAAAGCAAAAACCGATTTTACAAACAACAATGTACTGGCACACACAAAAACTACAACACACCAATTACAAATTCTGGTCAAATAATAACATTTGTAAGCATGGAACGAGTGGTTACTTTGCTGATGTGATTAATTATGCTTTCAATTGCTCTGTACATTTGTATCACTATTACCGTGTTTCCCCAAAAATAAGACCGGTTCTCAGTGGTGTATTTAGATTTTGTGCTGCCCTAGGCCTGACTAAACATGTACACCCCCTAATTTAAATATGACCCCCCCTTCCTGTGAAGGCCACACCCCTTCCTGTTTATGACCCACCCTGTCATCTGTAAACCACAGACCACAACCATAGTCTATCAGTGCCCATCAGCATAGCTTTATCAGTTCCCATAAGTTCAGCCTCATTAGTGCAGCCTTATCAGTGCTGCCTCTTTACTGCCCATAAGTGCAGCATATCAGTGTGGTCTCATTAGTGGTCACTAGTGCAGCCTTATCAGTGCCCATTAGTACAGCCTTATGTCACAGGATTAGTAAGATTACTCTGTTAAGATATTTGGACTTGTATTTGCTGCCACTGATTGTAATTATAGGATTATTTCACTTACCGGTATGTGTATAATAAATAGGAAGTCCATAGTCATTCTACAAATAATAAAATATTTATTTTGCTGCCCCCCCCCTGCAAAGTGCCACCCTAGGCCTGGGCCTTGTTGGCCTAGGCCAGGATACAGCACTGCCGGTTCTTATAATAATTTTGGCAACAAAAGACACAGTAGGGCTTTTTTTCAGGGGTAGGTCTTATCTCGTAATGTGCTGTCTTTTCTCCCCCTCTCCCTCCCTGCCTGTCAGGAATCCCCAGTGTAAACAGTGTTTGTAAAATCCTAGAATCAACTCTATTGTTAGTATTAGATCATGTTAAATGTGTGTGTTCCTGTATTAAAATTGTGCCAAATAACTTTGTTACAGCACCGCTCGGTGCTTCCGTGACCCGCTGGAGCTCTCTTCCACACTCTGAGGACTGCAGAGGGAGGGGCCAAGATCCCCCGCTGACAGCTGGGAGAAGAGGAGGAGAGCAAGCAGTGGGAGGTCAGCTGAGCGCCTGGCGGCACTGTACCGAAGGTATGTGGCACAATTATATTACAGAAACATACACATTGGACATTATATAAAACAGTAATAGAGTGGATTCTAGGATTTTAAAAAACACTTTAAACTAGGGCTTATTTTCGGGATAGGGCTTATATTGAAGCCCTCCCCAAGAAATCACGGTAGGTCTTATTTTCATGGTAGGTCTTTTTTTCGAGGAAACACAGTAGTTTGGAAGAGGGGTTATGTTATATACTATGTCTATACATAAGTTGAACTGGATGGACTGGTGTCTTTTTTCAAACTCACTAACTATGTAACTATATGGTAAACGCTGGGTGGTGCCAACACAGTTTCCTGTACAGTTTTAAAGTGTATTTCCCCTTTTGCAGCCAAATTAGGGTAACACCTATTTAAAGTGTTACTAAAGTCTGAATTAAAAAATAAAATAAAATAACAAACATGTTATATTCACCTGCTCTGTGCAGTGGTATTGCACAGAGTGGCCCAATTCTCCTCTTCTCAGGTCCCCGGCAGCTCCTCCTCTTCTTTGTGTGTCCCCATAGCAAGCCTTTTACTATTGGGACATACGGTGCATGCTCGCTCACAACCTGTGTGTCTATGGAGCTGTGCCATGAAGTAAGGAGAAATGACCGCACTTCCGATAAAGTTCAAAAATGGAGTGTATTTATTCCACATCAAACGAATGGCAAAATATAAAACGTATACACTGTGAGTGCAGGACAAAACGGTAGATGCGTTTCACGACTGGATGTGTCGCTTACTCATTAATGAGTAAGCGACACATCCAGTCGTGAAACGCGTCTACCGTTTTGTCCTGCACTCACAGTGTGTACGTTTTATATTTTGCCATTCGTTTGATGTGGAATAAATACACTCCATTTTTGAACTTTATTGGAAGTGCGGTCATTTCTCCTTACTTCATGTGATTCTGGATTACAGATCCGACCGGCACCTGATTCCTGCCTCACCTGGAGCAGTCTCCCCAGCTTGGACTATGGAGCTGTGCCCCCACTTCCTCTTCACTGCAGTTGATTGACGGCAGCAAGAGCTAATGGTCCCTGCCAGTGGTGTATTTAGGTTTTGTTCTGCCCTAGGTCGGACTAAACTGGTGCACCCCCTAATTTAAATATGGCGCACCCCTTTCTGTAAAGGCCGCACCTCTTCCTGTTTATGACCCGCCCTGTCATCTGTAAACCACACACCACAACCACAGTCTATCAGTGCCCATCAGTGTGGCCTCAGCAGTGCCCATCATCATACCATCATATCATACCATATCATACCAGGAGGTAGCAGTGTGACCGCTTTATGGGGGGTGCCAGACTGATTTGCCTCCAGGACCCTGCCCTCCAGCCCAATTCGCCCTATAAGACTGGCACTATACTAAAAGTGTGTAGCGCAAGCCAGCAGGGACCCTTTTTAGCGGGGGAGCCGGCTGTTTTTTTCTCATGCGTGGTGCAGCCTTTTTGCTGCCCCCCTGCAAGGTGCTGCCCTAGGCCTAGGCCTTTTTGGCCTAGACCAAGATACAGCACTGGTCCCTGCTGCTACTTGAAAACTGTGTGAAGAGGAAGAGAGGGGAGAATAGATTTAGCCATGCACAGTACTGATATCTTCTCCCCTCTCTTCCCCTTCACACAGGGAGGGGGGGGGCACAGCAATGCATTATAGGTAAAAAATGTTTTTAGATTTAGTATCACATTAAGATTCATTTCACACTAGTGTTTACTGCCTTCCTGACAAGTAATCTGCAGTGGATCACTTTTCAGAAAGCAGTAAAAGGAGGATTAAAGGTGTTCAGGAGGAGATACTCCTACTTCTTCATGCAGTTTTTTTTTTTTGCTGAATGGCAATTTTGCATTGCAGAAATGTGCCATAACTGAAAGCCAAGCATTCGGCTCACAGCATGGCCCTATTCACTTACATGGGAGACTCTACATGTAGCATTAAAATTGCAACCAAGCGGCGCCATGTCTGCTTGTCGGTGAGTGGTCGGGGGCAGTAAAAATGCAGATCAACCATATGTTTTTACCACCCCCTGGTTGCCTGTTTGAAAGGAGCCCTATACTTGTTTAATGTTCTCATTTGAAAGGAGCCCTTATACTTGTTTCATGTTCTAATTCACATAGCTTATAACCCTAAGCAGAGCTAAACTCTCCTACCCTTTACAGACAAGGAATCTGCCATCATAGCCTGTTTGATCTGCAGTTGCCATGGTCCTATATATGTGATCAGCTATGACAGCAGGCATTTGATGGCTTGAGAGTTCAGTTGAAAGCACAAGTAACTGTGACTGTGTTTAGTCCTTAGACATTGAAAGTAAACAGCAGAAGAAAATCTGCAAAGCATGCAAGAAATCAATTAAGTTGTGTGAAGGGATGGCCAGCAGACAGGCAACACTCAAAAAATGAAAGGAGATTTCTCAAGCAAGTTTATATTGAATTGTCAAATGTAACTATTGTTTGTATTGCCATTATAATGCTGATGTTATAGAATGAAAGTGTTTGCTGTCACCATGCAACTCCTTTAAGAACTACCTGAGTCTGTTGTACGTTTTGGTAAAGCTACCAAAATTGGCAGGAGGGCTATTTGAATCTGTCTCCAGCATTGCTACTATTTCTTCTTGCTGGAGGCTGCCATTTTGCTGAAGCTGAGAGTCCCTGAACAGCAGGAAATCATAGAGTGGGTCTAAACCCATCAATTTCACAGTTTCAAAAAACAGTTACATTCCTAGAATGCTGGGATTGCTAACTGTCATGATTGCTTGTGCTCTCAACCAAATTGTCAAACCACTAAATGGCTGGTGTCATAACTGATCACATGTGCAGCACCATGGTAGTTGCAGATCAAACAGAAGCAGCTTCCTTGGCTGAAAAGGATAGGACGGTTTAGTTCCATTTTAAACATTGCTGTTTACTTTGTAAATCTCCTGTTCTGATAACGCCAGCACTGAAAAATCTGAGCTCCATGCTCCTTCAGAAAAAAATTAAAAGTCAACAGCTACAAATACTGTAGCTGCTGACTTTTAATATTAGGACATCTATCTGTCCACGAATCCAGCGGTGTCTTCACTCGAGCTGATTTTTCAATCAGCTCTTGGGTGCTGCCGCCACCATTTCAGGTAAGGGAAGCCGGCATTAAGGCCTTGTGGTTTCACAGCCGGTACCCTACTGGGCATGTGCGAAGCATGCTGCACTTTGTGAATGGCCCGGTGGTGGGGGAAGGAGAAGGTGGGACCGAACTTCTGAATTACTTTGGAGCTGCAAAGTCAGCCAGAAGTGTGAGCAGGTACCTGTTAAAACCAGGTACCCGCTTCCCCCTCCCCCAAAAGGTGCTAAACCTGGCAGCGGAGGGGGGGGAGGAGGTAAATAAGCGGAGGTTCCCTGTTTGGGTGAACCTCTGTTTTAGTTCTGTTTGTTTACAAGAGGGTCGGGGAGCTGTGTGTGCCATAAAGTGTACCTAGACCTAAGATCAAAAATGGAATATATTGCAGCATAGTAGTTCCTGGAGTGGTGACTATATTTGTATTTTGTTTTAAGCTTCTTTTGCTTCATTTTGGCCTGGAAATCCTAGGGATTTAGAGAGTTCCCCATTTAGTCCACTCCCCCTTATGATTGACAGCAATCAGCAGTCAGATCCCATAGCCAATAGGCAGCCTGCTATTGGCTATAGAAATTTGCCCATGTCCTGCTGTCAATCAGGCCTGATATTGATCTAGTCCCTCAGCTTCCCTGTTAGGCTACCCACTGACGGATTAATGGATCACTAGTTAGGAGCCTTAGAAACCAGTGACAGGGGGAGAGGGTAGTAGTGGCAATATATGCTACTTTGCTACACAGTGTACAGAGACAGGCACTCTGCCTGTTGCTGTTCACCAGCTCACAGTTGGTCTTTAAGTGGTTCGAAATCTCTCTGACCTCTCCTCTCTTTGCTCTCAGGAGGCGGCACTCTCGAGAGAGGGGAGTGTGTCTCTCTCCTCCAAATAGCTGTCAAATATCAGGGAGCTTTGTGTTCTATGCTCTAGTCTACAACATGTGTGTTGTCAGATCCCTACCCCCTGCTGCTAGAGCTGAGAAAAAAATCCTTTGATCTGTGTGTTTTTAGGATTGTCTACAGAAGAGAAGGCTGCAGCAACATGTACAACATATGTAGGAGAATTTGTATCAGACGCCCTAGAGCAGTGATGGCGAACCATGGCACCCCAGATGTTTTGGAACTACATTTCTTATGATGCTCAACTACACTGCAGAGGGCATGAGCATCATGGGAAATGTAGTTCCAAAAATCTGGGGTGCCAAGGTTCACCATCACTGCCCTAGAGAATAAAATGGTGGGCATTGCATATTTTTATGTCACAGGATATTAGCGCAGCGGTTTATCAAGTGCATTTTTTTGGAGAAAATACGCATTTTAATTCATTAAAAATAAAAACAATATAACAGGCAGGCATCCCAAGCTGCAAAAACTCATTGCAGGGAAGTGGTAAACTAATTTCAGGGAGGTGGCACTCCGCGCCAACGACGCCCCCCCCCCCCGCGTGCTGCCGCGCCCTTTCCACACCGATGCGCCCTCCCCCCCCGCACTAATTTAACACAACTAGAGGATAAACAAATGAAAGGGAATCAGAATACAGAGGTTTACTTCTTCTGAGAGATATTAAAGGAACACTCTAACCACCATGACCACTTCAGTGATTTCAGTGCACTTGGCCAGCAATATTCACTATATATGGCATTTGTTAGCGAGCAATATGTGCTGTTATGACTTCAATCTACACTGTTTCAAGCCAGTTTAACCACTTCAATACAGGGCACTTTCACCCCCTTCCTGCCCAGGCCAATTTTCAGCTTTTAGCACTGTTGCATTTTGAATGACAATTGCGCGGTCATTTACCTAAACCAAATTTATGTCATTTTTTCCCCACAAATAGAGCTTTCTTTTGGTGGTATTTGATCACCGCAAGGTTTTTTCTTTTTTGCTAAACGTATAAAAAACCGAAAAATTTGAAAAAAAAAAGTTTGAAAAAAATAAAGTTTTTTTTTATGTTATACAATTTTGTAAATGGATACCTTTTTTCCTGCACTGATGAGCACTGATGAGGCTGCACTGACAGGCACTGATGGGATGGCACTGATGGGATGGCACTGATGGGGTGGCACTGATGGGGTGGCACTAATATGTGGCACTGATTAGCAGCACTGATAGGCAGCACTGATAGGCAGCACTGATAGGCAATGATATGTGGCACTGATAGGTAGCACTGATATGCAGCATTGGTGGGCACTGATAGGCGGCACTGCTGGGCACTGATAGGTGGCATTGATGGGCACTGATAGGTGGCACTGGTGGGCACTGATGGGCGGCACTGATGGGCACTGATAGGTGGCACTGATGGGCACTGATAGGTGGCACTGATCGGCACTGATGGGAGGCACTGATGGGCACTAATAGGCACTGATAGGCGGCACTGGTGGGCAATAATGGGCAATGGTGGGCGGCACTGATAGATGGCAATGATGGCCACTGGTGGGCAGCATTGATGGGGAGGGCACTGGCGGGCAGCACTGATGGGGAGGGCACTGGCGGGCTCCCTGAGCCCTGATTGCCATCCCGAGCGGCCATGGTGGGCATCTCTTGGGTCCTGGGTGGGCATGTAGCACCCCCCCAAGGGTCTGCACTGGTAATCAATGCTCTGATTACCAGTGCAGACCCCCCCCCCCCCCCTGTCAGGAGAGCCGCAGATTGGCTCTCCTCTACTCATGTCTTCTTGCAGGTAAGTTTAACCTGGGACAGTTCAGAGGCTATCCATTGTGGAATGTACTAGCCTGACTGTCCCGGGGGCATTTTTATGTATTTTTTTTGGTTTTAGGTGGAACTCCGCTTTAATACGTGCATTGTAAAACAAAGCAACAGATGTGTCATGGGAACCAATGTTATTCAGTGAGGCAGTTCAAATTTATGCAGTACAGTGTGGTTTGAAAAATGTGCCATGTCTGTTTTTCTGTTCATTTTCATGCGCTATGATGCCCAACAGAATCATATAAATGTATGTAAATGCGTTACAATGAACATTTAAAAAAATGCACAAAAAAATGGACATCAATAGATATTAATCTTGTCTAAAAAAAATTATAAAACAAATTTTGCAACTAGTGTAAATACCTGACTTTTTCTTTCTATTAGCCTCCTCTATCGCTGTACAGCAGCATTAAAGTGATTGTAAACCCCCACCATGTATAACAACCTATTCAGTATAAAACAGAAATGAAAGGCAAAACATTTGTGTATAGATTTAAAAACATTATAAATATGTTTTTTTTTCAAATATTTTATAAGTGATCATATACCCTAGGCTCTCAGGTGCATAAGAGTTACATAGGTACCTAGTAGGTAAGGTTAAATAAAGACACCAGTCCATCCAGTTCAACCAGTGGTGTGTGTGTGTGTGTGTGTGTGTGTGTTTATGTCAATAGTAATTCCCATATCCCTGTATGTTGCAATCATTAAGATGGCCATCTAAGAGTTTTTTTTTTTTTTTTTTTTTTACTAATGAGGCTCCCTGCTGATACCACAAAAAACGAAGGTTGAAAAGAATTAAAAGAGGTGCATGGAAGCCAGCCAGCCCCTAGTCTGATGTGCTCACCCTCCAGTCTGCCACCAACCAAGTAGACCTGTCTCATGATATAAATAAAGAACAGGGGTTTAGTTGACACACATTTGTAAACGCATGTGTAAGCTGCAGGGCCACTACACGGCACCCTGTTTTACCTGCAGTCCTAACACTTTTAATTTGAGTGTCTCCACAATGGGAGCACATGGCTGCTAATGGATGGATAGGAGGCAGGTGGGAGGGAGCAGCCCAAACCTCCCCCAACCCACCCCCATCCATGACTGGTCTAGTATCTCAAAACTCTAATAGCGTTAATTAGCGCTAATATTGCGATGGTACAAATTGAAAACGACCAGCTGAGAAGCATACACCTCCAACCCCTTGGCGGATGCAGTGTAAAACACAGATTGGGACTTTATATGAGGCAATTGGTGTGTAAAGCACAGTGCCTCCATCCCTAATTTCATAAAATATTTACATGACTTTACATGAGACAAGCAGGTCATGCTATTGGTCTCCATCCCTGTATATGAAAAAAAACAGCCATGTGCTCCCATTGTGAAGACACTCAAATTAAAAGTGTTAGGACTGCAGGTAAAACAGGGTGCCGTGTAGTGGCCCTGCAGCTTACACATGCGTTTGCAAATGCGTGTCAACTAAACCCCTGTTCTTTATTTATATCATGAGACAGGTTTACTTGGTTGGTGGCAGACTGGAGGGCTGGCTGGTTTCCATGCACCTCTTTTAAACCTTTTCAACCTTCGTTTTTTCTGATACAGGAATGGAGACGCTGGGCATTACCTGCTGGTGTCTCACCTAAAGTCCCACATAGCCTACATTGTCCCTGCTGATACCACTGCTTGTAGAAGGGAATTCCACATCCTTACCACTCTGACAGTAAAGAAATCTCCATGCAGTTTAACCAGTTGCTGACCACCCGCCCCAGATTTACTGCGGCATGGTGGCTCGGCTGCGCTAATCGATGTACCTGTAGGGGGCATACTCGCCGTCCCTGCGATAATCTGATTTGTTTCAGAACCTATCATTCATCAGATCCAGACCAATTGTTTATAGCAGGGGTGGGGAACCTAAGGCCGGGGGCCGTATGCGGCCCTCGAAGTCATTTGGTCCGGCCCCCCATGCAGCTGAGTCTCTCAGCTGATCTGTCAGAATGGAGCCGATGCTTCCTGTATAGTTCCGGCTCTGTTCTGACAATCTGAGTGAGGCACAGCGGAGTGACATCAAATGAACTCCGCCTGTGACCAATACAGGAAACATCGCCTCTTCCTCCAGCACGGCGCCGCTGCTAGCCAGCATTTCCCGCCAGCAGTACACACAGCAGTACCAGCCAGAGCCAGCAGTACCAGCCAGAACCAGCAGTACCAGCCAGAACCAGCCAGAGCCAGCAGTACCAGCCAGAGCCAGCAGTACTCCCAGCAGTACCAGCCAGAGTCAGCAGTACCCACAGCAGTAGCAGCCAGAGTCAGCAGTACCCACAACAGTACCAGCCAGAGCCAGCAGTACCAGCCAGAACCAGCAGTACCAGCCAGAGCCAGCCAGAGCCAGCAGTACCAGCCAGAGCCAGCAGTACCAGCCATAGTCAGCAGTACTCCCAGCAGTACCAGCCAGAGTCAGCAGTACCCACAGCAGTACCAGCCAGAGTCAGCAGTACCCACAACAGTACAAGCCAGAGTCAGCAGTACCCACAACAGTACCAGCTAGCAGTACCTACAGAACAGTACCAGCCTGAGCCAGCAGTACCAGCCTGCAGTAATAGCCAGTAATACCAGCCTGAGCCAGCAGTACCAGCCAGCAGTACCCACAGCACAGTACCAGCCTAAGCCAGCAATACCAGCCTGTGTCAGCAGTACCCACAGCAGTACCAGCCTGAGCCAGCAGTACCCACAGCAGTACCAGCCAGCAGTACCCACAGCACAGTACAAGCCAGCCGTACCAGCCTGAGCCAGCTGTACCCACCAGCAGTACCAGCCAGCTGTACCCACCAGCAGTACCAGCCAGCTGTACCCACCAGCAGTTCTGTTCAAAACTTACCACCACAAAGAGTCGAGTGTGCTCCAGACTGACCGACGCAAACATGGAAAACCAGTTGCGAGTAGCATCATCATCAAAACCAGCTAACATCACACACCTCACCAAAGAGAAGTAGTTGCAGCCATCACATTAGGGGTGAGTTAATTCAATTTTTGACCAAATATAACAGGCACATTTTTAAGTTGATAATTTAGTACGGCCCCCAAATGATTTTATAAATACCCAAATGGCCCTTAGCAGAAAAAAGGTTCCTCACCCCTGGTTTATAGCCTAGACCTGGTGATCGGTTCTGACCAATGGCAGAACCTCCTGTGCCTGTGTAATGTAAACACAGGCACAGAAAATTATGCAATCTCCTCTCCTGGAGCCCTTTTCGGTTCCAGCGTGAGAGGAGAAGGCATCAGACAGTGAATACACAAGCAATACACTGACACCAGTACACATAGGCACATATTGAACCCCCTGATCACCCCAGTTAACCCTTTCACTCAGTGGTGGGATTCATAAATTTTAGTAACCAGTTCCGACTTTCAAGCATGGTGTAATTTTTTTTTATCTAATGTCAGTTAGGGGTCCGATCTGTCCGCCGCAATGTTGCAGTCTCGCTAAAAATCGCAGATCGCCGCCATTACTAGTAATAAATAATCAAAAATTACATAAATCTTTCCAGTAGTTTGTAGATGCGATAACTTTTGCACAAACCAATCAAAATACGCTTATTGCAATGTTTTTTACCAAAAATATGTAGCAGAAAACAAATTGGCCTAAAATGATGAAAAAAATTGATTTGGGTGAGTTTCACCACCTCAGGGGTCTCATCATCCCCGTCGGACAGCAGTAGGGCCCCCGGGACTCCCTGTAGGGAAAGAGTTCCTGGTGGGAGAGAGCCACGGAGAAGCCTTAAGGGGAGAAGGGGTCCCTGTCTCCCAGGAGAGAAGGGGTCCCTGCACGGATGGCTGATCAGCAGCATGTCTCAGACTCCGAGGTCGACCTGTGTATGACAGGGGGGAGGAGGGGGGCTGGCCTTGCAGAGACAAGCCTGCTGTGTCCTCCGGCTCTCCTAAGGCTTCACCTGTATGGATGCATCATTTGCGAGGCAGCCGACTCGGGGGTGGGGGCGGGACTCTGGCTGGGGAGAAGACGTAACGTTGCTGAGCGCGCTGAATTGGAGAAGCCAGCTGAGCACAGGGGCGGGAAATTTCAAATTGCCGCCTGGATCTCCGGCTTGCACACCGGTTCTGCGAACTTGTTAAATGTTAGTAACAGGTTCCACAGAAACGGTGCAAACCGGCTGAATCCCACCACTGCTTTCACTCCCTGTCACTATATACAGTATACAGATAATTTACTGATCACTGTATCAGTGTCACTGGTGATGCCAGTTAGTGTGAGCGGCAGTTAGTGGTAGCTAGTGTCTGCCCTAGATAGGTTTAGGGTACCCGCCATATATCCCCTAATAAAGATTTAACCCCCTGATCGCCCCTCAATTAACCCCTTCACTGCTCTGTCACAGTGTCACTATTATCGTATACAGATCTTTTTTCTGATCACTGTATTAGTTTCAAAGGTGACGTCAGTTAGCGTTAATCCAGGATAGTGTCAGATTGCCTGCCACATATTTAGTAATAAATTTAGTAATACATTTTGGGAAGGGAAAAAAAGATGTCACTGGCACCTCAGGGAAGGGAAAGAAGACATCACTGGCATCTCTCCAGGACCCATGGAGGATATCACTGGCACCTTCAGGAAGGGAAGGAAGACGTCACTAGTGCATCTGGGAAGGGAAGAAAGACGTCACTGGCGCCTCGGGGAATGGGAGATAGACATCACTGGTGCCTCCAGGAAGGGAAGGAAGACGTCACTCGCACTTCCTGGAAGGGGAGGAAGATGTCATTGACACCTCCAGTAAAGGAAGGAAGATGTCATTGGCCCCTCCGAGAAGGGAAGGTAGATTTCACTGGTGCCTCCGCAGGGCCCACGGAGGATGTTACTGGCGCCTCCAGGAAGGGAAGGAAGATGCCACTGGCGGCTCTAGTAAGGGAAAGAAGACGTCACTGGCGCCTCCAGAAAAGGAAAGGGAAGGAAAGGCAGACGTCACTGGCGCCTCCAATAAGGCAAGAAAGATGTCACTGGCACCTCCAGTAAAGGAATGAAAACATCACTGGCGCCTCCAGGAAAGGAAAAGGAAGATGTCACTGCACCTCCAGGAAGGGAAGGAAGATGTCACTGGTGCCTCAAGGAAGGGAAGGAAGATGTCACTGGCGCCTCTAGTAAGGTAAGAAAGCCATCCCTGGCTCCTCCAGGAAAGAAAAGGAAAAGGTCACTAGCGCCTCCAATAAGGGAAGGAAGACGTTACTGGCGCCTTTAGGAAAGGAAAGGAAGATGTCACTGGCGCCTCTGGGAAGGGAAGAAATATGTCACTGGCACCTCAGGGAAAGGGAAAGAAGACATCACTGGCACCTCCAGGAAGGGGAGGAACACTTCACTGGTGCCTCTGGGAAGGGAAGGAAGATGTCACTGGTGCTCCTGGGAAGGGAAGAAAGACGTCACTGGCGCCTCCAGGAAGGAGAGGAAGATGTCACTGGCACATCCAGGAGGGGAAGGAAGACATCAACGGTGCCTCCAGGAAGGGAAGGAAGACGTCACTGGTGCCTCCGGGAAGAGAAGGAAGATGTCACTGGCGCCTCTGTAAAGAAAGACGTCACTGGTGACCCTGGGAAGGGGAGAAAGACATCACTGGCGCCTCCAGGAAGGAAAGGAAGACGTCACTGGCTCCTCCTGGAAGGGGAGAAAGATGTCACTGATGCCTCCAGAAAGGGAAGGAAGACATCACTGGCGCCTCAGGGAAGGGAAGGAAGACTTCACTGGCGCCTCTTTAGGACCCATGGAGGATCTCACTGGCGCCTCCAGGAAGGGAATGAAGATGTAACTGAGGCATCTGGGAAGGGAAGAAAGACGTCACTGGCGCCTTCGGGAAGGGGAGAAAGACATCATTGGCGCCTCCAGGAAGGCAAGGAAGACATCGCTGGCACCTCCTAGAAGGGGAGGAGGACATCATAGACGCCCCCAGAAAGGGAAGGAAGACGTCACTGACACCTCCTGGAAGGGGAGGAAGATGTCATTGACACCTCCAGGAAGGGAAGGAAGACGCCACTGGCGACTCCGGGAAGGGAAAAAAGACTTCACTGGCGCCTCTGCATGGCCCATTGAGGATGTCACTGGCGCCTCCAGGAAGGGAAGGAAGACGTCACTGGCACCTCCAGGAAGGGAAGGAAGACATCACTGTTGCCTCCTGGAAGAGAAGAAAGACGTCACTAGTGCCCCTGGGAAGGGAAGAAAGACGCCACTGGTGCCTCCGGGGAAAGGGGAGGAAGACGTCACTGGCTCCTCTAGGAAGGGAAGACGTCACTGGCACCTCCTGGAAGGGGAAAAAGACGTCACTGGTGCCTCCAGGAAAGAAAAGGAAGATGTCACTGGTGCCTCTGGGAAGGGGAGGAAGACATCAATGGAGCCTCTCGATAGCCCATGGAGGATGTTACTGGCGCCTCCAGGAAGGGAAGGAAGACATCACTGGTGCCTCCGGGAAGAGAAGGAAGAAATCACTGGTGCATCTGGGAAGGGCAGAAAGACATCAGTGGTGCCCCTGAGAAGAGAAGGAAGACGTCAGTGGTGCTTCCGGGAAGAGAAGGAAGATGTCATTGATGCCTCCAGGAAGGGAAGGAAGATGACACTGGTGCCTGGGGGAAGGGAAGGAAGACTTCACTGGCACCTCTCCAGGACCCATGGAGGATGTCACTGGCGCCTCCGGGAAGGGAAGGAAGACATCTATGGCGCCTCCAGGAAGGGAAGGAAGACGTCACTGGCACCTCCTGGAAGGGGAGGAAGGTGTCATTGAGGCCTCCAATAAGGGAAGGAAGACATCACTGGTGCCTCCAGTAAGGAAAGGAAGATGTCACTGGCACCTCCAGTAAAGGAATGAAAACATCCCTGGAGCCTCCAGGAAAGGAAAAGGAAGATATCACTGCACCTCCAGGAAGGGAAAGAAGATGTTACTGGTTCCTCCAGGAAAGGAAGGAAGGAAGATATCACTGGCGCCTCTAGTAAGGTAAGAAAGCCATCACTGGCACCTCCACAGGAAAGTAAGACATCACTAGTGCCTCCAATAAGGGAAGGAAGACGTCACTGGCGCCTTTAAGAAAGGAAAGGAAGACAACACTGACACCTCTGGGAATGGAGGAAAGATGTCACTGGCACCTCAGGGAAGGGAAAGAAGACATCACTGGCACCTCCGGGAAGGGGAGAAACACTTCTCTGGCACCTCTGGGAAGGGAAGGGAAGGAAGACGTCAACGGCGCCTCCAGGAAGGGAAGAAAGACATCACTGGTGCCTCCGGGAAGGGGAGAAAGACATCACTGGTGCCTCCAGGAAGGAAAGGAAGACGTCACTGCCACCTCTAGGAAGGGAAGGAAGACTTCACCCGTGCCTCTCCAGGACCCATGGAGGATGTCACTGGTGCCTCCAGGAAGAGAAGGAAGACGTTACTGGCGCATCTGGGAAGGGAAAAAAGACGTCACTGGCACCTCCGGGAAGGGGAGAAAGATGTCACTGGCGCCTCCAGGAAGGGAGGAAAGACATCACTGGCACCTCCTGGAAGGGGAGGAAGATGTCATTGACGCCTCCAGAAAAGAAAGGAAGATGTCATTGGCCCCTCCGGGAAGGGAAGGTAGATTTCACTGGTGCCTCTGCAGGGCCCATGGAGGATGTTACTGGCGCCTCCAGGAAGGGAAGGAAGATGTCACTGATGGCTCTAGTAAGGGAAAGAAGACGTCACTGGCGCCTCCAGGAAAGGAAAGGAAGACGTCACTGGCGCCTCCAATAAGGGAAGAAAGACGTCACTGGTGCCTCCAGGAAAGGAAGATGTCACTGGCGCCTCCAGTAAGGGAAGAAAGACATCACTGGTGCCTCCAGTAAGGGATGGAAAATGTCACTGGTACCTCCAATAAATGAAAGAAGACATCACTGGTGCCTGCAAGAAAGGAAAAGGAAGATGTCATTGCACCTCCAGGAGGGGAAGGAAGACGTCACTGTTGCCTCCAGGAAAGGAAGGAAGATGTCACTAGCGCCTACAATAAGGAAAGGAAGGCGTCACTGGCGCCTTTAGGAAAGGAAAGGAAGACATCACTGGTGCCTCTGGGAAGGGAAAGAAGACATCACTGGCACCTACGGGAAGGGGAGGAACACTTCACTGGCGCCTCCGGTAAGGGTAGGAAGACGTCACTGGTGCCTCCGGGAAGGGAAGAAAGATGTCACTGGCACATCCAGGAAGGGAAGAAAAACATCAACGGCGCCTCCAGGAAGGGAAGGAAGATGACACTGGTGCCTCCGGGAAGTGAAGGAAGACGTCACTGGTGCCTCTGGGAAGGGAAGAAAGACGTCACTGGTGCCTCTGAGAAATGGAGAAAGACATCACTGGCACCTCCAGGAAGGGAAGGAAGTTATCACTGGCGCCTCTGTGAAGGAATGTAATGAACCCTTGTGAATTAAGCAAAATGTCTATTTTTCTATGTCTGTTTCTCTGTACATGTGCATATCTTTTTTCTGACTCCTTACTCAAAATGGCCGTTACTAGATACCCCCTCCATCGTGCTAGGAATGTCTGGGAAAGATGGCGCTTTTGGCACGGAGCCTTCAAGAGAAGATAACATTCATAAACTCGAAGGGGACTACCTTATAATGGACATGACTAATCAGAAAGCTTCAAATAATCAGTATTATGCTAATATTATGCTTATGACGTACTAACATATGACGCCGCCTACTAACTATTTAACTCGCTGTACATTAGAAATAAACAGGAAGTATCATTTACCTGAACAATGTGTGTCAGTGTTATCTCCTCGTGCATGCACTACAATTATTTAATTAGATCCAGCAGCAGAAATCTATTTTGAGCCTGATTTAGATTCGCCAATCATTACATTTTGGCGCCCAACGTGGGGCTCCAGGTTCATCCAACGAAAAGCCGCATAGGAGGTTTGGCGACTGGATTAGACAGTCCAAGAGAGGCTTGCGCACCCCTGAGAGTACGGTAGGTACTTTTACCTTACCACTGTATGACTTGTTTCTGTCTTATCTTGTCACCGACCTTGACGGCTTCCCAAGGACGTTTCAGAGGCAGGTAATCTTTTATTCCTCGCCTGGGGATGTTTTTATTAACCTGCCGTAAGATTTCAGCTGACTGTATATTGTTTGCTCTTCTGGCACCGCATGATATTGCTGCCATCTTAAATCAGGTGCAACTCTGACACCTGTCCATGGCCAGACATCTACGGCTGCAAATCTTCCTCTTACTTCCTGACAACGTGACCCTCCAAAGGTGTCTCACTCTCAACCCGGCCACCCTTCTGCCGTTTTTTGAGGGGGGAGAAGGAGAAGGTGAAGAAGGAGACCCCTATGATACCCCACATGACTGCCTTGAAATGATGCCCTTGGAAACCTCATATCTCCCTACAGTGAGTGAAATTCCTCTGGAAAACCCTGACTACACACTTTTTGTGGATGACTCCAGATATGCAGATGAAGAAGGCAAGTACCACACAGGTTATGCCGTGACCTCTGAATTTGAAATCCTACAAGCAGGAGCATTACCACCAACTGTATCTGCCCAGGAAGCAGAGCTTCAAGCCCTCACTGCAGCGTGCAAGATAGCAGAAGGCAAAAGAGCCAACATTTACACAGACTCAAGATACGCCCTTGGAGAAGCTCATGATTTTGGTATCATCTGGAGGGCTAGAGGGTTCCTGACAGCGGCCGGAACACCGGTGAAACATGGTCCTGCCATCAAAAATGTAATGGATGCACTACTACTACCGGAACAAGTGACTGTCTTAAAGGTTAAAGCACATGGCAAGCTGAATTCTCAAGAAGCCAGAGGAAACCACTTGGTGGATAAAGCGGCTGAACAAGCAGCAACAAACCACGGAAAAATGGCCGAAGCGGCTGAAGAGGAGAGTGAGTCCCCAGGGCAGATGCCTTTGGCAGTGCATGTGCCATCTGACAGACTATACCTAGCCTCTATGCAAGGGGCGGCTCACACAGAAGAAAGCTGGAATGGATCGACAAAGGAGCAGAATACGAAAGATGGGGAGGACAGAAAAGACACCGCAGAAACATTTGGCGAAACCCTTATATCCGTCCCAGAGGATACACATTGATCACATACAGATGCCAAAAAGCGGCCGATATGAATATACCCTAGTGGTGGTGGACATGTTCTCAGGCTGGCCAGAAGCCTACGCAGTCACAAACATGACAGCTAAAACCACAGCTAAGAAACTACTTAGTGAGATAGTATGTAGATTTGGGGTCCCAGAGGTAATAGAGAGCGATCAGGGCCCAGCTTTCACAGCAACCCTAACAAAAGAGATTTGGGCAGCACTGAGAGTTTAGTTGGCTTTACACACCCCATACCACCCACAAAGTAGTGGGAAGGTAGAAAGGATGAATGGGACTCTAAAGAACAGGATGTTAAAGATGGCCCAAGAGACTAACATGAGTTGACTAGACAGTTTGCCTATTGCCCTGTTCAGTGTCAGACACATCCCCCAGGGGAAACATGCCCTGTCTCCCTATGAAATTTTGTTTGGTTCAGCCCCCAGACTTTGCTGTTACTCCCCACAGCAGTTGTAGTTACAACCTGATGTGTTAACTTTTTATGTTACATATTTGTCTAAAGCCTTAACTAATATCCATTCTCAAGTATTTTTCTCCATTCCAGATCCAGAGACAGACTCGGGAACCCACAGTCTTCAGCCAGGACACTGGGTGTTGGTGAAGAAATTCACAAGGAAAAATTCACTTGATCCCCGATACGAAGAACCATTCCAGGTACTGCTGACTACAGCTACATCAGTCAAGCTAGAAGAGAAAAGCACCTGGATACACACCTCCCACTGCAAGAAAGCCCAATCTCCTGAAGACAAGATTCTGCCTGCAGCACAATGATTGTGCTGTATATCCTTTTTTCTTATAAGTTTGATAAAAGCTCAGCAGGTAATTATCACCAAAACAGGTACTCAACAGGCGGCCATCACTAAGACAAATGGTGTCACTACATTTTGGTACAATTCATCCAGCACACAAGTGGTTATGTTTACTTTTGATTTTTGTAGTATAATACCCCTGATAAATACACTGACTCAGCACCCAACCACAGGAGGAAGCGAGCAGCTCCCTCTGGAAGCTTTGATCCTCATGTGTACATAGATGCCATAAGGGTCCAGAGGGGCTCCCAGATGAATTCAAAGCCAGGAATCAGGTAAAAGCTGGTTTTGAGTCTTTGCTCCCCATAATAACTGTCAACAAGAATGTAGATTGGATTAATTACATATATTATAACCAACAGTGATTTGTGAATTACACCAGGGATGCCCTCCAGGGAATTGCTGACCAGTTAGCCCCCACTTCCTATATTACATTCCAGAACCGGATAGCCTTAGACATGGTGTTAGCTGAGAAAGGAGGTGTCTGTAAAATGGTAGAGAAAAAAAAACGGGAACCTGTTGCACATACATTCATGACAACACTGGTCCAAATGGTATGGTTATTCTAGCTATCAAGAAATTGGAAGATCTGTTGTTTGAGTTGAAGAAGGTATTACAGACCCTTGGGATCAATATTTTAGCTGGATGAGTGGGTGGCAGAAGGTGCTCATCCAGGTAGGAGTAACAGTACTAATAATCCTAGTTCTTTTAGCCCTGATTGTATGCTGTATTCTACCATTTGTAAAGAAGCTAATGAGCAAAGCTGTAGACTATAGCACACCAACGTTTCTTCACCAAGAAGAAGAAGACTGCCTTATGATGGATAAAGACAAATCCTTCACACCTCTACAGTCGCTCCCTGTTCATAATTTCACAGTTCTATAGGGATGTAGGGATAGATAGCACCTGACTGCCCTCTCCAGGCTGTATCAAGGGGGGTAGTGAACTAGTTACTGCTCTTCTCTATGTACAGCCTTAAAAAAGTTCCGGAGGAGTATGGGCCAGGTGAGTAGGCACTTTAGTATGAGGGACAGAAGAAATATAGCCATTTTAGGGGGGACTGTGAAGGAATGTAATACACACTTGTGAATTAAGCAAAATTTCTATTTTTCTATGTCTGTTTCTCTGTACATGTACATATCTTTTTTCTGTCTTCCTTACTCAAAATGGCTGTTACTAGATACCCCCTCCATCGAGAAAGGAATGTCTGGGAAAGATGGCGCTTTTGGCACGGAGCCTTCAAGAGAAGATAACATTTTTAAACTCGAAGGGGACTACCTTATAATGGACATGACTAATCAGAAAGCTGCAAATAATCAGTATTATGCTAATATTATGCTTATGACGTACTAACATATGACACCGCCTACTAACTATTTAACTCTCTGTACATTAGAAATAAACAGGAAGTATTATTTACCTGAACAATGTGTGTCAGTGTGATCTCCTTGTGCATGCACTACAATTATTTAATTAGATCCAGCAGCAGAAATCTATTTTGAGCCTGATGTTCGCGAATCATTACAACTCTGGGAAGGGAAGGAAAACTTCACTGGCACCTCTCCAGGACCCATGGAGGATGTCAGGAAGGGAAAGAAGATGTCACTGGTGCATCTGGGAAGGGAAGATAGAAGTCACTGGCACCCTTGGGAAGGGGAGAATGATGTCACTGGCGCCTCCGGGAAGGGAAGGAAGATGTCACTGGCTCCTCCAGGAAGGGGAGGAAGATGTCACTGGCGCCTCCAGGAAAGAATAGGAAGACATCACTGGCGCCTCCAGGAAGGGAAGGAAGACATCACTGGCGCCTCCAGTATGGGAAGGAAGATGTCACTGGCACCTCCGGGAAGAGAAGGAAGAAATCACTGGTGCATCTGGGAAGGGAAGAAAGACATCAGTGGTGCCTCCGGGAAAAGAAGGATGAGGTCACTGACGCCTCCAGGTAGGGTAGGAAGACGTCACTGGTGCCTCCAGGAAGGGGAGGAAGATGTCACTGGCGCCTCTGGGAAGAGAAGGAAGACGTCACTAACGCCTCCAGGAAGGGGAGGAAGACGTCACTGGCGCCTCCAGGGAGGGGAGGAAGACGTCTCTGACCCCTCCAGGGAAGGGAGGAAGATGTCTCTGACCCCTCCGGGAAGGGAAGGAAGACATCACTGGCGCCTTCAGGGAGGGGAGGAAGATGTCACTGGCGCCTCCGGGAAGGGGAGGAAGACGTCACTGCGCCTTCGGGAAGACGTCACTGGCGCCTCCAGGGAGGGGAGGAGGACGTCACTGGTGCCTCGGGGAAGGGAAGGAAGATGTCACTGGCGCCTCTGGGAAGAAGGACTTCACTGGCACCTCCAGGGAGGGGAGGAAGAGGTCACTGGTGCCTCCGGGAAGGGAAGGAAGATGTCACTGGCGCCTCTGGGAAGGAAGTCGTCACTGGCGCCTCCAAGGAGGGGAGGAAGATGTCCTTGGCGCCTCCACAGGGCCCATGGAGGATATCACTAGCCCCTCCGGGAAGGGAAGAAAGATGTTGCTGTTGCCTTCAGGAAGCTGACCCCAGTGCCTCTCTAAATCAGGGTAGATTGCATTTTTTAATTTTCTTAAATCATTTTTTTTTTTTTTTTTGACTAGAGGGTGATACACTCAGTTCGGTCTAATTTAAAACAACATGACGAACAAAAAAAACAGTGGAAGTCGTGTATTATTGGCAAATATGCACTACCAGGTTTCGTTGTTAATAAAGTTTTATGGCGGAAAAAAAAAAATGAGCAACGCAAGCGACGAGACACGTTCTAGGCTGAGAAGTCCGTACTATTGGAAAGCAGAGAGGGGTGTTTCTCATACACGTGATAGCACACTGCCTCAGCTCAGAGCGCCAAGTCACAGCCGGTCACCCCCACCAGTGCCGTCATGATGGCTTAACCCGGGTGTGGGCAGCGCTTCCGGCCTCGCCGCTCTAGTCAGTGAGTGAGCGTGACCGGTGTGTTCCGTGCGCAGCGCTCACCTAGTCTCAAAGCCCCTCTTTCCGTCGTGTGTCACTGCTACCGGCGCCATGGCTGAACCTGAAGAGAGAAGCCTCGACGATTTCTTCGCCAAGAGGGACAAAAAGAAGAAGAAAGAGAAGGGCAGCGCGGCCGCCAGTAGTGCGGCCCCCAGCAGGGGGGCAGCGAGGCCGCCGGACCAGTCACAGTCCTCATTCGTGTCCCTGAGCAGCGGAGGGGCCAAGAGCGTTAGAAAAGACAAGGCCAGCAGGAGCGAGCCTACGGAGAAGCAGCTGCAGGATAAGAAGGTAAGCTGCCTGAGCCCGGGGACAGCTTAGAGACGCCATAGAGAACTCCATTCTCAGCAGTACACGTGGGAGCTCGCTTGTCATTGTCACATGTGTGCTGCCTGTCAAGGCCAAAACACTGGTGTCACCCACAGCTGGCAGTGTGATTAATATGTGTGCCAGGCTGCCTCCACTACTGCCTTCTGATTGGTGGATATACCTTTCCTTGAGCTTGACCTCTTATTGGGTCATGTGACTTTTTATATGGTCTTTTTTCCACTGGTTCAGAAATACTAAGCAGGGGGTGGCTTTACTGTCAAATCTCATTTCACTTTTTTGAAAAAAAAAATGCAGGTAAAGTGACTTTTTTTTTTTTATTGGAGCTTGTAAAGCAGGGGTTAGGAGCCAGCTAAAAAAGTTAGGAGTCATTTTTTCAAATCAGCTGCCTGGCGCCCAGAAAAAAAAGAAAGCAAGAAAGAAATAAGGGAAAGAAGAGAAAAAAAGGAGAGGCAGCCCGTTCTGATTGGTCAGTGCTGTCCATGTAACGGTGCTGACCAATTAAAATGCCTCTTGTCGGTACACAGAGAATTATGGATAGGAGCCGCGGGGATTTCAAATCTCTGCATCAGTGATGCGTTGTCCCGATGCCTGACAGCAGATAGCTGAAATCCTAGGCGCCCGGACTCAGTTTCTAGTCGCCAATGCGACCTGGCGCCTGGGAATTGTCAAGCCCTGTTGTAAAGCATTGCACCAGCAATCGGAGCGCTGGTGCCATACAGGTTGCCCATACGGGCAAGCCAATACAATCTAACGGGGAGCATGAGTGAACTACCACAGTGTTCCACAGCGCCGTGGTATTTAATTGAAAACTGTAAGCTGCAATACTGCCAGACCTTTGTAGTTTTCACTACACATAGCCCTAGTGGCGTCGCGAGGGCCACACCTGGGTGACAACCATAGTGGTGCTCTCCCTGCCACCGGCCAGCCTGGATCCACTAATGTGCCAGGCAGGGGTATGCATTTTTCTGCATCTCTTGGTTGACCAGGGCATTTTCCCTGCATATGTTGACATTTTGGGGGGGTGGGCAGAGGTGACTGCGGAACTGATGTCACTTTAGAGATCAGGTAAATCACAACCACGCCACCCCCCCCCCCCCCCCCCCGGGGAAACAACCTTCCTGTTCTGAGATCCTCCCTCTCTTACAACACAAGTGATGTCTGAACCCCCATTCCAGCAAATTCCACTCCCAACACCAATAGGCTAACCCAGCCTCAATCTTTTCAACACAGAGGAACCCTTGAAATACATTTCTGGTCTTTTGGCACCGCTGCTAAAAATGAAAAATTTACAACTCATGACACAGTGTGACAGTGGGAAGAATGCTTCTTGTCATCATTTGGAAGAATTACTCCTTTTACAGATAGCTAAAAGGAACAATGGTGTCATTGGAAACTTATCTGAGAGGCAGAAATTCCCATTGCTCAAGGAACCCCTAGCAACCTCAGGAGGAACCCTGGTTGAGAAAACCTGGGTTAACCCCTCCCCTAGTAGTCAGCAAGGTTTCCTGACTTCTCCCTTCTCCTTCTCCCCCAGGGAGCAAATGAAATCTGGACTGCACCTTGCTGGGGTGATATGGGGGGGAAGATGTAAAAGAGGTGTTGCTTGCTTAGTATGGGGAGGTTGTTAGGTAATTAGAGGGTTAGAGGATTGTGTGGTGGAATACATGGTGGGTCAGCAAGGTGTATTTTTGGTATGGGTTGTATGCTTGGATAGTTACAATGTAGAGTAGACAGGATGGGGGAGGTAGAGTTAGCATGCTTCCTAACCATCCCTAGATTCGGCAGGACGTTCCCGAGATTCAAACAAAATCCCGGCGTTCCATGAATCCCAGAAGGAGAGGATTTTTTTTTCAGGAGGTGGCACCATGATTTACGGCACCTGGTGACACTGACCCTCTGTGATGTCACTGCATAAACCTGTCAATCAGTGACGCGGCCAGGCTGGGGTAGAGTCCTACTCGGCCACGTTTTTAAAATTGTGACAGGAGGCAGAAGAACCCCGCTGGCTGTCACGGTGGGGATTGGGGAGGTGCGGGGGGCTGGTCCGTCCGTTCTTTACATGTTACACTCTGAAAATGGGTGTAAAATGTTAGGAAAGGTAAACTTATCCTTTTAAGGGTGCTTACACACAGTACGGATACATAAACATCAGGTATTCCTGGCAAGCATGCATACGCATGGATAAAAATTCTTCTAGTTCTTTTTAAATCGAGGAACGTATTTGTGTGCCAAAAAGACAGACAACACATATTTTTATTTTTTTCTAAATTTATATTCATCACTAGTTTGTGCCTGTGTACATGCCCATAAGGATCCGTTCATATCTTGGCATCCCAAATCATGACAAATCGCAGGATGCCCGTGCGATCCCTGTCACTTCCAATGGCACTCCAAACGTGGCGACAATTTTGCCACAATGGTCGACCAGCGAATCACGGTAAAATTGCACAAACAAAAAATCGTGGAACACCTGTGGACCAAAAGAAGATCTTGTACTTTTGGGCGACAGGCGTCCCGCAGTTCGGTTTGGGCGATTTTACTGCAATTCGGCGAGCGGCAAAATTGCGCCGCGTTTGGTATTCTAAACCTTTTTTTTTTTTTTAAAGAAACATTTTCTAAAGAAACAAATATGGTATACCTATCTGCTCTGCAGTGGTTTTCACAGAGCAGCCCCGATCCCCCTCCTTGTGGGTTCCCTCACTGGCGCTTCTTGTTACTTGTGTGGGCTTGCTCCTGAGCCTACTGCCTGCATCCATAGACGCATACAGCGGGGCTCCCCCCCCCCCCTTTCTGATCTCTTGTCATTAGGATTTGATTGTCAGCATCAGGGGCTAAAGGCTTCCATTGCTATCAGTTGTTCGTGTGAGGAGAGGAGAGAGCTTTTGCTGTCCGGTACAGGATCAAGATCAGGCTCAGGTGAATATAAGGGGTCGGGGGATCCTGGATGGATCCCGACCATATGGTTGCATAGTAAGTCAGGTTGAAACAAGACACAAGTCTATCTGGCTCAACCAATGGCTGTGATCTCCAGCCTGGATCGACTCTTTAACATCAGCTAAAAACGGGTCACGGGAACAAACTGCACTCCTGCGAACCACAGGAAGAAAAGTAGAGCCAAACGAGCTTTCTCTACTTTTAAGGTAAAAATGTCCCAGCATTTGTATAGCAACCCCCACTCCCCCCGGAACCATTGCTTCCTGCTGCTGTCTATCAGATCCTGAGGTGGGGAGGGCGGCACAGTGTGCATCTATAGATGTCCAGAGTGAGCCTGCATGTGTGCCCCCCATAGCAAGCAGTTTGCTATGGTGGCACTCCCTAAAGCAGAGGAGCGAAGAGTGTCGCTTGGTTACCCCAGAAAAGTAGGTTTTTAATATCTCTCTTCCCACCTGTGTGGGGCAGGCTAGGTGGTCTGTTACAGGTCATTCACGGAGGAAAGAAGATAGCTTAGGAATGTGGCATAGCTCCTAGACTTTTCTCCCCTTTCCTCCAGTTACCACCTTTTTCTGTCAAACTTTGGAGCTGTTACTTTCCCACCCACCTGCATCCTAGCTGAGAGGTTTGGGGAAGGTGAAGAGCCCAGGGGACACTCACTGTAATGCCGGCCGGTCTCTCTCGGCTTAGGCTCACCCTTCGTCTGGTCCGCATCTCTGCCAACGTTCCCGGAGGTTCTGGTTGTCTCCTTTTCCTCATCTCAGAACACTGACACTTCCGCTCGTGGTGCATGAGGCAAAAATGGCTGCCACGGCGAAAGTGAGATCCCCCAACATTAAGCCACTATTTTTTAGGTTTGGATCAGCACCTTCGACCGGCGTTTCTGCCGGAAATGAGGTGGCAGCCATCCTGAATGATTGGATGTCCCACGGGCCCTAGCACTTTTGCGAATGAATTCGCCCTGATGATTAGCAATGGCGGCAGCAGAATTGCAGACACGCATCCTTCCCTCCAGGCAGTCTAATGGTCATATTCTACCTGGGACTGGTTGGACACTACGGGGGAGATTTACTAAAGCGAATGGGAATTGTAGTTCCTGAACAACTTCAGGGCCATAGTTTGGAGACCCCTGCCCCATGTTGTTGAAGGTGAAGCTCCTGCTGTCACAATTTAAAATAGTCAAAAACCTATGGTCCAACTAAACTAGGTGTGAATGGGGCCTGAAAGTGAAATTGGTGTGTTCACAAGAACAATGAGGCTCCATTCACCTTTGTTTCCGAATGCATGGCAAACTGCACAGAAAATGCATGCTTTGTGTTTCAGAAATGTGCTGCAAACGCACCAAAAAGTATGGTAAAAAATGCATTGCACTCCGCTCTTTAAAAAAAATAGTTCTGGAGCTTCTTTGAGGCAATTGTTGTGCAGGGTAGCCCATAAGTGTCGTACACACTAAGAAAATCGAGCGAACATTTTCATTAAAAGAATTTTCGTAGTGTGTGTACACAACTTTTGACAGCCGATTCCGACTTTTCATATAAAGATTCTCGAAGGGACAAACTAAATTTTTCTCGCACGGGAGCAGAACGAACAATATTTGTTTAATGTGTACTGTTTTTTTTGTACGATTTTCGTACAAGAAGAATCAGAGCCTTCTAATGAAGGTATTGCCAAACAATTCGTCAAATATTACTCTGAACTATATAATTTAAACCCAAATAACCACAATACAGATACTTTTAGAGCTGACAAAATCAAAGCCTTTCTAACCAAATATGCCCCAGGTCCCCTCTCAATTGAATCAATCAAGACATTGAACCAACCCCTATCGTTTGATGAAGCTACCATAGCGCTTAAACAAATCAAACCCGGTAAAAGCCCCGGCCCTGACAGCGACATACTACAAACTTTTTGCAGATATATTGACACCACACTTCCTTCATACCTTTAACTCCAACACAGCTGCAACCAAGACATGCCCCGATTTACTCGAAACACATATCGGTTATACCCAAACCGGTTAAGGATGACACCCTTGTTACAAACTACAGACCCATCTCCCTCCTGAATTTGGATATCAAATGGTACGCTAAGATCCTAGCAAATTGTTTACTCCCCCTTATCCCTGATATCATTTCATTAGACCAAATAGGATTTGTCCCAGGGAGAGAGGCAAGGGACAATACCCTTAAAGCACTAAATGTTCATCACTGGCTCACTAACTCAAACACACAGGGGTTTTTCCGGTCCGGAGAAGGCGTTCGACAGAGTGACATGGGACTACATGTCCGAAGCCTTGAAAGCAATCGGTATCGGCGACCAAATGCTCCAATTTATCATGGCCCTATATACCAAACCTAAAGCCCGTGTCAGGGTAAATAACCATCTGTCGAGCGCCTTCTCCGTGTCAAACGGCACGCGGCAGGGATGCCACCTTTCTCCGCTCATTTTTATCACACTGGAACCCTTTCTACGTCGACTGCGTACGCACCCCGACATCAAGGGAGTCACTATTGCCGATAAACAATATAAGGTGGCGGCGTATGCAGACGACATTCTCCTCTTTCTCACCGAACCCCTTACCACAATCCCTAACCTGCTTCACGAACTTACCACTTTTCAATCCATCTCAAATTTAAAAATTAACTATACCAAATCCAACGCATTAAACATTTCCATCCCTAACAAACATCCTTAACCTATGCCAAGCAAACTTTCCTTTCATATGGGACCCCCACTCAATTACCTACCTGGGCATTCAAATCCCCTCTTCCCTCAAGGACCTATACTCTTTAAACCACGCACGACTACTTTGCTCCATCAAGCATGATCTATCAGATTGGAAGAATTGTCCCTTTTCATGGTTTGGAAAAATTGCCCTTATTAAGATGAACATCTTACCAAGACTGCTATACCTTCTACAAACTATACCCATCAAACTCTCTTCCTCTTTTTTTCTAACATACAAACGAATCTGTACAGAATTCATTTGGTCCTCCAAACATCCTAGGTTAAATTGGAGTAGACTCGCATCTCCAAAACTTCAGGGAGGTGTGGGACTTCGAGATCTGCTCAAGTATTACTGGTCCTGCCATCTCACTAGAGTAGTGGATTGGCATGTCCATGCATCTTCTAAAGACTGGGTTACTCTTGAGAGCTCGATGTTAAAAATTCCCACACGACAACTTCCTTGGATCGACCCGCTCCTGACTCACAAACCACATACAAAACACCCATTGATCAATGCCACGCTACTGGTCTTTAGGCTGATGTGTAAAAAAAATGTGATCTGGCATCAGCCCCTGGACCTTTAACCCCTCTCTCAAATAATCCCAACTTTCCCAGGGGTCTTAGACTCCACAACAGCTCTGTCAATGATTCGGAAAACCCTGAAAGAGCTGAACACTTCTTCCACAATGGTACCCTCTGTTCTTTTGAATCCATGACAGCCCGATTTCCCAAACATTTCATACCCTTTTTCAGCTACTTACAAATTAGACAATTCCTACTTTCCCCCAAAAGACTTTCGACCTGGTCCAAACCTCTCTCCCCATTTGAATTACTATGCCTCCAGACGGAACCCCAACGACATCTGATTTCGAGTATACATACTCTTATCCCCACACTTTGACACCATTTCAGATAAAACATGTAAACGATGGGAAGAAGAGCTATCACTACACCTCTCATACTCAGATTGGAAACACATTTTTTCGCACATACATAAAGGCTCCCTTAACGTATCTGTACAGGAAAATGGTATGAAAATTTTTACCAAATGGTATCTGACGCCAGACAAATTACATAAGATTAACGCTACCAACTCACCTCTCTGCTGGAGATGTAAGGAGAAAGGTACACTATTACATATCTGGTGGGATTGCCATCTTATTCAACCTTTTTGGGAAAAAGTACATGACCTAGTTTCTAAAATCACCACCTACACACCTGAATACTCCCCTGCACAGTACCTTCTCCATCACACCTCCCTTCCTCAATCTGCCTACAAGAAATCACTTACACTACATCTTATCAATGCCGCCAAGATGTGCGTCCCTTATCATTGGAGGTCGACAACCCCACCCTCTATAAGAGAATGGCTTTCTCGCATCGCCAAGGTAGCCGGGATGGAAGAATTAATCCACCAAGCTAGAGAATCCCCTGAAAAATATTACAAATTATGGGCACCATGGCTTGATTTCACTAATTCTAATGAATTCCAAAACTATTTAACCCCCTCTGTTGCACCAATAGTTGCAAACTAAATCCACACTCTTCAGATCCGATTTGTAATCGGTTAACCCCTGTCCCAATAAATCATCACAACATAGTAAGTACCAGGTACCTTTGTACTACTTCCCCTCCTCTCCCCCCCCCCCCCCCATTAATACCTGATACACCCAAATATTGATTCATACCAGCTATAACGCTCACTGACCCTCGTCCATTCTGCTCCCCCTACTACCCACTTATCTCTGACAGAGAGGGTCTCTCCCCTTCAGCCACTCACATAACTACAAAGACCTACTCCCACGCGGAGGGGGCCTTCTGTGGTCCGGGCACAGCTTGATCCCCCGGGGGGTGTCCGGAGCATGGCACGGTTCCCCCTAAGCGTGGTAAACTCACTGTAACTTGCCCTATGATCACGCTAGGTCTCTCCCACAAGCACCAACCCCCATATACTATAACTTTTGATTGTACCGTATTCTATATGCTATTTTCTTTTGGCTAGGTTACATGTTTAAAATGTATTCTGCTTTGTATAGCCATTGTTCACCAGTTGTTTGTTACTCACATGTTTGCGTTTATCAAAAACTCAATAAAAAGTTTTGAAAGAAAAAAGAGCCTGCACATGATCAGAAACAATAAACAAAAAAAAGCCTTTGCTGTACGAGAATTTTCGTATGAATTTTTGTTCATTGGTTCCGATTTGCTGTGAAACAACAAAGAATATCGGACAATCTTTTACCCGATTTTTCTTAGTGTGTACACCACTTTGAAACTTTAATATAAATATTGAAACAGAAGAGTAAATACAAGGAGAAAACACAGCTGTAGACATTTGATTGTGAATTTAAATAAATCTCGCAGTGCAGGTGAGACAGCTGGAAAAAATATACAATACTTGTAAGGGTCGAAGTACCTAGTGTCTCACTCTTTTGTGGTAATAGTTACTCTAGATCAAGTCATAATACAAATTGACAGAATGCCTTTATTTTATTTTAAGAATCTTGTTGCTAAAAACCTGGTCAGCTGAGGCTACCTATAAACGACAACTCACTCGTATGCCCTTTGAAGGAGGACATCTGTTTGGTGAAGCACTTGACAGATTTATAAAAGGTGCCAGTAAAGGAAAGACCCTCCTTCCATAATAGGGGGCCTCAAAACCCCCTTCTTTGGTGGGCTTCTACCTCTTCCAAAAGAGTGCCTCATCACCCTCCTCAAACTTAATCTCCGCAGCCAAAACTCAGCTCTTCCTCTGAGCAGAACTAGGAACACAAAATACTCCCAAGTCCACCCCAAAGCCTTCTTCACACATAAGGGACACCCCTCACATCTAAGAGTTGGGGAATATCTGTTATGGGTTGCATTTCTTTAGGCCCAGACCTGTAGGTTCAATGTGGTTTCAAAGGGGTGCAATATAGTTTCAAAAACACCCGAAATCTACTCAGTGACAGTCAAATTTGCAAACTACCCTGGACTATCGCTTGTCCTGGGGAGTGATTTTTGTTCTGGTCTTTGTGGAGAACAGATTCTTAAGATTCTATTTTAACATGTCCCCTTAAGAGAGAAGTATGGGGTTTATAAAGAAAATTTTAAATACACGTTTATACTCTCCTGTATGCTGCAACATCATTGTAATAGTGGAGCTGTCTCGCATCGGCTCTAAAACTGTGAACTGTTAGTGACTGCTCTCCGTTCTGCTCCTCCAGCTTTTACTGTAGTGCCAGGTTGAAGAGGGAGCAGGTGCATCTGGTTTTGGACTTGAGCCAGCTGTTGGGCAGCCGGGTGGATCCCAACAATATTGTTGGGATCCTTCCAGAGCCTGGATCAGGCTTGCCACATCATTTGACAGTGGGCAGTAGTCGGCTGTAAGCTGGTTCTGGGTTGGTAGAGAGCAAAAGTACCTGCATTTCTTTGAACCACAAGACATGGCCAAAAAAGCTTTGGCCATACTTCTTTAAAAATGTTGGGCATTCAGGTAACGGGGTATCAAGACAACCTCCTCCCCCCCCCCCCCCCTTTTTTGAAGGACTCTTCTCCCTGTCAACTGCAAATATCCAAAAAACTATTCGGATATTTAAGGTTGTCGGTTGGGTGATCACCTTTCAAATGTCTGCCCTCCAACCATCCCTTCATCTAGAACACTTGGGCCTCATTCTAGACGCAGCCCAGACAAAGGTCCTCATTCTAGAAAACAAACTCCCTCTAAAATCTCATGCTTGGATCTTATGATCAAAGAAACCTCATGCGATTTTTCTATGAAAGTTCTGGGCTTCATTCAAGAGTTTTCTCTTTTCTCTTCACACAATTTCTTTTAAGGATAAAGTAGTCTTGTGCCCAAATACTACCTTTCTATCTAAGGTGTTATCAACCTTCCACCCCAACAAAGATCTGGTCCTTCCTACTTTCTTGCCTGTCATTGTCAGACCTATCAGAAGCTGTGGCTTTCAGATAAACTGTCAAAGAACAGACTGTCTTACAGATGGGGCATCCTACCTAAACAAAAATGTCTCCAGCACTGTTGTGTTCACTTCACCAGACTGGTGGGTGTTCCTGTGCATTTCAAAATCAATCCTGTTACCCAGTTTTGTAAGGCCACCCACCCACAACTATGTGTCTGGGAACCTTCCTCTTGCCCAATGTGTTTTCTTGCATCCCTCTCTTCACTAGTTTCATCTTCCCCTTTCTCCCTATGTCATTACCTCTTAAGTGTATTATAATGGCAAAGAATGGATTACCAGGTGGCTTTTTTTTTTTTTTTTGTAAAACTGGTCTGTTGTCGCCAGGTCATCCCTCTCTGCCCACCCACCTGGCCCTTGTTCAGTAAACCCCAAATTATCCATATCCTGCTACATGGCTCTGGAATGTGCTATAGATCTAGATAGAGATATAATGAATGAATGTCCAATAATCAAAATGTCCCTTTTAACTCCGAGGGAGTTGAGCTTCTGGGGCTTCTTCAGTATTTGTTGAATCGGGGTCCTGCCTCAGTCCCCCACTAGTGGATGGTAGATTGATCAAAGCAGGCACAGTCCATTTTGTTTTAAGAGGTGATGGAAGAGATTTTAGCAATAGAGGATCTCCGGAATCCTCAAATACAGGCTCTTCAATATTTTGTCCTATCATGGATTGCAGGTGACATTGCTACCAGTGTAGGCATCTCAGGACAGATGGTATCAAATAATGCATCAATGATATCAGGGGATAGCTCAGAAATGGGTGACAGATCAGGCATCTCATTTTCTTCTCTGCTGTTTTTCCATTGCTCCTTCGAAGTGATGTGATAAGCATATCAATTTTTCTTAGATTTAAATGTGTTATTTTTTTTGCAAGCACGTAAGCTTAGTTTATAGCTTAACAGTAAACGTATCACTCCCAACACAATTACTTCTATTTTTTTTTTTTTTTTTTTTTTATTAATCCTATTAGGAATGTCTTAAACTTCACCAATTAGCTGAGTTCAACCAAAAGATGTCCATGACAGTACTCCTCCACACCACTCAGATAAATCTAACTCGTGACTAAGGATGTCATGCACATCACCTTGCAATTCACCTGCTTGCTGATTTTGTTATAGTTCCCTGGGATGCACACAGAATGTCTAAACCCATATGGTTAGAAGTCGCCTATCTTCTATTCTGCTTCATCTTTCAATGCTGCTAGGACATGACCCAACATATTAATTACATTTGCATAACTATTAATCCTATTTACTATCTCATGTCCCCATCCAGAAAAGGATGGAGCAAAAGTCCATGTTTTAAATGCCACCCCAAATACTGATATGTTATATTTCATCTGTAGCAGCCTTTGAGTAGACCTTGCTCTCTGTAGATCTTTTGTCTACCTCCCCTATCTTGTCTTAACAATTCCAACATATTTACAAGCCTGCTTGCATAAATAGGTTCTGCTATTATAAGTACAATTGGCTTTAAGTGGCAAACTTTTTCTTTTTGTCCACACACAAAATAGTATGGATTTGGCAACTCTTGCTGCAACACTTTTTTTGTTGTATATCCACCAACTCCTTCAAGGACCAATTATACTTATATATCAGTGTCTATATATGTCTCATTGCACTCATCTGATATATCCAAAGCCCTTAATGACTGCTTCAAGGTTTCATTAAAACAGTTGGAGCAAACATTTTCACATTGACACATTCATTCATGATATCATAACACCCATTTAGAAAAACCTGGGTCCCACCTGGTTCTTGATGATCTGTGATACCCAATCTGACACATTCAGAATAATACCTATCCCTTTACCTGATATCCCTTGGATCAAGAAGTCCTATTATCTCATTTTCCCCTGCTGCACAATTCGCACACTATTTTAAGACAAATTTACCAATAAGGCATGGTATAGGACTCATTACTGCCATAGTAATTATGGGTTTGTAATGTACACTAGGGGGAATCATAGTACATATTCAAAAATCTGAACGATTGAACTGAGTACTGATAGTCTCATGCATTTGGATCATCCTGTTCAAGAAAGCTTGGCTTTCCACTTATATCGGACCCAGAATTAATACCATCAGGACACCCTGCCATGCCTCCATCTTTCTCCTCCACAGATGCCTTATTCTGGAAACTAAGACACAATGCTTCCTAAGCACCGCCTGCCAAAATTCGGGCCCCTCTGAGACCTCCATCCCTTAGGCTAGCCTAATTGCTCTGGTACCATGGATTTATGCACGTGTTTACAGTGTGATGCATGCACCCAAACGTTTTGCCCTCAAGCCTTACAGCCGTTGGGATCACCATCATTACACGATTAGGTCCTGATCATCAAGGTTCAAGACCTTTCCTTTGGTGCTTCTTAAGCATCACCCAGTTGCCTGGTTGTAACTTGTCACCTTTCAAGACCATCTGGATCTGGGAGTGAAGCATATAGATTCTATTGTGCAACTGATTAAGGTGTCTCTGTAGTCCTATCCCATACTCTGAGCGTGCCATAGGACTTTAAGGCCTGTGGATAGTAATAGTACAAACCTGTCTTTGGCACTGATCCATAAAGTATCTCACAAGGAGATACCTGTTTTTTTTTTTTTTTTTTCCTTTCAGTTTCTGAGTAGTTCTCAGAGAACAATGCAATAGGTAACCCCTGTAGCCAATTCAAACCTACCTCAGCCTTACGTTTCCCCAACTTTGCTTTCAACAGTCCATTATGTTTTTCCACTTTACCACTCGCGACAGGGTTATATGGTGTATGTAGGCATTGTTCAATATTGAAAGCTGTCAGTATCTTTCATTATCTGAAAAAGGCACGCTTCCACCCCCAGAAGGTGAAACTGAAAGGGTTGGCTACTTTACCTGGATTATTACCTGCTCATCTGGTAGGTTGCTATATTCGCCAGAAGTCTCAATTCTCCCCTGCTGCTGCCTCTTGTCCTATGTATTCAGTTACCCCTTCTAGTGTGCTGTGATTATCAGAATAAGAAGGTAGCCCCCTTTACTACTGAGGCACCTACGCTCTAAATTCGTTAACTCGGCACACATTTACACTTATGAGAAATTTTGAGATCACAGATAAACCCTCTGCCTATCCCTCCAAAATGTTAACATCACAATTAAAATATATGAAATGCAATAACCTATAAAAGACCGTGTCAATTACTCCCAATCTATCACATGTATTGTGGGTCATTTGGGTCAGATTGGCTGGATTCATGGATAATGTCCCTCATTGCTACATATTCCCCACAATTTGGCTCAATGACCTTTTGAGGATCAGATACGCAAAACATTCAATTTTTTTAAATAAAACTGTCAACTGAATACAGGCAATAGCCCCCAACAACACCATCAAAATCTCAAAAACAAAGGTGTATGGTGTCTGTATTAAAACTTTTATCTCAGGTTATACCTTTCACTACTTACCTTCCCTATTATTAGAACATATAAATCAAATATCCAACAAATCCTTTTGCATCATATAAATTTTAGCACATTCCAAAGTTGTTGCGCCTTGTTAGTAAATTGCTATACTATTTAGGCAAGCGGCTAGCATTCCTCATATCAGCACTGTACAGATATCTGACCTCCACCTGGCTCTGGGCCAGGTCGGCCCAACAAGGAGATACTTAGCGCTGTTAAGTTTGTCAACATAGAGAAAACAGAATAGGAAATTAAGGTTTACTGTGTATGAGTAAAAGATATATACTAAAGTATATACCCTCGCGCCTCTGGAAAGCCTAATTTAAGAGTGCCTAAATAAATAAAATGTGTATCTAGTGATGTGTAAATAAGTGAATAAATATTGATTAGCAGCTGCTATAGTTTAGAGTATATAGAAGTTTAAATCCCAAAGGGATTAATATAGCGCTTGCTTCGAATTAGTCAGGGGTGAGCAATTCCTTGTTCACACACCTGAATAGTGAACAATCAGGTGAGGAAAAATTATTTCCTAAAGGTGATAGCAAAAAATATACATATTAAAAAGTGCTAAATGAGGTTAAAATACATCAATAAATATAATTAAAATTATCAAAATATTATAACAGTCCCAATGTAAAGTTCCTTCGTGATCTTGTGCAAATAGTGTCCTAGTAAGGTTTCTCCAATATTCCAACTGCTGGTATAATTGGCATAACTTGTAACATAAGGGGTGCACACTCACCTGACTTGGTGGGTCTTGAATACCATATAGTAACAAGACTTTACGAGCTTGTGGCTTCCCAAGCCTGTAGGTAACTGCTGGGCTCTGTGGTTCACTATGGTCCGTGATACTCCTGTGTTTGGAAATCGATCCTCCAGGTCCAAATCAAGAGAGGGACAGCCTGGTGGGACGCAAACCGGCAGTCGCCGCTCTCCATTCCCAGGCATTTACCCATAGCTGGCGTTCACTTGTTTTTACTTGCTTTTACTTGACTTTTTTGTACAATATATATTCTATCGGCAAATTTAATAAAACACCACTTTTAATGGTACTGCACTATCGGAGCACTTTTTTGTCCCTCTCTTGATTTGGACCTGGAGGATCGGTTTCCAAACACGGGAGTATCACGGACCATAGTGAACCACAGAGCCCAGCAGTTACCTACAGGCTTGGGAAGCCACAAGCTCGTAAGGTCTTGTTACTATATGGTATTCAAGACCCACCAAGTCCGGTGAGTGTGCACCCCTTATGTTACAAGTTATGCCAATTATACCAGCAGTTGGAATATTGGAGAAACCTTACTAGGACACTATTTGCACAAGATCACGAAGGAACTTCACATTGGGACTGTTATATTTTGATAATTTTATTTTAATTATATTTATTTATTGATGTATTTTAACCTCATTTAGCACTTTGCACTTTTTTATATGTATATTTTTTGCTATCGCCTTTAGGAAATAATTTTTCCTCACCTGATTGTTCACTATTCAGGTGTGTGAACAAGGAATTGCTCACCCCTGACTAAATTAGAAGCAAGTGCTATATTAATCCCTTTGGGATTACTGTGTGAGTTTGTTTTGTTTGTTTGATAGAAACAGACCAGTTCGGGCTTATGATAGTATCCCGGCTGACATTGATCAGTATCACAGCGTACCGTATCATTCCAGATGTTTCCGAGAGGACGTATCCACTTTATCTTAGAGTAGCTTCAAAGATAAATGAATTGATGGTCAACAGTCCTTCCCTGGTAAGCCTCCTAAAGCTGAAACCGTCCCATGCACACACTCTCCTTTTGAGGATTTTATCCCGAGACCTTTCAGGGTGTGCTGTCACACGAACACTGGATTCCCTAAGACCCAGCAGAGACTAAAGGATCAATGCGAAAAAAGGAAAGTGAAACAGTAGGGGAGAGATCAAGGGAGAAAGATTTTTGGTTAGTACTCTGCTTTTAACTTGACTAACTTTACTTTTAACTACATGCGCGTACAATTTCACACGCTCAGCAAGGTGTTTCCCTTACTAGAAAATCATACCTGCCTCCACTCTCTCGCTCATCACCCCTCAGTTGGACTGGTCATGCGTTAAGCCAGCACAGCCTTAAAGCGGAGTTCCACCCGAAATTTATACTTCCATCTTCTCGCTCCCGGTCACCTGAAAAACAAATGGATAATCGCAATTTTTTTTTTTTTTCACTTACCTTTTAGAGAAAATATACTCACCTTACTTCCTTCTTCCTCCCCTCGGCGGCCACGGCGATTCGTCACTTCCTGGCTTTTGCAATGATTCCTGGGAGCTGAACGTCATAGCTCCCAGGAATCATTGCGCCTGCACCGGCCCCGACGTCAGTTCCGGGGCGCGCGCGTCATCCCCTTCTAAACAGCTTCTGGGCATGCCCAGAAGCTGTGGAGGGATGACGCGCGCGACCCGGAAGTGACGTCGGGGCCGGTGCAGTGCATCGTGGGACCGAAGAAGGAGGAAGAGGACCGAAGAGGACGCGGAAGAGGATCGTGCTGGCTTCAAGCTGCCCACACCTGAGATGGCAGCGCTGGAGAAGACAATTTCAAGGTAAGTATATCTCCTGAAAGGTAAGTGCAACCCGGGACAGATCAGAGGCTAGCCATTGTGGAATGTGCTAGCCCTGACTGTCCCGGGGGTATTTTTGTAAAAAAATGTATAACCAGGGTGGAACTCCGCTTTAATTCTTCTTGAGCCCGAAGGACTTATAGCCAGCAACCCTCGTGGCTATGGCTCAGGAACCCATGCATACAGCAAAAGTTAGTATGAGCTAGAAGAGTGGCAGCAGCATGGGACATAGACAATTACAAAACCTATAAACACACACTCATCTGGGTTCTTTATAATGTGCGTTTTAGGCAAGTACCATATCACTATATCCTCCTCAACCCCCAAGCAAAGGCAAACTTATTTTGTGAGCTAAAATCCACTCCCCTGAGGCCCCGTTTGTTATGAATTGCAGAGGGTATAGTGACAGGCAGCAGCCAGTTGCACATCAGTCACAGCACCAAAATAGAGAATTTTTAACCTTTGGATACCTGAAAAGAAATCAACCTTCAGACTGAGGAAGTTCCAAATTTAAAAGCACGCCCATATAAAGCAGCCTGATATGCTCTGATCTGATGGATCTCAGATCCCCCTTTTTATAGGGTGCCTTATCACATATTACACTTAAGAAATGACAAATTAGTACATGGCAACTTGCCATGGCGTTCTCCTGGTGAACATATTAGCCAAAGATAAGCAGATTGATAAAGGGAAGCATTTTAGCAAAAACCTGTTTCTCTCAACTAACTCACAAGCACCATCTTATTACAAAACGCAGTATACACATAGAGTACAGGTCCGTGTATATATATATGTTCTAACTTCAACACTGTTAATTAGCAGGTAATGTATTTTCATTTGCTATGATGTAGGAGTCAGTAAGGATGACATCCCTATACAGTACAGACAAAGGTCACCCCTCTGTTCCTGTTACTCTGCATTGCTTGCTTAATAAAAAGGACTAAGTCCTGAGGGAGCATGAGGCTGAGGCCCGTTTTTACTGGTATGACATCAGACTGATAACAGTGAGGCCTTCTTAGACTTCTATGTACAGTTGCTATCTTGACTTTATACCTGGATGCCGACACCCGACAGCATTATGAATCGCCGAGGCAGTTTGCGGGCACTTAGAGCCGGGCTCTAAGTTTGTTTACAAAAGGTCACTTTGTGGGAGAATGTCTGACTCCCACACTCTCCATAGGACAAAAGGAAAGGCTACACTGGTTACATAGTTGGTAAGGCTGAATAAAGACCCTTGTTCATTGTGGTGTTAAGTGTGGATCCCTTTTTAGAGACTGCTCCTGTGTAAACCTAGCCTTTCTAGCTAGGTCAACAGGATGCATGGTTTTTGATCTACTGTGGTGTCAGGCAGTTCATTGAGATGTTTTGCCGTAACACAATGCATGTTAACACGGAACTTTGCTGGTGTAAATAGGCCCTTGGGCATGGGGAGATGTAACATTCTGGCAACTGCCTATGGGCTCTTTCACACGGGCAATCCGATCAGATCCGCCTGTCAGTTTTTTAGGCGGATCTGATCGGATCCTCCATGCAGCTCTATGGGGCAGCGGATACGTTGCCATCCGTATCTGATTCTGTCCGTGAAATCTGGACAGATGGAAATCCTATTTTTCCATCCGTTCAGGGATCGGTCCGCTCTCATCCGATTCCCCACAGAGAGCAGCGGGAGCTGTGACACCTCCCTCTCTGCACTGCAAGCGGAGACAGAGCTGTCATCCACCGGCTCAGCGGGGATCGGCGGATCGATCCCTGCTGAGCAGCACGGATCCGCCAACTGAGGCGGACCGTGTGAAAGAGCCCTATGACTCATATTGGTAGTTTGTATTCTCTAAATTTTGATACATTGCCAAGCTTGCTGTTGCCCTAATTTTTTTATTTATTTTATTTAGGATGACGATGAGTGGAAAGAATTTGAGCAAAAAGAAGTTGATTACAGTGGACTTAGAATTCATTCGCTACAGATAAGGTATTGTGTGGAATAACTACATATTCATATTGAATTTGTTGGGAACTTCTTGTCCCTTCTATTCTTGTGCACATACATACATACATACATACATACATACATACATACATACATACATACATACATACATACATACATACATATATAGAGTTTGAAGTTAAGTCTCGTTTACTTACACCTTTCTTTGTCCTTAACATTATCCGTATATTGCACAGAAATGTGTGGAATGACCAAACGGGGGAAGAGGAGACCAGTTGAAATACCCGTGGACCGTTTCAACTGTCAACAATTTCCTCCAGACCAATTGATTGGTCTGAGCATCCGAGGACATCTGTCTGGAAACTCACGCAGTGACCGTGGTTTTTGAGATTTCGAATGAGTGCTTATATATATATATATATATATATATATATTTCTCTGTCGCTCATTGACAGACGCAGTCCTCTTGATTAATATCAAATTGGGTTATACTGCCCTCTACAGGAGTAGGACACTAGGCAGAAGGAAAACGTTCTGGCCACACCTTAGGGGCAGTCCTAGAGGGTATATCCTCTCTGTCTCGCGCTCTCTGTCTCGCTCTCTCTGTCTCGCTCTCTGTCTCGCTCTCTCTGTCAGGAGTTGGCGCCCGCCTGTTCCGGTATGGTGAGTAAAATGTTCCCCCTCTCCCCCTGACGGGTTTGTAGGTGGACGCGGGCCCCTCCCTGGGATGATCGGACCCTCATGATCCTGGGTCCCCCCTCTATCCTAGAACAGGTGTCACAGATCCCCCTCTTGAGGGTGATTTGGTACCAGGAGGCTTGGTTTGGGAGCTGACTATCGGAAGTCACTGTATGAGTGGGCACTGTAAAGGAACCATGACTGAAGTCAGTGGCTGGCATTACTGTTAGTATGGCCATGTAAGAGGGTGATATGATCCTACCTTATACATAAGGTTGCAATTGCCTGGACTACCGCCATCTGCCGCTGCCATCCTCCCGCAGGCCGCACGATGTAGCGGGCGCTGCCATCTTTCCACAAGGGCCGCCATCCTCCCGCAGGTCGCGCGGGGCCGCCATCTTGGCGTAGCATCGTGTCTCCGGCATGGGGGCGGCCATTTTGGAGATGACCAGCTACCTCGAGGAGTAGCATGGGAAGCGCCGGAAGGCGTGTAAAGGGGCGGAGCTGCCTCCTTTACCCGGGAAAACGATCCAAAAGACTTCCTGTCTGTAAGAGACAGCGCTGAGAGCAGGTTGGTAGAAACTTCTGTGCATCAGGTGGTGAGCCCTTGGGGTCTCTCTCTCTCTCTCTCTCTCTGTGGGGTTCAAAGCAGGTAACACTGAGGGGCACTGTTGGCTGGGGGATTACAAAAAAAAAAAAAACGTTTTTTTCTTTGCAATTATTTTTTTGTTTGCTGGCAAGTGTCTTGGATTAATCATGGACCCTGCCACACATGTATCCCCACCTGGTCCCCTCGAGGTGGCCGCAGGACCCTCCAGTGCACCACTTATGATTGATTATGTTTTGGAGTCTTTGGTATCCCGGGTGGAGGTGGCCTGTCAGGGACGGGGGGCAAGAAAGCGACCCCCACCTACCCCTATTTCATCTGACACTTCAGATACGGATTCTGAGCTTGTCACTGCAGCTGCAGGTCCCTCTTCTGGGGCTGCTGTCTCGGGTACGATCTCCTCAGACAGTGAGGAGGATGTTTCTGTCTCCGCCATAGCGCAAGAAGAAGCGTTGGTGGACGCACTAGTCATGTCTGTCCGGGAAACCTTAAGTCTTGAGGTTACACCGGCAGAGGTAGCTGACACTGAAATTCCCTTTGGTACCAGCAAGCCTACCAAAATGGCGAAGGTTTTTCCCTTGCCCAAATGTTTTGGTAATCTAATTAAAGAAGAATGGGATCGGCCGAAACGAACCCCTGCTATTTCCAAACGCATTGCTAGGCGCTATCCGTTTGAGGAATCCCTCCTTAAAAAATGGACGGTACCACCAGTGGTGGACTCACCGATTTCCAGACTAAATAAAGCTACTGTTATCCCGTTTGGAGGACGCTCCGTCCTTTAGGGGATCCGGTGGATCGAAAAGTGGAAGCGGAATCCCGCTCCATTTTTTCCCTGATATGGTCAACATTTAGGCCAGTGGTTGCCATTGGTTTAGTTTCACAAACATTGACAGAATGGACCAAATTGTTACGCCGTGACAGATGGATCAGACAGACGGTGGTACAGGCTTATTCTATTAAGGGTCGGAATCCTCCGTTCCCTGTTAAGGCGCACTCCACTCGGGCACTTAGTGCTTCCTGGGCCTTCCGCCATCAGGCGTCAGTGGTCCAGGTTTGCAAGGCGGTTACCTGGTCGTGGGTTCATACCTTTACAAAATTTTATAAAGTTGATGTGTTGGCATCGGCGGATGCCTCTTTTGGCCGCAAGGTTTTGCAGGCCGCAATTTGAGGAGACCGTTGGTCTACCTCGAGGGTTTTTTTCTGTTGGGTTTTCAGTTGTCTCATCCTTTTGTCTGAGCCTTTAAAACTTCTAGTTGGCACCGGTTGGGCCTTCTAGATTGGATTTTGATTTCTGTTATCCCACCCCTCATTTGTGGCACTGCTTTGGGACGTCCCAATTTGATATTAATCAAGAGGACTGCGTCTGTCAATGAGCGACAGAGAAAAATGGATTTTTGTAAAATCTTACCGTAAAATCCTTTTCTCTTAAGCTCATTGACAGACGCAATACCCTCCCCTCTACTTTTGAGTTGGGTTGGGTTAAATTCTCTGACACTGCTTTTGTGACATAACTAACATCCTGTAGCAGAGAGAGAGAGGATATACCCTCTGGGACTGCCCCTAAGGTGTGGCCAGAACGTTTTCCTTCTGCCTAGTGTCCTACTCCTGTAGAGGGCAGTATAACCCAATTTGATATTAATCAAGAGGACTGCGTCTGTCAATGAGCTTAAGAGAAAAGGATTTTACGGTAAGATTTTACAAATATCCATATATTATATATATTATATATACATGGTAACATTTTTTTTTTTTTTTTTTTTAACTCTGATCTCATGCTTGTCCTTTTTTTCATAAATTATGAAAGCTCTGTCTTCCTTACTCCCCCACCTACATTTAGAAAGAGCCTTCTGAGTGGGGGAGAGTCAGCAGAAGCCCCTCAGGCTCATTGTTAAAGCATGTTTAAATGTACTGCACTGAGGCTTCTCTGTGCTTCATATATGCAATTGTGGTGAGCTGCATCTAATATCAAAGCTGATACTCAGTTTGTCAACACACTCCATCGATGAGGTAGTTTTAACCATCTGACGGTCTGACACGAGTGCCAACCTTGGGTGTAGAAATGAAATACTTTTAATCTCTAATTCAAGATCACTTCTATTTGGTGAGAGGCCCCCCCTTTTCCTTTAAGGAGCACTTTGTGTGAAAATGTACAAGCATGGAGAACTTTGTCACATTTGATTTAATATGGTCTGTTGGCTTATTTGAACTTTTTTGATTTGAATTTTCTTGTTTTTTAACCACTTGCCGACCGCCGCACGACTATCTACGGCGGCGGTCAGCCCCTCACAGGCAAAGTGACGTAGGTCTACGTCGCTCGCCTGTGAGGGTTTAGGGAGCGAGCGCGCGCCGCCGGAGGCGCGCTCCCGCTCCCGCGTGGTCACGGACCCCCCCGCGCGCGTGACCGGCGGACCCGATCGCCGCCGGCCACTCTGCGATCGGCGGGGGAGAGGGAGAAAGTCAGGCAGCTTGTGTAAACAAGCTGCCTGTCATTCTCCTCTGTATGAGAGCTGATCACATGGATCTACTATGTAGATCCATTGATCACTCTGCATACAGTTGAAGCCACAGCCAATCACAGTTAGAATCACGCCCCTAGGGACACACACAGCCCCTCCCTCTCAAATAAAGTTAACCCCTTCACTACCAGTGCATTTTTACAGTAACAGTGCATATGTATAGCACTGATTACTGTAGAAATGTCACTGGTAACCCCAAAAGTGTCAAAAATGTCAGTCAAGGGTCCGATCTGTCCGCCGCAATGTCGCAGTCCCGCAAAAAAAATCGCAGATCGCTGCCATTACGCGTTAAAAAAAAAAAACAACAAAAATGACAAAAATCTTTCCCTTTGTTAGTAAACGCAATAACTTTTGCGCAAACCAATCAAAATACGCTTTTTGCGATTTTTTTTTTTTACCAAACATAGGTAGCATAAAACAAATTGGCCGAAAATATTAAAAAATTTTGATTTTTACATTTTTTTTTTGGGGGAATTTCATATAAAAAAAAGGGAAAAATATTGCTATTTTTGCAAAATTTACGCTCTTTTTTTGTTTATAGCGCGTGATCAAAAAATCGCACAGGTGATCAAATACCACCAAAAGAAAGCTCTGTTTGTGGGGAAAAAAAGGACGCCAAATTCGTTTCGGTACAGCGTCGCACGACCGCGCAATTGTCCGTTAAAGTCACGCAGTGCCGAATCGCAAAATGCCCTCTGGTCGTTTAGCAGCCAAATCCTCCGGGGCTTAAGTGGTTAACTTGTTCATCAGTGTGTTTTAATGCACATATTGTGTTGGATCATTTCACATTTGCTTATTTGCATTAATTCATGAATTTGTTAATTTATATATTCATGATTTAAAGGGAAAGCACACTTTTTTTGTTTTAAATATTTTGTTTAGTTCCAGTGTTTAGGATATTCATTCAAGTTTATTTTATTTGGCTATTTTTGTTTACCGCTAGTATTACTGCTTGGGAGCATCAAAAGAATCAAACTGTTTTGTACTGTAAGATAAAGTGCTATAAAACCCATAAACAAAAATATATTAATTTGCAGCTTACCAATTGGATACGGTGGCTGCATTAGCTTTTTGTTAGGCTTGTTTTATTTTTTTCCCTTTCGCGTGGTGATCCTGCCAGTAAGTCTTATTTTTCAACTTTAACAGACCAAGCTGTCCAGTTTAAAGTGTTGAAACCGTTTTATCACTGACGGGTGTACTTATAATGGTCAGCTTTTATTCATTTACGTGGAACCTTTTATCCCTAAAGAAAAAAACTAAAAACTGCTTTATCTGCCTTTAAAGTGTTGGCTGGTGGTCCGCTTCAATTTGTTAGTCAGGTTCATGTAAATCTGCTACACTAACACTAGTCTCTCTTTAGTCTGACAATGCTTCTGTCCAAAGGAGTCTGCTTTATTATTAATCCAGAATGTAGACCCCCCCCCCCTTTGCTATTTTTGGCCCTAAAACTCACTCTCAAATGTACGTCCCCACACCCTCCCACCCTGGAGGAATGACGTCCATTGAATTCTATACTTTCTAGAGAAAAGGTGATGTGTCAACATAAAGGGTGCCTTCAGATGTTTTTGACCTATAGTTGTCTAGCCCCTTTGTCCATGGCGCTACGCCAAATGTCTTCGATAAAAGGGTCATAGGCTTCAGCAGTTTTGCAAATTTATGTACCCAAGGTGATTATACAAGCTTCCCTGGTGTCGGGTAGTGGAAGAGTAGTATTTTGGGCAAAAGCACATACCCTGTGAGTGTTGAATATGTAGACACACTTAGGCCCATTTTACAATGGCACTCTCCATGAGCAGATCTGCCTGCTCAGCGGAGAGATGACAGGTCGTGTCTGCTTATGCAGGGCAGAAACAGCCTGCTTTCTTCCATGTGTGGTCAGATGTACATAGACTGCCTGTCCGTTTTTTAATCCAACTATAATCCGATCCGCCCAATGGTTTGAAAACAAATCCCCCATCGGTTTTTAGTGAACAAGATCAGATGTCGGTGGGTGTGCTCCATAGAGGACGATGGATGGGTCTGATTGGAACCTCCTATAATTCTGACTGGCACACGGTGTGTGTGTGGGGGGTTAAAGGGTGTCTCGGAATAGATCTGTCCTAATCTGTACTCCAAGAAATGGATGTTATGCTTTTTTTTTTCTCTTACCATAGAATCTTTTTCTTGCAGTCTACTGTGTGACACTGGACCCATTGGTTCTTGTTATTGGTTCTTGTACTGCTTATTTGCAAAATTGAAGCATGGCGATTGAATGTGAGGTATATGGGGGGGCTTTTTTTAATGTTTGCTAGCATCCCAACCTTGTGGGTGACGGTATATTGCAAACAGGGCTGTGGAGTCAGTAGATAAATGTTCCGACGACTCAGTTTTTTTGTACTTCTCTGAATCCGACTCCTCTGTATTAATATGCAAATGTATTTTATACATTCCTTGAAGGAAAGAAAGGAGCCAAAATGGCTCCTTTTCCTGCACGTCTTTTCAAAATTGCATCTGTTTTCGGGGCCCTGGCTGCAACAGGTACTTGCCGTAATTTGCCAATTAGTGTAGCTGCATGGCGATCTTTTAATCCATCTCTTATGGCAAGTTGCAGTGTATGAACAGCACATCGCATATGATGAATAGTAGCAAGCTTCAATGCTTCAACAAAGTTGTCTAAAAAAATGTCAGCATTCTCTTCAGTTTCTAAACTTTCTCCAATACTTGCAGAGCTGTCTTCCTCTAACTCTAATATCGGTTTGTTAACTTCTTCATCTGCGTTCATCTTCTCAATTGTGCTCAACATGTTAGAAGCGTTATCTGTCACAACACATAAAATCTGTTCCTTTGTAATTTCAAAATCTTCTAGAACACCCTCCACTAACTTCTGAAGGTAATCACTGGTGTGATGTGCCTGAGTGCCTGTCTGAGGGTCTGTGTTGTTTTGTTGTTTTCTTTCACAAATCTAACATTAATGGCAAAATGACTCTGTGACAAAATGTCCTTTCAGAACTTTCTGTAGTTCTTTCTTTTTACATTTGGCCTCCTCAATTATAAGTTTCCTTATACTAAGTCTACTAAGTCATTATAACTTTTTGTGAATTGGGACATTTAAACTTGCTTTTTTTTTTTTAATCCCAATCTAAATTTAGTAGGAGTCTGAGTCGGTGCATTGTTTGCCGACTCCAGGTACCCAAAATTTCCTCCTACTCCTCGACTCCGACTCCACAGCCCTGATTGCAATTGTCCAAGCTTTCCTAACATTCCTGTGTCCCTCAGTGGACTTCAAGAAACCTTTTTATGTAACTACAAAAATCTTAAAACATGCTGCCTGAAACTTAACATGAGATGAGCTGGAAGTATGTGAGTTTCTCCAAATCAGAAAAATGTAAATCTGTGTGCCTACTCTTTCCGCAGCAATGAAAAAGATGATGATGAAAGTGAAAAAAAGGAAGAACAAGGGATAGATTGGGAAGAGACAGGTGGCTGTGGTACAGATAAGTCCCAGGGGCCTTGGAATAAGACTGCTCCTGCTCAGCCTACTGTAAATTTTGGTGAGACCATGTTTTACGTTTTTTAGTTCACCACTTAAGCGTCAATTTTTAGGTTATTTAAGAAAATATTATTGCATAAAACTAAATGTTTTTTTATTTCACAACTTTTCTAGTAACTGAAGTTGAAGAACCTGCACAGCCCAGTGGCGTATACAGACCCCCTGCAGCCAGATTGTCAACTACAGCACGGAAACCCCAAGGCCCCCCAGAAATTTTTAGTGATTCCCAGTTCCCATCACTGCAAGCCACTGCCAAGCATATAGAGTCCCGCAGGCAAGTACTTTGAAATGGTTTAACCTGTTCTGCATTTTTGGTGGCTCAATTACTTTAAATAGCCTTTCTTGCATTATTAAATATGTATCAAAGTATAAAGTTCCTGTTGCACATTGTTGATGTTCATGTGATGCAACCTTCCAGTTTTTTTTTTTTTTTACACATTTATTCCTTCTGGTGAAATTTTTGGATTAATTAGACCACTGATTACTCCTTTTTGTAAAATTATTTATTTCACGTACTGTATAGTGCCATCAGTTTATGCAAAGCTTTAGACCTATATATTTTACATTCACGTTAGTAAATAGATAGGATCGCTTATTACTCCAGTTGTTCTGATGAAGGAAATTCTCCTAATACTAAGGCCTCATTCACATGGGGCATATCAGTGTGTACGCCATGTGAAGGCTGTGTTTACTCCACATGGGGATTAGACATATGCCGGTTTTCGGTAATTCGATATATCGCGGTATTGCATAGCCACGGTATTGTTATTGTGGCATTTTTAAAATACCGAGTTTCTCTGTCAAGTCTGCCTGACTTGTGAATTGATACATTTCAGTGAGCTGGATGACTCATTCACTCACACAGCTAACCCCTTTCAGCATTAAGTCTCCTAACTATAAACAAAAATGATTACATTTGTATCTTTTCCTTCCCTCTGCCAGGGAGAAAGGAAGTTTAACCTCTTAAAGACTGGATCTTTTTCTGACACTTGTTGCTTGCAAGTTAAAATCAGTTTTTTTTTTTGCTAGAAAAGTACTTAGAACCCCCAAACATTTTATATATTTTTTTAGCAGAGACCCTACAGAATAAAATGGCAATTGTTGTAATATTTTATGTCACACTGTATTTGCGCAGCAGTCTTTCAAACGCAATGATTAGACTTTAATGAATAAAAAAAAAAAAAAAAAACGTAACAGTAAAGTTATCCCAATTTTTTTTTTTTGTTACACAGAGAATCGTGATCTTTATTCCAAGCTAAAAAATCGTGATTCTCATTTTGGCCAGAATCGTGCAGGTCTAATATACACACACACACGCATAGCAGCCCACATTACATTATTATATAGCCATCAAGCAGTGTCTGGCCTACCTGGTGATGACTGGTCCTGGCGCTCTGATCCGATGGCCTGGTCTTTAAAGGGGCAAATCCTTGCGATCCAGAAGTGGCTAAACCTGCAGGAGGATCGGTGTTTTTATCTATTAATGACTTTACTATTGCTTTAGGCCTGGTTCACATGTATGCGGGTTGGTGGTTCACATGTATGCGGGTTGGCGGTTCACATGTATGCGGGTTGGCGGCCCACATTTGCACAGGCATAGCAGCCCATTGATTTGAACGGGCTGCTATGCCCTCATTTTCCGCAGAAAAAAGGTGCATGCAGCATTTTTTTAAAATTCAGTGGCCTTGAAATCCATCCTGCTTTTGCACCATGCGACTAACCTGCAGTTCCTGCTCTGGCAAGTTTTCTGCATTTTTTGTATACGCGGGCACGGCATTTAAAAATAAACAGTTTGAGTGTGCAGCAACGGCAGGTAAGTCGCATGGTGCAAAAGAATGGATTTCATGGCCACTGCATTTTTTTAAATTCTGCATGCCCCTTTTTTCAGCTGAAAACGCAGGCATAGCAGCTCAAGCCCATTCACATCAATGGGCTGCTATGCCTGTGCAAATGTGGGCCCCCAACCCGCATACATGTGAACCAGGCCTAAAGCAATAGTAAAGTCATTAATAGATAAAAACACCGGTCCTCCTGCAGGTTTAACCAATTAATGACTTTACTATTGCTTTAGGCCTGGTTCACATGTATGCGGGTTGGGGGCCCACATTTTCACAGGCATAGCAGCCCATTGATGTGAATGGGCTTGAGCTGCTATGCCTGCGTTTTCAGCTGAAAAAAGGTGCATGCAGAATTTAAAAAAATGCAGTGGCCATGAAATCCATCCTTCTTTTGCACCATGCGACTTACCTGCCGTTGCTGCACACGCAAACTGTTTTTAAATGCCGTGCCCACGTATACAAAAAATGCAGAAAGCTTGCCAGAGCAGGAACTGCAGGTTAGTCGCATGGTGCAAAAGCAGGATGGATTTCAAGGCCACTGAATTTTAAAAAAATGCTGCATGCACCTTTTTTCTGCGGAAAATGAGGGCATAGCAGCCCGTTCAAATCAATGGGCTGCTATGCCTGTGCAAATGTGGGCCGCCAACCCGCATACATGTGAACCACCAACCCGCATACATGTGAACCAGGCCTAAAGCAATAGTAAAGTCATTTATAAACAACACCTCCTTCAGGTTTAACCACTTCTTGACCACAAGGATTTGCCCTCTTAATGACCAGGCCATCGGATCGGAGCCGAGCGCCAGGACCAGTTATCACCAGTTAGGCCAGACACTGCTTGATGACCTATTTTAGGATTTTAGGCCTGGTTCACAGAGTCTGTACTGACTGACTATATAATAATGTGCATAAGTGAACCAAAGCCCCTAAATTCAGCAATGAAATTGAAGTGAGGTGGAAATTTAATAATTTAAATTTAATAATAGAATACCGTGATACCGTATACCGTGGCAAAACCTTAATCAATTAATCGCAGCATGAAAATCTGATACCGTCACAAGCCTACATGGATGTTTATACATTCCAATGCAGGCAGTCCTATTGATGTCATTTTTAAGATACAGCTGCAGGGACACGGACGCTGCTCCCAATAGGAATAAGCTGCAATCAATGCCATGCCCCCACATGAAAGGCATATTGGGAACAGCAACTGAGTCTATGCAGCCGCTGCGTCCCAATTGAAGTCAATAGGGCTGTTTGCATGGGGATACACGTAGCACATGTGCATCCCCGTTGGGTTGAACGCATGCGAATGAGGCCTAATTAATGCTGGGGTTTTCTGTTGCGGTTCCTGTATTCAGTGAGGGTTTGAAAACACAGGGTTCTTGCATCTGTGATTGACCTGTGGCTTGCCTTGGGAGTGGAGGTTGGTTGCTAATGTGAATGGGAATCCAGTGAACCGAACTGTATGACAAATTGGGTTCAACAGCTTGTTTCTACTTTTAACTGAAGTGTTGGCATTAATGAAAACTTGGCCCCTTCCATTGGTGGTCCCGCCTTCTAAAAAGGCTAGTAATAGTGACCACCTTGCTTCAATACGTCAGTCGGAGAGCTAGAAGAAGCTTGTACTTCTGTCATGTGACAGGTTTGTTTTAAAATTGATGCGTGTAAACTAATTAAGGTGTGCTGATAAAGTGGGCATGCAAGCTTGTATTTTGTCTTCTAGATCCTACACTGGCAAATTGCTTATCTTAAAACTTTACAATATAGTTTTATTGCAGAACTTAAAACACTGTCCTTTTACAAAGAATTCCTTAAAGCAGCTCCCTGTAATAGAAGTAGTATTATGCTTCTCCTTTCAGTGGTCAGTGTCTCCCATCTTCTTCCCCACAAGCCCTCCAGAGTGGCAAGGGTGTTCCCCTTTCCTGCTTACTTTGACAAAATTTCGCTAAATTTTGGGATTGTTTAAAACGCCCCCTTGTGGTCCCTAATTTTGCTATGCGGTACCATTTGAGGACTCCCTGTTTTCTAGGTTAAACAAAGCAACCATGATACCGGTTGAGGAGTCCCTGGCTTTTAAGGACCCGGCTGACAGAAAAGAGGAGGCTGTGGCCTGCTATATGTACACTGTTGCTGGTTCGGTACTCAGGCTGTTTTTTTTTACTATTGCCCTGATGTCGCAAACTGACCAAGTGGGCCAAGCTTTTACGTCGGGACCTGGAGGGGGAGCAGCTTTCCCCTGCCTTTGCTGAGCCGGCGGACCAGTTGATCCAGGGGCTGCCGTTTGTCTGTGATCCCTCTTTGGAAGTGGCTCCTCCTGATTGCGAGGCTGTCTCTCAGCAGTGGTCCTTAGGTGTGTTATTTGGATTAAATTCTGGGTTAAAGAAGGCCTTATCTGATCTCCCCTTTCTAGGGGATCGCCTGTTTGGAGCTTCCCTGGATGACATCATTTAGGGTCTCACAGGAGGCAGAGTACCTATTTTTTTTTTTTTTCTGCAGGCTAGTAAGGGCAAGAATCCCCATCGTAGATGTGCTCCATCCTTCTCGACTCCTAAGTTTTTTCGTCCTGCAGGGTCTCAAGGCAAGGGATCAAAAACTTTCAGGGCCTCCTCTGGAGGATCCAAACGAACCTGGTCTGGCAAGCCGAGAGCAGGCTTCTCCAAACCTGTGGACAAGGCTCCCTCAGCATGAAGGGGCGCCCTCACCCGTATGTGGGGTGGGGGATGTCTTTGCTGGTTAGTGGACCTCCCTGGTACAGGACAACTGGGTCCACAGTCATATGGTCTGGCTAAAAGATCGAGTTTCATTCTTGCCTTCCGGAAAGGTTTTTTTCCTCCAACTTGTGCCTGTACCCAGACCGCTTACCGGGGGTCTCTTTGGGGCAGTGCAAGACTTGCTGAGCCAGGGGGTGATTGTTCCGGTTCTGACTTTGGAACATTTTTAGGGGTTTTATTTAAACCTTTTTACAGTCCCCAGGAAGGAGGGCAAGGTGCGTCCAATTCTGGACCTCAAGGTGCTAAACTGCTTTGTGCGGGTTCAGTTGGAGTCCATTCGCACAGTAGTGGCATCCCTGCATCAGGGGGATCTTGCTTCTATTGACATCAAGGACGCTTACCTTCACATTCCAATATGTTTTGGTCACCAGTGCTTCCTCTGCTTTGCCCTGGGAGAGGAGCATTATCAGTTTGTGGCGTTTACCCTTTGGTCTAGCCTCGGGTCTTCACAAAAGTGGCCTCGGTGCTGGCATTGTTGCGGCGGATCGCGGTACTGGGGTACCTAGACTATCTGCTGTGAGCAGAGTCTCCGACTGCTCTGGTGGACAACTTGGAGATTACACTGTGAACTCTGATGGGAGTTTGGTTGGTTTCTGAACCTTTAGAAGTCCGCTCTGGTTCCGTCCACAAATCTGGACTATCTGGGTCTGACTCTAGACTCGGCCTTAGCCAGAGTATTTCTTCCTCTGGGAAAAACTCCAGAAACTGAAGGGATGACTGTCTGCTGGACAACAGTAGTTAAATTGCTTCCTGCAGACTCGCATACGGGTGCTGGTTCTGATGGGGTTTGCCTTTTGAGGCAGTTCTGTTTGCACAGTTCCACGTGAGATCTTTGCAAAGAGATTTTGGTCGAATGGCACAAAAATCCCAGTCTATAGACAATCTGATTCGGCTGAGGAAAGGGTCCCTGATCTGGTGGCTTCATTCTCAGGCACTTCGCCAGGGCAAATCCTTTCTCCCCCTTTACTGGACTGTGGTCACCACGGATGCCAGCCTGTCCGGGTGGGGAGGCGTCCTCGGAAAAGATTCTGCTCAGGGATTCTGGACACTGGAAGAGTTCAGACTGACGATCGATGTACTGGAGATCCAAGCGATCAGACTTTGGATCATTGAATGGATTGTCTTCAGAAGTGTCCTGGTGGCTCGGGAAGTAGCTGGCATTCTAAGGAGGGCAGAACATTTCATTCCAACCATCTCTGCTGTACACATTCCGGGTGTGGAAAAATTGGCAGGGGGATTACCTCAGTTGACAGGCATTGGAATTGGACCAGGGGGAAAATCCATGTCCGTGTGAAAGGGGCCTTCGGCTGTGGCACGGCGATGAGGAAAAAAAAAAAAAAAAATATATATATATATAAAAAAAAAATTATTTTTACATTTAAAAAATTGATAACCACACTCCCTGTCCACTTACCTTTAAGCAAAGGTACCTGGACAGAGATGAAGCCTTAAAAACTTCCCTCTTCTCCTCTCTTTGGAAGGCATTGAGAACATGCATTACTCCCAGCCACCACAAGAGGGCGCCAGTTCCCCTAGCCTTTCTCATCTCACAGAAGGCTGAAAAGCCGGGGCCTCAATTTTTGGACGGCGCTGAAGTCCGTGCACTCGAGGAGGTGGGGGGCGCAAAAGGGACAGGACACCTCCTGCAGGGCACCCCAGGCGCCAGGTCGCTAATTCTAGTCGCAAATGCGACCTGGCGCCCGGGGTTTGTCGAGCTCTGCGCTGGTGGCCCCGTGGGGTCAGTATAATCTGATTTACGCCTTTTCCCCCCTCAAGCTTCTGCCAAGACTTCTGCGTAGGGTCGAGGCAGTAGGGATTCCGGTCATCTTAGTAGCTCCAGACTGGCCTCACCGATCTGGTATGGCTGGTTGCTGATGTTCGTTGGAGACTTCCTCTCGGGGAAGATCTGCTGTCCCAAGGGCCAATCTTCCATCCTGCTTTACAGTTGCTGGCTTTAACGGCTTGGCTGTTGAAAGCCAGGTGCTGAAAGATAGGTTTGTCTGATTCGGTGATTCCTACGCTGTTAAAAGCTAAAAAAAAAAAAAAAAAATCTACCTCTGGGAAGATTTACCATCGTACATTGCGTAGTGCGAGTCTTGGGGTTCATCCTCGCTCCTTTTCGGTGGCTTGGATCTTGACCTTCCTCCTACTGGGGGTTGAGCAGCTATCAAGGGCCAGGTCTTGGCCTTGGCGGTCTTCATTCAATGACCATTGTCTACATTTTCATTGGTGTGTACTTTTACTCAGGGAGTTTGACACTTGGCTCCTCCGGTGCGGTCTTAATTGCCACCTTGGGACCTCACTTTGGTGCTTTCAGGCCTCCAGAAACCTCCTTTTGAAAATCTTAGAGGGAACCCCTGCTTGCGTTAACCCAGAAGGTGGCCTTTTTGGTGGCAATCACTTCTGCGCACAGGGTGTTGGCGCCGGCAGTCGTCTTGTCCACCTTTCTTGGTTCAGAGATGAGGTGGTTTTTCGCCCCTGTTCGTCGTTTTCCTTTCAAAGCTTTTCTCCGATTTTCATTTGAATGAAGAGATTGTTGCCTTCCCTGTGTCCCAAGACAAAACATCCTAGAGAAATTGCCTTGCATTCCTTGGATGTGTACCTGGCAGCTTCGGGTCTTCAGACTCCCTATTTGTGCTCACGGACCAACCTCGGAAGGGGTTGTCTGCTTCTGCTGCGACCATGTCCAGATGAATCAGACAGATGGTGTTTCAAGCCTATTAAATCAAGGGTCAAGTTCCTCATTTCCCTGTTATGGCGTACTCTACTAAGGCACTTATGGCCCTTTTCCACTGCAAGTACCGGCTAGTACCGGCTCGGCTCTACTCGGCCCTGCTTGGCCCGGTTTGCTTTTCCACTGCGGTACCGCATGGTATAGTGTCGGAACGGTTCGGTACGGTACGGTATAGGTTTGCTTTTCCACTAAAGTAGTACTAAAGTTAAGTGGGTGGGATAACAACGGGGTGGGTGTGATTCTCTGACCAATCAGTGGCTAGTAGTGACTGCATGCAAAGGATTGTGGGATATGGTACCAGTTTGGTACCTGTTGGAACCACAATCGAGTAGGTACTGTTTTTTCAGAGCCGTACCGTACCGTACCGTGCTTTTCCACTGCATGGAACCGAAAACCTATACCGTACCGTACCGAACCGTTCCGACCCTATACCATGCGGTACCGCAGTGGAAAAGCACAAAAGCGTGCCGAACCGGTACGGTTCCATGCAGTGGAAAAGCGCCATTAGTACCTCCTGGGCCTTTCATTGTAAAAAAAAAAATCATCAAAAAGTTAAATTTGTTTCAGTAATTTAATTCAGAAGGTGACACTTTTTTTTTTTTTTTCTATTTATTATGGCTTACAGCGAGCAAAACCCCAAAATTCAGTATCCCAGAAAATTAGAATATTGCATAAGACCAATAAAAAGATTTTTAATGCAGGAATTGGAGAAATTCCACGCTAAGGATGATAGAAAAAGGGGCTGCTACCTCCCTCTGAATATAACCAAAGTTAGATGGGGTAATGTAAAAAGTGTATATATAAGGGTCAGTGGTGCTGCCTAGGGAGAGGGACTCCTTGGTGTATGGGGAAAGAATGGGCAATAAAATAAATATATATATATATATATATATATATATATATATATATATATATATATATATATATATATATATATATATATATATATATATGAATGGTGTAACATCTAAAGTGTCCCAGTGCTCTGAGTGATAATAAATAAATACATTCAAGTATAAAATGGATAATCAAAAATGTGCAAATGGTGATGGGGTATAACCCAAAGTATATAATGAATATAAACACTGACAAGTATCAAAACATCCGTGTAAATATTAACCACTTCAATACCGGGCACTTTCACCCCCTTCCTGTCCAGGCCAATTTTCAGCTTTTAGCTCTGTTGCATTTTGAATGACAATTGTGCAGTCATGCAACACTGTACCTAAACCAAATTTATATTTCTCTAGCGCTCATCGACAGACGTAGTCCTCGGTGATACACCACCTTCGGGTTATGTTACCTCCGCAGGAGCAGGACTAGACAGGAAATTAAAAAGCTCTGGCCACACCCTAGGGGCAGTCCCAGAGGGTATATCCTCTCTCTCTCTGCCTCAGCAAATCAGTTATTTTCTGTCTAGTTAGGAGTAAGGACCTAGATACCTTGCTGGGATCTTAGGTCCTGGCAAGAAATTTTTTTCTAAAAGGATTTTTGGACAGCTTTTTTTCTCCAGTGTTCCTGTGAGATCTTCAAGCAAGAAAGCTGAACTGGGCGACGGGCTGGATGTTGAGATCCGGTGGTCACCCCAGTTCAGCCTACGAGCGCGTGCAGGCCATAGCTCCGCGCTGAGTCGGCCGCGACAAAGTCCCATTAAAGGACTGAACCCGCGAGTTAAACGTCTCGCTGAAACGCCAAAGACCATGAGTCACGGCGTTTGTATCGGTCGACAGCCCTCCCGCCCCGGTGGAGAGGGGTACTGTCAGGAGTTGGTGCCCGCCTGGTTCCGGTATGGTGAGTAGTATGTTCCCCCTGTTTTCCCTGACGGGTTTTGTGGTGAACGCGGGCCCCTCTCTGTATGGTAAGAAAGAGTTTCTTTCTATCCTATAACATGTCACAAATCCTCCTACTTTGAGTGTGATTTTATGTGTGCAAAAGCCAGGAGGCTTGGTTTGGGAGCTAACAATCTATTGTATACATGTTTCAAAGATGTAATCTGTGGCATTCTGGGAATCTTATGGGTTAAGTATAAGCTACCTACCAGTCAGAAGCCATGGACATGTAGACTGCCTTCCAAGTCAGATCTCCAGCTAATAGCAGGCCTCCCGAACGGCCATGCGGTCCGCCAGGGCCGGTACCGCCAAACACGCCATATCCCCATGCAGAGAGAGTGTTGTGTGCCTGCAGCACACCGCTAGTCAGCACAGGCCGCCGCCATTTTTTTTTGCTGGATCGCACGAGCCGCCATTTTGGCGTAGCCTCGTGTCTCCAGCATGGGGGCGGCCATGTTTTAGGTGATTCTACACCTCGTGGAGCTTGGGGGAGGCGCCGGAAGGCATACAGAGGGGCGGAGCCGCCTCCTTTCTTCCTGGGCAGCCAGCCAAAAGACTTCCTGTTTGTCTAAGACAGCGCTGTAAGCTGTTGCAGTTCAACTCTGAACATCAAGTGGTGAGCCTGGGGGTCTATCTCTCTCTCTCTCGATCGATAGGGATCCCTAGCAGGTAACACTAAGGGGTTTTTTTGTGGCGCTGAGGGTCAAAAAAAAAAAAAAAAAAAAAGTTTTTCTTTACTTTGAATTATATCATCCAGGAAGTAACTGGAGTTATTATGGACCCTGCCACACAGATTCCCCCACCTGTTTCCCTCGAGGGGGCCTCGGGACCCGCCGGTGTACAGAGTATAGAGTCATTTACAGCAATTTTGGAGTCTATGGTGGCTCGGGTGGAGGCGGCCTGTCAGGGACGGGGGTCAAGGAAGCGACCCCCGCCTACCCCTATACTATCTGACACCTCTGACTCTGATTCAGAGATGGTCACTGCAGTTGCAGGTTCCTCTGCAAGGGCTGCTATCCCAGGTAAAGCCCCCTCAGACAGTGAGGAGGACGCTTCTTCTCCTGCTATAATTCAGGAAGAAGCATTGGTGGACGCACTAGTTGTGGCAGTGCAAGAAACCTTAAAACTTGAGGCTTTACCGGCAGAGGCAACTGAAACAGAGAGGCCTTTTGGGACTAATAAGCCCATCAAGACGGCGAAGGCTTTTCCTGTACCTAAATGTTTTGGAAATCAGATTAAAGGAGAATGGGAACATTCTAAACGTACCTTTACTATTTCCAAGCGTATTGCTAGACGCTATCCGTTTGAGGAATCCATCATTAAGAAATGGACGGTACCACCAGTCGTGGATCCGCCTATTTCCAGGCTGAATAAAGCCACGGTTATTCCAGTGGAGGACACTTCGTCCTTTAAGGATCCGGTGGATCGAAAGATAGAAGCGGAGTCCCGCACTATCTTTTCTCTGATAGGGTCAGCATTTAGACCAGTAATTGTTATTGGTCTAGTTTCCCAGACACTTACAGAATGGGCGAAGATGGTACGCCAAGATCTTAGGGGAAAAGATATTCCCCAGGAGACATCTGATTTAATAGAACAGATCATACAAGGGCTACGGTTTATCTGTGACGCAGCCTTGGACACTACTCCCTTGTTAGGGCATGCATCTAAGTTAGCAGTGATCCTCAGACGTGTGCTGTGGTTAAAATGCTGGTCAGCTGACCTAGGTTCCAAAAAGACTTTGACCAATCTCCCTTTCCAGGGGAATCGTCTATTTGGAGCCAACCTAGATGAAATCATTAAGGATGCCACCGGGGGCAAGAGTACTTTTTTACCACAGGCTGCAAAAGCTAAGGAACCTCGCAACAAGCGAGGACCTTTCTTTACCGCCCATAAAGGACGCCCGGCTGGTACTTCCGGGAAAGGCAAGACTCCTCCAGGAGGGTTCAAGAAGGGCTGGTCGGACAAGCAGAGGACCAACCCAGCCAAACCCGAAGTAAAGGAGTACACAGCCTGAAGGTGCGCCCCCACCCAATTTCAGGGTGGGGGGACGTTTTCACCGGTATTCAGGACATTAGATCGAGCATCAACCACTACTACCGGTGCGATTCTTCCCTTCCAACATTTAAGTACAGGAAGCGGTAGTTACCGTTCCCTGTATAGATCTTTTCCTTTACCTTTTCCTAAGATTAGTCCCGATACCTCACAGGAATCGGATCTGATTGACCAGATAGGCCAGGTAGCCTCTAGTCGGGTGACTTCGGTCCCTGAGGTTCAACCAGAAAAGATCACCTTGCCTGATAACTATCAGGTATCTGATAAATGTGTGGGAACAGAAAACGACCAGACTTTCTCGGATGGTCGGGGCCAGATACCTCTAGGGACGCCTGGTTCAGATCCAATCAGCGCCAGTGGTCCTAGAAATTCTAGGCTGGCCTCTTCAAGCCGGCCTGGCCGACTTGGACAGGTTAGTCGCAGACGTTCCGTGGGAACTTCGTCTCAGGGAGTGTCTGTAGTCTCAAGGACCTATTTACCTTCGTGCTTTACAGTCGCTGGTTTTAATGGCCTGGCCATTGAGACCCAAGTACTGAAGGACAGAGGTTTGTCTACTTTTGTCATTCCTACCCTTATTAAAGCAAGGAAAGCGACTTCCAGCAAAGTCTATTATCACACATGGAAGACTTATATTGCGTGGTGCGAATCTTTAGGATTTCCTCCACGTACCTATTCGGTGTCTCGAATATTGGCCTTTTTGCAACAAGGGGTTGAGCAGAAGCTAGCCTTGAGCACCATCAAGGGTCAAGTTTCAGCATTAGCAATCTTCTTTCAGAAACCTTTAGCTACCAAATCCTTGGTGCGGAATTTCATCCAGGGGGTGCGGCACCTGGCTCCTCCAGTCCGCGCGCCCTTACCGCCCTGGGATCTTAATTTGGTTTTGTCGGTTCTACAGAAACCTCCCTTTGAAAACATCAGGGAGATTCCCTTGCTTACTTTATCCCAGAAGGTGGTCTTCTTGGTGGCTATTACTTCTGCTCGCAGGGTGTCAGAACTGGCTGCATTATCATGCCAGTCCCCATACCTAGTGATTCATAGGGATAAGGTAGTACTTCATCCTAAGCCATCTTTTCTTCCCAAGGTGGTTTCAGATTTTCATCTGAATGAAGATATTGTACTACCTTCCTTGTGTCCTCAGCCCAAGCATCATCGGGAACATGCGTTGCATTCCTTGGATGTGGTTCGGGCAATCAGGGTATACCTGAAAGCTACGGAATCATTCCGTAAGACGGATTCACTTTTTGTGATCACGGATGGGCCCAGAAAGGGTTTGCCTGCATCTGCCGCGACCATTGCCAAATGGATTAGACAAACGGTGGTACAGGCTTATTCTATTAAGGGTCAGAGTCCTCCGTTCCCTGTTAGGGCGCACTCCACTCGAGCGCTCAGTACTTCCTGGGCCTTTCGCCATCAGGCGTCAGTGGTCCAGGTATGTAAGGCGGCCACTTGGTCGTCGGTACATACCTTTACTAAATTCTATAAAATTGATGTGACGGCATCGGCGGATGCCTCATTTGGCCGCAAGGTTTTGCAGGCCGCAATTTGAGGAGACCGGTGGTCTACCTCGAGGGTTTTTTTCTGTTTGAAAGATTTTTTTGTTGAGTCTCATCATTAAGGATGAGCATTGTAAACTTCTAGTTGGCACCGGTTGGGCCTTCTAGATTGGGATTTGATTTCCATTTTCCCACCCCTCAGTTGTGATACTGCTCTGGGACGTCCCGAAGGTGGTGTATCACCGAGGACTACGTCTGTCGATGAGCGCTAGAGAAAAATGGATTTTTGTAAAATCTTACCGTAAAATCCTTTTCTCTTAGCTCATCGACAGACGTAGTCCCCGCCCCTCTGTTTTGGAGTTGGGTTGGGTTAAATTCTCTAAGCACTGCTTTTTCACATAACTGATTTGCTGAGGCAGAGAGAGAGAGGATATACCCTCTGGGACTGCCCCTAGGGTGTGGCCAGAGCTTTTTAATTTCCTGTCTAGTCCTGCTCCTGCGGAGGTAACATAACCCGAAGGTGGTGTATCACCGAGGACTACGTCTGTCGAGCTAAGAGAAAAGGATTTTACGGTAAGATTTTACAAAAATCCATTTTTTTTTTCCCACAAATGGAGCTTTCTTTTTGTGGTATCTGATCACCACAAAGTTTTCTTTTTTGCTAAACAAATAAATAAAAGACCGAAAAGTTTTTTATACAATTTTGTAAATTTTTTCCTGCACTGATGGGGTGGCACTGATATGCAGCATTGATGGGCAGGGGTGGGTGGCATTGATGGGCAGGGGTGGGTGGCACTGCTGGGCAGCACTGATAGATGGCAATGATGGGAAGGGCACTGGTGGGCTCCCTGAGCCCTGATTGCCATCCCTGGGTGGGCATCCCTGGTGGTTCTAGTGGCACCCCCCCCCCCCCCCCCCCCCAAGGGTCTGAACTGGCAGATCGCCTCTCCTCTACTCGTGCCTGTCGGGCACGAACTAAGGAAAGCCGATCAACGGCTCTTCCTGTGTACTATGTGACCAGCTGTAATTGGACTCAGCTGGTCACATGGTAAAGAAACAAACAAAGATAAAATTCCCAGTTCAATTTGCCAACCAGTCTGCTTACCAACCAAATTGGCCTGTCTAACAGTTTGCGTCAATACAGGGGTTTAGTTAGCACACATTTGCAAACGCATGTGAAAGCTGCAGGGCCACGTCAAGGCTCCCTCTGAGGGGATTACCCCACAAATTAAGGACCGTGGTTACCTGGGCAGCAGTAGATTAAAGGACCATCCACCTTGGCTACTGAGATTCTTATCCCTGATACCTCAGCTGATGGAGAGATTTCTGTACCTAAATACCCTGGCAAGATACCCCTGTGTGGGGTGAGTGCTTTTGTTACTAGAGGGACCACGAGAGCTCCTAACTCACCTGGCTTCTTATTACTTGGGAACACTATCACCTATTCACCACCTGGCTTTTGGATACCTGCAATCCTGCATGAACTATTAATATTTATATTTACATGATGTTTTGCTATTTATCAGTGTTTACATTAATTATATACCCCATCACCATTTGCGCCATATCACTTATAACATTTGTGATTTATTATCCATTTTATATTTATTTGAATGTATGAATTGTATATTTATTTGAATGTACTCACAGCACTGGGACACTTTAGATGTTACACCATTAATTCTCTCTTCATGTGATTTATTGGCATTATATTTGTGATTTTTGATACGCACATCCATGTTTTTTTTAATGCCCATTCTATCACCATACACCCAAGGAATCCCTCTTCCTAGGCAGCACCACTGACCCTTCTACTTTTTTACACTTTAATACAGAAATGTTGGCTTACGGAAAAGTATATCCATGTACAGTATAGTGTGCACCATACCAATACTTGGTTGGGGCTCCTTTTGCATGAATTACTGCATCAATGTGGCGTGGCATGGAGGCGATTAGCCTTTGCCACTGCTGGGGTGTTATGGGGAAGCCCAGGTTGCTTTGATGGCAGCCTTCAGCTCATCTGCATTGTTGGGTCTGGTGTCTAATCTTCCTCTTGACAATACCCCACAGATTCTTTATGGGGTTTAGGTCAGACGACTTTGCTAGCCAATCAAGCACCGTGATACCATTATCATTAAACCAGGTATTTGTAGTTTTGCCAGTGTGGGCAGGTGCCAAGTCCTGCTGGAAAATGAAATACTCATCTCCATAAAGCTGGTCAGCAGAAGGAAGCAAGGGGTGCTCTAGAATTTCATAGTAGTGGGCTATGCTGACTTTGGACTTGATAAAACAGTGGACCAACACCAGCAGATGACATGGCTCCCTAAATCATCGCAGCCCGCTACCAGGAAATTGTAGAGCATGTCATGCTTCCCTCTGATTACCAGGTTTATGGAAATGCTGATTTCATTTTCCAGCAGGACTTGGCACCTGCTCACACTGCTAAAAGAACCAATACCTGTGTTTTTGATTAAGGTATGACTGTGCTTGATTGGCCAGCAACCTCGTTCGACCTAAACCCCATAGAGAATCTGTGGGGTATTGTCAAATGAGACACCAGACCCAACAATGCTGAAGGCCCCTATCCATGCAATCTGGGCTTCCCTAACACCTCAGCAGTGCCACTGGCTGATTGCCTCAATGCTACGCCACATTGATGCAGAAGGAGCCCCGACCAAGTATTGGTATAGTGCATACTATACTGTACATGGACATACTTTTCAGTAAGCCAACATTTATGTATTAAAAAAAAAAATATATATATATATATATATATATATATATATATATATATATATATATATATATATATATATATATATATATATATATATATATATATATATATATATATATATATATATATATATATATATATATATATAATTTTTTTTTTTTTTTTTTTTATTGACCTCATGTAATTTTAATTTTCAGAGATACTGACTTCTGGGTTTTTACTATCTGTAAGCCATAATAGTCAATTCTTTAAAAAATAAATGCTTAAAATATCACTGTGTAACGCATCTATATAAAATGAGTTTCACTTTTTAAATTGCATTAATGAAATTTAACTTTTTGATCTTCTAATTTTTTGAGATGTACCTGTGCTCAAATAGCAAATGGCTTATACATTTATATAATCCAACAGGTGAGTGACCACATGTTAACACTAACAATTCTGGACCCTCTGCACACTGCTAAACTACTTTGACATGTCAAATGCTGAAAATTCTGATGGAGGCTGTAGCACTTTAACAGGATAAAAACAGGTCATGAGCCATTGGAAAAGTATCAGAACTTTTTCTATTTTATTGAACTGGGTGGAGGCAAAGGCCTTGTCAATTTTTTAATGTTCTATTTTCTTTATTTTGTCAATGCATTGTTAAATTCTGATCTGGTTTTTTTTTTTTTTTTCTTCAACAGAGATAAAGAGATGGAGAAGACTTTTGAAATGGTGAAGCATAAAAACCGTGCAAGGGAAGAGGCAGCAAAGAACCAGGCTCTCCGCCTTCAGTTAGACAACCAGTATGCTGTTCTAGGTGAACAGTAAAGCCCCCAAAAAACATTCTGCATAAGATCTTTGATAATTTGCCCACTAAGGTAAACAAACTACAGCTCTTGGACCGAGATCATCTGAACTGTCTGATCTTCAGCGCAACGCACTGGATGATGCAAATGACTGAATCTAACAATGTTCAAAAACGATCGCATTACTCTTGCAATGCTACGCATTCTTCCCTGCTTCCTTGTCCTTGTTATGGGAACAAGTGTCTTGTGAGACACTACCTTGTTGAACAAGAATTCCCGGTGTTCAGACAGAACACATCTAAGAAGAGAATGGAATAGCAGCATTCATTGGGTATTAAAATCGGTTATGCTGGGCCTGCACAAGGTTGACTACCTCAGTTTTGTTATGCTCATAGCGGATACCACAAGGATTGCCATCTCTTACATAAAGCAGAGATTGTATGTTTGAAATAGCTGTGTCAGGACATCAAATGGAGAGGCTACTGTACTCCCTCTCCTCTTTTAGTATTGGCACAGCTATTAAAACAAGACATCTCATCACCCTTTGTCTGCTTTGTGTCAATCTTTTAAGTGACCTTACAGGGAGTTGGTCAAGACCCTATTGTCTTTTTATTATTTCTTCAGATGGGTGATTGACACAGGTCTATATAGATTCTAGTGCAAAGCTGTAGTTTGTTACCTTTTTAAAGAGGGTTAAAAAGCCTAAAAACAAGAAAATTAAAAAAAAAAAAAAAAAAAAAAATTGCGATGCCATAAATTGTGCTCCCCCGTTATACTATTCTCACAAAAACTGGCTAGAACAGGCCTTTAAAGGAAAGGTAGTTCAACAGTTTTGTAAATGTATCCAGCAGTGAGACTTATGGCATAACAGAGAAGCACTCTAAACTTGTTACTGCTTTCTGCAATATTTCGATCTTTTGCTAAGCTCAGAATAGGCAGTCTGCAATACCATTCCCCCCCCCATTCTCCCCAAACAGCGCTATCACATGGTAATGGTAGCCACGCTAGCTTGTGGGTAAAAGGAGGATTTGCTGAGTGCTTTGTTCATCATGCACGTTGAAAAAGATATCTGGTCAGATTTGTTTTATATAGGGTGAAAGCAGCAATCGCAACAATTATACAAGTTCCGGGTTTGACATTCACAACTATATGCAGAAAGTTCCAAGTTTGACTGAAGCGAATACTTTAGCAAATTTTTATGTATGGCTTTATGAGTTGGTTAACAGCAGGTGTTTAAATGGATCTTCCCTTTGTTTTAGCTGTGGTTTGCTTTATCAAACCTGTAATGGGAAAATTTAGTGGCTTTGTTCTGTCACTTGACCTGGGCCTGTCGCTTTTCTAGTGGCTGTAGCAGGACTTTTGTTCCTTTTTGGTGTGGGCGACCTTTCAAAGTAAATATGCCCTTACAAAAGTATGTTCAGGTATTATATCTTTGACTCTGAAAGTTGGCTTTTGCCAGTGGTGAGAGGCTTGGGTATTTTTATGTTGGGATATTTTTTCCTAACCGCAAATTTACATTAGGAACAGCTTTTGTCCTATTTTTTTTTTGCAATGTATAGCTAAACTGCAAATTACTTGTTTAGCACAAAACATTCCCCCATCTGGATGACTCCTCCTCATAAACACTCCATTGCTCCTTCAATTTAGAAAAGTCACTTCTTCAGAAAGTAATTTTGATACCATTTAACATTCCAGTAAAATGGAAGTTCGGCACCATCTTGATTTGTTTGCCAAATAAACTGAAGTTTAGCCTAGCATTTGCACAAGTTTAAATGTTATGGTCTAGTGATATCTACAACCGGTTTTGGGGGAAGGAGTATTAAAAAGGTCTACTTTGCTGGCAGTAAATATTTTTTTTCCTTTGTAGTTACAGAGCACCCTGAAGGTGAAGTAGAACTTTAGTAAGAAAATTAAGTCCTGCTAGATCACTCCAGGCTGGCCCCTTTTGCAGGTATTATGCAAGACACAAATGGGTGTCTATACTGTTTATAATCCAGAAATGCATTGTCTCGCTCTGCACATGCTCAGTTGCTCCATTTTTTTAGGCACTGCTGAGTTTGTAGAGGCGGATCTGCTGACAGCCTTAAAGCAGAATGAAACCCTCCTATCCTTTACAGCCAGGGAAGCTGGTTCTGCTTGATCTGCAAATGCCAGGATGCTGCATCAGTTAGGACACCAGCAATTCGATGGTTTGACACTTTTGTTGAGGACACAAGCAAGTGTGACAGTTGGCAGTCCCTGCATTCCAGGAATGCAACTGTTTTTTTGAAACCATTAAATTGATGGGTTTAGTTCCACTTTAGGATTTACTGCTGTTTAGGGGCTCTGAGCTTCTACAAAATGGCACCCTTTAGGAAGAAGAAACAGTAACCATGCTGGTGGCAATTTACAACACATTTCGGTATCATAATTAACATGGTATGTATGTTCCTTGCTAAAGATGTTTTTTTTTTTATCAGGTTATGGGTAAAGTTCCACTTTGTGACAGTGACCTTCTGATGGTCCCAGTTGTCATAAATATGACAAGCAAGTTGGTTGCATTACTCTGCGGGAGGATCAAGTGTTATTCATTTTCTGCATTGCTAAAAAAATAGACTGCAAGGAATTGCTTTGGGCAGCACTGAAGGGACACATTTTAAGATACTGTAAGTAGTAAGTGCTGACAGCTTATGCTGCCACTTAGACTGTCTCCAGACCTCCCTTTTTAAATGAAATCTTTGCCACAGTAGAGGATATGAACGTGCATGTATCCCCACTTTTTTCTGAAGTTTTTTGTTTTTTTCCAGGTTGTGACCTGTGTAATGTCAGAAAATGACCACTTCCTGGAAAAGTCAGTTTGTATCTGTGCCAGTCCCTGGCCCCAACCCTTGTCTATGTTGCCAGTAGGAGCCTGCATAGCTACTTGTTAGCAAATGTTTGGATTCAGGCAAGATCAACGATTTTAGTGCACCCATAAAGTATTAAATAGAAGTGCTAGTTTGGGCAGAGTCCTTGATGCACATAAATGTAAATGCACAGGAGTTGATTGCACAGAGTGGAGAAGGTGTAACGGTGGGACTTTAGTGCTAGTGCTGTATGTGAGCTTCTCCTGTCAGCATCTCTGTCCAGACTTGGGATTCGGCTGTTCAGGATTCGGCTGTTCAGTAAAACTAGCCGTACACGGAGCAAATCTGTCCAGTTTCTGATGAACCAGCTGAAATTTACTCAGTTTGGTGGCCTGGTCGGCTGCCTCCCGCCTGCAATTCCTAGATTGAAGGAGCCAGATGGAAAATTATCGGGCGAACAGTGCTTGCTTCCAATCAGATGCAGTCACTGCATGGCTATTTTGACAGTTGGTTGTGTCGGCTCTCGGAATGCAATAGCTGCGGAGGAAGATTCATCTTTCAGCAGAGTATAGTGTGGCTTTTTTTTTTTTTTTTTTTTTTTAGCCCATGGCCAACTTAAGCCTCAAATGTAAAAAAAAAAAATGATGGCTACAATACTATAAAGCATAATTTGTGTGCCAGCTGTGAGTCTGCATGGGACAGCTAATGTCACATCAGAAATGACAGAGCCCAGCAAGGCTCAGGCTTATTCATTTTAAATTACAGGGAGAATTCATGCAGAAAAAAAAGGTAATGCGACACTTATCAGAAGATTGTTGCGGATATTGATAGTATGAGGAAAGAATCTGTTTAAATGGTGCTACTGGGTCTTCAGCTTTTCCCTCCTGCTTGAATAAATTCTCAGATTTAATTTTGCAAAAAAATGAGCACTGGCTTGTTTGCTTTGGCTCCAAAGCTGTCAAAAAATTCAGTCCGTTCAGCAGGGACTATCTGAATTTTCGATTGGTGTTGCCATCCCTGCTTCACAGAAGTCGCTTCTGTCAAAGGTACATGCTTGAAAATGTTGCTTGATTGGTGGCTGCTGCAACTGCAGATTAGTGTCTTGACAGCAGTGGGAGCTGCTGTCAAATAAAATATCCCACGAAGGGGGGATTCCTCCAGCCACCTTGTTTGGATGGAAGAATCTGTTAAAAACAAGGCTAACAGTGTTTGGCCAGCTTAACACATGGGAACATGTATCTGTTATTGTTACAAATGATGGATGATTGGATATATAACTTTCTTTTGAAAGGGTTACTTTATTGGACAGCCATAACTACTACACTGAATGCCAATATATTAAGAAATCACTTGTGTTTTGAGCATACTGAATTTCATTTGATGTGCTTTCTGATGGATTATGCTCCTATGAAAAGAATTCTGAAAGTATCTGTTTGGTAGATGGTGCTTAAATACTGGTTTGGCATATTATGCCCATGTCACACAATGGAATGGCTTTTACCTTGCATTTGTTTAAAGAAATTCTGAGCAAGGTCTGCAAATAGGTTAACCTTTAAGAAAAGTCAAATTGGTCAGTGTTTTTTTTTTTTTTTTGTTATCTTGGTCAAAATGACAGGTATAGTACTGTTGCATAATTAAACTCCTTTTTTTTTTCTGAGATATGTACTTTTCCACTTCCAAGTATCAAAAATTAAGTCTTGCCATTGAAAGCTGGCATTTTATTATCCACTGACACTCGTATATAATTTTTTTTTTTTCTGAATGTTTTAGATTTTTTTGAATTGTGCTTAGAGAATAAAAGGAGGGTATTTCACAGCCTACACTGAACTGTGAACAGTCTAAATCTTTGCCAACAAACAGGTCTTTATTGCAGATATCTAATTTATAAGAAAAACAAAGGATGAAATTATTTATGTGGAATGTGTGGTAGACTGCAATAGTTTAATCTTCATATGGCAAATTTAGACTTAGCTTTTTTTAACCAGTTCTGGTCCCATTTTTTAGAGACTACGTTACAGAACATGTGAATCTCTGGGTTTTTATCATGCTGTGTGATGGGTAGTTGAACTGTCCATTAAAGGTGTCTCAGATGTGGACTGGACAAAAAAAATCTGTGACATTAATAAAATTTGAAATCTCAACACTGTGTATGACTATTTATTGCCCCATGTTTATTGTAGTATATCTGCATGATGGTTGAATTTTATATTTGTCATCTTTCTGTGCTGCTTCTTATGCAGGTTGGCACGTTGTGATTTGCTTCCCTGCATGTTGATCTGACTTTGGAATCCATGATGCACCTGGATGATGACACCCTATGCTTAGGATTTATACATTTTGAATTTACACATGTACGGGTGGTTCCCCGGGTTACAAAGGTAGCTACTGTAGGTTTGTTCTTAAGTCGAATTTGTAAGTCGAAACAGGTAAAAAAAAATTTAGATGTAGCCCCAGCCAAAATAATTTAATTGGATAGCATAGGCAAGGGTTAACACCCCTGTAGGATTTTGTTTTACTGTTTCTACCCCTGTTCAGAAGATTTCACCCCACTACCTGTCCCTATGACAACTGGATTTTGAAAATTTTGGGTTGTTGTGGAAAGAGGGATTAGTGATAGAGCTTCAGTGGAGACACCTTTTTCCCATTACTCTTGCAGGAGTGAATTTCCCTTCCTTAGGGCTTGATTTCTCCTCACCTGTGATCTCCCTCCCATTTGTTAACAGGAGTCGTTTGTAAGTCGGATGTTTGTACCTCGGGGACTGCCTGTACATAGGATCGGTTATCTAGTGCTTACTAGATTGAAAACTAAGTTTAAATTGTATTACAAAGATCCATTTGTGCGATCTAGTCTTTAGATGCTGTGTATCCTTTCTTCCGTCTCCATTGAGGGACCCAGGAATCCATTCACCTTTTTGGTTTATACTGAGTGAGGAATGGCCAAAAAAAACTAGGTTAACCAGGATAACTTTCTACTGTCAGCAGCATTCCTGTGTTCTAAGAGGTTGCTTGTCCTTCCCAAAAAGTGCTGCCCTCCAACCACCCCCCCCCCCCGCCTTTTTATTTTATTTTTTTTTTCCCCCCTACACTGGAAAAGGGCTATTTCTTTCGTTCACGGGACACAGCTCTTCATTTTCATGCCTGTAGGGTTATGCTGCTCCCTACAGGAGTAGGACACTAGGCAGAGAAAAGCTGCACGCATATGGGGCAGTCCCTGGAGGTATACTCCCACTTCCTGCTATAGTTATTCATTTTTTTTTTTTTTTTTGCTTAGTCCGAAGAAGGGACCTAGTTCCTTCTTGGGTCTTGAATTGTCCTAGCAATTTTTTTTTTTTTTTATTTTTAAATGGATTTCTTTCGTTCACTGACGGACACAGCTTCAAGTCTTCAGACCATTGGGCTTTATGCTGTCTCTTTAGGAGTAGGACTAGGCAGATGACTTTTTGGTTATGCCCCTGGAGCAGTCCCAGAGGGTATACTATCACTTCCTGCTGTAGGACTCTGCCTAGTCAGGAGTAAGTACATGGCTCTCTGCTGGGATCTGCAATTTACACAGGAACAAAAATAATCAACAGCTAGGCTGGGAGACGCACTGGATATTCCAAGTACTTATGACCTTCCCAGTCTGGCCTGCGAGTGCAACCCAAATATTAGCTCCGCGCTAGGTTGATTGCGATATAGCCCCACTGAACGGGGGTTGGCCAGCGAGTGAAACTCCTTGTGAGGTTGCATAGCCCTGGTCACAAGAACAGTCATGATCAGAGTTGCAGCATACCTCAGGCCACAGCACCCCCATTCCAAGATGGTGCGGTGGACTGCTGGGAGTAGCGCCCACCTGGTGACCGTGGTATGGTGAGTAGTTTCCTACGGAATTGTTAGGAGGGGGCCTCCATCCCCGGGGAGGGCTTGCAACCACCCCATGTCCTTCCTCACCCTCATATTTTTCCCCCCTTCTCCTTAGCGGGGTTTCCCCTGTGTAGGTCCTCGTCTGCCCCCTGTCCCCCACGGGGGGCATGTTTTTTTTTTGGGCTGGGGGGGGCTTGTATGGTGCTGGGCCGAAGTAATGGGTGACACCGCTGCCGGCTCCCTGGTGGGGGGGGGGGGTGTCTGTACCTGGAGTGCTGCAGGTGGGGGGGTCCCCTCCTGGGGTCTGTGCTTCACTAGTGTCCAGGCTCCTGTGCAGCATCGTGTGGTGCTGCGGATTCTGTAATCCATCGCCCATGTTTTTGGTTTCCCCACAGTGTTAATGGCAGCCATCTTCCTATAATTTGCCTATAATTTGATGCAGTGCTGAGGCTGTGGGGGCCTCTAGTGTCAGCTCAGCGTTTACTCTTTCTATCAGTGTGGCAGTCAGTTTTGGCACTCTCCAGCTCGGGTGGTGAGTGTCTTGGGGTACTCTATCCTTCCTTTGCTGTATACAGTGCCGCGGCTGCGCTGGTTCTTGTGGTGCCCCAGCGGGGCACGGGGAGGGGCCTTCTGGTATTTTCTCCCCACACAAAAAAAAAAAATTCTGAGCAGCATGGTTTTGAATAACCCTTTATGGTCATGGAGCACGTTTCACCACCCGATCCACTCCTGGAAGCTGCGGGACGCTCTGGGTCTCAGTCTGCCCTGGCGGCCATGACAGCAGCCCTGCAGTTGCTAGTAGCAAAAGTAGATATGGCCCTGCAAAGGAGGCCTGGCAAGAAGCGCCCCCACCTTCACCTGTATCCTCTGCTTCCTCAGAATCTGAGGTGGATTTGGCCACCGTGGATGAGTGTCAGCCCACTGGGTCTGCATCCACGCACGCTGAGTGCTCTAACATTGAGGATGAGTTGTCCTCTGCAGCCGCGCATGAAAAAACGCTGGTGGAGGCTGATTGTCAGTGTGGGAAACTTTAAATTGGAGAGCTCAGCTGCTGGGGCATCAGTTGATCCAGGGGTTACTATACATTTTGTGATTCATACCTGGATGGGGCCCTCTTGGCTGGCAAGGTTTCAATGATGGTGGTGATCCTTTGCGGCATGATCTGGTTGAAGTACTGATTGGCTGACCAGGCTTCTAAACGGTGCTGACTGATCTTTTTTGTCGGTGACCGTTTGCTCTGTGCTTCTATGGAAGAAATTGAGGGCCTTACGGGAGGAAAGAGTAAATTGCTTCCGCAGACAGCCAAGGGCAAGGAACCTCGCCATAAGCGGGGTCTCTTCTTTTCGGCTTGTCCGCCTGGATTTCTAGAAAAGGGCTCAAGATCCACCCATAAATTTGCAGGGGGCTCCAAGAGACCCTGGAATGGTAAGTCCAAAGCGGGCACTTCTGGTTCCGCAGACAAGCCTTCGCCAGCCTCATGGGGCACCCTAACCCGCGTCTGGGTTGGTGGGGAAGTCTTCGCTTCTTTCTGGATCTGTTGACCTTGCTCATTCAGGACAAATGGATCCATGAACTGGTTCGGTTACAAGATTGAGTTTCGGTCCTTGCCTTCCAGCAAGGTTCTTTCCTTCCATCCTACGCCTGTCTCCAGAGTGGCTACCGGGCCTCTGTGCCAACAGGTCCTATACTGTTCCTTAAAGAGCTGTGCTGGTTCCAGAGTCAGAACGTTTCCAAGGTTTTTTCAAATCTGTTTACAGTTCCCAGGAAGGAAGGCAAGGTTCGTCCGATCTTGGATCTCAAGGCTCTGAACCACTTTGTGCGGGTTCAGAAATTTTTGATGGAGTCCATCCGCACAGTAGTAGCTTGCTTTTATCAAGGAGATCAGCTGGCTTACATCGATCGCAAGGACAATTATCTTTCAGATTCCAATATGTCGGGCATCAGCATTTATTTTTTTTCATGGGTAAAGAGCATTTTTCAGTTTGTGGCTTTACCCTTTGGTCTCGCCTCAGCTCCTCGGGTGTTCACAAAGGTTTTGGCCCCAGTGTTGGCCTTGTTACGGCAGAAGGGGATTGCCGTACTAGGTTACCTGTACGATCTGCTTCTGCGTGCAGAGTCTTCCTCGGCTCTAGAAGCGGACTTGGATGTTACTGTGTGAACTCTGAAGGAATTTGGGTGGACACTGAATTTTCAGAAATCTGCTTTGTCTGTGTCCACAAAGCTGGACTAACTAAAACTAGCTCAGTCTATAAAAAAGGGGGATAAGACATTCTTCAGATATATAAATGAAAAAAGGAAATTAAAACAAGGAATAACTAAATTAAAAACAAAGGACGGAAGGTATGTAGAAGAGAATAAAGGGCTAGCCGACTGCCTTAATGAATACTTCTGTTCAGTTTTAACAGAAGAAAAAGGAGAAGGACCTCCACTTGAAAGGATGACTAATGAATCGTTTGATGCATGTGTCTTTACAGAGGAAGACGTTCTAAGATTGCTGTCTAAAGTGAAGACAAATAAGTCACAGGGTCCTGATGAGATACACCCAAAATTATTAAAAGAGCTTAGTGGTGAGCTGGCAAAACCATTAACAGATTTATTTAACCAATCATTAGTAACAGGAGTCGTCCCGGAAGATTGGAAATTGGCAAATGTCGTGCCCATTCACAAGAAAGGTAGTAGGGAGGAATCGAGCAACTATAGACCAGTGAGTCTGACATCAATAGTAGGCAAATTAATGGAAACCCTATTAAAGGATAGGATTGTGGAACATCTTAAATCCCATGGATTGCAAGATGAAAAACAACATGGGTTTACTTCAGGGAGATCATGTCAAACAAATCTTATAGATTTTTTTGACTGGGTGACTAAAATAATAGACGGTGGAGGTGCAGTAGACATTGCATATCTAGATTTTAGTAAGGCTTTTGACACTGTCCCACATAGAAGACTTATCAATAAACTGCAGTCATTGAGCATGGACTCCCATATTGTTGAGTGGATTAGGCAGTGGCTGAGTGACAGACAACAGAGGGTTGTGGTCAATGGAGAACATTCAGAACAAGGTCATGTTACCAGTGGGGTACCTCAGGGATCTGTACTGGGACCAATTTTGTTTAATATCTTCATAAGTGATATTGCAAAAGGCCTCGATGGTAAGGTTTGTCTTTTTGCTGATGACACAAAGATATGTAACAGGGTTGATGTTCCTGGAGGGAAACGCCAAATGGAAAAGGATTTAGGAAAACTAGAAGAATGGTCAGAACTCTGGCAACTGAAATTTAATGTGGATAAGTGCAAGATAATGCACCTGGGACGTAAAAACCCAAGGGCAGAATATAGAATATTTGACACAGTCCTGACCTCAGTATCCGAGGAAAGGGATTTAGGAGTAATTATTTCAGAAGACTTAAAGGTGGGAAGACAATTTAATAGAGCAGCACGAAATGCCAGCAGAATGCTTGGATGTATAGGGAGAGGTATAAGCAGTAGAAAGAGAGAAGTGCTTATGCCACTGTACAGAACACTGGTGAGACCTCACTTGGAGTATTGTGCGCAGTACTGGAGGCCATATCTCCAGAAGGATATACATACTCTAGAGAGAGTTCAGAGAAGAGCTACTAAACTAGTACATGGATTGCAGGAAAAAACTTACCAGGAAAGGTTAAAGGACCTTAACATGTATAGCTTGGAAGAAAGAAGAGACAGAGGGGATATGATAGAAACTTTTAAATACATAAAGGGAATCAACTCGGTAAAGGAGGAGAGCATATTTAAAAGAAGAAACTACCACAAGAGGACACAGTTTTAAATTAGAGGAGCAAAGGTTTAAAAGTAATATGAGGAAGTATTACTTTACTGAGAGAGTAGTGGATGCATGGAATAACCTTCCTGCAGAAGTGGTAGCTGCAAATACAGTGAAGGAGTTTAAGCATGCATGGGATAGGCATAAGGCTATCCTTCATATAAGATAGGGCCAGGGACTATTCATAGGATTCAGATATATTGGGCAGACTAGATGGGCCAAATGGTTCTTATCTGCCGACACATTCTATGTTTCTATGTTTCTATGTTTCTATGGACTACTTGGGTCTGACACTGGACTCCGCGTCAGCCAGGGCGTTTCTTCCTCTGAAGCTACAGGATGCTGTTTCGGCTCCTGTTGTCCAACCATCGATCATTACTAGGGAATTGCATGCAACTGCTGAGTCTGATGGTCTCCACCTTTTTGAAGCTGTTACATTTGCACAGCTTCAGACCCTGCAAAGGGAGATTCTGATCAAATGGAACAAGGATCCGCTGTCATTGGACAATCTGATCCTGTTGAGTCTGAGTTTGAGGGAGTCTTCCCTATAGTGGCTCTGCTCCCTGGCCCTATGTCTGGGGATATCTTCTCCCCCCCCCCCCCCCCCCGTATTGGACTGTAATCATCACGGGTGCCAGTCTGTCTAGGGGGGGGGGGGTTGTCATGAGAGTGTGTTCGGCCCAAGGTGTCTGGACTCGGGAGGAGTCCAGGTTGCCAAGGGGGGCCGGGAAGTGGCCGGCCCGATAGGTTCTGGCCCTCTCTGCTGTGCACATTCTGGGGGTAGAGAATTGGCAAGTTGACTATCTCATTCGGCAGACGTTGGATCCGGGAGAATGGTCTCTTCACCCAGAGGTATTTCATCAACTGTCTTCGGTGGGGGGCCCCCCCCGATATGGACCTGCTGGCTTCTCGTCTCAACAGGAAGGTGCAGAGGTTCGTGTCAAGGTCTCGGGATCCTCTGGCCGATGCCGCAAACGCTCTGGTGGCCCCTTGGGGTCAGTATCGTCGGATTTACGCCTTTCCTCCAATACAACTTTTGTCGAGACTGCTACGCAGAATCGAGGTATTCGAGTAGGAATTCCAGTCATTCTGGTGGCACCAAACTGGCCTGGTAAGGCTGGTAGCAGACATCCCTTGGAAACTTCCTCTCAGGGACCAATCTTCCATCCTGCTTTACGGTCGCTGGCTTTAACAGCCTGGATAATAAAAGGCAGGTGCTGAAGGACAGGGGCCTGTCGGAGTCGGTGATTCCTATGCTGTTGAAAGCTAGGAAATCTACCTCCAGGAAGGTTTAGAGTTTGGAAGGTGTAAATTACTTGTTGCTCCTTTTCTGTGTCCCGCCTATTGGGAGTTTCTACAATCAGGTGTAGATCAACGTTTGGCTCTGGGCATCATCAAGGGCCAAATTTCTGCCTTGGCTATTTTTTTTTTTTTCCAAAGGCCATTGGCGGTGAAGTCCTTGGTTCACACTTGTGCAGGGAGTTTGCCATCTGACTCTGGTGTGATCCCTGGTACCTCCATGGGATATTAATTTACTATCGGTGCTTCAAAAGCCTCCTGAAAATATGTAAACTTCCTCTGCTCACTTTGTTGCAGAAGTTGACTTTCTTAGTAGCTATTCCGCACATGGTGTGTCAGACTTGGCTGCGTTGTCCTGTTGGTCACCTTACTTGGTGATTCATAGGGACAAAAGTGGTGTTGTGACCCTGTCAGGTGTTCCTAAGGTTATCTCGGGGTTTAATTTGAATGCAGACATTGTGTTACAGTCCCTATGTCCTATGCTGAAACACCCTAAGGAAATTGCCTTACATTCCTTAGATAAGGTAAAGGCGATTCGGGTGTGCCTGGCGGTGACTGAACCGACTAGAAAATCTGATTCTTTGTTCTTACGGATGGACCTCGTAAGGGGCGGGCTGCATCTGCTGCGACTATTTCCAAGTGAATCGGGCAGACAGTGGGGCAGGCCTACTCAATTAACAGGGAAAGAGGAACCTGATCCTTAAAGTGCATTCTACGAGAGCACTTAATGCCTCCTGGGCCTTCCGTCATCAGGCGTCAGTGATTCAGGTGTTCCAGGCAGCTACGTGGTTGTCTGTACACACATTCACAAAATATAAGGTGGATATACTTGCATCTTTGGATGCAGCATTTGGCCACAAAGTTTTGCAGGCGGTGGTGAGCTCCAGTTGTTCCTAGCTGAGCTCCTGTTACCCATTTGGCTTTGTTTAGCCTTGTTGGGAATTCTGAATTTGTTTTTTCCCACCCCTCATTTTTGATACTAGTTTGGGACATCAGAATGATCTGAAGACTTGAAGCTGTGTCCGTCTGACCGAAGAGAACTGGATTTTCGTCTTACCGTAAAATCCTTCCCCCCCGAGGTTCACTGTGAGTTATGTTATTCTGACCCTGCTTGTTACAAACTGGAGTCCTACAGCAGGAAGTGATGGTATACCCTCTGGGACTGCCCCAGGGGTGTAACCAAAAAGGTTTCCGTCTACTCCTATATAGAGACCACATAAAGCCCAATGGTCTAAAGACTTGAAGCTGTGTCCGTCAGTATACCTCAGAAAAGGATTTTACAGTAAGACAAAAATCCATTTCTTTTGCTTTTTTTTTTTTTATTTATTTTGTTTGGGCGACAAACTGGATAATTTAGATCTTTAGGTTCCCTCTAGTCTGGCAAGCCAGTGCATGCAGATGGCAGCTCCATGCTATGTAGGCCGCAACATAGCCCCACTGGACGGGGGCTGGCCTGCGAGTTGAATGTCTTGCGAGGACGCATACAAACTGGCTTCGGCCTGAGTTGCAGCATTTCCTCCTGGCTGACAGCACCCACATTACGGTAGAGGGGTGCCCACCCTGTTCATGGTGTGGTAAGTAGCTGTGCCCCCCACCTCTACCCCTGGCGGGTTTTGGGGTGGATGTGGGCCCCACCCTGTGATGATCGGACGCCCAGGGTTCCCTTTCTTCCCAATCGCGTCTCCCCTCCCCCAGCTCGGTGGCCTTCATCTGCTCGTCCACCCCCCCCTCCCAAGCTTGGTGGCCTTCATCTGCTCATCCACCCCCTCCCAAGATCGGTGGCCTTCATCTGCTCATCAATCACCCCCCCCCCCCCCGGGCTGACATACCTTTCCAAGGGGAATTGGGGTGCAACACTGGGGGAGCAAACTGTTGGTCCCCAAAACAATCGCTTCTTGGGGTGCAATACTGGGGGATGGGCTCCTGTCCCTAGCCCTCCTCCCTGTTGGTACAATTTTTCCCACACTTGGGAGCCACGTGGCGCCATTTTTTTGTAGTCTGGTTAGCTACTGATTGGCGGCCATGTTCCTATACTTTCCCATTGATAGCGGTGGCTATGTTTTTGGAGCTCAGAAGGGCGGTGATTCAGCGGTGGGAAGTCCTCAGCCTCTAGTGCTAAGACATGCCTTTTTCCTGCTCGCTGTGCAGAAGCTTCCTGTGAGCTGTCCGGTGGTGAGAAGTGCCTGGGGCTCCCTCTCGCTATACTGTGGTAGTACTGTGCTGGGCCTTGTGGTGTGGACAGCGCAGTGGGGTGTCTCTTACAGTGGTTTTACACTGGTGGTGCAGATTTCCCCTCTCCATTCATGAAGTCACTGAAACATGTTTCACTACCTGATCCACTGAGGATGCGGGCCCCACAACTGGCTGCACTGATGCCAGTCCTGGAGTCCAAAGTGGATTTGGTCCTGGGCAAACAGGCTACCAAAAAGCATCCCCCGCCTTCTCCGTCTCTTCAGATCCAGGGTCTGAATCGGCCACCACGGATGCCAGTTACTCTTCGGGGTCCATGCACCCCGCATGCTCAGATAGTGAGGACAATTCCTCGGTTCCTCCTAGCCGTGCACAAAAAGGCACTAGGCGCTGATTGTATTAGTGCGGGAAACCTTTCATTTGGAAGATGCGACTAATGCAGCATCAGAGAAGCAGGTCACCTTTGGCACCCACAAGTCCTCCAAAGTGGCAAGGGTGTTGCCTTTTCCCGCCACCTTTGATGAGGTCTCAAAACAAGGGGGTGTCCAAAACATACCTTTGCAATCAATCCCTAAGTGTTTTGCAATGTGGTAGCCTTAGGAGTTCAAAATGAATAGATAATCCTGCAAGCTAAGTAGGTCTAGCACTTTCTTATGAATATTGCAGTGAGCACAGCACTCTCTAAAGTGTATATGATCCCAAGCAAATAAAATAAGGCTGCACAACAAAGTGCTTCACAAATGTGTGTATATGTGCAAAATATAATCAATGGGTATAAAAAAATACATATGTAAAGTGCATTCAATCTTAATATGATAACAATAAAAAGATATTAAAGTGCAGTACATTGTCTATCTGTAGTGAAATTCAATCATCAAATTATAAAGTGCATAACGTGCCAATATAATCAACAGTAAATGAGTGATTATAGAATATTATAAAACTGATAAGTATAAGTGAATTATCCAAGTGTAAACAATGATCAGAATAAATAGTGAAAAAAAAGTGCCAGGTGTAAATTTCCAGTGCTGAATAACTTTCTCTAAAAAGTCCATAAAACTGCATCCACTAGCAGCCTCTGTAGTGACCTCCACCACAACACCCTGTGTGTCTGGGTTCTCACTCCTGTGACTAATGCCCCGTACACACGTGCAGATTATCTGCAGACTTTTGTCTGCAGACTTAACTTTTCTATGTAGTGCAAGGGCCTGCCGGATTGCATACAAATTGAAAGTGTTTAGGTTTGACCTCATATTATATGGTTTTGGTAAGTCTGCAGATAATCTGCACGTGTGTATGGGGCATAAGTCGCTAAGCTAGGTCCCACAGCGCAATTTACCCTCTCAGGGTTGCCCTTCACGGAGTCGGTGGTATATCGGCCTCTCGGGAGTATTTCACCTTAGTTGATGTCCCTCCTATTACCATGCGAAGTCACATGAAAGAAATAGGGGGAACTACAATAGTGATTATAATTTTTAAACAATGTTTATTAAAAAAAAAAAAAGCAGTAATGTACTCCCATTTAGTGGGTGCTCAAGTACACCAAACATACAACATTGTATTGATTAGATGTGATGGCGATCTGGTGGGAATGGAAATCCTCTGCGTGCTGCTCCTTTCTTGTAGATTTGGCAGTGATACCCCGCAGGCCCCTCCCCATGCACTTTATTTGATGATTGAATTTCACTACAGAGACAATTTACTTTAATATCTTTTTATTACCATATTAAGATTGAAAGAACTTTACATATGTAATTTTTTATACACATTGATTCTATTTTGCACATATGTTTGTGAAGCAGGAGTCCCTCGTTGGAAAAAAAAAAAAATAATGAACGGTACCTCCTGTAGTGGACTCTACGGTTTCCAGGTTGAATAAAGCCATGGTTATACCGATAGTCTCCGGTCTTCTCTGATCCGGGAAGTCTGAGGCCTTGACTCGCCATATGTTCACTGTGATGGGGTCGGCACTTAGGCTGGTGTTTACCATAAGCTATGATTGAATGGGCAAAGGTTTTACACTGGGACATGGAGGAGAAACCTCTCCCTCCTGAGTTTGTGAAGCTGGTGGATCAATTGCTCCAAGGGCTACAGTTAGTCTGTGACGCTTCTTTTGGATGCTGCTCTCCTTGCTTTCTAGACTGTCTGTCTCAGCAGTGGTCCAGCGGAGCATTATCTGGCTGAAATGTGGGTCCACAGCTTCTAAGAAAGCCTTATCCAATCTTTTTAATTCGTGGGAGATCGCCTGTTTTGGAGCTTCCATGGATGAAATCAAAGTCCTCACAGGGGCAAAGAGTACTCTTATTCCTCAGGCTTCAAAGGATAAGGAGTTTTGTCACAGATGGGGACCCTCCTTTTCTGCTCACAAGCGGCCTAAAAGATCGAGTTTTGATCTTACCCGCCGGCAAGGTTCTTTCCTTCCAAACTGCACTTATTCCCAGATCGCTATGGGGTAGTGCAAGACTTATCTCCAAAGAGTGATTGACCCAGTTCACATGTCAGAACGCTTTCAAGGTTTCTTTTCAAACCTGTTCCCAGGAAGGAGGGCAAGGTGCGTCCAATTCTGGACCTCAGGGCGCTGAATTGCTTTGTGCGGGTACAGAAGTTTTAAATGGAGTCTATTTGCACGGTAATAGCATCCCTGCATTAGGGGGACTTCCTCGCATCCATCGATATCAAGGACGCTTACCTTCACATCCCCATTTGTATCCCCCCATCAGCGCTTCCTCTGCTTTGCCGTGGGCGAGGAGCATTATCAATTTGTGGCTAAGACTTTTGGTCTCGCCTCTGCTCCTCAGGTCTTCACAAAAGTTGGCCCCAGTTCTAGCATTACTATGTCAGCAGGGGATCGCAATACTAAGGTGCCTGGATGATCTGCTTTTGCTAGCAGAGTCTTCGACTGCTCTGTTGGCCAACTTGGAGATTACTATGCAAATGCTGAGGGAGTTCAGTTGGATTCTGATTGTGTTCAGAAATCTGCTGGTTCTGTCCACCAGCATAGAAAATGTGCGGCTGATCCTGGCTTCGGTCAGAGTATTTCTCCCTCTGGTGAAACTTCAGGAGGTGATTTGACTTCTGCTGTCCAGCACATGGTCATCTCTTTGGACTTGCATGTGGGTGCTGGGCCTGATGGGGTTTACCTTTGCGGCAGCTCCACATAAGATCTCTGCAAAACGAGATTCTGATGAAGTGGAACAAGGATCCTCAGTTTCCAGACAATCTGATCTTGTTGAGCCGTAGAATAGGGGGGGTCCTTTGTTTGGTGGCTTCGTTCTCTGGCACTTCAGTACAGGGGGGAATAAAAATAATTTTCCCATTAAGGACAATTGTCCCCTACGGATGCCAGCCTATTTGGGTGGGGAGGCATCCTCCGCACAAATTGTGCTCAGGGCGGGGGGGTTCTGGAGGAGTCCAGGCTACTGATCGATGTACTGGCGCACCGAGCGATCAGGCTCTGCCTGGATCATTGGACACCTTTCTCTCCAGGGATGTCCGGTATGGATTCAATCGGACAATGCCACGCCATGGCCTATGTCAAACACCAAGGGGGCACGAGAAGTATTCTGGTGGCTCGGAGTAGCCAACATAAGGTGGGCAGAAAGGTTCATTCCAGTCCTCTCTTCTGTATATATTCCAGGAGTGGAAAATTGGCAGGCGGATTATCTAAGTTGTCAGGCGTTTGACCAGGGAGAATGGTAATTTCTTCCAGAGGTGTTCAGTCAGTTGTGTCTCCGGTGGGGGACTCCCGAGGTGGACCTGTTGGCCTCTCGCCTCAAATGGGAAGTTCAGAGGTTTGTGGCACGGTCTTGGGACCCTCTATCCGATACCATAGACACCCAAGTGGTTTCCTGGAGTCAATATCGTCTGATATATGCCTTTCCTCCTCAAGCTTCTGCTGTGACTCCTGCGCAGGATCGAGGCAGAAGGGATTCCAGTTATTCTAGCTGCTCCAGACTGGCCTTGCCAGTCTTGGTTCGCCTTTCTGATACAGCTGGTCATCACTGTTTCTTGGGAGATTCCCTCTCAGAGAAGATCTGCTGTCTCAAGGACAGATCAGCCACCCTGCTTTACAGTCGCTGGCTTTGACAGCCTGGCTGTTTGAAAGTCAGGTGCCGAAGAATAGAGGGTTGTCCGGTGTTGCCTAGGTTATGTGTAAATGTACATACACCCCAATCATTGTAGTAGTATGCACCTATACACATCTAGATCCTGAGAGATCTTACACAAAAGAGGTAGTTCCATCCTCAATACACATTTATTGAAAGGGTTACATAATAAATATATATATACACAAATTAAACAGTATTTACAACACATTAAACGTATAAATCCCCTGGCTTATATGAGATTTACAAATTAGCCACAACAACCATATTTACAATACAATGTACAAGCATGGAGTTAGTTACCTTTCCACTTCAGGTCCAGGCATGGTGCCTGCTGTGTGTCCCCACACAAAAGAGAGCATAGCTTGGTGACCAAGTTTTCTACCCCCCCCCCCCTCTCCTTTCTGTACTGTGGCTAATATCACTTTCCCTAATTGGTCACTGTACCTAGCAAATGTATATTGGGCACAGCCTGATTGGATGAGTCAAAGAAGGTTGCTGTTTACTACCCATGTAGTAATCAGGGTAAACAAAAGGCCAACCTTTGAAGTGGAAATAATTACAGTAACACCAACATAACACTCTATACTTTTCATCCATTTCCTTGTAACTCATATTTCTAATTACAATAAGATTTATAGCTTTTAATGGAGATTTCACATAAACCCATTATGTAACATTGGTAATTCCTACACTTTTTAAAGCTAGAAAATCTACTTCCAGGAAGATTTACCATTGTACTTGGAAGACCTACATTGCGTGGTGTGAGTCTCGTAGGGTTCACCCTCGCTCCTTTTCGATGACTTGAGTCTTGGCTTTCCTCCAGCGAGGGGTCGAGCAACGTTTGGCTTTGAGTACTAGCAAGGGACAGGGCTCAGCCTTGGGATGCCTATACAAAAAAGAAAAGGGATAAAAATGAAGTGTACAGGTTGGATACAAGTGTACAGAATAAAGGACTTCAAAGAGGATATAGCCTCAAAGTATAGCGATAAAAATATACCAGGAACTCCATTCAGGGGCCATAGACTAAGTGCATATAGGAGGAGACATTTACCTGTTGTGATTGCCAGCCCAGAGTCCGCCGCCAAGTAAAGGTAGAGTGCAGAGGGAGCCCTTTTATTTGCCGTCTCAACCCTGCGGTGTCAGAGACAAGCGGGTGCTAAGTGATGACGCAACTGGGTCTGGCGTCCGACCACGCATGCGCCGAATGCCGGTGCATGCGTGTTGCCAAATAGAGACCGGGAGGGGCCAAGCGGATGGCTGGATGTACACCAAGCCCATCCAAAGAGGAGTGACCACACAGCGCAATCCAACAAGGCAGGCACCTCATCTGAAGGCAAAGAGGCGCATTCGCCAAATCGAGTGGGTGGAGCCTCCTACGGCCATCGCATGCTCGCCCCAGGAGAAACGCAAAGCGCCCCTGAATCCAGGAAAAGGAGATAGCAGACCATAAGTATCGGGCTCACCAGGACAGGCATAGGACATAATATAGATGGTATATAAATAAACCTATGCAAATAAAACATTGACAATGAAATGAGTAGATAAATAAATGAACATATAAGGATCAATAGTAGTAAAACAAAAACACAATAACAATCATGGACATAACTCAACAAAATATCTAACTATAAAACACACAAGCAATAGATCGTGTGATTGTTCAGACAGACAACAAAATTGCTCTGTGCCTGAACAGCAAAGAGAAAAAGACTGTTAATATTAAAACCAAAAGTTAAACATACAAAACATTTACAGGGTCGCTTGATAGACAGGGATAAAGAAAGGGGGGCAAAAGAAAGAGAGATCTCACTGTAACTCTAAAAAAATATCCAGCTTATTCAGTAGAATGTTGCACTTACATGAGTTCCAAAAATAGCAACCATTTGGCAGATAACCTTGGCCACGGTACCATCCAATCAGCCTTGGCGTGATGACATCCGAGAACTAGCTCCGTCCGACACGTTTCTCCGTACAAGGCGTCCTTTGGGATTGGAGACTGGGACTTCTGCGGTCATCATTTTAAAGAGGAAGTGGTACTGGAACTGAATAGTCTGTGCATGTGAACCCGGGGCACACACCAAAAAAGAACCACTTTGGTACCTTGCACTATGGTGCCAATATTGACATATTGAATTACATAGGAGGTTACTGAATAAAAAAAAAAAAATATGAAAAACAACAAAAAAAAGAAAATATTTACATAAAGCAATATTCCAGTAAATAAACATTGTTGGCTCCATCTAGTGGTTCCATAAACAGGCTGCATTCAGTTCTAGCCACTGACTAGTAATAGTTAAATATACTGTATATATTAAATATTCCTTCTTAACCACTTGCCTACCGGGCACTTTCACCCTCTTCCTGCCCAGGCCAATTTTCAGCTTTCACGCTTTGAATGACAATTGCGCGGTCATGCTACACTGTACGCATATGAAATTTTTATTCACAAATCAGTGCCCTGATTACATTCCTCTGTGTCCCTGACGGTTGATCGGCTCTGCTCCTTCCTTACACTGCAGTCTCTGTGTGAGAGAGGATCGCTGGCGATGAGAGATGATCTCATATGTTTACATATGAGATCATCTCTCATTGCATGGGCCGATCACATGGTAAATGGCCGCTTACCACGATCTGTGATTGGCTGTGTCCAAGGGACACGGCCGACACAGATTTTCCCAGATGCGCGCTCGCGGGAGCGCGCGGGGAGCCTGTCTCTGGGAGGCCGTTTAAAGACTTTCAATATTAAGAAACTTGCCTGTCCTGGAATCAATGTTTCCATCGGCTCCCGAGTGCTGCCGCCGCCATAGTCTGTAAGGCATTTCCCTACTTCGCATGCACAAAGCTCGCCTTCTGAATGGCCCAGCGGCGGGGAAGGAGGCTCGAACTTTTAACAGACCTAGGGAGGTCCAACGATAGTGGGAAAGGATACCTGTCAAAAACAGCTACCTGTGCCCCCCCCCCCATGAAAGGTGGCAAATGTGGCACTGGAGGGGGGGGGGGTGACCGAAGCGGAGCTTCCTCTTGAGGGGAACTTCACTTTAGGGGAATCCCTTGGGGACCCCTTAGGTCAGCACAACTAGTGTCCCCCCATTTGAAGATTTCCCCTCTATTACTTTTTGGGATATTCTTTTACTTTCAATGATAATGGTAAACAGGACAAAGAGAGAGGGAATCTCCCAAACGGGAGCACAGACAGCATTAAATACTGACAGATGTTCCTATTTCTCTCTCCAAAACAAAAAACAAAAGGATTTTACAGTAAGACAAAAATAATTTTTTTTTTTATCTGATGTTCATTGACGGACAAAGCTCCCTAGCTTCTGGACCCTTAGGTTTATGCTGCCCCCTACAGGAGTAGGACACTAGGCGGGAAAAAGTTTTACTACGCCTATAGGGCAGTCCCAGAGGGTATACTCATTTCCTGCTATAGGTCTTCAGTTTTGTAAAAAGCAGTGTTAGAAGAACATATAACCCAACTCAATAGAGGGGCGGGTGTGGTGTCCATCAATGAACATCAGAGAAAAGGATTTTTCGGTAAGACAAAAATCCAGTTTTCCCTTTCATTAATTAACAGACACAGCTCCATATCTTATAGACCCTTGGGACGTCCCAAAGCAGTGTCAACACGAGGGGTAGGAAGAACAGCAATAAACACTCTTCCCAAAAGGCTAAACATAGCCAAGCAGGTAAAACAGGAGCTCAACTAGGAACTGGAGCTCACCTGACAAAATACACCCTCAAAGAGGACTAATCCTCTCCAGCATCCCCCTTAAAAAATTTTGTGAAAGTGTGCACGGACAACAAAGTGGCCACCTTGCAAACCTGCACCACTGATGCCTAATGACGGAAGGCCCAATAGTCTAAGCGCCCTTGTAGAATGCGCCTTAACAGGGCAAGAAAGATTCCTGACCCCCAATGGAGTAAGCCTGCACCACCGTCTGCCTGATCCATCTGGAAATGGTCGCAGCAGACGCAGGCAGCCCCTTACAGGGTCCATCCATAAGGCCAAATAGGGAATCCGATTTACAGAATGACTCAGTCGCCGCCAGGTACATCCTGATTTTCCAAACCACATCTAAAGAATACAAGGCATTCTCTTTATGGTGCTTAGGCAACAGTGTCTTCATTTGAATGAAAACCAGAGACTACTTTAGGAAGGAACGACTGACAGGGACGAAGCACCACTGTCTGTAAACCACCAGGTAAGGCGAACGACAAGACAACGCAGCCAACTCCCACACCCTGCGTGCAGAAGAAATAGCCACCAAGAAGGCTACCTTCTACGACAAAGTAAGCAGAGGAAGCTCAGGAATATTTTCAAAAAGGCAGTTTCTGAAGAACCGACGGCACCAAATTGAGGTCCCACAGAGGCAAAGGAGACCTGATTCACCTGATCACAGATTCAAACACCCCTCTATCCTTCAGCACCTGGCTTTGAATAGCCAAGCCTTTAAAGCCAGTGACGGTAAAGCAGAATGGAAGATCGGCCCTTGAGCTAAAATATCTTCTCCGAGAGGGAGTCTCCAAGGGACATTGGCCACCAGCCGTACCAGGTCTGCGTACCAAGACCTGTGAGGCCAGTCCGGGGCCACTAGGATGACCAGAATCCCTTCTGCCTCTATTCTTCGCAGGAGTCCCAACAGAAGAGTTATTAGAGGAAATGTGTATATTAGACGATACTGGCCCCAGGGGGCCACCAGAGCGTCTGTGGCGTCAGCCAGAGGATCCTGAGACCTTGCTAGGAACCTCTGCACCTTCCTGTTGAGATGAGAGGCCAACAGGTCCTCATCAGGAGCCCCCCACCGGAGACACAGTTGATGAAACTCCTCCGGCTGGAGAGACCAGTCTCCCTGATCCAACGTCTACCAACTGAGGTAGTCCGCCTGTCAATTTTCCTCCTCTGGAATATGCACAGAGATTGCTGGAACAAAGCGTTCTGTCCACCTTAGAATGTTGGCTACTTCCCGGGCTGCCAGGGCACTTTTGGTGCCCCCTTGATGATTGACATATGCCACAGCCGTGGCATTGTCCAATTTAATCCTCACCGGGCTTTCCTGCAGACGATCTGTCCATTAGGTCAGGCAAAGCCTGATCGCCCGAATTTCCTGGATATTGATTGGCAGGCTGGACACCAGAGTCCAAACCGCCTGAGCACAATCCATGCCCAAGACACCTCCTCACCCGGACAGGCTGGCATCCGTGGTGACCACCGTCAGTACAGGGGAGAAAGGATTTTTCCTGTCGAAGCGCCAGAGAGCAGAGCCACCAGATCAGGGACCCCCTTGTACCCTGGCTCAACAGGATCAGATTGTCTAGAGACTGTGCATTCCAGGAGCCAGGGCTTCTTGGAACCCCCTGCAGGGTCATGGGTGGATTTTGACCTCTGGTCCTTAGATCTCGAGGGACGAAATTACCGCTTTTGGGCCATGAACAACGGGCCACATTTGTGACGAGACTCTTTGCTCCTGGTAATCTGCAGAAGTAGAGTACTCTAACCCTCCTGTCAGACCCTTAAAGCCATTGTACCCCCCCCCCCTCCCCCCAAAAAAACAAATGTAGCACCCTACAGGTAGGTGCTAGGTAAATGCATAGTGGGCCTTGTCTGCCTAACAGCAGGGCCATAATTGCTTTTTGGTTAGAGTATCATGGCTCACAGATGTGTCTGCTGAAAGGGGAGTCTCTCCACTGGCTCTGTGAGAGGCTTCTCATAGGGCAGTGGAGGAAACCCAATCAGGGACACATCCAGGCTTGTTACTACCCCAGAAGGCAGATTTTGCTGCAAAGGATTCTGTGAGTGGGTATAAGTGAGGGACGTGCGTGACTCGTGGTCTTTGGGGAGAAGCAGAGTCCCAGGAGGGAGAGTGCGGCTGTCTCTCCTCCTGTCAGAGGAAGCGGATGTCTCGGGTGCTGCCTGGGAATCCAGAGTGTGCTGAGTTGAGCTGAGGGGGATCCGGTGTGCCGAGAACCAGCGGAGAGCGAGAGGGGTCTAGTCCCAGGAAAGCCTACACAGGTCATGAGTACTGAGGATTGCCCCTGGGGGTCTGCCTAGTGTCAGAGGGGACCACTCCAGAGAAGGTTCTAGGATCCAAGTATCAGCTAGCTGTAAAGGGGGTACCTGTAGTTTGGGCCCTGAAGAGTTAGTGCACAGTGTGTAGTGCATCAGTTAGGAGTTGCAGCCATACAGGAATCCACAGCAAGCTACATCAAGCCAGTGCAAGGCTGGAGGGAGTAGTCAGTGACCTTGCAGTGCAAGCAGTGTCAGTAGTTCAATATTCTACAGTTTTGGATCTTTTGGACTTAAGTTGGAGTTGCAGCACAGCTTTCAGAGATAGTGTGTTCAAAGCGCCAGTGAGCATTGGTTAGCGTCAAGACAGCGCTAACGGGCATTTTTGCTATAAAGTCCTGGAATTGTATATAGTCAAGCCAAAGGAGTATCCCACTCATTCCCTTCTCCCATCCCCTAAAACTACAATAAAAACAACCAAAGATGCCGGAGTTGTTGATGTGTCAGTTCTCACACCCAGGGCCGCAGCTCACATGGGCTGGAGAGGTAACCAGTAACAATGGCAGACCCACCTCAGGCCAAAGGCCTGGAAATATTGCTACACAAAAAAAAAAAAAAAAAAAATGAACAATGTAGGCTTTGTGGGACTTTGAGTGAGACACCAGGTAACACAGGGTGCCGTGTAGTGGCCCTGCAGCTTACACATGCATTTGCAAATGCGTGTCAACCAAACCCCTGTTCTTCATTTATATCATGAGACAGGTCTACTTGGTTGGTGGCAGACTGGAGGGTGAGTACATTAGACTGGGGGCTGGCTGGCTTCCATGCACCTCTTTTAATCCTTTCAATTTTCGTTTTTTCTGATACAGGGATGGAGATGCTGGGCATTACCTGCTGGTGTCTCACTCAAAGTCCCACATAGCCTACATTGTTCATGTAACCAGGGATGGAGGTGCCTTGCCTACAGGCTGGTGCCTCATTTAAAGTCCCACCGTGCGATTTTCGTGCGTTTTTGGTGGATGCACTCTGATTTAACCTCAGTTTTTTCATATACAGGGATGGAGACCAATAGCATTACCTGCTTGTCTCATGTAAAGTCCCAAATATTTTATGAAATTAGGGATGGAGGCACTGTGCTTTACAGGCCAATGCCTCATATAAAGTCCCAATCTGTGTTTTATACTGCATCCGCCAAGGGGATGGAGGTGTATGCTTCTCAGCTGGTCCTTTTCAGTTTGTACCATCGCTACTACATCGCTATTAGAGTTTTGATATATTAGACCAGTCATGGATGGGGGTGGGTTCGGGGAGGTTTGGGCTGCCTCCCTCCCACCTGTCTCCCATCCATCCATTGTGCTTCCATTGTGGAGACACTCAAATTAGAAAGTGTTAGGACAGCAGGTAACACAGGGTGCCGTGTAGTGGCCCTGCAGCTTACACATGTGTTTGCAAATGCGTGTCAACTAAACCCCTGTTCTTTATTTATATCATGAGACAGGCCTACTTGGTTGGTGGCAGACTGGAGGGTGAGTACATCAGACTGGGGGCTGGCTGGCTTCCATGCACCTCTTTTAATCCTTTCAACTTTAGTTTTTTCTTTTACACAAAAAATAAAAATAAACCCTGCAGGACAATGGCATAATGTGCTAATATGCATTGCATACTAGCACATTATGAAATACTTACCCTAGAACAAAGCCCCGACATGGTCACCCGGACACCGCTGAGGCAGCTGACATGTTCCCTTGGCGTCTCTTCCGGGTTCGGCGGCTGCGGCGCTGTGAGTGGCTGCAGCAGCGATGACGTCACTCCCATGTATGCATGCGGGAGTTCACTTTCCAGCAAGGAGCTCTGAAGGTCCAGCAAGATACACCGGACCTTCAGAGCGCATGCGCCGCTGGTGTCAGCGGCTGCGTGCAGGGTGAATATCTCCTAAACCGTGCAGGTTTAGGAGATATTAATTTTAGCTACAGGTAAGCCTTATTCTAGGCTTACCTGTAGGTAAAAGTTGAAGCGGAGTATACTACTGCTTTAACCACTTAAGCCCCGGAAGATTTTACCCCCATTCCGACCAGGGGGTATTTTGCGATTCGGCACTGCGTGACTTTAACGGACAATTGCGCGGTCGTGCGACGCTGTACCTAAACGAATTTGGCATCCTTTATTTCCCACAAACAGAGCTTTCTTTTGGTGGTATTTGATCACCTGTGCGATTTTTTGATCACGCGCTATAAACAAAAAAAGAGCGTCAATTTTGCAAAAATAGCAATATTTTTCACATTTTTTTATATGAAATTCCCCCCAAAAAAATGTAAAAATCAAAATTTTTTAACATTTTCGGCCAATTTGTTTTATGCTACCTATGTTTGGTAAAAAAAAAAATCGCAAAAAGCGTATTTTGATTGGTTTGCGCAAAAGTTATCGCATTTACTAACAAAGGGAAAGATTTTTGTCATTTTTGTTGTTTTTTTTTTTAACGCGTAATGGCCGCGATCTGCGATTTTTTTTGCGGTACTGCGACATTGCGGCGGACAGATCGGACCCTTGACTGACATTTTTGACACTTTTGGGGTTACCAGTGACATTTCTACAGTAATCAGTGCTATATATATGCACTGTTACTGTAAAAATACACTGGTAGTGAAGGGGTTAACTTTATTTGGGAGGGAGGGTCCCTAGGGGCGTGCTTTCTACTGTGATTGGCTGTGGCTTGAGCTGTAAGGACACTGATCAACGGATCTACATAGTAGATCCATGTGATCAGTGTCTTTACAGCGAGGAGAATGACAGGCAGCTTGTTTACACAAGCTGCCTGACATTCTCCCTCTCCCCCGCCGATCGCCGAGTGGCCAGCGGACATCGGACATCGGGTCCGCTGGTCACACGCGCGGGGGGGTCCGTGACCACGCGGGAGCGCGCCTCCGGGGGCGCGCTCGCTCCCTAGACCCTCACAAGCAAGCAACGTAGCCCTACGTTAGTTTGCCTGTGAGGGGCTGACCACCGACGTAGATAGTCGTGCGGCGGTCGGCAAGTGGTTAATGATCCTCTTCATGAAAGCTCCGAACAGGCAGTCTCCTACAAAGGGGAGATCAGTCAGTACCTTCTTGGAAGCCTGGTTCACAGACTAGTTTTTCCGTCAAATCATGCGGCGAATGGTCACCGCTGTCATGGACACCCAGCAAACTAAGGGGGCCACATCCAAAGAAGCATCACAGATATACTGGGACCAGAGATTCAGCTCTCTTGTCAAAAGGGTCCTTAAAGGATGGAGACTCCTCCACTGGGAGAAGGGTGGATTTAGTCAACATGGAAACCTGAGAGTCCACCACAGAAGGTACTGCCAGTTTCTTTAATAGGTACTCTTCAAAAGGATACCTTCTAGCGAAAAGCTTCAAAAGGATACCTTCTAGCGAAATGCTTCGGTGCGTTTTGGGGAACCCCAATGACTCGCGACAATGATGTCGAAATAGGCGTGAAAGGGGGGATACCTTTGCCGCCTTTGAAGCTCTGCGGGTACCAAAGTGCATCTGCGCAGCCATAGCTGTGTCCTCCAATTTCAAAGTTTCCCGCATTCATACAATCAGTGCATCCACTAGCACCTTTTCATGCGTGGCTGTAGTGGAAGAGGATTCAGAGCACTCTGGGTGTGTGGACGCAGACCCAGTAGGGTAAAGCACGTCCACGGTGGCCAAATCAACCTCAGAATCTGAGGAGACAGAGGATGCAGGTGAAGGCGGAGGACGCTTTTTGCTCGTCCTATTTTGGAGGGCCAGATCTACCTTGGATAATAGAGATTGCAGGACCGCCGTCATAGCAGACAAGGCCTCAGAGGGGTCAGGATGTGACACGTGCTCCAGGGACTCCATGGGTTAACCTGGGGACCAACAAAAAATTTGAAAATTGTTGTAAAGTACCCACCACCGCTGCACCACAAGTCCCAGCGCACCAAACTACCGCTAGAGCAGAAAAAGGGAGCCGTTTAGCACCCACAGTGACTCACCACCAATTGGTAAGCTGCAATATAATATATTTTTAGGAGTAAATACTTTTAGGGGCAAATACTTTTTTTCACAGCACTGTAATATTTCTATAATTCTGTATAACCTAGAAAATAGCTGCAATTGCGATAATATTTGATTGTGGCCTCATACAGTATATTTGGGAGGGGGGGGGGGGGGCATTGTTTCAATCTCAGGCTAAATAGAGCATTTTTGGAGACGATATTGCTACTTGCACCCGGGACAGTATTTAGTATTTAGAAAACTCTATTCATTAGCAATTTCTAATGTGACACTATTGACACTATTGAATGCACCACATTATTCATACATATGATCAAGGCAATACAACTGAATTAAAAACACATGTAGAATCTCCATTTGGTGTTTGTGCTGGTACAGAGACAGAGTGCCAGGCTGCACGCCGTGCGGCGATCAGAGAAAGAAAAAGTTCAGGAACTGACACTAGAGGCCCACAGCCGAATCACCGCTCCTTAGGCTTTCTTAACCACTTAAGCCCCGGAGGATTTGGCTGCTAAACGACCAGAGGGTATTTTGCGATTCGGCACTGCGTGACTTTAACGGACAATTGCGCGGTCGTGCGACGCTGTACCTAAACGAATTTGGCGTCCTTTTTTTCCCACAAACAGAGCTTTCTTTTGGCGGTATTTGATCACCTGTGCGATTTTTTGATCACGCGCTATAAACAAAAAAAGAGCGTAAATTTTGCAAAAATAGCAATATTTTTCCCTTTTTTTTATATGAAATTCCCCCCAAAAAAAATGTAAAAATCAAAATTTTTTAATATTTTCGGCCAATTTGTTTTATGCTACCTATGTTTGGTAAAAAAATATCGCAAAAAGCGTATTTTGATTGGTTTGCGCAAAAGTTATTGCGTTTACTAACAAAGGGAAAGATTTTTGTTATTTTTGTTGTTTTTTTTTTTTAACGCGTAATGGCGGCGATCTGCGATTTTTTTTTTTGCGGTACTGCGACATTGCGGCGGAAAGATCGGACCCTTGACTGACATTTTTGACACTTTTGGGGTTACCAGTGACATTTCTACAGTAATCAGTGCTATATATATGCACTGTTACTGTAAAAATACACTGGTAGTGAAGGGGTTAACTTTATTTGAGAGGGAGGGGCTGTGTGTGTCCCTAGGGGCGTGATTCTAACTGTGATTGGCTGTGGCTTCAACTGTATGCAGAGTGATCAATGGATCTACATAGTAGATCCATGTGATCAGCTCTCATACAGAGAGGAGAATGACAGGCAGCTTGTGTACACAAGCTGCCTGACTTTCTCCCTCTCCCCCGCCGATCGCAGAGTGGCCGGCGGCGATCGGGTCCGCCGGTCACACGCGCGGGGGGGTCCGTGACCACGCGGGAGCGCGCCTCCGGCGGCGCGCGCTCGCTCCCTAAACCCTCACAGGCGAGCGACGTAGACCTACGTCACTTTGCCTGTGAGGGGCTGACCGCCGCCGTAGATAGTCGTGCGGCGGTCGGCAAGTGGTTAAACACGACAGCCATGTGATAGTAATGGGAAACTACAAGAAAGTTGCCGCTGGACTACACAAACATGGGCGATGATAGAACAGCCATCCACGGCAAAATGGCGGCTCCCAGGTACATTCGGACAAGGGGGGGGGGGGGACCCGGCAGCGGCCCCCACCAGGACCATCCCCCCAAAAAACGCATTTTGAGCAGCCGGCAGTGCTCCACCTCCCCCCCGCATACATAACAGGCGTAGCCACCCCAGGGGGTGGTCCACAGAGTCAACCTGATGGTGAGGGGGAGCATTTCATGGGAAGGAAGGGCACTCAGGGGGTCCAACTAACCCAGGGAGGGGCCCACATCCACCCCAAAAAAACACCAGAAGGGAGAGAGGACACTACACACCACACCTTGGGACCGGGCGGGCACCACTCCAGGCTGACCACCGCACCATCTTGGAATGGGGGTGCTGCGGGCTAGAGGCACACTGCGACTCAGGCCATGACAAGGGCTATGCGTCCTCGCGGACCAGCCCGTCCAGTGGGGCTGTTGCGGACAACCTACTGCGGAGCTGAGGTCAGGTCGCGCTCGCTGGCCGGACTGGGGAGACCGTAAGGATCTAGAACATCCAGTCCAGCAGTTGATTGTAGTTCTCATAGAAACAGAATTGATTGTAGTTCTCACAGGAACAGAAAATAAAAGAAGCAAAAAATTATGTTTAAAAAGGAAAAAATGCTAGGACCAGAGACCTCGGTCCTTACTGCTGACTGGCAAAAAAAAAAAACTGAAGACCTATAGCAGGAACTTGGAAGTGAGATTATACCTCCTGGGACTGCCCTATAGGCGTAGTCAAACTTTTTCCCGCTACTCCTGTAAGGGGCAGCATAAACCCAAGGGTCCAGAAGATATGGAGCTGTATCTATCAATGAACGAAAATAAGTTTTACCTTTAGTTATATTTTAAGACTAGACAGGAAAGTTGTTGCCTGTAATTCTACTTTCAAAGTTTTTAACCACTTGCCGACCGCTCACATTGAGCGTACTGCGGCAAAGTGGCTTGTTCCCATCCAGCGACGTAGACCTACGTCGCTGGACTCCTCCCCTTGTGGGCGGCGCACGCGCGCCCCCGGAGGCTCGCTCCCGCTGTATTCAGTCACAGCGGGAGTCGGGCCAGGGGTAGGAGCGGCGGTGATCACCGCCGCTCTTCCCCGATCGTCGGGGAATCGAGTTTGGAGATCCGCCTGCTTGTGTAAACAAAGCGGGCGGGTTTCCTAAGTGACAGATTGCAGGATTCAGCATAGCTGAACCTGCGATCTGTCCCTGTGTCACTCAGTCACCTCCCCCCACACACGTTAGTAAGCACCAGGCATACATTAACCCCTCCCTCTCCAATAAAATTAACCCCTTCCCTGCCAGTGTCATTTTTACAGTAACAGTACATATTTATAGCACTGATTACTGCAGTAATGTCACTGGTACCCCCCAAAAGTGTCAAAAATGTCAGTCAAGGGTCAGATCTGTCCGCCGCATTGTCATAGTCCCGCAAAAAATCACAGATCGCCGCCATTAGTCGTTAAAAAAAAAAAAAAACACCAAAAATGACAGAAATCTTTCCCTTAGTTAGTAAACGCAATAACTTTTGCACAAACCAATCAAAATACGCTTATTGTGATTTTTTTTTACCAAACATATGTAGCAGAAAACAAATTGGCCAAAAATGTAAAAAATTTTTGATTTTTACATTTTTTTGGGGGGGAATTTCATATAAAAAATGTGAAAATATTGTTATTTTTTTCAAAATTTACGCTATTTTTTTGTTTATAGCGCAAAAAATAAAAATCGCACAGGTGATCAAATACCACCAAAAGAAAGCTCTGTTTGTGGGGAAAAAAAAGGTCGTAAATTTCGTTTGGGTACGACGTCGCACGACCGCGCAATTGTCAGTTAAATTCGCACAGTGCCGAATCGCAAAATACCCCCTGGTCAGGAAGGGGGTAAAATCTTCCGGGGCTTAAGTGGTTAAGACTAGACAGGAAGGTTGTTGCCTGTAATTCTACTTTCAACGTTTTTAAAGCCTAGTTCTTTTTGTTGCAACCTCCTTCTTTCTCTCATGATCTTCTTTCTCCAAGGTACACACAATACTCCATCTCGCCGCTTATTTATATCAGCGTGTTGCTTTCTGGCCAATAGTCCACGCCGGCGCACTGGCTCCAATTTATCCTCCTCTCAGCAGAGCAGGACTGCCCACTCAGCTCTGCCGCATCAGCCAATGGCAGTGTCTGTCTAATGAGTCGAACACGAATTTGCAACCCGCGCTACTATTGGTGGGTTGGCCAGGCTTGGCGGGTCTGAAGGAAGCCGGGAAGTGCAGTGGACAAATTCTACTTTCAACGTTTTTAAAGCCTAGTTCTTTTTGTTGCAACCTCCTTCTTTCTCTCATGATCTTCTTTCTCCAAGGTACACACAATACTCCATCTCGCCGCTTATTTATATCAGCGTGTTGCTTTCTGGCCAATAGTCCACGCCGGCGCACTGGCTCCAATTTATCCTCCTCTCAGCAGAGCAGGACTGCCCACTCAGCTCTGCCGCATCAGCCAATGGCAGTGTCTGTCTAATGAGTCGAACACGAATTTGCAACCCGCGCTACTATTGGTGGGTTGGCCAGGCTTGGCGGGTCTGAAGGAAGCCGGGAAGTGCAGTGGACATTGTAGAGTATTCAGCTTCTGCTCTTCTTTAGTCGGTGCCGAGTACAGTGACTGCATAGTACAGGGGCGCTCTGCTGTGTCTTATGGTGCACCGACAAGGTATGGACAGACTGTTTCTACAAGCACAGGAGCGGGGCTTATAGTGCCATGGGTGACCGTGTACCTCATGAGGGACGTTTTGGGGGGGGGGGGGGGGGGGCACTATTAACCTTTTGTTTTTAAATGCTTATTAACTGTCAGTTGTGCACACCCCCTGGGATGAGCTCATTAAAGCTGACCTCCAGGTATGAACTGTAGTACTTTGGTCCAGCTGGGCACAGTGGAGGCATGCATTTACAATACCTGGGGGAAGGGGGCGCTGCTGTGCAAAATGACAATTGCTGTAGTAGTCAGCCCTACTACAGTGATGGCCACCATCTTTCATGTCCTGTACTCTAAACGGTTTCCCCACTGCACCCCGGACCACAAGGGGTCGCTCACTCTGCTCTGCCGCCATTCACAATTCAATACAAGGCATTCTTTGATTGGGTGAGATGGAGCCTCGCTTCACCTTGTCCATTCAGAGAATGCCTTGTATTCCTTGGAAACAAATACAAGGCATTCTGTGAATGGTAGCTGTATGGAGTGAGCAACCCCCCCCCCCCCTCTCGTGTTTGGTATGCAGTGTGAAAGCCGCTCTGCCTAGGACCCAGATAACATTGCGCACTGGTTCACACTTAATGCGACGTTGACATTGTGCTACTTCACACAGCCGTGAGTCAGTGCAATTTCAGATGTGACTTGCCTGACATCTGTGTAACTTCATGTGCAAGTTGCACTTAAAATCGCAGGAACATTTTTTTTTTTTTCCAAATTGGTTCGGCACCTCAGTCACACCAATTTGAATAGTTCTATTGCCGACAATAGGGTGTGATTTGTCATGCGATTTTGGACTGTCAAATCTCATGATGTCGCACTAGTTTGAACAGGGACTGAAGTCGTGCCGACTACAATGGTGGTTCTCCAATTTCACAGCGGTCCCCCTAATGGCCTGTACACCCAATCAGAAAATCGTACAAAAATTACCGCTTTCAACTAGGGATCGACCGATTATCGGCAGCACCGATATATCAGGGGCCGATATGCACTTTCCCCCGATATATCGGAATTGGCCCCTGAGGTTACCGATATTTGATGAAAGCGCATGTACCAGAGTGATGCCTGCAGCTAGAGGCATCACCCCGGTACCGGCATCCATAGCCGACGGTTGGCTGACTTGTAATGACAACCGATGCAGCTGACATTACAAGGAGCAGGAGGGGACGTTCCCCTCCCGTCCCATTGGGAGACTCGGGCATCCCACCTCCACCGCCGCTAAAGAGAAGTCCCGGTGTAACGTTAAAAAACCATACCCTGTGAAAGTTCCATACCCACGTCACTTCCTGTCATAAACGTAATGGAACAGCTGAGCAGCTTAGCAGTGCGCATGCTCACAGCTCCGGATACGTCATTGAACAGCTGAGGAGCTTAACATTGCGCATGCTCGGAGGGTAGGGAATTTTTCATGGTTTTACACTTAGTAGCTGAGATCAGGGAAGTGACAGGGGTAGGGGCGGAGATGTTTTAACCACTTTACCACTAGAGCATTTTGCTGTCTTACGTCTGGGCCACTTTTTGCGATTCGGCGCTGTGCGACTTAAACTGACAATTGCGCGGTCATGCAACGCCGTACCAAAACGAAATTTACGTCCTTTTTTTCCCACAAACAGAGCTTTCTTTTGGTCGTATTTGATCACCTCTGCGATTTTTACTTTTTGCGCTATAAACAAAAAAAGAGCGTTTATTTTGAAAAAATAACAATATTTTTAACATTTTTTTTTATATGAAATTCCCCCCCAAAAAGATGTAAAAACCAATTTTTTTTTAAATTTTTGGCCAATTTATTTTCTGCTACCCATGTTTGGTAAAAAAAATTGCAATAAGCGTATTTTGATTGGTTTGCGCAAAAGTTATTGCGTTTACTAACTATGGGAAAGATTTTTGTCATTTTTGGTGTTTTTTTTTTTTTTTTTAACGCGTAATGGCGGCGATCTGCGTTTTTTATTTATTTTTTTTTTTTTTTGCGGGACTGCGACATTGCGGCGGACAGATCGGACCCTTGACTGACATTTTTGACACTTTTGGGGGTACCAGTGACATTACTGCAGTAATCAGTGCTATAAATATGCACTGTTACTGTAAAAATGACACTGGCAGGGAAGGGGTTAATTTTATTGGAGAGGGAGGGGTTAATGTATGCCTGGTGCTTACTAACGTGTGGGGGGGAGGTGACTGAGTGAGCCAGGGACAGATCGGATGTTCAGCTATGCTGAACACTCCGATCTGTCACTCCCTGTCACTTAGGAGATCCGCCCGCTCTGTTTACACAAGCGGGCGGATCTCCAAACTGGATTCCCCGACGATCGGGGCAGAGCAGCTGTGAATGAAAACAGCGGGAGCGAGCCTCCGGCGGCGCGCGAGCGCCGCCTACAGGGGGAGGAGTCTGGCGACGTAGGTCTACGTCATCAGATGATAACGAGCCACTTTGCCGCAGTAGTACTACGGTACTCAGCGGTAAAGTGGTTAATGTAACCGCCGCAACAGCTGATGCGGTGTAACGTTACAACACACTACCGTAAAAATTCCCTACCCTCCGAGCATGCGCAATGCTAAGCTCTTCAGCTGTTCAATGACGTAGGTGCACCGGAAGTGACGAGGGTAGGGAATTTTCACGGGTATGGTTTTTTCAAGGAACACCGGGTCTCCATGTAAAAAAACCAAGAAGTGATGTCATGACATCACTTCCGGGTACTTGGCGCCGAATTAAAAAAACTGACAGCATTCAAAACAGCCAAACTTGGCGTTTTGAATGCTTTTCAGTACGGAGGAGGGGTTTGGGATCTTTTAGACCCCCAGATCCCTCCACAAGGAGTACCTTTGTAAAAAAATAAAAAAAAAAATCTTTTTTACATGTCTGAAAATATCGGCTGATATCCGATGACCAAAATATCGGTATCTGCATTAAAAAAACGATATTGGTTGATCACTACTTTCGACGCGATCGTACAATAATCTGATTGTTCGTACAACGCTTTTGAGACCCGATCGTGAATATTCATGCAAAATTATCCGATGGGACAAACGCCAACATTTTTCTTGTACAATACCAGATCATACTATTTTCAGTAAAACCATACAGTCGTTGTTCGAAAATGCAATACAACACATTACTTCCGAATTTTTATTCTGTCATAGGAGGATTTTCATCACTTCATTTTCAGTATGAGACTAGCATGCAAAAAAAACAAACTATAATTCGTCCAAAAAGCACATTATGTGTACCAGGCATTAGGCACAAGACATGCAAGCTTACATTGTGCCAAGCTGGACCAACGTAACTGTGCAATAAAAATGATACCCGGAGTTCAGCTTTAAGTTTCTGACCTGGAAAACGTGTGCAGATCAGGACAGTTGGTAAAAGGTTGGCAGATCTTATGTGTGTTCTTATTTTATTTCAGGGATTCAAGGCTTTAAAACGAATGGGGGGGGGTTGGCACGGCAGCCAGGCAGCTTGCATTTTCAGAAGTAAGGACTGGCATTGGTGCGGTGACCTCTGTGATCCGCATGACTGGCTCTTGTGAACGCTTTCCTGGGCTACCTCACTTTTAGAAAATGCTGTTACATTTTTTTGTGTGATTCTAATCACACCTCTATGTTGTTGTTTTGTTTTTTTTTTTTGTTTGGTGCATAGGGCAGCCCATTCACTGCCCTCCACGCTCGCGACAAACATGGAAAAGTAGCTTCTAGCTTTTTTTTTTTTTTTTTTCTCGCAGTAAGCCTCATGCATTTTGGATAAATGCATTTTGCTGTGACTGCTATCAGAGAATAATTGTCACCGCCAGCAGGTCGCACATGTTCTTCTAAAGCAAGCGTGCGAATAGGGCCTGTATGTTAGGGCTCGTTTACACTTGTGGTGCTTTTTACAAAGCATTTCTGCCTGCTTTAACCACTTGACCTCCAGAATATTTACCACCCTTCATGACCAGGCCATTTTTTAACTGTTAAATTAACTGACGATTGCGCATTCATGTAATGCTGTACCCAAATAAAATTAGGTCATTTTTGTTTACACAAATAGAGCTTTCTTTTGGTGGTATTTAATCACCACTGCATTTTTTTTTTTTTTTTTTGCAGTAAAAGCAAAAAAAGACCAGCAATTTAGAAAAAAACATTATCTATACACACTCAAATAACACATTTCTTTATAAATTTAGGCCAATATGTACAGTATTCTGCTACATATTTTTGGTAAATGGATTCATTTGTGCGCAAAAGTTATAGTGTGTACAAACTGTGGTATACAGTATATACTGGAATTTCTATTATTTTGTTTATACTAGTAATGGCGGTGATCAGCGATTTGAAGTGGGACTGCGATGTTGCAGCAGACAATCGGACACTAAAGGCCCATACACACGTAGTGATTGTCGGCCGTAAATATTCGGCCAACGTCCGATCGGCCGATTGTAGGCTTGTTAGTATGATGCTTCCGACAACCGACTGCGACTTTTCGGCCAAACAGAATCTGGTGTGCAGGCTTTAAAATTTTTGTTGGCCAACACCAGAACGGCCGATTGTTCCTCAGTCAGTACAGAATTCGGCCGACAAACAGCAGATGAGCAGGACTGGGCATGCTCAGAGAAGAAAAAACACACGGAAAGTTAACCATCACATGACATCACTTCTGCAGTCGGCTGTTGTTGGCTGACAAAATTCATGTGCAGTCTTTAGCACTTTTCAACCGACAGGACAGCACCGGACAAAAGACGGCCGATCGTTCGGCCGACAATCGCTACGTGTGTACGGGGGCTTTACTGACACTTTTGACATTGTTTACTTAGGAAGAGCTCCTTTCTGTATCTCTTACCAATGATCAGCGGGTGCCGTCGGTCATCCATTGCCCGGCACTTGCTGGTCGTCTTTTGCTGTGCAGAATCACTTATGTGTGTGTGTGTGTGTGTGTGTGTGTGTGTATATATATATATATATATATATATATATATATATATATATATATATATATATATATATATACACACACACATGTATGTATGTATGTATGTGTGTGTGATTCTTCTATGGGTCGGAAAGTGGTTAACCTCTTGGACCCCACAGTTGCAGGGTGCTTGCAGAGCATCCCTATTCACTTGAATGGGTCTCAATTGTCGGGGGGTTTAAAGGGTATAACTCCTGCCGGGCTGCAAAGTGCCATGACATGTATGCAACTCTGGCCGCTGCCTCTGCAACTAAAGGGGAATGGTAAAACCATGGCTCAGCTGCAAGGTTTTATTCACATTGTTCACAAATACCAGCTTCCATGCACTTTGTATACACTGTTTGAGAGGGTGTAAAGAATTTTGTCTGTTTTTTTGTCTGTTACCCTGTCAAATAACCCCCCCCCCCCCCCACCCCCTTTTTTCATTTATGTACTTTTGTTTTTTAGTTTATTATGGCGAACAGTGAAAATGAGCCCTTTTATGTGAAATTCATAAATTCGCCTGACAATACAAAGTTCTTCTATGAAGCACATGAGGTAAGAAGTGCAGAAACCTCCAAACTATAGTGTAGATGTGTGAAATGACAAATATACAAATACTACATGGCTCAGATCTAACAAAACAAGCTGTATGTATGAATTGCAAGCATTTAGTGCCTGCACTTCCTGCAACAGTCAATCATTTCTTACCTTTATGTCCAAACATAATATAAATATATATTATAATCAGCCACTCGGATATAGAGAGTCCCGACACGTATAGGTAGTGTTGAAGTTTGGCGCTATCTCCCACCCATCAATCCCATCAATAATAATGCCAAGGCAAAAAAATGGGGCTTGTATGCTCTAGCACAGTGATCCTCAAACTACGGCCCTCCAGCTGTTGCGGAACCACACATCCCATGAGGCATTGTAAATCTCCGACATTCACAGACATGACTAGGCATGATGGGAATTGTAGTTCCTGAACAACTGGAGGGCCGTAGTTTGAAGATCCCTGCGTCTAGCACTATCAGGAAGTACCTACATTTTTCCAGTCAGAACCAGAACAGTCCTGAACTTTATAGTTTTTGGCACTTTTTTAATTTTTATTTTATTTTTTTAAATACGCTGTTCAGAATGGGCAAGGTTGGAGATTTTACAAACAATGCTGACAAAAGGGTTGATTTGCTAAAACTAGAAAGTGCAAAATCTGGTGCAGCTGTGCATGGTAGCCAATCCGCTTCTAACATCAGCTTGTTCAATTAAAGTGGAACTTTACCCATAACCACTTGATAGAAAATAATGCTCTTTTGCAAGGAATATACATTCCACATTAATAATTATGCTACCAAAATTGGTGTATGTTGTCAATTGCTATCATTGTGGGCAGTATATGCAAGAGAGGAGTTCAGAAAATATGGCAACAAGCACTATGTGCATTAGAGGAATGTGGAGGATGTGATGGTGAGCAGACAGTGGAACAGAGAAGTGTGTAGGGCATGAGAGGAGTGTGGAGGGTATGATGATGGACAGTATGTGCAGCAGAGGAATATTGGTGGGCAGAGAGCTTAGGACAGGTATGTGGAGGGTATGATGGAGGCAATTGGCACAAGAGACAAAATGTGGAGGGTAGGACAATGGGCAGTATAGTTGGCCCCTTTTAACTCAAAAATGGTTGTTACTGATCACATGAAAAAGTAAAAGTAGAACGTATGCGTTATATTATTAGCATTATGACATATGGGCTTTATTTACATTGATACAGACTTTTGGATAAATATACTTGAGATAAGTTAACGGGAAATTCTAGAAATCTATAACTTGGAAGTTGGCTTAAATTTTTACCTGAGGAACACATTGTTCCTAATGGGCCATACACACTAAGATTTTCTGAAGACTTTTTCCTTTAGACTTACCAAAACCATATAATATGAGGTCAAACCTAAACACTTTCAATTTGTATGTAATCTGGCAGGCCCTTGTACTACATAGAAAAGGTAAATCTGAAGGAAATCTAACCACAAAAGTTGGATAGTGTGTATCCAGCTTAACAGTTCACAGGTGCAGACGGAATGTTTCACCTGAGCAATTCAATCCTGCTCTTCTCCTTTTCTAAAGTAGATATGTTTGGTAAGTGAACTGTTTATGTTAATGCACGTAATATTTTTTTTTTTTTTTTTTTTTTAACTTTGCAGGAAATCAAAGCATTTCAGTCAGATGAATATCTACTGATGATTGGGGAAAGTGAGGCCCTCACTTTAAAAGAAAAAGACAAATCTCTTTATGTATGTGATCCTTTTAGTGGTGCTGCCTTTAACCATCTAAAAAAGGTTTGTATTATTGGTATATAGGTGTGCAATTTAAAAGATGTGAATGATGTATTTCATATATATATCGGGTTTATGTATCATTTCTTGTTTTATGTGGGTTTAAAAAAAAAAAAAAAAAGTGTCATCGAAGTACAAGGGAGTTCTGAATTTCGGTCCTCAAAACTCCTCTCTAATTTGGTTTTGAGGAGCCTGAGCTCCTCTTTCCCACCCTTCTCTTCCCTTCTTTTTTTTTTTTTTTTAGACTGCTGAATGGGTACTTCTCAACTTTTTTTCTTTGGCCGGCCATCAGTCTATTTGCTATGGAAAAGGTTGGAATGCATTTGTGCCAAAAGTGCCCAATGCCAACCAGGCAGAAAGGCATAGTAAAATTGTCATTTTTCAAAACGGCCATATTGGGTACATAATTGGATATCTGGAAGTCGGATGTACCTCTTTGAATATGGAATGTCAGTCTTCTTGTATGTGTGTATTTTTAGCAATTTTCTCTCATCTGTCTCTTTTATAAACTGATCTCATGAGAAGTTCAGGTCTTCACTTTCGCCATTTCTTGCTTTACACTTTACTAACAGGCAATGTCAAATGAAGGTAAACCCTGTAATGTTTTGCTTAGGATCAGGCATTACAGTATAATTTAAATAAAAGGGTTAAGGGTAATAAAAAAAAATGGGCAGGCTTTACATTTTCTGGCAGCTCTATTTGTCATCTCCTGCAATAAGCTGATCATAAGCAGGCAGATAAACGATATATTGCCAAAAGTATTGGGATGCCTGCATTTACACGCACATGAACTTTAATGGCATCTCAGTCTTAGTCCATAGGGTTCATTATTTAATTGGCCACCCTTTTGCAGCTATAACAGCTTCAACTCGTCTGGGAAGGCGGTCCACAAGTTTTAGGAGTGTGTCTATGGGATTATTTAACCATTCTCTCAGAAGCGTATTTGTGAGGTCAGACACTGATGTGGACGAGAAGGCCTGGCTCGCAGTCTCCGCTCTAATTCATTGCAAAAGTGTTCTATCTGGTTGATGGGTTTACTGGTGCGCGTAGTCATGTTGGAGCAGTAAGGGGGGGGGGGGGCATCCTCAAATGGTTCCCTCAAAATTGGGAGCATAAAATTGTCCAAAATGTCTTGTTATGCTTGCGCCTTAAGAGTTCCCATTACTGGAACTAAGGGGCCAAGCCCAAACCCTGAAAAACAACCCCACACCTTCCCCCCCCCTCCACCAAATGTGGACCAGTGCACAATGCAAGGTCCATAAAGACATGGATTAGCGACTTTGGAGTGGAGGAACTTGACTGGCCTGCACACTGACCTCAACCCGATAGAACACCTTTGGGATGAACTAGAGTGGAGACTGCGAGCCAGGCCTCCTTATCCAACATTGGTGCCTGACCTCCTAAATGCCCTTCTGGAAAAATGGCCAAACATTCCCATAGACACACCCCTAAACCTTGTGGACAGCCTTCCCAGAAGAGTTAAAGCTGTTATAGCTGAAAATGGTGGGCCAATTCAATATTTAACCCTGCAGACTAAGACTGGGATGCCATTAGTCATTAGTTTATGTGCGCGTATAGGGAGGCGTCCCAATACTTTTGGTAATCTAGTGTATATCACTCCATTCAACAGGAAGTGAGACTTTGCTTTGTTTATTATTTATTTTTATTTAGTAGGGGGTCAATGGTTCCCCAGTCAAGCATCCATATCACCCTCTTGCCTCCTACATTGTTTGGTTTTTTTTTTTTTTTAAATTGGTCACAGCACTTGCAGCTAAAGCGCATGTATGGCATTTGTGAAGAGGTATGCTACAGAGACTAGAACCTAAAAGCAGTTTGGTTAGAGAGCTGGCACACCTTGGTAAAGTAAGGTAGACCACAACCATCACAATACAGGCCTTGTAATACTGTGCCTTATTTATCAAAGCAACTGAAGGTAGAATTCTCTCAGATGGTCAGCTTCCTTTTCATTTTTTTTTTTTTTTTTTTCATACTGCAGTAAGACTGATATTGAGAATTTGGTTACCGTGGGAAGCCCAGAGTGTTGCCATTGCTTTGGATAAATGAGAACTAATGTATTTTGTTTTCCATATTCATTCATACCAAATGTAAACTCTCTTGATCTGAGAATCAACTTTTTTAACCTGCATTGATTGATTCATTGATTTAATGATACTGGAATTCCCAGTTTTGAAGAGTATGACCTTGACTATATTCTATGTATGGTGGTGTTATTCCTCTGTCTTTCTTAGTATAAATAACTGTATTCTTCTTGCCATAGAATGGTAAAGAGGTTTTATGCTGAGTCTATAACCTGAATAGCCTTTTACAGATGAATTTGTTCTGCACTGGTTTGTTTTATGATTCTTTTTGTTTTCAGCTTGGTTGTAGAATAGTTGGACCCCAGGTTGTAATATTCTGCATGAAGCATCAAAGATGTGTTCCACGAGCAGAGCATCCAGTCTTCAATATGGTTATGGCTGATGTCACAGTTTCATGCACCAGCCTTGATAAAGAAACCAGGGTATGTAAAATTTTTTGGAATCTGTTCAATTTAAAGTGGAACTTAACCCAAAAGGGGAAGTTCTGCTTGTTTGCAACCCCCCCCTCTACTGCCACATTTGCCACTTTTTGCTGGGTAGGGGGGAGCAGGTACCAGGTTTTGCCACTCCCGAAGACTACGGGAATGCGGGACCATTCCCAAGGTGCAGAGCAGCATACGCAGTAGGGTGATTGCTGTGAAGCCGCAAGGCTTCACTTCCTGTTTCCCTTACTTGAGATACTGGCGCCTCTATGCAAAGCTGATTGAAGAATTGGGTGAGGACATCACTGGCTCCCTGGACAGGTAATTGTCCTTATATTAAAATTTAGTGACTACAGTATTTGTAGCTGGTGACTTAAATTTTTTGAGGGAGCCTGAAGCTTGTGTTTTTTTTTTTTTTTTTAATTTATTTATTTTTTCGAGCACAATAATTTAATAACTTAATTTAGGATTTTCCTACCAGTATTGCAAGGGGATGCATTAAAGGATTGTAAAGGCAGGATTTTACTTGCCTTAGCCAATGTTTATCCAGCGATGTTGCAGGAGTTTCTCAGCTGCCTGGGACTCCTCCTCTTTGCCTGAGTCAGCAGCGTGGTGCAATTGGCTCCTGCTGCTGTCAAAGTTAGTCAGCCAATCAGGACAGAGAGGGGGCTTGACTGGGTCGTGGCTCTGTGTCTGAATGGACATGGGGAACTGTGACTCGGCTCGGGAGCTTGCTGTGGGGGCACTCAACAGGAGGGAGGGGCCAGGAGCACAGAATAGGGACCCGAGAAGAAGAGGATCCCTGCCACTCACTGTAAAAACAACTGCACAGAGCGGGTAAGTATAACCTGTTTTTTATTTCTCTATTGTTCATCGACAGACGCAGCTCCATCTTCATTACTAGTAGGGTTATGCTCCTCTCATCAGGAGTAGGCACTAGGCAGGCAAAAAGCTTAACCACACCTATGGGGGCTGTCCCTGCAGGCATAACCCCTCACATTCTGCTATCATTAATCAGTTTGTTCTGCCTAGTGTTTGGAATAGGACCTAGCCCTGCTGGGACTTTGGTCTTGCCTGTAACAGGGAAAGTTTGTGCCAAAATTCTACAAAGTAGACATGTTGGCATCCGTGGATGCTTCTTTTGGCCGCAAGGTTTTGCATGCTGCAGTTTGAAATGGAACTCTTTTTTTTTTTTTTCTCTTTGAAGGTGTAATTTTGTTCTGGGAGAGTTCTGGTTGTTCCTGGTTGAGCTCTGTGTTACTTGATTGGCTACGTTTAGCCTTTGGTGGACTTGCGTTCGTTTATTGTGTTGTCTTCTCACCCCTCATGAATATACTGCTTTGGGACATCCCTACTAGTAATGAAGATGAAGATGAAGATGGAGCTGCGTCTGCCGATGAATTTCATCGACAGACGCAGCAGCTGCCCCTCTACTTCTGAGTGTATGGGGTTTTTTGTCTTCTGAACACTGCTTGCAACTAAACTGATTAACGATAGAGTTGGAGGGGTTATGCCTGCAGGGACAGCCCCCATAGGTGTGATTAAGCTTTTTGCCTGCCTAGTGCCTATTCCTGATGGGAGGAGCATAACCCTACTAGTAATGAAGATGGAGTGCGTCTGTCGATGAACTTCAGAGAAAAGGATTTTACTGTAAGTTCTTACAAAAATACATTTTTTTTTTTTTTTTTTTTTTACGAGACTTTTCAATCACTTTAAAATAGTTTTTTTTTTTTTTTTTTTTCCCCAGGAAGAGGTTCATTTCTATGTCCAGATAATGGGAGGATGTGTCTATCGAGATCTTAATGTTTCAGTCAGTCATCTGATTGCTGGTGAAGTGGGCAGCAAGAAATACCTTGTGGCAGCCAGTCTAAAGAAGCCGATTCTTCTCCCTTCATGGGTGAAGGCCCTGTGGGAGAAGTCACAGCTGAGGTACATATTAGCAGGTCATGCTGTATTATTTCAGATCTATTGTTCATTACACCCTGCTCTTGTTTATTTTCACATATTTATTTAAAGCATAATTGGCTACAAAGATGTAGACATGGAGCCATATTTATGTCCAGTTTTCCTTGGCTGCACCATCTGTGTAACTGGCTTAAGCAGCCTGGATAGAAAAGAGGTCCAGAGGCTGACCTCTATACATGGAGGACAGTATACAGGTCAGCTGAAGATGAATGAGTCCACACATCTTATTGTGCAAGAGGCAAAAGGTAAGGGCTCCACTTTTCACTATGTGTAACTGTCTTAAGCATATTCACATATATGTTAAAAAAAAGTTATGCGGATTTAAATCTGGGCTAAGTGTTTTTTGATTCTTTTGACATTTTTGCTCTTGATATTCTAGTTTTCTGTGTCTTTTTGCAATTAATGCAGTCAAGTGTTCTGAAGTATTGGTAAATAATATCCCTTAAAAATATAAATCCTCTTATCGTAATCATACAGTACAGAATACAGGCAGAGTATTCATACACTATGGGTTTTGGGCATGTACCTTCAGTTATTTGAATACTTGCAAAACTGTAGACCTGCCCCCTAGGTGACTCACCTATAACTCTACCCCACTTTGTGAGTCCTCCGTTTTGTGTTAGTGTTTAAAGGTAATGGACCTTTTCTTCTTCATGGAGAAAATCACACTTGGTTTAGCTAGTTTATGTTTCTTTATTTTAACTTCAATTTCTTAAATCAGCCCTCACTGCCTTCTCATGCCAATGTAGAAGCAGTGTATCTAAATCTGTGCAACTGGTAGTTTTACCCAGACCTCATTCTGTAGGGGCAGCCTGTAATGTTGTTTTGAGCACTGAATCCTGCTTGGGCACTCACCTTTGGCACTTGGTCCAATATGTTAGGTTAGCCGCAGGGTGCTATATAGGTCCAGGACTCTGGCCCATCACAATAGATGCCAGTCTATTATGTACAGTCCAGCTTCATGAACTGGTGAGGCGGTCACCTTGTACCTCTGATCGTTACTGTAAATATGGGGCTATGATTGGAATGTATTCACTTAGCGGTATAAACTTTTCAAACTTGGCGCTAAAACTCAACCACATGGAGCTCAGTCTCAGGTGGTTGACCATGTGTTACTTCACACCATTGGTCACATATTTTAACACCATTTCCACCTAGAGCCCTTATAGGATATTTTGGTGCTTTCCCCACGAGAACATGTTACAGGACAGTATATACCTGTGTTACTGCATACTCTTTACAGACATGCTTACCCTATACTCCCCACCCTGCTTCACATGTACTCTACAGGGGAACAGCCTAGCTTCTAGCTATGAACTAATTATTTGTGTTGTGTTATTTTGGGCTGGTGTCTTCTTTAAGTCATTTTATTTTTATATTTGCCACATGGAATTTGATTGCCAGATGTAAATAGAAACAACAAAATTTGTATCTGGTAATTTAGCCTGGACATTGTGAAGTAAAGTTTTAATCCTTTCAACAGGTCAAAAATATGAATGTGCAAAAAAATGGAATGTGCATTGTGTTTCTATTCAGTGGTTCTTTGACAGCATTGAAAAAGGTTTCTGTCAGGATGAAAGCATGTACAAGACAGAACCTGTACCATCAGAAAAAATCCTGCCAGAGACCTCTACTCCAACGGGAAATAGTAAAAAACCTGATAGTAAGTATACATTAGATAAATATCTGCAGGTGTACTTCAACAGAACTAACACAAACTCACCCTCTCCTAGTCTTCCTGTTCTGATCTTAAAGGCAAAGTTTCCCTTTTAACTAAAAAATATTAAATTCACATGTTTTGGAGATTTAAAAAAAAAAGTGCATTTATTATTTTTTAAACAGATGCCTGCAAATAACATGTATTTAGTACGACTGACTACAGCTTTTTATAAGCATTTTCCTGATAAGGAAAATTAACTTCTTCTCTTAGATATGTACAGTAGCCGTCTTCATTCGTTTTTCAGGGGTTTTTTTTTCTTATGAAATGTTATAGTAGATTATTAAGTTATCTCAAATCTGCACTCTGAAGGATTTTAGCACCCAGTGTTCTCTTTCTCACATAGTAACCAAGTCAGCTTCTAGGTTTTATTGTCAAAGTTAGAAGATAATTGGTTACTATGCATAGCTACACCGGATTCTGTTCCATAGTTGTAACTTCTCTGCATTTTTATTTTATTTTTTCTATAAATATAAACTGTTGATTTATTTTTGCAGATCGGGCACTTTCTGATGTCAGCCACATTTCTAATATAAGTGCTAGCTGTATTAATGAATCTGCCTTCAATTCTGTGATGAGCACCAGGCTGGAACCTCCAACTGACACTCTAGAGAACTTGGATTTGAGTTCTGTACAGGCCCCTGAAGATCTCCTAGATGGCTGCAGGGTGGGAATGTATTTCTATCAGTTTGCTTACTGGTTGTCTCCTATGGTTGAGAATATTGTGCTGTGCATTATGCTTAGTGCCATAAACTTTAGAGCATATCTATAAATACACAAATTACAAAAGGCAATGTGTACTGATATAATTTAATTTGGCTGCTTTACCCCCTCCTTGTTACCTGGTTGTCATACTGATTGACTTTCATTGATGCTTACTGAGTTGCTGACTAGGGCTAGTAAACATCAAATGTCGTCCAGTGTTTTTTTGGTTGCATCAAAAATGCTTGCAAAATGTTTTCTGTGTATTCCAATGGCTCTAGTTTACACCAGTGAAATGCGTACCAGTGCAGTCAACAAAAGTAGAACATGCTGTATTTTTTTCTGCATGGAATGCAGCAAAATGCATTAAAAACGCACTGGAATGCAACAGAGCACATGAAAAATGCATTAAAAACGTGCATGCAGAAACGCATCTGTAACGCAGAAATTGTGGTGTGAATTGGCCTTTGACCCATAATGATATATCTTGTAGGAAACCATGTTAAGAAGAACATTTTGAAAAGAATATGAATCTGTTGACTGATATATTTTAAAGGCTTTTAGCAAATTTTTTCACTACCTGAGCAACTAAAGTGTTGGGAAACGTCATATGCAAAATAAATGGGAACAGTAACCCTGAAATTCGGGGGGGGGAAGGAGGGGTTATTTTTTTTTCTTTTTTCTTTTTCTCTTTCTTCCAGCTTGTATGGATGCAGGGATTTTTTTGAAAGCAGGTTGTGTGTGCTTGTTTTTTTAAATAGAGCTTCTGTCTATACTTAATGGCCTTCTAAATTCTAAAATTTTGTTGACAGATATATGTGTGTGGTTTTGGAGGAAGAAAACTGGATAAGTTGAGGAAACTCATTAACTGTGGCGGAGGAGTGCGCTTTAATCAGCTCACTGGTGATGTGACTCATGTAATTGTTGGTGAAAATGATGAGGATCTAAAACAATTCTTGAACAAGACAGACCACAGGTTTGTAAGTCTACCTTGAGAATATTTGGAGAACCAGAAGATATACCTCCTACTAACAAACTCAAATTTTTCTGAGTTAAGGCTCTTCTAACTTAAGACCGACCGTATTTTTGATAGAAATGTGTGATAAGTTGAAGAAAAAAAATAGGTATACTGGTGTGGTGGTGCACTATTTATGCAAATGGTAAAGTGATTGTAAAGGTTTTTTTCTCTTTCGTTCATTGACAGACACATCTCCTTATCTTCTTGACCATTGGGTTATACTGCCCCCCTACAGGAGTAGGACACTAGGCAGGGAAAAACTTGACTACGCCTAAGGGGCAGTCCCAGGGGGTATACTCCAACTCTCAGCTATAGGCACTCAGTTTTTGTTTTGTTTTTTTTCTGCCTAGTCAGGAGTAAGGACCTAGTTCCTTGCTGGGCTTCTTTGGTCCTGGCAGTTTTTTTTTTTTTTTTCTTTTTAAATTGCATTTTTTTTCCTATCTTTGTTGGTTTGTCAACTGCCGGACTGGGCGACGGACTGGATGATCTAGATCCAGAGGGTCCCCCCAGTCTGGCCAGCGAGCACGTGCAGGCCTTAGCTCTGCGCTAGGTCGGCCGTGACATAGCCCCACTGGACGGGGGCTGGCCTGCGAGTCAAACGTCTTACGAGGGTGCATATGTCTTGGCCTCGGCCTGAGTAGCAGAGTTCCTCCTGGCCGACAGCCCCCCTATTCCGATGGAGAGCTTGTCTTTCAGGAGTGGTGCCCACCCTGTTCCTGGTATGGTAAGCAGCTGTCCCCCCTTCTAACCTAACCCTGGAGGTTTTTGGGGTGGATGGGGGCCCCTCCTTGGAACGGTCTTACCCTGGGTTCCCCTCCTTCCCATGCAGCATTCCCCCCCCCCCCCACCTTCTTGGCGGTCCTCTGTGGACTTATTAACCCCATCTGCCCACACTCTCTCCTCCCATGGGGTGGCCATACCTTTTTAAGTCTGTAACGATTGAGGGGGGAGGGCGCGCTGTCAGCGACCAGATGATCAACCTTTGGGAGGGGGCTTTTGCCAGGGCCCCCCTTCCTGCTGGGATCATGTTCGGTGCTCCTGGGGTCCCTGCCATTTTCATATGGTGTAGATCGGCGGCCATGTTTGTGTAGCCTCGGCAGCCATTTTCTTGTGGTTTTTCTCAATGAAAATAGCGGCGGCCATCTATTTGAAGCTATATGACAGTGATTTGGTGGTGGGAGCCCCCCTTCATCCCCTAGTGCTGACTCCTAGATCTTTCTCTTTCTGATTGCTGCATGGTGTGCAGTTTGCCTGGTCCTGCAAGTGCCTGATTGGTGGTGGTGAATCTCTCCCTCTCGGTGATGTGGGGTTTTCTCTCCCTCTCTCTGCTATAGCAGTGGTAGTGCTCTGTGCTGGGCCCTGTGGTGCCGCCAGCGCGGTAGGGGTGTCCTTATCAGTCTTGTACAATTTTTTTTATTCTTTTTATTTTTTTGTGGGTCCCCTCTTCTCTACTGAAGTCCTGGGAGCACATTTCCCCACCTGATCCCCTCTCAGGGGCCGCTGGGCCCTCCAGGTCCCAACAATCCCTGACTGCACTTACGGCTCTCTTGGAGTCCTTATTGTCCAAGGTGGATTTGGTCTTGGAAAAATGGGCTAGCAAAAAGCGCCTCCCCTTCACCTGCTTAATCTGTCTCATCTGATCTTTGATCTTGAATCTGATTTGGCCGCCACGGATGCGAGTTTCCCTTCTGGGTCTGCGACCATGCACCCTGCGCATGAAAAGGCGCTGGTGGATGCATTGGTTGTGTCAGTGCGTGAAACTTTAAAGATGGTGGATGCGGCTGATGCTGCGTCGGAGGCGCCGGTCCCTTCTGGTACTCACAGGCCCTCCAAGGCAGCGAGGGTGTTCCCCTTTCCTGCTTACTTTGAGAATATTGTCACTAAACAGTGGGGTTGTCCAAAGCGTACTTTTGCAATGCGGTATCCTTATGAGGATTCCCTACTTAAAAAGTGGACTTGCCCCGTTCCAGGTTAAATAAAGCCACTTTAATTCTGGTTGAGGAGTCCCCAGCCTTTAACCATTTGCCGACCGCTGCACGACTATTTACTGTGGCGGTCAGCCCCTCCTGGGCAAAGTGACATAGGGGTACGTCACTCGCCCAAGAGCCTGTAGGGGGCGAGCTCCCGCCCCCACTTGTTTCCTGACTTCCCCGCGTCCGATGTCCGCCGGTCACTCGCAATCTCGTGCAGGAGAGGGAGAAAGGCAGACGGGCTGATGTAAACACAGCCGTCTGTCATTCTCCCTGATGTAAGTGCAGAGACTATACGATCCTGCTATGTAGGATCGTATGTCTGTGGTTACATCACAAGCCACGCCCCCCCTCACAGTTAGAATCACGCCCCTAGGGATACATTTAACACACTGATCACCAATAAAGTTAACCCCTTCCCTACCAGTGTCATTTTTACAGTAAAAGTGCATATTTATAGCACTGATTACTGTAGTAATGTCACTGTTAACCCTAAAAGTGTCAAAAATGTCAGTCAGGGGTCCGATCTGTCCCTCACAATGTCGCAGTCCCGCAAAAAAAATCGCAGATCACCGCCATTACTAGTTAAAAAAAAAAAAAAAAAAAAACAATAAAAATGACATAAATCTTTCCCGTAGTTAGTAAACGCAAAAACTTTTGCGCAAACCAATCAAAATATGCTTATTGCGATTTTACCAAAAATATGTAGCAGAAAACAAATTTGCCTAAAATGTTAAAAAATTTTGATTTACTTTTTTTTTTTTTTTTTTTTTGAGAATTTCATATAAAAAAATGTGAAAAATATTGTTTTATTTTTCAAAATTGTCGCTCTTTTTTTGTTTATAGTACAAAAAGAAAAATCGCACAGGTGATCAAATACCACCAAAAGAAAGCTCTGTTTGTGGGAAAAAAAGGACATCAATTTGATTTGGGTACAGCGTCGCACGACCGCGCAATTGTCCGTTACAGTCACGCAGTGCAGAATCGCAAAATAGGGCCTGGTCTTTGAGCAGCCAAATCCTCCGGGGGGCTTAAGTGGTTAAAGATCCGGCCGATAGGAGGTCAGGGGCTTTGACCCGCCATATGTTCATTGTGGCTGTGTTTACTATTCCCCTGGTGTCACAAACTTAGAGTGGGCTAAACTTTTACACCGGGACCTGGAGGGGGTACAGTAACCCCCTGCCTTTGCGGAGCAGGCGGATCAATTGGTGCAGGGGCTACAGTTTGTCTGTGATGTCTCTTTGGATGCGGCTATGATTTCCAGACTGTCTGTCTCTGCAGTGGTCCTTCGGCGTATTATCTGACTGAAATGCTGGTCTGCGGATCAGACTTCTAAGAAGGCCTTATCTGATTTCCCATTTGTGGGGGATCGCCTGTTCAGAGCATCCTTGGATGACATCATTAAGGGCCTCAGAGGAGGGAAGAATATTCTTCTTCCGAGGGCTTCCAAGGGAAAGGAGCCCAGTTGTAGACTGGGGCCATTCTTCTCGGCTCATAAGAGGCCTTTTCGTCCCTCAGGGTCTCAAGCAAGGGATCTAAACCCTTCAGAGCCTCCACCGGAGGTTCTAGGAGGACCTGGTCTGGCATGTCACGAGCGGGCTCTTCCAGACCTGCGGACACGGCTTCCTCCGCATGAAGGGGCGCCCTCACCAGTATCTGCGGTGGGGGGGACATCTTCTCTGGTTTCCGGATCTGTGGATCTCCCTGGTAAAGGACAAGTGGGTCCACAAAGTAATTTGGTCCGGCTACAAGATCGAGTTTCGGTCTTATCTTCCGGAGAGCTTCTAACCTGCGCTTGTCCCCAGATCGCTTGTCCACAGTCTCTTTGGGGCGGTGCAAGACTTGTTACTTCAAGGAATGTTTTTAGGGGTTTTACTCAAACCTGTTTACAATTCCCAGGATGGAAGGCAAGGTACGTCCAATTCTGGACCTTGTGGGGGTACAGAAGTTTGGAATGGAGACCATTCGCACAGCAGTGGCGTCCCTACATTAGGTGGATTTTCTAGTTTCAATCAACATCAAGGACGCCTACTTTTCACATTCCAATATGTTCCAGTCACCAGCACTTCCTGCCGTGGACAAGGAGCATTATCCATTTGTGGCGTAGACCTTTGGTCTCGCCTCTGCCTCTGCTCCTGCTCCTCAGGTCTTCGCGAAAGTGTTGGCCCCGGTACTAGCATTGTTGCGTCAGCGGGGGATCGCGGTACTGGGGTACCTGGACGATCTTCTGCGAGCTGAGTCTCCAACTGCCCTGATGGTCAACTTGGAGATTACTCTGCCAACACTGAGGGAGTTTGGTTGGATTCTGAGGCTTCAGAAGTCTGCTCTGGTTCCTTCCACAAGACTGCACTATCTGGGTCTGACTACGGACTCGGCCTCAGCCAGAGTGCTTCTTCCTCTGGAAAATCTCCAGAAATTGCAGGAGGCAATCCAGCTTCTGTTGTACAGAAGATGGACATCCCTCCGGGCTTGCATGCGGTTGCTGGGCCTGATGGTGTCTACCTTTTGAGGCGGTCCCATTTGCACAGTTTCACACAAGATCTCTGCAAAGCGAGATCCTGGTGAAATTGGGCAAGAATCCTCAGTCTCTGGACAATCTGATCTTGTTGAGCCAGGGTACGAGAGGGTTCCTGATCTGGTTGCTTCGTTCTCCAGCACTTCATCTGGTAAAATCCTTTCTCCCCCTGTACTGGACGGTCGTCGTTACGGATGCCAGCTTGTCTGGTTGGGGAGGTGTCCTCGGCACAGATTGTGCTCAGGGGGTCTGGAACTCCAAGCGATCAGAACGTCTGGATCATTGGACAATTCTTCTTTAGGGGTGTCTGATACGCATTCAATCGGACAATGCCGTGGCCTATGTCAATCACCAAGGGGGGCACAAGAAGTGCCCCGGCAGCTCGGGAGTTAGCCGGTATTCTAAGGTGAGCAGAACGATTTGTTCCTGCCCACTCTGCTGTACACATTCCAGGAGTTCCCCCAAAACTTCTGCCAAGATTCCCGCGCAGGATCGAGGCAGAAGAGACTCTGGTCATTCTAGTGGCTCCAGACTGGCCTCGCCGGTCTTGGTACGGCTGGTCACCAATGCTCCTTGGAGACTTCCTCTTAGGGAAGATCTGCTGTCCCAAGTTCCAATCTTCCATCCTGCTTTACAGTCACTGGCTTGAATGGCTTGGCTGGTGAAAGCCAGGTGCTGAAGGATAGGCGGTTCCTACGCTGTTAAATGCTGGAAAATCTACTAGAAAGATCTACCATCACACTTGGAAGACGTACATTGGTGTGAGTCTCTTGGGGTTCACCCTTGCTCCTTTTTGGTGGCTCAGATATTGACTTTCCTCCAACAGGGAGGGGGGGGGGGGTTGAGCAGCGCCTGGCCTTAAGTACTATCAAGGGCCAGGTTTCGGTCCTAGCGGTTTTCTTTCAACGTCCATTGGCCACACACACCTTGGTGCTTACCTTTTTATCCAGGGAGTTCAGCACTTTGCTCCTCCAGTGCTGTCTCCATTGCCACCGTGGGACCTCACTTTTGGTGCTGTCAATTCTTCAGAAACCTCTCTTCGAAAGTCTTCATTAGGTTCCCCTGCTTACGTTGTTCCAGAAGTTGGCCTTTTGGTTGCTATTACTTCCGCACGCAGGGGTCCAAGCTGGCGGCATTGTCTTGTCATTCACCTTACCTGGTGGTTCAGAGATAAGGTGGTTCTTCGTCCTTGTCCATCGTTCCTTCCAAAGGTTGTCTCTTGATTTGAATGAAGACATTGTGTTGCCTTCCCTATGTCCCAGGCCTAAACAGCCTAAGGAAATTGCCTTGCATTCCCTGGATGTGGTTTAGCCATCAGGGTGTACCTGGCAGCTATGGAGTATTTTCCGAAGTCAGACTCCCCTTTGGAAAGGGTTGGCTGCTTCTGCTGTGACCATTTCCAGATGGATCAGACAGACAGTAATTCAGGTCTGTTCAATTAATGGTCAGGTTCCTCCTTTCCCTGTTATGGCGCACTCTACTCGGACGCTTGGTGCCTCCTGGGCCTTCCGTCATCAGGCGTCAGTGCTGCAGGTTTGGTCGTCTGTGCACATGTTCATAAAGTTTTATAAGGGGGATGTGTTGGCATCTATGGGTGCTTCTTTTGTCTGCAAGGTTTTGCAGGTTGCTGTTTAGAGGACCTGGTCCTTTTTGAGGGTGTATTTTTTTTCAGATGAGCTCCAGTTGTTTATGGTTGAGCTCCATGTTACCTAGTTGGCTACAGTTTAGCCTTGGGAATTTTTTTTTTCTTGCTGTTCCACCCCTAATGTTTGACACTGCTTTGGGACAACCCAATGGTCAAGAAGATAAGGAGCTGTGTCCGTCAATGAACGAAAGAGAAAATGGGAATTTTGCCATACCGTAAAATCCATTTATCTGATGTTCATTGACGGACACAGAAGCCACCCCTCTGTGGAGTTGGCTTTCTGCTGACACTACTTGTAACAAAACTGAGTGCCTATAGCTGCGAGTGGGAGTATACCCCCTGGGACTGCCCCATAGGCGTTGTCAAGTTTTTTCCTGCCTAGCGTCCTACTCCTGTAGGGGGCAGTATAACCCAATGGTCAAGAAGAAAAGGAGCTGTGTCCGTCAATGAACAGAGAAATGGATTTTACGGAAAGTCAAAAATCACCATGCAAAATTTTTATTTATTTATTTTTCATTTTTAAACAGGTCTTTTACTTACCTGATCTTTTGTTATGGTATTGCACAGTGTGTCCCAAGACCTCCTCTTCTGGGATCCCCCACCAGCGCTCTGGGCTCCTATTCTGTGTCTGCCGCCATACAAGCGGCTTGTTATGGGGGGTGGATGTGTGTGCTCGCTCCTGAGACAGGCTCTATGTGTCTATTGACGCACACAGCGTGGTTCAGCTCCGCTCCCACTCTCACTGGATTTAAATGACAGCAGCAGGAGCCAATGACTGTCGCTGCCATCAGCAAAGCCTGTGAGACCAAGAAGAGGGGAGACTTTAAGCCAGGCACATTGCTGTATCAATAAATGACTCGGTAAGTGTTAGGGAAGGAGAGGGGCAAAATGTTTTACCTTAATGCAGAGAATGCATTAAGGTAAAAAAAACTTTTAGTGTTAACCACTTTTATTTATGAATACTCGTGTCTAGTTTGGTAGTGGTCTTTCATAGATTCATTTACAGTGCATATTTTTGCATGTAAAGGTGCTGCACTAAACACACACGGTTAGTCCCCGTTCACATTAGTTTGCTCTGACTTAGGGGGCCACCTGTGAAGTCGCGTGCAGCGCGACTTGCACGGACTTCACATAATGGAAGTCAATGCAAGTCGCCTCCAGGTCGTCCCGAAGTCGTACAGGACCCTTTTTCTAAGTCGGAGCGACTTGTGTCGCTCCTGTTAGAACGGCTCCTGTACTACACAGTGGGAGCGGCAGGACCGCGACTTGTCTGGCTGACAAGTCACCTGACAAGTCGGATCAATGTGAATGGAGTCTTAGCGTAATATAAAAAAAAAAAAAAAAAAAAAAAAAATGTAACATTCAAAAATAAATGCAAACATTAAAGATCCCAATAAGACAAGAGTCCCAAATAAAAAATAATGATGTTCAGTCCCTATGGGTGAAAAAAAGTAACCAAAACACTCCAGGACGATGTCGGATTGTGACAAAATAAGTTTTGAAGAAGCGACGTGCTGATGTCACTGCGCTGTTCAGATGGACGGTGCTATTTCGGAGCTGGCCGGCTTTTAATATGCTATGTATACATATTTGATGTAAGTGCAAATCTTTTTATTCAATGAAACTAGTTTGGTTTTACACTATGGCGAGTTTTATCATCTTTTGGGAACCTTTATGAGATTCACAGTGTGCAGGAGCATCCTCCCCTTCAATACATTAGGGATATTACGACATCCATCCTTGCCCTTTCAATCTATTGAGAGCTTTAGGGCTCTTTCACACAGAGCGGACCGCATTGCGATCCGCTCCGGCACTTTTTTTTTTTTCTTCACGGAGCGGATGACACTTGTGTCATCCGCTCCGTATGTCCGCATATCATCCCATCCGTTTGCGGATGATATACGGACATAATGTAAGTCTATGGGCATTGCGGATGTCAGCGGATGACACCGCTGACATCCGATTTAGCTTCCTTTCCGTTTTTTGAACGGAGGAAAAATAGGGTTCTGTTCCGTTCCAAAAAACGAAACAGAACTGAAAGGAAGAAAATCGGATGTCAGCGGATGGTATTCCGCTGACATCCGCAATGCCATTGACTTACATTATGTCCGTAAATCATCCGCAAAAAAATAGGATGATTTGCGGACATACGAAGCGCCCGTGTGAAAGGGCCCTTAGAGGTCCAACCATCCTGATGGGAAGATCAAAGGGTAGTAGCCGCACGTGGGTTTGACCCTCCGTGATAGGGGGCCAATACAGTTTGGTAAGCGTGCAATTTATCAGGAGGAGGTTGCACTTGTGAGGATCTGATATTACGCTGGAAGATATTTTTCATAAATTTTTTTGTTCATGGGTGTTTTAATTATTGTCACTCATAAGGACTGAATGACATTATTTTTGATTTGGGACTATTGCCTTATTTGCCTTTTTAATGTTCGCATTTATTTTTATGTTCTATATTTTTTTAAATATTACACTAATCATATGTGTGTTTAGTGCAGCTCTTTTTCACCTTAATTTGTTCCACTGTGAATATCTCACAGCTGAGTTGCTGCATTAGATGATTAGAGGTCATTCATCATATTTTTTATTTAGCGCATTTTGTTTCTCTTTTCACTTTCATATTGTTGCATGTGCTGGTACGTGATTTTATAGGCATTATTGTGCGTATTTTTTTCAGTAGTAGTGGAAGCTGAAGTGCAGGTGAGAAACAATTGTAAACAATGCAAAGGAGCTGGGAAGGAAAGAGTCCCACCCCTTATGCCAAGACTCCATTGTGCCCTTGCTGACCCCTGAAAACTCTAGTTCCTGGTTGCAATGATTACTGTCTGTCTTCAATGCATTCAACAAGTATGCAGATAAGAAGTTCTGACTTCATTTAATGCATCCATGTGTTTTGGTTAATGGCTGAGTCTGTACAAAAATCTTAACCAACCAGACAGCTAGCTTTTTCATGAGCAGGTCAGCAGTGGCATTTGCTAAAGTTTCTCTTGTGACATATCCCTTAGGCTGAATTCACACACAATATCAATAAATTCTGACCTGCTGACTAGAAAGCACCTGCTCTGCACACACTCCTCTTCTCCTTGCTCTCCAATTCCCCAAAGATGGCTGCTGGCAAAGGGTGCTTTATAAAGGCACAAAATGAATGACATGCATTGCACTGCATTGTCGTGTGTTTTTACATGCGTTGTTAAAATGCATACATGTTATTTTTTGATGCAAAGCAGGTCAACATAGCGTTGAAGTGTGAACATGATGCTTAAAAAATGCTGACCTGAGTTTTACAAGTGCTCCCAAACATGGATCAACACACTAGTGTGAATGTTCCCTTTTAAAAAGAACTGCATTTTTGGTCAAGGTTGTGACCAGCTTTTTTTTTTTTTTTTTTCTTCTTCTACATGCCACGTATTTTACTTTGGTGGAAGAATACCACATACATGTTAATGCACATTTATACATCAAAATGAAAGGGAATGCATAATATCAGTGTTGCCCATAGGAATCATTGTAATTATTTTCTGACCTTTACTAGACAAATTTGGTTACAACTTGAAATAGCATGATCGACTTGGATATTGCATAATGCCCCCCCCCCCCTTTTTATTTATTATTATTATTATTATTATTTTCTCAGATCGCCTTTCAGGACAGCACCTGGAGAGAGCGCAGCTCCACCCAATCCACAGGAAACACTGCAAATAAAAACTCCTCCTCTTCCACCATGCCTCAGTCATTTGTGTTTCCTCCGCCATGGTGGAAGCATTGCAGGAGCTATGTGGAAAGGGCTGCACTCTCTCCAGGGGGAGAGAAGGATTTATTGCCCAGTTTTGTGTTTGCTGTTTCAGCTTGGAGACCATCCCAGCTCCCCTCCCTGGAGTGTCAAAGGGGGTATGCTCCGGAGCCTCTCACCTCGTTTGCTCAGGGGAGCTGAAACCCATCGGAGGATCCGGTCCGGGCGTCAGAGATCCGCGCTTCGGCCGGTCGGCGGGCGGGGAGCCGCTTTTGGCATTTGAATCTCCCGCACTTTGGGACTCTGATCCCGGGGACGCGCGGCGTCACTTCCGGTGGACGGGACTTCCGGTGGGGGCGTGGCGGCGTTTGCTCCAACCGCAGTACACGCAGGGGTCAGAGGCAGGTCACGAGGTCGGCGCTTCCGCTTCCGGTCCACAGAGGAGGACGCGGGAAGCGGTATTTAAATGGAGAGATCTGCCAGCAAGCTGCACTTTTCAACAACATGGAGGAAAAGTCTGCAGCGACGGTGGAAGCAGGCACCGCCAGCGCCGGCCAAGCTCAGGTAGGAGAGGTGCAGTGGTGCCTCTTTTTTCTTTACTGTGTGAGCTTTTATTGTGGGGTTTCTTCCTTCCTCCTTTGGAGCCTGCCCTGTAGACTGAGTAACTGTTCCCAGTCTAACAGGATATATATGCATCTGGGAGTCTTTTCTTCTGATCCTTTTTGGTGTGGGTCACGATTTTCTCCCTTGCAAGAAATCACTAGGTGGTGGTTTTCTTTTATTTGTGGTTATTGGGCTTTCATGGTGGCTTTTTCTTTACTAGGTTAAAGCCACAGTGAAGACAAGAGCCCCAGCATCAAGGAAATGCCCTTCATGCAAGAATCCACTCAGAGATTCCTGGGTGAAGCCACTTTGTAAAATTGCTGACCTTGTGAAGGAAGAGTCTAGTCAGCAGAATAATGAATTCATATCTTCATTTAAAGAACTCACAGACACCCTGTCCTCAGTTCGTTCCCTGTTATCCAGGACGCCACAAGTTCTATCAGATTCCCAACAAACGGGTGGTACATCTTCCCAGCCGTCTACTTCTAAGTCTGCAGTGTCAAGCGATTCAGAAGATGAGGGGGAGAGTGCTCTCTGTTCCATCAGGGATTCAGAGGAGGAAGAGAAGGAAGAGGTGGCTAGTTCTTCCAGATACAAATTATCCTTGGAAGAGGTTGATGAGTTGCTGAAAGCGATTTACACCACGTTGGAAATCGCAGAAGAAAAGGTGCAAGTTTCACTTCATGACAGAATGTACCAGGGCCTTGAACAGACAAAGCGCAGGGTTTTTCCTGTTCATAAAGTCCTTACTGAATCTATTGAAAAAGAGTGGAAGGACCCAGAGAGGGCCCCTTTTTTTCTCTAAATCCCTAAGAAGGAGATTTCCGTTTGAAGAGGATACGGCGCACCTATGGAACAAAAAGCCCAGAGTGGATGCTGCTTTTTCTCAGGTGTCTCGCCGCACGGATTTGGCGTTCGAAGACATGGGTGTTCTGAAAGACACCATGGATAAAAGGGCAGATTCTCTCCTTAAAAAGGCTTGGGACTCCTCTACGTCTAGCCTTAAGCCGGCCATGGCCTCCACGGTGGTAGCCAGAAATCTTGAGTGCTGGCTCGAACAACTTAAAGGGCATGTGGAGGCTGGAACAGCAAGGAAAGATCTCCTGGATTCATTTCCGCTGCTCCTAAAGGCAGTAAAATATATGGCCGATGCTTCTGCTGAGTCTATCAAAATGTCTGCCAGGTCAGCAGCCCTTGTCAACTCTGCCAGGAGGGCGGTCTGGTTGAAAACCTGGACAGGTGATTCAGCTTCTAAGGTGAAACTCTGTGGTTTACCTTTTGCCGGTGACTTGCTTTTCGGGCCTGAATTGGAAGCAATTCTTGACAGAACGGCGGATAAGAAGAAGGCCTTTCCATCAAAAAAGAAATCTCCTCCTAAAAAGAGATTTCGTTCTGTTCAACAAACCAACAGAGGTCGTGAACAAGATCAGAGATCAAGATGGACCTCCCATAAAGGCAAAGGGAAAGGTGGAGTCCTCTTTAGACCACCTGACCAGGCCAATAAAAGCAAGTGACAACAGTCTTCCAGTGGGAGGAAGGCTGTTATGGTTCCTCCCACGTTGGGAAGACGTATCCGCAAGCCCCTTTGTAAAGAATATAGTGGCTCAAGGATACAAACTGGAGTTTTCGGAGACACCTCCAAGCAGATTCCATGTTACTCCCCTTCCAAGGGATCCGGAAGAGGCTTCCTCAATGATGTCTCTTTTACAAGAGCTGATTCAACAGGAAGTGATTATCCAAGTCCCCGAGGGGCAACAAGGCCGTGGGTTTTATTCTCAGATCTTTCTAGTGAAAAAACCCTCAGGCAAGTACCGAATGATCCTAAATTTGAAAATCCTAAACAGATCAATTCGGTACAAGCACTTCAGGATGGACACCATTTATTCAGTGACCAAACTGTTGTCCCCAAACTGTTTCATGGCATCCTTGGATCTGAGGGACGCTTACCTGCACATCCCAATAAATCAGGAGTGCCAGAAATTCCTAAGGCTGGCGGTCAATCTCGGGGAATCGGTCTGGCATCTGCAGTTCAGGGCCCTCCCCTTTGGCCTCTCATCTTCTCCAAGGGTGTTTACCAAGGTAATGGCGGATGCCCTAGAGCCATTAAGGCTGAGGGGTATTTCAATTGTCCCTTACCTGGACGATCTGCTAATTTTTGCAGAGTCCAAGAGCCAGGCGTTGGTACACCTTCAGGAGACTCAGGACCTCCTAGAGAGTCTGGGGTGGCTCATGAATTTGGAGAAATCCAGCTTGATTCCATCTCAGCAGATAAAATTTCTGGGATACAGAATAGATTCGGTCCTCCAGAGGGTGTTTCTACCTCAAGAAAAGATCGAGAAGACTCAGAACGCAGTTGCTCGATTACAAACCAATCATCAGGTTACTGTCAGGTCGGCCATGGCAGCTTTGGGCTTGCTTACAGCCGCTATCCCTGCAGTACAGTGGGCAAGACTGCATTCCCGTCTTCTCCAGAGAGACATTCTGCAGAGTTGGTCATACCCGGAACATCTGGAGAAATCCATCAGAATCTCCACGAAAGCAAAGAGATCTCTGTGGTGGTGGAGGAATTCCAGAAATCTGGAAGAAGGTCTGCAATGGACTTTCCAGACGAACAAACGTCTGACGACGGATGCCAGTTCGTGGGGTTGGGGAGCCCACCTGGAAGGCCGGACGATGCAAGGGACATGGTCCAAAGCAGAGTCCAGGAAATCATCCAACTGGCGGGAGTTGAAAGCCATCCTTTTGGGTCTTTGGTCCTTTCAACAGACAGTCAGGGGCCATCATGTGCAAGTTCTGTCGGACAACATGACAGCAGTGGCCTACGTGTCAAAGCAAGGAGGCACAAGAAGCAGACAGCTATCAGATCTGGCAATACAGCTACTCTCCTGGGTGGAGAAAAATCTAGCCTCTCTGACAGCGGTGCATCTGAAGGGGTCACAAAACCTTCTAGCAGATCTGCTGAGCAGGAAAAAGGTGTTGGAATCAGAATGGAGTCTGAATCAAGAAGTATTCATGCAGATCGTGGAAGTCTGGGGTCTTCCCCAAATAGATTTGTTCGCTTGTCAACAGAACACCAAAGTCCAAAGATTCTTTTCCCTACACAGGGAGGATCAGGACTGGGGCTTGGATGCTCTAGCCCATCCATGGGACTTCCGTTTGTCTTACGTGTTCCCTCCATTCCAACTGATTCCGTTGGTTCTCAAAAAGTTCAGGGAAGAAAAGACCAACTTGATTCTGATTACACCTTACTGGCCAAAGAGACCTTGGTTCGCCCTCCTGCTGAATCTTGCCTCAGAACCTCCCTGGAAGCTTCCGTACAGGAGAGATCTTTTGACACAGGGGAACCTAGTGTACCCAGAACTGGACCGCTTACAACTGACAGCGTGGTTACTGAAGAAGACATCTTGAGAGCCAGAGGCCTGTCAGAAAAAGTTATCTCCACCCTTCTCTCCAGCAGGAAGAAGGTGACTAGGGATATTTACTTGAAAGTCTGGAGAAAATACAACTTTTGGTGTTCCAGCAAAAATTTTGAATTAAAAAATTTAATTTCAGTGCTTGAGTTCCTCCATGAGGGAATGGAGAAAGGACTAGCAGCAAGTACTTTAAAGACGCAAGTAGCGGCACTTTCAGTTTTTTTCGAAAAGACTTTGTCCCAAGAGACTCTAATCATTCGTTTTTTCAAGGCATTAGCCCGCAATAGGCCAATAGCCCTTAAAGTATTTCCCAAATGGGATTTGACCATTGTGTTACAAGGTCTAACTAAGTTTCCTTTTGAACCTTTAAAAGAGGCTTCCCTGAAGAATTTAGTTTTGAAAACTATCTTTTTGATAGCAATTACCTCGGCCAGGAGGATCAGTGAGATCCAGGCCTTCTCAATTTCAGACCCTTTTTTGACAATTTTTGCAGATCGAGTAGTCCTAAGAACGGACCCAGCCTTTCTTCCAAAGATTGCTTCATCTTTTCATAGATCACAAGAAATTGTCTTACCAACTTTCTCCTCAGCTCCTAGTAATACTCGGGAAGAATCCTTTCATACCTTGGATGTGAGGAGATGCTTACTTCAGTTCCTCCTGGTAACTAAGGAATTTAGAAAGACAAATGCATTATTTGTCATCTTCTCAGGGTCCCGTATAGGAGAAAAAGCATCAAAGAGCACTTTAGGCAAATGGCTCAGATGGGCAATTGAACAGGCTTATGTAGCACAAGAAGAAGAACCTCCAGAAGGCATCTTGGCGCATTCTACAAGGTCTGTGGCAACCTCATGGGCTGAAAGGGCCGGTGCTTCGCCTGATCAAATCTGCAAGGCAGCTACCTGGTCCAGCTATTCAACCTTTATTAGACATTACAGGTTGGACTTGTTGTCAGCTCAGGATCAAGCCTTCGGCAGAAAAGTTCTGCAGGCAGTGGTCCCACCCTAAGTGTAAGTTACTCGCTTATCCTCTCCAGGTGCTGTCCTGAAAGGCGATCTGAGAAAACCTTAGTTACTTACCGGTGACGGTATTTCTAAGAGCCTTTCAGGACAGCAGCAGCTACCCCCCCTTGGTTTTGTTTATAATATAATTTGTAAATGTTTAACCTGTGGTAGTTTATGTTTTCCAGCATGTCGGAGGCTACTCTATGACTGAGGCATGGTGGAAGAGGAGGAGTTTTTATTTGCAGTGTTTCCTGTGGATTGGGTGGAGCTGCGCTCTCTCCAGGTGCTGTCCTGAAAGGCTCTTAGAAATACCGTCACCGGTAAGTAACTAAGGTTTTTTTTTTTTTTTTTTTCTTTAGGCCCTATGTATTAACCATAAAATGGCTCCTAGACAGTTTTTCAAAGTGTGCCTTGCAGCCCGAGGAGATATATTCCCACTCTACTTATAAGCCAGCTGAAATACAGGCCCCTGCTCAACAACAATTTCTTGGTACATCTCTTCGTAAAGCAAGCAATACCAATACAAATGTTCGAAAATCAACTAACCACACACAAATTTATCAAGCTGATGAAGACCTGCTATCTCAGTATGCAGAAAATGATTCCACATTTGGTAAGATACATAGAATTTTCTTTTAGGAAATAAATATTGTATGTCTTGTACTTACTAGTATAGGAATGACCATTATTTTTTGTTCTAGTTGAGCCAGGGAATCCTGAGCTGACCAAACAAGGCAGCTTCTCCCAGATGACCGCGCAGGATGACCTGCCCTCTTTTCCCAGCCAGAGTGGTCTAGGAGAAACTTCCACTATCATTGAGGGTGGATTGTTTAGCAGGAAGTCCTTCCTGGTGTTGGGCTTTTTTGAAGAAGATGAAGCTTGTGTCATAGAAATCATTAAAAAGAATGCTGGTAAAGTGCTGTCTACTAATAAGAGGGCCATTGCTGATTATGCTGTGGTGCCTTTACTGGGCTGTGAGGTGGAGGCTACTGTTGGAGAAGTTGTCACCAATGCTTGGCTGGTAAGAATTTATGCTATCCTAATGCTCTCTTAATTATTTATAGGAAGGACATAGGAAACGTACCTGGGTGTGTAGGTGGTTTGTTGTTGTTGTGTGTTTTTTTTTTTTTTTTTGCTGCCCCAAAATCCTTATTCTAGGAGCTACCAGTGCCATACTAAGCGTTTAACCACTTGCCCACTGCCCACAGTATATATGTCATTAATTTGACTTTGCATACCGCTGTTATGGCAGCAGTTAGCTGCCTTAACCCCGTAATGGTTTTATCCTGTGGGCGATCTCCTCTTTCCAGTGAAATTGATCCCAGCGGCGGATTTGCCACGGGATCACTTTTAGAGGCGGCGGGAGAGGTGACCCCCCCCCCCGTTTAGCAAAAAATAAAAAACCCAGTGGTGGTTGGATACCACCAAAGTAAAGCTCTATTCATCTCAAAAAAATTATGAAAATGTAATTTGGGTACAGTGTTGCATGACCGCGCAGTTGTCATTCAAAGTGCAACTGCACTGAAAGCTGAAAATTTGGTCTGAGCAGGAGGGAGATGAAAGTGCCATGTACTGAAGGGGTTAAATAAACATGTTATACGTACCTGCTCTGTGCACTGGTTTGGCACAGAGCGCTTCTCCTGCCTCCTGAGTACCCACACCAGCCAGCCGCTTGGGGGAGAGAAGAGAGAGCTGCTGCTCTCGTACACAGTGATGAATCGAAATCAGACTGGGGTCAGTAAAGGAGGGGGCTGGGGAGGGAATTCTTGACACAGGTTTTTTTTTTTTTTTACCTTAATGCAGAGAATGCAATAGGCGAAAAAACCTTAAGGCCCCTTTCACACAGGGAGTCCGTTCAGATCCGCCTGTCAGTTTTTTTGGCCGATCTGAACGGACGCCCCATGCATCTCTACGGGGAATCAGATGTCAGCGAAGACATGTCCGCTGACATCCGATCCGTCAAACCCGGACGGATGGAAACCCTATTTTCCATCCGTCTTGGCGGATCGGATTGGATGAGAACGGACAGATGGTCCATTACCATCCGATTCCCCCATAGAGAAGAATAGGGACCTGACAGCTGTGTCTCCGCACACAGCGTGGAGACACAGCTGTCAGATCGATCCCCCGCTGAGAAAAACTGAGTCCGTCTGATGGACTTCATGTGTGAAAGGGGCCTTAGGCTTTAGAACAATTTTAATGAATTTGTAAAGCATGTTGTGTTTTTTTTTTTTGTTTTGTTTTGTTTTTTTAACTTCTCGTCATGCTGCTGTTAGTGGTAAAAGTATATGAGTTATCTGTTCAATTTAGGTTATTTGATATACTAAGAATTGATTTAATTTTTGCTGCTGACACCTGGCTGTTATTTACCAGTATCCCAGTGATTCTGTTTAATATTTAGATAATGCTTCAGTACACAGCACTCTTTTTTTATAATGTGTGATCTGTTTCATCTTCCAGGGAATGTGTATAGAACAAGAAAATCTTTTGTGTCCTCAGTCTAATGCTCTTTTCACGCCAGTGACCTATCTAGAAGGTAGCACACCACTGAAAGACTGTGTTCTGTCTGTCAGCCAGTTTATGGGAGCCGAAAGGGATTCATTAGTCTACCTAGCAGGTCTTCTTGGAGCCAAGTAAGTGTCTTGTGTTAGCTGCCGTTGGTTGTTGCCTCCCGTTTATAAATAAATGTGCCAGTGTTGTGTGCATTTTGAAGTTCAGCATCCTATGCATTCTTTGAGAGCCATATGCTGCACAGGCACCTTTTTATTAGTATATTTTCTTAGTCAGAGGTGTAGTGTTTTACCAATAAAAGTAATGTGTGTTGTTTGTATTCTTCATTACCTTATTTTTATTCTGGTAAATGGGAAATTTGTTTTTTATATTTAGCAAATGTTTGAAAAGCTGATTAGTAAACTAAATCTATGAGGACAGAAATATAGAAGCTAATTTGTTTGTAATGGTGCAAAGGCATTACATCTTGATTCCTTTTTTGTGTCCCCACCGGGGATGAGTTCAGAAATTCCGTTTTCACTGGCTGCATACTTGTTCTAGCTCACTCACTCCCTACAATCAGACGTTCAAGCTGTAGCTTGTGCATTTACTAACAAGTCAAAAAATAACAGCTCTCAGAATTCTGTCTTAGTTTGGTCACTTTAATGGCTTTCCAGAAAAATCCTGAGGATTCACTCCTACCTCCTTCTCTGCTTTGTACAGCCCATACGACTTTCAGTCAGAGTGGGACAGTCTGAAAGCAAACAGCTCCATTACCCTTTCCATTTATTAAATCCATAATGCTCTGTGGTATCAATGTCATGGGTGTACCCTTAGTGTACCCTTAAGTGTTAAATAGATTAGGGACTCCAAAGCAGGAGAAACGCAATAAAAGGGAAAGAGGGGCAAGGGAAAAAAAAGATGGGGAAAAGTGCTTGGTCTTGTGGCCTGTCAGTCACATGACCAGCTCTCTTCCAGTCACAGTACTCTCTGCTGCATTAGGAATAAGGGCTTGTTTACACCATAAGGTGCTTTTGAGCATGCGCTTTTGCGTGCTCAAGTGTGGTGGGTTTTGGGCAGCTTAATAATTTGAATGGGCTGCCGGATGCACAGGAACGCACAAAAGTAATGCAGGCACAATTTTTTAAATTGTTCTGCAGTAAACTGCTGATGTTTTGTTGGGCGCAACCATATCCATATTTGCTAGACACGTGGGGATGCCCCAACAAAGCTGGTGTAAATCCTCGGGACGACATGAGCTCTACACCATGGCTTGCTTTTTATGAATGAGTCAAAGAATGTGAGCCACTGTGTGCATAGCTGACTGGAGTGTAACAGCTGATATTTGATATCTGTTCCAAATGATGCCCTTAGTTTGCTAATAAAGTCTTAATCTCAAACTACATTTTTCACCTTTTTAACATCATCTGTTGCACCTCACCACTTGAGCCTCTTTGCGGCCACTGCTTGTCTACATGTATGCTATCCAGCAGTAGCTGCATGATATTTCTCAGGGTGGGTTTCCTGATGGTGATAACAGTGGACCATGTCTGCATAATGTGGATTTAAATGGTCACTTTTAGCCTCCATCAGAAGTCTGTGTGGCAGGGTGACAGCACAGGAGAACATTTAGGAGATGGGGACAGTGTGTTGTTGTTTTCTAACACTATGCTGTCACCCACTAACACAGCCTTTCTCAACTAGGGTTCCTTTAAACACGTCTTGGACACCCTTCAAAATAACTTCCCATTTAATTGGCAAACACACGACATGAAATATTTAGGCAATGAAAACCCACACAGTTTACACAACCTTTGCTCTATATTACCAAAGATAAGACGATCACTAGAATCCTGGCACTATTTCAAGATCCCCTGGTTCAGTCGTATAAATTCATTAAAGATGGACATTCTACCCAAATTGCTGTACCTATTCCAGGCAATACCTGTTGCCCTCCCAGCTGCGTTTTTTCGCACATTACGCTTCCTGGCGATCCGGTTTTTTGTGGCAACAACACCCGTCTCTGCTAAAACATAAACTTCTGTGCACTCCTCACAAATCCTCTGGGAGCAAGGGACTACCTGAATTTGAAACGTACCACGCTTTTGCTCCTTTCTCCCGAGTCCTTGAATGTTTTCCGTGACCTTTTACGAAGGTCACCATAGCTATAGAACAGGATATGTCTCCAGTTGATCTACGAGCGCTCTTTATGTGGACATGCCGCCTCCTACAGATCTATGTCCTTGCTATCACCGTTGACCCACGTTGGCTCTACGGGTATAGTACCGACGCCAAGACTTTTTCGCTGTCAACGGAGTCCAGCCTTTTTAACCCCTCTTTTTGATATCCCACTGTTACCAGATAGTAAACATACTCTGATCTATGCCTCGTATAACAGGACTTCTTGGCCTACTGCACGTAAATTTGTGCACCCTACCCCTGGCCTCTTTCCGTCGCATACGTCCTCCCAATTAGTTCCCATCGATTGGCTCACACTGTACCACTTTACATGCTTCAGGACAAATGCATAGGTTCTTGATTGTGTTTGAGAGACTGTGTATACTTCCGAGGGTTCCTTGCCATATGTTCTCCACAATCCTATAAAGAGATCATATCTCACACTTATGGATCATTGCCTATATATACCAAGGTGTGGGAAAGGGAACTAGAGATGGAAATATCCCCTGAGGAATGGCATACAGCTTTCACGTTTACACCTATATCCTCGGTATCCTTTTATACCCAGGATAAAAATTTCAAAGTATTATCTAGATGGTACCGAGACCCAGTTGCACTAAATCGGATATTTCCTAACTCATTGGATTCATGTTGGCGCTGCCACAAGGCGAGAGGAACTTTCATGCATATATGGTGGGATTGTGATCCCATCCGGCCTTTTTGGAAGCAGATCTTCTACAAATATAATGAGGTATAGGATGAATCGATCTCTCCCTCACCTAAGATAGCACTTCTGTCTATTCACCCGGGGTCCATTAAATTTACAAAAGTCCAGTCTTCTCTGGTTTTTTTTATTTATTTATTTTTTATCAACGGCAAGACAGCTCATATTCGATTTTGGAAATCTTCTGTCTCTCCCCCTTCACTATGTGGGTTGACCCTATGAATGATTATATGTTAATGGCAGAGAAACAAGCCATAGAAAACACCTGGGAAAAGTACAGTCGGGTCCATAAATATTGGGACATCGACACAATTCTAATCTTTTTTGCTCTATATACCACCACAATGGGGGGGGCAGTGGAACCCTTGGGGAAATCCAGGATGGAAAAAAGACCTGGGGGTCCTTGTAAATCACAGGCTCAGCAATGTCACGCACTGCCAATCTGCAGCAAGCAAAACTTGCAGAATATTTGCATGCTTTAAAAAGGGTATTTACGCAAGATATAAAACTATAATTCTACCTCTTTACGAAACTCATTTGGCCGCATCTTGAGTATGCTGTTCAGTTCTTGTCACCAGTCCTCAGGAAAGATATGCTGGAACTGGAGAGATTCCAAAGAAGAACAACAAAGCTAATTAGGGGGCTGTAGGACTTCAGCTATGAGGAACTACTAAAGGGCATGAAACTTTATTCTCCCTGGAGAAGAGACACTTATGAGGAGATATTATAGTGCTATATAGTATATCCCCTACATATGAATGAGTTTCGTTCCAAGAGCATGTTCGTAAGTCCAACAAAGTTTAGCCGAAGTACCCAACCAACACAATTGGCAAAATTACTGTAATAGGTTTATAATAAATTTCACACAAATAACATATGGAAAAAAAGATTGAAATATAGATACAATACTGTATACAGTAAAGTACACAGAACCACAACCACCAGAAATGTGAACTAACTCACACGATTGCACATGCAAGCGCATGTTTCTTTTTTTGAAAGTTCGCGACTTAAAGGTTCGTATGTAGGGGACTAACTGTACAAATATCTCCAATGGTGATTCTAGCACAGGGAGAAGACTATTTCAGAGAGCTAAAAATGGAACTATACTCCTCTTGGCTCCAGTGATGTAGCGTCCCTGTACTCCCTGTCCAGCCGCTGACCTCTTCAGATGGTCGGCTTATGGGTCTCAATCGCTGGCTGCTGTCATTGGCTTGGGGGGGGGGGGATGTCATCACTCCTGTGCATGTGTGGGGAGTTTAGTCAGATTTGGCATTGCCGAATTTATACAGTGAGCTGTGTATGTAAAGCTCTCTGTACAAGTGATGACAGAGCAGGTAAGGACTTTAGTGCAAAAGAGACATAATTCTGACTTTAAGTTCCACTTAAGGAAGACTGCCACTCAATGAAGTTGGAGGAGAAATGGTTAAACCTTAAACTGCTTAAGGGGTTTTTGCAACATTTTATTTAAAAATCTTTTGGCAATGTACCCGATGAAGAATATACCATTTACCTAACTTTTTTTTCTAAATTTGGTGTTCCATTTCACTGTTTTTATATCCACTTTCATTAGCTATTGTTTAATTTTGGGCATTTTAAATGTTGCAGAGTCCAAGAATTTTTCGTAAGAAAGGCCAATCCGAAAAAAGGAATGTATGCCAGCACTCATCTTGTGCTTCGAGAGCCTGAGGGCTCCAAATATGAAGCAGCTAAGAAGTGGAATTTACCTGCTGTGACTATGGCCTGGCTCCTACAATGCGCTAGAACTGGCAGAAAAGCAGATGAGAGCCAGTATCTTGTGGAGAACGCCAGTGTTGATGGTTGGTGGTTACTTATTCTTACTTTAATCGTCAAAACTCGCTTTTCGAAATAAAGTGCAAGCCTAAATGAGTGTAGTTTTCATGAAGGCATTTTCAAGATTTGTTCTTTCTGGCCCCACTTTAGGGGTCAGGAGCCACCTTTTCAGGTTTCATCTGCAGTGCCGGTGTTGTAAAATTTTGTCGGACCCGTGAAAAAATCGGACCTCGTCACTTCCGGTTATGGGAGTCTCAAGTGCGCATGCGCACCAGACATTATCTTGGTTTGGTAAACTTATAACACAGAGCGACCAGTTGAATGAGAGGAGGCGGGGCTGAGGTGGGACGGAAGACACCGCCGCGTCATCTGCAGAGCTGAATAGAGGAGGCGGGACGGAGGTGCGGCCGTGTAATAAATGCAGGACTTTAGCGACTCCTTATGTTTTATTATCTTTACTAATTATCGTATTATTTACCCTTAGGATTTCATTACATTTAGTATTTCTTATTTTGCATTATAGAAATACTAAATGTCATGAAATCCGAAGGATAAATAATACGATAATTACTAAAGATAATAAAACAGGGAGTCGCTTAAGCCCTGCATATATTACACGGCCGCACCTCCGTCCCGCCTCCTCCGCCAGCTCTGCATATGTGCCTCCGTCCCGTCGCACCTCAGCCCCGCCTTCTCACAATCAGCTGTCCGTTCTCTGTTATAATTTTGCCAAACCTCGAAAAATGTCTTCTGCGCATGCGCACGGACGACTCCTATCAACTGTTTTGTGACGCTCTGTCACCGGAAGTGACGAGGTCCGATTTTTTCACGGGTCCGACAAAATTTTAGAACACCACCTATGGTACACAGAAAGATTATGGTTCTTCTTTTAGCTTCTCATTTACTTATCAACTGAAGCCATTAGTAAGGGCTGATTTTTCCAGGAAAGCCTTTGTTTACTGTCTAAATTCACATTTTATATATTTCAGATAAAGAAGATAGTTTTGTAAGTCAGACATATAGGCCCGTAGTAGCAAGACCATCATTAGATACACCGGATCGTCCTGTCACTAATTGTCCAGAAGCCCTGAAGAAATCTGCAGTGACCCCATTAGACATGAATCGATTCCAGAGCAAGGCATTCCAGTCTGTACTCTCAAGGCACAGCAAAAAGATTCCAACACCTGGTGGTGAAACTAAATTACCAAAGAGAGAGCCATCTCTTCATCTTGACACGCCTTCAAAATTTCTTTGCAGAGATAAACTTTTTAAGCCAACATTTGATGTTAAGGTATGGCTCATAATTTTTATTTTTTTAATCTTTTGATGTACCTTGTGTGCTGCTACTGCTCTGTAGAAAAGCCATGCATAAGACTGTAATAAAATGATCTGCCTCCAACTATAAGCCTCCAAGGCCCAATGTACACTTGTTGCATTGCCATTATTGATCAGTGGTGGGTGATACCTGATCAGGCAGATGGTTTAACCCCTTCCCTTCTAAGGATAAAACAATGTGTAAGCAAAATTTTGCAGCTTTGACATGTTAGTAAAATTGTGCATATCATCATAACAACATTGTGTATCCAGGTGGTTTATTCTTTGTTTCTCTTACGTCCTCCGACAGTAGCCGCCACCTCTAAGTCATCACTATTGGGTATTGACTTCCACTCCGCAGGAGTAGCTAGGCATAAGACTTAGTCAAAGGAACAAAAGCATTTGCATATACACACCCATGGGGGCTGTCCCACTTAGTCAATACCCCCCTGCAGTGACCACTCCCAACTCAGTTTCTTTCTGCCTAGCGTCAGGAGTAGTTGGGCTTTCCCTGTGCTGGGCCTACAATCTCAGCCTTCTAATCTTTTTATTTGATTTCTTTTGTAAAATGATAGTTTTTTCTTCTTATACTAGCTGTTTATTTTGTCAGCTTTAGTTTTAGTCGTTTCTTTGGATGAAGATGGATTAATGCGGAGCTGGGATTCGGACTGACCGCCCTGGTTCTCCAGGGCAGAGGGTCAGATGGACCCCCAGCCCGCCATCGAGTGTTCAGCCATGGTTCGTCCTGGCATTATGAACGACCCATCCCTGCTCGCCGCAGGGATGCAGCTGTGAGGTGGCTACCTCACTGGACACATCTGCGATATGCAGTGTAATGTCCTTGGCAAACGGCTTTCCCTGTCAGTTGAGGACAGCGGCCTTCCGTTCTGAGAGGCACCCCACGCCATCTGGTACAGGTAAGTACTTCTGTGTGGGGCCTCTGTCTGGGGTGGCAGTCCTGTGTTGCGGTGTGTCCCCCATGTCTGTGCCGATGTGGGGCTCCCTATTGTGATCTCTGTGGGGGTCTTCTCTATACATGCGGTGCGGTGTATCTATATGGGGGCCCCTTCCCCTGTGTCACTTCGGTGTCTGTTAGGGGGTGCAGACTTTGTGTGTGTGGCGGCCGCAGCGGGGACCGCCATCTTAAATTTGGGTAAGCATGTTAGCTTCACTGTGGGCTGATTTACATGCTGTTTTGGCGCCATTCCGGCGCCATCTTGCGTGTGGCAGAACGTTTGTTCCATGCACATGTCGGCGGCCATTTTCCCGAAGTCTCCCATTCAGTTCTATGGGCAGCCATTTTCCCTGGGTCATTTGCAGCTTATCCTTGGACCCGCTGGGGTCTGAGGGGGAGGGGGAGGTGGAGGGGGTTGATGTTTCTCCCCTGGGGTCGCCTGAAGAACGCGCGACCATGGATGAGTTGATTGTTTCTGTTGAGGAAACTCTACATTTGGAGGATGAGCCCAGTCCTCCGGGCATTGTGTCATCATTTGGGACACACAGGACCCGCAAGTCGGCGCAGGTATTTCCCTACCCCGCTGAGTTTCATTACACTGTTAATGAACTGTGGCGCACTTTAACGTCCATTCCTGGTACCTAGTAGGTTTAAGTTACATTATCCCTTTGCACCGGCTACGGAATCGTGATGGTGTGTGCCTCCACAGGTGGATCACACTGTGGCAGTTTTCAACAAGGCTACCTTGATTCCTACTGAGGAGACCCCGGTTTTTCGGGATCCCACGGACTGGAGGTTGGAGTGTCTGGCCCGCCATTCCTACACGGTGGCGGGTTCCTTGCTCAAACCTGTTTTCACGTCCGTTTTAGTGGCTCAGGCGGTGGCTGATTGGACTAAGGTGCTTAGGAGCAACCTCGTGTCTGATTTCTGTCCCACCTGCCAGGCTGGGGATGGTGGATCAAATTCACCAAGGAGTCATGTATTTGTGCGATGCGGCCTTTAAATGAGGCCCCTTTGGTTGCACGCCTATCTAGTGTTGCGATGCTTAACTGTCGTTTGATCTGGCTGAAGAGCTTGTTTGCTGACCAGACATCACGGAAAACAGTTGCTGATTTTCCCTATGCTGGTTCTCGCCTTTTTGGCGAGGCGTTGGATACCTTGGTAAATGGTGTCACAGGGGGCAAGAGCACCATGCTGCCCCAGAACCCCAAGAACAAGTCCTTTCGTGGCAAGCGGGGTTCCGCTTCTCGACCCAACTAGGGGTCCTTTCGTGCCTTTCGGAATCAGACCAAGGGCAAGCCCTTCAAGGGCCAAGGTAGCCAGAAGAAGCCCTCGGCGGGCAAGCAAAAGTCCGGCAATGCCGGTACGGCGGGTCAATCCGCCTCTGCCTGAAGGGGCGCCCTCACCCGTTTCTGGGGTGGGGGGACGTTTGCGCGGTTTCCTCCAACCTTGGCTGCTCCGAATTCCGGACAGGTGGGTTCAGGAAATCATTCCATCAGGGTACAAGATCGAATTCCTTTCCCGGCTGGCGGACAGATTTTTTCCCTCAAATCTTCATTTGACCCCAGGGCGCCTGCAGGACCTGCATCAAGCGGTGCAGGACCTCCTTGCCCAGGGGGGTGATTTGGTTTCGGGGGTTTTATTCCAATCTGTTCACTGTGCCCAGAAAGGAGGGCAAGGTGCATCCTATTCTGGACCTGAAAGCTCTGAACCGCTTCGTGCGCGTTCAGATGTTCCATATGGAATCTCTCTGTTCGGTGGTGGCCTCCCTGAGTCCAGGGGAATTCCTGGCCTCTATAGACCTGAAGGATGGGTACTTGCACATCTCCATTTTCGAGGGTCACCAGAGGTACCTTCGGTTCGCTATAGCGAAGGACCACTATCAGTTTGTGGCGTTACCTTTCGGTCTCGCTTCGGCTCCAAGGGTCTTTACAAAGGTGTTGGCACCTGTTCTAGGCCTGCTAAGGGCTCAGGGCATTGCGGTCTTGGGATAGCTGGACGATCTCCTCTTAAGATCGAGTGTCAGCCAGGACCTACTGCGCGATCTGTCCACCACGGTACTGACACTCCAGGAGTTCGGATGGACCATCAACGTACAGAAGTCGACCTTGTCTCCTTCGGTTTGTCTTCCCTATCTGGGAATGGTTCTGGACTCTGCTCAAGCAAAGGTGTTCTTGCCGGAGGGCAAGCTCCGGACCTTACAGGACGAGATCAGGTCCCTCCGGGACAAGCCATTCTCGTCGATCAGGACCTGCATGCAGTCCCTGGGGTTGATGGTATCGGCCTTCAAGGTGATACCCTTTGCCCAGTTTCACACAAGGTCTCTTCAAGCGGAGATCCTGGCCAGGTGGGACAGACTGCCTCAGTCCTTGGATCTGAGTGTCTCATTGAGCCGCCAAACCAGAATTGATCTTCTGTGGTGGCTTCAGTCCCCGGCTGTGTCAGAAGGCAAGTCCTTCCGTCCGTTGCTGTGGACGGTGGTTACCACGGATGCCAGCCTGTCGGGCTGGGGTGGAGTCCTGGGCAACCTGTCTGCTCAGGGCACTTGGTCGGGGGAGGAATCCTCCCTTCCGATCAACATATTGGAATTGAGCGATCAAACTCTGTCTCTTCCAGTGGTCGGATCGACTTCGGGGCCGTCCGGTCCGGGTACAGACGGACAATGCTACAGCGGTGGCTTACATCAACCGCGGTAGCGATCAGGGTTTACCTGTCGTCTACGGAGTCCTTTCGGAAGACGGATTCCCTCTTGTCCTTCCTGAGGGACCTCGGAAGGGCATGGCTGCGTCTGCAGCGACCATTGCCAAATGGATCAGACAGACCATTGAACAGGCCTATGCTTTGAAGGAACGGGTTCCACCCTTCCCTGTTAAGGCGCACTCTACCAGGTCTTTGAGTGCGTCCTGGGATTACTGGCATCGTGCCTCGGTGGCCCAGGTGTGCAAGGCTGCGACTTGGTCATCAGTGCACACCTTTTCGAAATTCTATAAGGTGGATGTTCTAGCATCAGCTGATGCCTCCTTTGGCCGCAAAGTTCTCAGTGCGGCAGTGTCATGAGGGACCCTTGTTTTTGTTGTGGGTCCCTGACTGTTGGGGTTGTTTATCCCCTGGGTTATTTGCTTTCCTTGGCTGTTGCTCCTGTTGAGCCTTTTCTGTTGCCCAGAAGGTTCTCTTACTGTGCGTGTAAGGTTCCTTTCTCTGATGTGGGTACTGCGTTGCCTTTTCTAGGGTTGCGTCTCCCACCCCTCATGTCTACACTGCTTTGGGACATCCCAATAGTGATGACTTAGAGGTGGCGGCGACTGTCGGAGGACGTAAGAAAACGGAATTTTTGTAAAATCTTACCTGTAAAATTCCTTTCTCTGAGTCCTCCGACAGTCGCCGCCCCCACCCCTCTTTTGGGGTGTACACTTACTGCTATGCTACCAAATGGAGTTGGGAGTGGTCACTGCAGGGGGGTATTGACTAAGTGGGACAGCCCCCATGGGTGTGTATATGCAAATGCTTTTGTTCCTTTGACTAAATCTTATGCCTAGCTACTCCTGCGGAGCGGAAGTCAATACCCAATTGTGATGACTTAGAGGTGGTGGCGACTGTCGGAGGACTCAGAGAAAGGCATTTTACAGGTGTAAGATTTTACAAAAATTCCGTTTTTTTTTTTTTTTTGAAGGACAGTTTGGGCTTTATTTTGGTGCTAAATGGTAACGAAGATCTAATTAGATCTCCTAATAGATATAGAGATATTCATATTTTTTTCTCTAGTTGTTACCAACTGATGATTGCCTTTTAAATAGTTAATGGCTTTACTAAATATTTTAACTCTGCTGTTTATGTAAATTAAAACAAATTAAACATTCTAGTTTAAAAGTTAATGTTTGTTAGTTTTTATTAAAAATGTGTTTAAATCCAAACAGGATGCTTTGGCAGCTTTGGAAACTCCAGGTGGTCTCAACCAGAGGAACAAATTGCAGAGCACCCCTTTGTCAGAAGTGATTGGCAGAAACTTGCAGTTAGCACTTGCAAACAGTAACCGCCAAACTGCAGCAATTACAGCTAGTCCTCAGTTAAAAATGGCTGAGCAAAAACCAGTAAGTCTTGTTCTTGCATTAATATTTCTTTATTTTATCCAACAGTTTAACATAAAGATGACGCTGAACACATTTATTTATAACCCATTAACTGCATACATTTGTCACACGTTAAAGCAAAAAACAGTTGTTTGTGCATTCGAAAATGCTGATTGATAGTGATGTGTTTTGAATTTTAATTATCAGCTCAGATGTTTACAGTGTACATTTTACATTTTAAGTAAGTCTCTGTGCATGTGAAAGTGTTCAAGTGACATGATTGCAGTTAGTGATACAACTATTTTCTTTGCTGATGGTCTTTGATTGCCCCTCCCACTCTCTTACCTTTACCCATAATTGTGCTCCATCCAGCATCATTTTACAGTAAACATTACGTTGTCTGCTGCATCTCCTAGGTATAACAAAAATGAGTACAGGCTGTGTAGGCATTATTTCAATGACAAGCATCTGCCTGTGTTAATAATAATTCAGAATCAGAACTGCAGATTGAATGTAATCGCAAAGGGTTACATTTTCCCCAAAAATCCCTGCTGAGCAACAAGAAGAAAGCTTTGGTACTTTAGATTTTGTTATAAGCGCCAGGACTCCTTACTTGCACTCCTTATTAGTGTCTTTATAATCATTAGTATCTCGGGTAATTGGACCCTGGCAAACAAAGGACACCCTAGCATAACCACTCCCAGCAAGCCTTTTTTTTTCTCTTTCTAGTGTCCTTTTGGTGTACAGATGCTTTCCCTTTTCTGAAAGAAGCAAACTTTTTTTTATTGATTTCTACTTTGCTAATTTTTAGCATCATGATTATTTTATCAAGTTTCTCATATTCTCTCTATTTATCAGCGGCCTCCCCCCCAATCTCTCTACTGATGGCCACACTATCACTGACTCTATGCTAGTCAAATACATGCATTCTTTAAAGCTGACCTTAATTTATTGATCAAATAAAATGTATTGCTTGGAAGAATTACTTTTTATTACTGAGAACTACACAACGCTAAAAGGGTGTACATGCATCTCCTATGCCAACATGACCAGGTGGGAACTAAAGTTCTGGATAATAATGCTGCTGAGGGGCTAACTTGATGGAGAGATATTTTAGAGTTTGTGTTTTTTTTTTTAAACAGAAGTACGACTTTGGCCCCAAATGTATTGCTGGGCTGCTCCTTATGTACTCTGATCCCTTGGCCAGTGCCTCGTCCCCCTTTAAAATAGAAGTTCACCTTTTAGTAAAAAAAATAAATAAGAAATGCACATCTTTTTACAGGTAAAAAAAATGTGGATTTATCTTATTTTATTAGGAGCCAGTAAAGCATTGCACCTGTGATCAGCAGATAACAGGTGTAAGCTCATGTTCCTGCACAGTCAGTGTAGTTGTCTACCTGCACCACGTATGGGCAGGCAGTTAATGAATGACAGGAAGAATCAGTAAACTACCTAGAGCGCTCATCAGCAGGAGCCGCTTAGTTAGCAAGTATTTAGGGTGTAACATGTTACTAAAGGTAAACTTATCCTTTAATGCTGTTTCAAGTAGTAGGGGGGATGTCCAAAGGGCAAACGGTGCTCTTTGCCCTCAATACGTTTTGCCTTGGTAGTAGAATTTTTAGCTATTCAAATTTGAGATAACCCCATGATTCAAGGGCTTAAATTAGATATGTTTATTATTGTATTCAATAATCCAGTGCTTGGAGAGTGCAAAGAGAAAATCAAATTCTATACAGACTATATCCTGCTGTGTTCAAGCAAGCCCAGGCATTCACTAATTCTGGTCAGAATTCTGGTCAGGACAAGCTTCGATGGGCAGGATTACCAATTCGAACACAGTCGAGCATTATTCATTGCCCTTGCAATGTTTTAGATCCCTTAACTTCCTGATGATTAGTCTATTGAATGACCCAGTGGAGTTTATTAAACCTCTGGTCGCCATGCTTTAAAATTAGACTAAGGTCTGGTTAAGGTTCACATTGAGGATTATGGGCACAATAGGCTTAAAAAAATGTTGCTCCTTAAAATTCTCTGTGCTTTGGCACTCCGTTGTAAGATCAAAAGTCGAGCAGGCCAGTGAGAAGCTGACCAAATTCTAGGTAGGGATGTAACGATATCAAAATCTCACGGTACGATACAATTTCGATATTGACCTCACGGTACTATATTTATTGCGATATTGTGGAAAAGCTCACGGTATTGTTAAATAGCTCATGATAGTGTTTGTGATGATAATAGCGAAAAAATACCGACATTTATTCTGCTTTTGCCAGTCAACAGGCAATTGTATTGTTGTATTTATGGATCCATGACAACATAAAACACTGATCACATAGTGCTTTTAAAGTGCAAGTTGTAGTCAGGAACATCAATATTCTGTATAGTAATATTTGGTTGCATAACTGATTCTTCTGTGCAATGTTCAAGTTAAGAAGCAGCTAGAACAATTGTAAACAAACAATAGGCAATTCCCTTTTAAGTGCAAACAAAGATCAAGTTAAGTCAGGTTTAAATGTGCAAGGCAAATAAAGGCAGCCTTTTAAAACTGGTATTTAGGAACATAACTTAAACTTAAATAAAATAGTCAGTCAAAAAGCCTTTAAAAAAACACTGACCTATCATTTAGCTTATGTTCACCTTTTTCATCAGAAAGATCAAAATATCTACATTGCAAGAAAAAAAAAAAAAACAGTAAAAAAATCCTTAAACTCTGGTCTATGTAGTTAACAATGATTTGTTCCGCGGGACTGTGTTTATTCCTCTTGCTTTTTGACGGACACCTGTCCTTTTAATATTGTAACCCAACCACGACGATATCGAGACACGTTTCCCACCGCGATATCGTCAATATCGTTACATCCCTAATTCTAGGTGGTGTAGAAAGTTGCCAGGCAGATTTTCTCAGTCACTAGCATCTAGACTCGGGAGAGTGGTCCCTACACCGAAGGTGTTTAAGGACATTTACCTGAGATTTGGAACGATGAACCTATATCTTCCGGTGTCAGGATTCAACCACAAGGTAGAGAGATTTTTCTGTTGGTTGCGGTATCTGAGGACTTTTTCGGTGGACATGCTGGTGACCCTGTGGAATCAGTTTTCCGTGTTGTATGCCTTTTTCTTCCCTTTGAACTACTTCCCGCTCGCAGAGCGTCCTATGGTATCCTGAACTTGAAGTGGGAGATATCTGGATGATGCCTGCAGGACATAATGATTTTTGCCTGCAAAAAATGAGCATTTATTTATTTTTTTGTTTAAAAGGTGAATTTATACTTTTAAATCTAGACTTCCTAAATTTCAGGTTACTCCCTTTAAAACCATTTTGGTATATTTCCTCGGCAGACTATACTGACAAGGTGACTTTTTTGATCAGTATCACCTTTGCCAGGAGGGTGTTACAGTTGGCTGCCTCATCTAGTAAGAAACCCTTTCTCATTGTTCAAAAGGATAGGGGGATCCTTTGTCCTAAGGTAACCTTTTTGCCTAAGATGGTGTCTTATTGCACCTCATTCAGGACCTAATGTTTCCATCCTTTTTGTCCTGCTCCTAAACACCTGTGGAAGGTGGCTCTAAACTCTCTGGATGTGGTTCGTGGTTTTAGATTCTACCTTGCTGCAATCTGATTTGCTCTTTGTGAGCAACATTGTCAAGAAGTTTACAGCCCATGGCACTGTAGCTAATCTCCCTGGATGGACATGGATGAAAGGGACTAAGTGGTCAGATTGCAACAAAGGATTGTTCGAATGGTGAATAAAGAACCTCAATCAACTTACAGCCAAATTCAAGTTGACCTTCAGGCACAGGATACAACTGTCAGCTGGCACTGTATGTGACCATCTGAATAAAAAGGGGCGCTATCGTAGGAGACCCAGGAGGACCCCGCTGCTGACACAGAAACATAAAAAAGCCAGGTTGGAGTTTGCCAAAACTTACCTGAGAAGCAAAAATCCTTTTGGGAGAATGTGATGTGAACAGACAAAACAAAATTGCAGCTTTCCGGTAAAGCCCATCAGTCTGTTTTCAGAAAAAGAAATAAGGCCTTTAAAAGAAAAGAATACAGTCAAACATGGAGGAGGTTCACTGATGTTTTGGGGTTGCTGCTTCAGACACTAGATGTCTTGATCAGCTGCATGGCTTTATGAAATCTGAAGGCTACAAAATAATTCTGGGGTGCAATGTAGGGCAGTGTCAGAAAGTTGTTTGTCAGAGGTTCTACAGCAGGACAGTGACTCAAAGCACACATCAAAAAGCACCCAGAAATTGTTTAAGACAAAAGTGCAGGAGAGTCCTGAACTGGCTAGCAAGGAGTCCAGATCTAAATCCCATAGAGCACCTGGAGAGTTGTAAGAAACTCATTGGTTACAGTAAGCGAATGATTTCAGTTATTTTTTCAAGGGGTGGGCTACCAAATTTTAAATTGAGGGTGCAAATACTTTTGTCCTGTCCAGTTTTGGAGTTGTGCGTGCAATGTGTCAGATTTGGCTTTTTTTATTCTCCACTTTGTGTCCTACCAATACAAACAAAAGAAATCAACATGAGAATGCCTAAACATTTGTATTTTTTGGACGAAGTGGTCCATTGTCTGACAAGAATGCAGGGGGTGCCAATATTTTTGTTTATATAGATATAGAGCTATAGATGGATGGATGTAGATCTAGAGATATTTCTTTCGTTCACTGAATGAAACAGCTTCAATCCTTTAGACCAGTGGGCTTTATGCTGTCTATAGGATTAGGACTAGATGGAAACCTTTTTGGTTATGCCCCTGGGGTAGTCCCGGAGGGTATACCATCACTACCTGCTGTAGGACTCCAGTTCTTTCTGCCTAGTCAAGCTCTCTGCTGGGATCTGCGGTCCTGGCATTTTTTCCTATTTAAATGGAATCTTACTTTTTCTTTATTATTTTTGTTCTTGTGTGAACTGCAATCAACAGCTGGACTGGGCGACACACTTGATATCCTAGATCCTTACGGTTTCCCAGTCTGGCCTGCGAGCGCGACCCAACTATTAGCTCTGCGCTGTGTTGACCGTGACATAGCCCCACTGAATGGGGGCTGATCCACAAGTGAAACACTTCGCGAGGTCGCATAGCCCTGGTCACGACCGCAGTCACGACCAGAGCCGCAGCGTACCTTAGGCCACAGCACCCTCATTCCAAGATGGTGCGGTTGACTGCTAGGAGTGGCGCCCACCTGGTGAGACCATGGTATGGTGAGTAGTGTCCCCCCTCCTCTCCTGCAGTGGTCGCGGGCCCCCCCCAGGGATGGTAGGCCCCTCTTGTGTCCTTCCTCCCCCTTGTGTTTTCCCCCTTCTCCTTTTGCGGGGTTCCCCCTGAGTAGGTTCCCTCATCTCTCCCCTGTCTCCCCCCCCCCCCCCTTTGCCCCTTTTGGGGGCATGGGTGAATTTGGGTAGGGGGGCTGCATGGTGCTGGGCCAGAGGAGCGGTGGGTGATGCCTCTATCGGCCCCCTGTAGGTGGTGTCCGTACCTGGGTGCTGCGGGGGAAGTCCCGTCCTGGGGTCTGTGAAACTTTCCCTGGGGACCAGGGTTTCGTGCATCCCTGTGTGGTGCCACCATTTTTCTGTTGATTCTGTATTCCCGCCTTCGGCGGCCATGTTTGTGTAATCCAGCGGCCATGTTTTAGGTTTCCCCATAGCGTTTCAATGGCGGCCATTTTCCTGTAGTCTGATGCAGTGCTGAGGCTGCGGGGGCCTCTAGTGTCAGGTCAGCGTTTCCTCCTTCCATCAGTGCGGCAGACGGTTTTGGCACTCTCCAGCTCGGGTGGTGAGTCTCTGGGGGTATATATCCTTTCCTCTGCTGTATTCAGCGCCTTGGGTGCGCTGATTCTTGTGGTGCCCGAGCGGTGCTCTTAGGGGAGGGGCCTCCCGTGTTTTTTTTTTTTTTTTTTTCTTTTTTTCCCTCCATCGTTCATTGACGGACGCAGTCTTGTTCTCAATAGCAGTAGGTTATGCTTCCCCGTACAGGAGTAGGACACTAGGCAGAAAAAGATTCTGGCTACGCCTATGGGCAGTCCCAGGGGGTATAACCTCTCTTCCTGCTATAGGATGTCAGTTTTAATCTGCCTAGTCAGGAGTAAGGCCCTAGTTCCTTGCTAAGATCTCTGGTCCTGGCAAGTTTTTTTTTTTTTTCCTAGTTATGTTTTTTTCACTGGATTTTTTTCCTGTGAGATTTACAACCAACTATGCCGGATTTGGGCAACGGGCTGGCTATATAGATCCAGTGGTCACCCTAGCCAGCCAGCGAGTCCGCGCAGACCCCAGTTCCACGCTAGGTCGGCCGTGACATAGTCCCATCGGACAGGGACTGGCCCTGTGAGTTAAACGTCTTGGCAGGTCGCATAAGACTGGGTCTAGGCCCGAATCGCAGCGTACCTTTTTCCTATTGGCCGACAGCCCCCCCCACTTTGGCGAGGGGTTCTGTCAGGAGATGGTGCCCGCCTGTTCCTGGTATGTCGAGTAAACTGTTCGCCCCCCCCCCCCCTTCTTACCCTGGTGGGTTTTGGGGTGGACGCGGGCCCCTCCTTAGGACGGTCGGACCCTCACGTTCCTGGGTTCCCCTCTGTCCTTTCACGCCCCCCACTCACTACTGGGGCTATGGGGCGATTGGAGCTACTCCTGGGGGCTTGGACCGGGCGTAGGCCGACAGTGGGGGCGGGGAGGGGGTGCGCCGCCGGCAACCGGACGATCGATCATGCGCGTGGGGGATTTACCTGTTTCTCCCAGGGCCCCCTTCCTGTCGATCCCGTCCAGGAGGCTAGGGGGTCCCCACGATGGCCCCTAGAAGCTCCGTAGGCCATGCGGGGCCGCCTGGGGTGCCTAAGCGAATTGAAACAAAACTGACTTGCGATTTTAAACAGTCTGCCCCCTCTTGGTGGCATCTTTGACAATCCAATGTGGCCCTGCGCCCCATTCCATATAATATACTTGGGCTGAGGTCTACTTGATGTGTCATGTATAATTGAGGTAATCTATTAGCTGCCGGCGACACTGTCAGATGTATAGAGCAAATCGTCTCCCATTTATCATCTGTCATATTCGGGATAATCTCTTGCCATTTATCTCTTATTCTCAAAATATTTCTATTCACCTTTTGCCTGAACTAAATATGAGTAAAAGTGTAGATATTAATCCCTTTTGGGCCCTGTGATTTCAACATCCCAATAAGAGGGTATTTCTATATCCTACAATTTTGAGACCCCATTTGTGCCTGTAAGGCGTGCCGAAGTTGCAAATATTTGTAGAAACTTCTTTGAGGGATATTTAAATTGTTCACTTACATTTTCAAAAGAATGCATTATTCCATCGTTATATTTTGTGTCAACATGTCTATCTTTCGGTTTCCAGAACTCGCCATCAATACAGTTATTTACCTGATCAAAACCCGGATTATTCCATATTGGGACTTCCTGTGGTGTATCAGTAAAACCCACCACTTTTTTTGTTTCCCTCCTATACTGATCTTGCCAGGGTTACTAGGAATTTTTATTCTGGGTAATTTTGCTGCGTGTACTTCTAACCCCACTATGAGTTCGCCAACTCCCAACAATCCTAAGAAACATCTCTCTACATCCTTTCCCTGTTCTGGAATCACCCACTTCTGTAGATGCTTCAGTTGACCTACCAGATTGTATAAATACACGCTCTCCATTTTTGGCCGCTGTAACGTTGTTAGTTTTAACTTACATCTTCCATTAACCAATATAAATCTTGTAAAATGAGAATTCAATTTGTTAAATATTGATTTACGTATTATTACTGATGAATGTGAAAATACATACAAACATTTTGGTAATATTATTGTTTTAATCAAACTTATTCTTTCTACCACTGACAATGGCATTTTTGACCATATGCCCAATTTATTTTTTATGTATTCCATTAAGGGATATACATTAACCCCCAGTGAATCCTTCGGCTGAAGAGTAATGTAGATTCCCAAATACTTAAATGTATCAACTATTCTAAGTGGGTAATCTCTCCCCTCCCCTATCTGTATTTACTTGTCGTAATGGCATTAAAACGGATTTCTAGAATATTGTCCGCTTATAACCCAATGTATTCCATCCTCTCGCCTATCTTAATCCCTTTAAATTTCCTGGACTGTCTAAATTTTAGGGCTAATATCTCTATTGCTATGGCAAACAAATGGGGATACAATGGACACCCCTGTTTTTAGTTCTTCTATATAGTCTTACAGGCGATGATAATCTACTGTTTACCAATATGTTTGACCATGGTTGTTTAGATATTAACTCAATCCACCTGCCCCTCTGTTAGGGTTGAGTTATTTGTTCTTCTGTCACTGCTTGTTACAAACTGGAGTCCTACACCAGGAAGTGATGGTATACCCTCTGGGACTGCCCCAGGAGCGTAACCAAAAAGGTTTCCGCCTAGTCCTACTCCTGAACAGAGACCCCATAAAGTCCAATGGTCTGAAGAATTAAAGCTGTGTCTGTAAGTGAACCTCAGAGAAAAGAATTTTACGGTAAAACAAAAAAAAATATTTCTGTTGGTTCAACTTTATTTTAAATTTATCCCAATGCTTTTTTGCTAGACTGCAAATGCCGCTGGTACCTGTTATTAACATTTTTGAGTTTGGTTCTAAATTCCATATCAAATCATCATGCCTTTTACAATTCTCATTGCACAGAGAGTATGTGTATGATGTGAACAAAGTATTCTTTTTTTTGGCTATTGAGGACTACTAATCCTGATTAATCACATTAATTATGTATTCGCTACTCATATTTTGTTTGTATTTCCTTTCCAGTCAAAAAGAAAACCTAATTGCATTTACCATGATTGCCCACCCTGAATATTTTTTTTTTTATTTATTTTTTTTACAGGTAAACGAGGAACCGAAAATTCTCAGCGATGTAGTTATTTGTGTGAGCAAGAAGCTTAGTAAAAAGCAAGGGGAGCTGAACGCAGTAGCTGCTTCTCTTGGAGCAGAGTACAGGTACAGCATGAGGAAGATTGTATGTTTGTATTCTATGACTGGGCAGTGCTTGCATGCTTTCTTTTTTTTATTCTCAGCAAAAAAAATTAATTAAAATAAAATCAGTTCAGCATAATACTTGTTTAAGAGGTCTGTAAAGTACAATACAAAGTTTTAGACTGAAAAGGTTAAACACAATTTAATGCAATATTCATGTAAAATAATGTATTTTTACATAGGTACCTGAATTTTGTCTTGATATTAGTCTGCTGTCATCCCTTAAGCTGACCATACATGGTTAGTTTATTTTCGGTCAGCCAGGTGGCTGAATGAAAAGAACGAACAGGTGCCTCCATCCACACAAACAAGGTGGGATAGAGGAACCCCCCTCCCTTCTGCCTGAATATTGTATTCATGACAGCGGCCCCCACAACTGTCAGGATACACTTTATCATCAGCTAATTGAGGAAAATTTCACAGTTTTGGAATGTGTTTTTGATCAAAAAATTTTGATCAGCGTATGGCCAGCTTTGCACAGCAGCAGACTGGCTTAGAAATCCGCAGTACTAAGGCTAGTCAGTCTCTGTAGCATGCACATGAGCAGACAAGAAACTAGCTGATAGGAGTTTTTGACTCATCAGTGTGATGCTGCTTCTTTTGTCTAGTCAGCATCTTGTGTTCATGGAGGGGGCACCAATTTTTCCCAACACAGTGGTGTGGTGGTGTCACCCTCCTGTCTGTATAAATCACAAAACATTGTATATTTTTTTTTTTATATATACTTGGAGTTTAGCTTTAATTTAATGTACTCCTTTTTGATTAACTTTTTTTTTTTTTTTTTTTCTGTGACTGTTGGTTATTTTGTTTAAACAGATGGTGCTTTGATGAAAGTGTAACCCACTTCATTTACCAAGGAAGACAAAATGACACAAATCGAGAATTCAAGTCTGTGAAAGAAAGAAATGGCGTTCACATTGTATCTGAGCACTGGCTTTTGACTGTATGTATATGTGATAGTTGTGGATGTTTTTTCTTTTAATTCTTTAGAATGACAGTGATGGTCACATGTATGGTAAACACAGACTGCCAGGTTCTGCAAAGCAATATTTGTTGATCCTACGTAATAGGACACAGGCAGATTTAGAGACTACTGGGTAGGGCTGCACGATATTGGGGAAAAAAGTATATTGCGATATTTCGTTTTTAACTATATATATCGCGATATTTCTCCAGACAGTCTCCGGAGGAGGGATCAGTTAGCAGAGCTCAGCTTTCTGCCAGGGGATCCACCACACTCGTAGAACTTCTCCCGCCCGAGCCTTGTGTCGGTGCCAGAGTGTCGGTAGCAGCCTGCCTTTGTCCCGAGGTGCTCCTCGGGCATTGCTCCGGACGTCTCTCCCCCCTCTCCTGCTGCACTTTAGCCTCTCCGCCGCCATGCAATCCGCCCCGTACTCCAGCCCTCCCAGCTCTCCCTCTTAGTCAACAGCCGACCACACAGAGCATAAAAAATGGAGTTTAGTAGGTTAAACTCTGCAATACCTGGAAAATTAAAGTATAACTAAATGCAAAACTTTTTTTTTTTTTTTTTCCAGTTTTGGATAGAGTGGAGAGGGATTAGAATGCTTTGTCAGTTTTTATTGCTGTCTGTGTCCCCTTTAAGGAAATTCATTCTCTCTATTTGTCCTGTTTATCATTATTTTGGAAAGTAAAAAAGGCCCACACTTTGGGTTGTCCCCAGAAAAGTAATAGGGGAGGATATCTTCCAATGGGGACACTAGAACCCAAGGAATTCCCTTATTTTTTAGGGATTTCTGCTCATGTCCTATTTGGCTGTGGGACAGGAAGTGAAGGGAAATCTCCACAATGGGACACAGATTGAGAAAAAAAAAAATCTGACGGGTTTTTATAACCTTCCAATACTTTACCAAAAATGGAATAAAAAAAAAAAGAGTTTTGCCTCTAGTTCTACTTTAACTGGCATTAATTGGTTCCCCAACTTAATATATCAACTGTTATTTACATTTTCTCAGGGGTCTTTTCAACCTTTCTTTTCATAGGTCACTAAATCATGTAATGACCCTTCACATCAGTGCGGATTACAAATTTGTGATTAAGTTATTTGTTTAGGTCAAATTACCCCATTTTCATTTTTCCCCCTCTTTTTGCTCTCATTCATGCTTCAGTGTTTCATTATTACAGTGTGCAGAAGAACAGAGGCATGTCCCTGAGTCTCTCTATCCTCACACCTACAATCCAAAAATGAGCTTGGATATCAGCGCCGTTTTAGATGTACCACACAGCAGCAATAAACTTTCTACAACCTTAAAAGATGAGGTACATTTTTTATTTTCCAGAATTTATTTTGCGAATTCTAAAATTGGAATTGAAATGGAATTGTAACTGTGGCAACTTGCAGGTGTTTAAGGACACACGCACACACACACCCTTGAAAAGGTATGATAAGTGGTTTTCAATATTTTTTACAAATATCTGAAAAGTGTGGCTTGCATTTGTTTTCAGCCCTCCTGGGTCCAATACTTTGTAGAACCACCTTTCGCTGCAATTACAGCTGTAAGTCTTTTTGGGTATGTCTCTACCAGCTTTGCACATCTGGAGCGTGAAATTGTTGCCCATTCTTTGCAAAATAGCTCAAGCTCTGTCAGATTGAATGGAGAGCTTCTGTGAACAGCAATTTTCAAGTCTTGCTACAGTTTCTCAATTGGTTTTAGGTCTGGATTTTGACTGGGCCATTCTTACACATATGCTTTGATCTAAACCATTCTGTATCTCTAGCTGTATGTTTAGGGTCTTTGTTCTGCTGGAACGTGAATTTCCGCCCTAGTCTCAAGTCTTTTGCAGAATGTAACAGGTTTTCTTCTAAGATTGCCCAGTATTTAGCTCCATCCATCTTCCCATTAACTCTAACCAGCATTCCCACAGCATGATGCTACCACCACCATGTTGCACGGTCGGGATGATGCGTTCAGGGTGATGTGCACTGTTTTCTGCCACACATAGTGTTTTGCTTTTGGGTCAAAAAGTTCAGTTTTGGTCTCTGCTGAGCATCTTTTTCCACATGTTTGCTGTGTCCCCCACATGGCTTCTCGCAAACTAAAAATGGGACTTCTTATGGCTTTCTTTCAACAATTACTTTCTTCTTGCCACTCTTCCATAAAGGCCAGATTTGTGGAGTGCACAACTAATAGTTGTCCTGTGGACAGATTCTCCCACCTGAACTGTGGATCTTTGCAGCTCCTGAGTTACCATGGCCTCTTGGCTGCTTCTCTGAATAATGCTCTCCTTGCCTGGCCTGTCAGTTTAGGTGGACGGCCATATCTTGGTAGGTTTTAAGTTGTGCCATGCCCTTTCTATTTTCAGATGATGGATTGAACAGTGCCCTGTGAGATGTTCAAAGCTTAGGGTATATTTTCGATTTACTAGTTTGGGGACTCCTGAAGGCCTTTGATTCCACTAGATTTTAGTTACAGGTATCAGAGTAAAGGGGGCTGAATACAAATGCACACCACACTTTTCAGATATTTGTTTTAAAAAAAATGTTGAAAACCATTTATCATTTTCCTTCCACTTCACAATTGTGCCACCTTGTGTTGGTCTATCACATAAAATCTCAATAAAATAAACTTACGTTTTTTTGGCTGTATTATGACAAAATGTGAGAAAATTTCAAGTGGTACGAATACTTTTTCAAGGCACTATTTTGTGTGTGTGTGTGTGTGTATGTATGTATGTATGTATGTATGGGTGTGTGTATAATGTGTGTGTGTGTGTGTGTGTGTGTGTGTATATGTGTATATATGTATGTATATATATATAATATAATAAATTATGCAGTATCTCACAAAAGTGAGTACACCCCTCACATTTTTGTAAATATTTTATATCCTTTCATGTGACCACACTGAAGAAATGGCACTTTGCTACAATGTAAAGATGTAAAGTAGTGAGCGTACAGCTTGTATAACAGTGTAAATTTGCTGTCCCCTCAAAAAAACTCAACACACAGCCATTAATGTCTAAACCGCTGGCAACAAAAGTGAGTACACCAGTGAAATTTGTCCAAATTGGGCCCAATTAGCCATTTTCCCTTCCTGGTTTCATGTTAATCGTTAGTGTTACAAGGTCTCAGGTGTGAATGGGGAGCAGGTGTGTTAAATTTGGTGTTATCGCTCTCTCACATACTGGTCACTGGAAGTTCAGCATGGCACCTCATGGCAAAGAACTCTGAGGATCTGCTCTACATAAAGAGGGCCTAGGCTATAAGATTGCCAAGACCCTGAAACTGGGCCTCAGCACGGTGGCCAAGTCTATACAGCGGTTTAACAGGACAGATTCAACTCAGAACAGGCCTGGCCATGGTCGACCAAAGAAGTTAAGTGCACATGCTCCGCGTCATATCCATAGGTTGTCTTTGGGAAATAGACATAGGAGTGCTGCCAGCATTGCTGCAGAGGTTGAACGGGTGGGGGGTCAGACTGTCAGTGCTCAAACCATATACCACACACTGCATCAAATTGGTCTGCATGGCTGTCATCCCAGAAGATAGACTTCTAAAGATGATGCACAAGAAAGCCCGCAAACAGTTTGCTGAAGACAAGCAGACTAAGGACATGGATTACTGAAACCATGTCCTGTGATCTGATGAGACCAAGATAAACTTATTTGGTTTGGATGGTGTCAAGCATGTGTGGCAACAAAAGGAGTACAAAGACAAGTGTGTCTTTCCTACAGTCAAGCATGGTGGTGGGAGTGTCATTGTCTGGGGTTGCATGAGTGCTGCCGGTACTGGGGAGCTACACTTCATTGAGAGAACCGTGAATGCCAACATGTACTGTGACATACTGAAGCAGAGCATGATCCCCTCCCTTTGGAAACTGGGCTGCAAGGCAGTATTTCAACATAACAACCCCGAACACACCTCCAAGACGACCACTGACTTGGTAAGGCCAAGCATGTCTCCAGACCTAAACCCTTTTAAGCATCTGTGGGGCATCCTCAAATGGAAGGTGGAGGAGCACAATGTCTGTTATCATCCACCAGCTCTGTGATGTTGTCATGAAGGAGTGGAAGAGGACTCCAGTGGCAACCTTTGAAACTCCAGTGAACTCCATTCCCAAAAGGGTTAGGGCAGTGCTGGAAAATAATGGTGACCACACAAAATATTGACACTTTGGGCCCAATTTGTACATTTTCGCTTAGGGGTGTACTCCCTTTTATTGCCAGCGGTTTAGACATTAATGGCTGTGTGTTATGTTATTTTTAGGGGAATGTAAATTTACACTGTTATACAAGCTGTACACTCACTACTTTACATTGCAGCAAAGTGTCATTTCTTCAGTGTTGTCACATGAAAAGATATAAAATATTTACAAAAATGTGAGGGGTGTACTCACTTTTGTGTGTATATATTATGTGTGTGTGTATATGTGTTTTTTATAGATAGAAAGATTAGATAGATATACACACACAGAATTTCTTTTGTTTGAACATTACAGAATAATGGTCTGCCAGACAAAGATGAACAACCTGAAATGGCTGAAATTTCCCCAAACACGACACGCAACTCTGACAAAGCTCAGAATGCTTCAAGTGATGTTAAAGGAGGTAAATGATTATAAAACAAAATGTTCTCTGTTTATTTTAAAAAGAAATGAGGGAAATTAGGATATAAAATAATAAAAAAAAATTGCTTTAGTACAGTAATAATCTAATAGGTTAAACCATTAACTACCTAAATAGTTCTTGTTGTATAGCTGCAAAAACACAGGAGTTTGAGTTGCATATTTAGAGCTTTTCTACAGGTAATGTAAAATCTAGTGTATAACCAAGTAAAGCTGCGCAAAGTCATTTAGGTCTATGGGCAGCTGTACACAACACCTAGGCTTCCATGTGTCCGAGATATGCCAATATTTACATTGCATGGGCTCAGGGCATCGGTGTGCAAGAGCCCTTAAAGCATACAATTAGCAAGTTACAATCCTTTCTTCAACACTGTATTATACAATTTTTATCATACCATATAATCTTCCTAAAATTGTGCAAGGATCACAGCACAGTAGTGAATAATTATCTTTCTGAAAATTCCCAAGAAATTTAATTCACTGATATGATAGCTTTATCTCCTGTGATTGTTTAGACAAAGACATGTTTGCTAGGAAAATCATATCTCTTAATCGAATAGTAGAGGGCACAGAACTGGTATTCATAGACCGTGGGTTATATGCTGCTACCTTTGGGTGATTGAAAGTTTGCAAATTTTTTGTGAGGTCCCCCCCTAGAGCATACTCTTATATCTCCACCTGCTCCATGAGGCTCCAGTTTTTTGCTGGTGTCCTTAGGTGATGACCTGTTCTTTTTCTCCACATCAGTATTTTTTCTTTTTAAACCTCTGTAGTTTTTCATCTAAATCTGTCAACACCTGACTGTGGCTTTGCGCTACCTAGCAGTTTACCCTCAGTGTGTAGCTCAAGAACCATACCCAGGCACCACTCTGTGGAGTTACACTGTAACGTTTGCTCCAGACACTGGATTAGGCGCTGACCTTGGCACAAAGTGCAATGTGTAAAGTTGGCTGCAAGTTGCTATAGTGGTCCAGGGCTGTGGTCCATTCTCGGCATGCTCACCATGACTGTCGAAGCCCAGTGTCGTGAATAAGGGTAAGACAGGCTTTCTCTATATATGGATTCTGGTTCCAATCTTTAAACAACACTGTCGGCAGGGCACAGCACACTATGCAGTTTATCTGGAGTTGGTCTCGGAGAATGAGGTAACTGCGTCAGGTCTCCCAGATGATTTTTTTCCATCTACATGTGTCACGCTTCCGAGAGAACGTCTTTCCACCCACTTATTCTGCCAAGAATGCACTCATTACATTGCTGCATTCCCGTGACTATCATCTACAGAGACATAGCCACAAAAACTCGGTCATATTTTGGGTTAGAGTAGTTCCTTCTCTGGGCATGCAAAACCTCATCCATTCTGCCCTACTGAACTATGTGTATCCCAATTGGGATCCCCTCACTAACAATAATGTATCACCGGCGCAAGGGAGCTGGGACAAAAGAAATGAGTAGCATGTGTTCCACAGTGGGCATGCAGGAAACTCAGTACACTGATCTATAGGGACACCATTCCCCTCATCTGACTGTAGCTTCCTCTCAAACATACAACATTTTGGTCGTCTCCTCCTACAGCTTCTGCCTCTACTAGAAATGGACCTTTTTGTTCTCTCCAGGCAGCAACCTCTAAACCAAGCCTTAGCCTGTCCTTTTTGTTGGGAGTCCTGAACTACAAAGTCCTCACAGAAACCCTTTTCACAATGAACGGGTGCCCACACACACTCCTCAGGGTGGCGGGAGATCTGTTTCCCCTTGTGCCTGTCTGGATCCGAGAAGTCCCAATTTGAATTTCATAGGCGTACAAACTTGTTACCGTCCCTGCTCCTTCCTCACTTTTACAATCTGCCAACCTCAGATCAAAGCGAGACTGATTTAATGACTGCCTTGCTCCAACTTCAGGCACAAAATATTGGTTGTACCAGTTTCTTCAGAAGAATGGTTTCAAGGTTTTTATTTAAACCTATTACAGTCCCAAAACCAACAGGGGGGTATTCACCCAATACTGGACAAGTATTTGTTTTTGCATCTGTAGACCTACAATATGCCTATCTCCATAGTCTCATTTTCCCATGGGAGACCAGCGGTTTGTGGCACTATCATTTGGGCTCTCTTCTGCATCTCAAGTATTCACAAAGCAATCATCTTGCTTCTGACTCTTCTACAAACCCAGGGCATTCAGGTCACTGGATAACCTCCTGCTGAAGGACTCCTCAGCTAAGACCTTTTCAGCTAGCTTTCAAATGACCATACAGTTTGGCTGGATAATCAACTTTCTAAAGTCTTCAGTTCAACCCTCATGCCTTCACGCCATCTTTAGTATTTGGGTCTATTCTTGGCACATCCCAAGCCAGAACCTTTCTCCCTCAGGTGAAAATTGCCTCCCTAAGATTATTAGACCCTCAGGTCACCACGACATCCTTTAATATGCTTCTGCATGAGGGTTCTGGACTCCGTTGTGGCCTCCTTTCGAGGCGGTTCTCTTTTTGTCCAATTTTTCACTCTAGACCCTATTTAATCCAACATCCTCAAGAAGTGGAACAGGGAGACCCAATCCTTGGATCACCCAATGGTTCTGGTCCTGCTTTGGAACTGGGAAAGTCATTCCTGCACAGGAATTGGAATGTGGTAATGACAGATGCTAGCCTTACAGGTTTGGGCGGAGTTTACAACTCCCTGTTTGGGGGACATAGTCCCAACCTGAGTAAAAACTACTCCACAATCTGGAAGTGAGCGTTGTCAGACTGTCTCTACATTATTGGACCCCCCTTCTACAGGGTCACCACTTAGAACAGTCAGACAATGCCACAGCAGTGGCCTTCGTAAATCATCAAGAGGGCACCAAAAGCCTAGCAGCCCTAAAATAATTCAGTCTAATCTCTGTCAAAGGTGAGAAAAACCAAACCAGGACATCCTGGTCTCCAGGTTCAACAACAAGCTGAAAAAAAATTGTGACCAAGGATCCTCTAGCTCAGCCTTTTTTAACCACTTTACCACTAGAGCATTTTGCTGTCTTACGTCTGGGCCACTTTTTGCGATTCGGCGCTGTGCGAATTTAACTGACACTTGCGCGGTCATGCAACGCCGTACCCAAACGAAATTTACGTCCTTTTTTTCCCACAAACAGAGCTTTATTTTGGTGGTATTTGATCACCTGTGCGATTTTTACTTTTTGCGCTATAAACAAAAAAAGAGCGTTTATTTTGAAAAAATAACAATATTTTTAACATTTTTTTTATATGAAATTCCCCCCAAAAAAGATGTAAAAACCAATTTTTTTTTTTTTTAAATTTTTGGCCAATTTTCTGCTACCCATGTTTGGTAAAAAAAAAATCGCAATAAGCGTATTTTGATTGGTTTGCGCAAAAGTTATTGCGTTTACTAACTATGGGAAAGATTTCTGTCAGTTTTGGTGTTTTTTTTTTTTTAACTCGTAATGGCGGCGATCTGCGTGTGTTTTTTTTTTTTTTTTTTTGCGGGACTGCGACATTGCGGCGGACAGATCGGACCCTTGACTGACATTTTTGACACTTTTGGGGGTACCAGTGACATTACTGCGGTAATCAGTGCTATAAATATGCACTGTTACTGTAAAAATGACACTGGCAGGGAAGGGGTTAATTTTATTGGAGAGGGAGGGGTTAATGCATGCCTGGTGCTTACTAACGTGTGGGGGGGAGGTGACTGAGTGAGCCAGGGACAGATCGGATGTTCAGCTATGCTGAACACTCCGATCTGTCACTTAGGAGATCCGCCCGCTCTGTTTACACAGGCGGGCGGATCTCCAAACTGGATTCCCCGACGTTTGGGGCAGAGCACCGGCGATCGCCGCTGCTCCTCCCCTGGCCCGACTCCCGCTGTGAATGAAAACAGTGGGAGCGCGCCTCCGGCGGCGCGCGAGCGCCGCCTACAGGGGGAGGAGTCTGGCGATGTAGGTCTACGTCGTCAGACGATAACGAGCCACTTTGCCGCAGTAGTACTACGGTACTCAGCGGTAAAGTGGTTAACCAGGGTGCTTTGAGGTTTCTTCAGCGGTGCCTCAGCAAAATGCTTAAAAATTGCCCAAATATTTGTATACAGGCTGGAGTGTGGATGAAAGCTGCCTTTTTAGTTACACTAAGTTACAGGTTTTCATTGTGCACCATTACAACCTTCTAGTTGCCAGAGTAATGGAGAAAAACTGAGGGAGAAGAGAAACCTTGGAATACTAGTCATTACCAGTTTGCAAAAGATTTATTTGCTTTGTAACAATCGCCTCTAATGTCAGGTGTCCTATTTGGACTTGTGGATGTTGCTGCATTATGTAAAACTATTAGAATAGCTCTTACATTTTTAGAGTGGGGTGCCTCGAGACTGTCCTTAATTTTTAAAGGGTGCCTTGACTGAAAAAAAAATTGAGAAACACTGCTCTAGCCTTTACAGTAGATGATCTGGAGATTCCTTGTACTCCATTCCAACTGGTTTTATATATTCCCTCTAAGCTGAGCTGAGCGAGATAGAGGAGGGAAATGTCCCGGTGATTCCCGTCACACCAGGCCAGAGCACATTGGCCCCATAAAAGATGATAAAGGAAAAATGGCCACTGAGGACAGAGAAAAGGCGGAAGTGTTAAATAATTTCTTTTCTTCAGTCTTCACAAAGGAATCGGGGGGCTACACGAAACCCGCTTGTAAGGCCGAACTAAATGATACACCTCAGGAAGTGCCGCCATGGCTAACATAGGATAGACTTAGAGCTAAACTAGAGAAACTTAACATAAATAAATCCCCGGGACCGGATGGCTTGCACCCGAGGGTTCTTAATGAGCTCAGCCAGGTGATTGCCAGACCATTATTCTTGATCTTTAAGGATAGTTTACAGACGGGTATGGTGCCAGCTGATTGGAAAAAAGCCAACGTGGTACCAATATTTAAAAAGGGGCCGAGATATATCCCGGGTAACTATAGGCCGGTCAGCCTAACATCAGTAGTCTGCAAAATTTTGGAGGGGATGATAAGGGACCACATACAAGACTTTAGTAATGAAAATGGTATTATAAGTAGAAATCAGCATGGATTCATGAAAAATCGTTCGTGCCAAACCAATCTGTTAACCTTCTACGATGAAGTGAGCTGCCACCTAGATAAAGGTAAGCCTGTGGATGTGGTGTATCTGGACTTCGCAAAGGCCTTTGACACCGTTCCTCACAAACGCTTACTGTACAAACTAAGGAAGGTAGGTATGGATCATAAGGTGAGTACCTGGATAGAGACCTGGCTCCAGGGGAGAGTCCAGAGGGTGGTGATTAATGGGGAGTACTCGGATTGGGCGGGTGTGGAAAGTGGGGTCCCCCAGGGTTCTGTCCTGGGACCAATCCTGTTTAATTTATTCATAAATGATCTAGAGGAGGGGATATCTAGTACAATCTCAGTATTTGCAGATGATACTAAATTAGGCATGCCAATATCTTCTATGCAGGATGTGGAAATCTTGCAAGCAGACCTGAACAAAATAACGGGGTGGGCAACCACATGGCAGATGAGGTTTAATGTAGAAAAATGTAAAGTAATGCACTTGGGTGCCAGAAACCAGAAAGCAAGCTATTCACTAGGGGGTGAACCTCTGGGTGAGTCTAGGATGGAAAAGGACTTGGGGGTACTGGTAGACAACAGGCTTGGCAGTGGCATGCAATGCCAAGCCGCCGCAAGCAAAGCCAACAGAATACTGGGATGTATAAAAAGGGGGATTCACTCCAGAAATAAAGAGATTATTCTCCCGCTCTACAAGACTCTGGTCCGGCCACATCTGGAGTATGCTGTCCAGTTCTGGGCACCGGTCCGCAGGAAGGATGTGCTGGAACTGGAGAAAGTCCAGAGGAGGGCAACAAAAATAATTAGGGGAATGGAGGACATCGGCTATGAGGAAAGACTACAAGCACTGAACCTATTCTCTCTGGAGAAGAGACGATTGAGGGGGGATATGATATCAATGTACAAATACTGTACTGGCGACCCTAGCATAAGGAACAAACTATTCAGAGAAAGGGAATACAATAAGACACGTGGCCACTCACTAAAACTTGAGGAAAGGCGGTTTAACCTTAAAGTGCGTAAGGGGTTCTTCACTGTAAGAGCGGTAAGGATGTGGAATTCTCTTCCACAAGCAGTCGTATCAGCGGGGAGCATAGATAGTTTCAAAAAACTATTAGATGTACACCTTAAAGACCACAACATACAGGGGTACACAATGTACGGTTAAAAGCAAACACACACGCATCATGGGTTGAACTGGATGGACTTGTGTCTTTTTTCAACCTCACTAACTATGTAACTATGTAACACCAAATTGGCTGGTAAGAACATGGTACACAGACATACTCCCACTTCTGATGGACAAGCCCTGGCCTCTTGCAAGCAGACCAGACTTGCTAGCTTAGGCTCCCCTGCTCCATCTTGCTTTTCAGTCACTGTCATCAAAGTCAACTCAGCTGTTGGTGTCTCCTTGGCTTTACAGCATCAAGGATCTTTATCGCAGCTTGTCAAGGCACTTCCCGGTCCTCTGTTCACATATTTTCCAACATCTACTAGGTGGACCTTCGGGTCTCAACTGGCGCAAGCTTTGGCAACCAGGTGCTTTTAAGCTGTTATCTGTGTATTTTTTTGGGGTTCTTTAAACCCTTGCCTTTTCTTGTTGGCTTGCTGACAAGTTTGGTTTGCTATGTTGTTGCCCATCCTTCGGTTTTTTTGCTTGGGTACTTCTCATGGTCTCTGAATGCCAGTTCTAAACTGTACGATTAAGATAAAAGGGATTTTGACTTGCTTGTAAATTGCTTATCTGGAAGTACATCATTTCTTTAGAAAAAAAAAAAAGGAAGCCTTATGGAGTGGATGGCTTTATATGGGTACGCTCTAGGGGCAACCTTAACAAAGGTTTTTGCCAGTGTCCAATCTCCTGGAGGTAGCAGTATAAAACCTATGGTCTATAAATAGCATAAAACCTATGGTCTATAAATAACAGACCTGTGTTCTGGGCTCTGAAAAATAAAATTTCCATAGTGTAAAGAGCTCTAATTGTAAACCTTAAAGAGGATCTTCATCCTAGAAAGAAAAAATTAAGTCAACCGCTACAAATACTGTTCTTTGCCTTTCTTTGGGTCCCTAACACCGGCATGTTTACTAAGGGAAGCTGTCTTGCAAGTTGCACTGTGCTTTGTGAATGGTCCCGCAGCCTTCTGGGTCCTGTGATGTGTCCTAAAAGGCTGCAGGCATAAAGAGGTGCCAACTTCTGCTCCTCTATCAAAACTAGGTACCTGCTCCCCCCCACAAAAAATGTATTGAGCCAAATGTAATGGCAGGGGAGTCTGAAGTTGCGGTTTTAATAACCTTGCAAAAGATTTCAGTTTTATTTTAGTTTGTAGTCCTCTTCTTTAACCACATCCATACCGGCGCATAGTAATATGACGCCGGCAGGATGGCTTTACCGTTCCGGGCGGCCGTCATATGACGTCCGCCCGCTCTAGCTGCTACTGCGCGCCCCCGGGGGCGCGCATCGCAGCGATCAGGGATGAGGTTCGTCCCTCGGACATAGCCCATCCCTGATCAAGGTAAACAGCCAATAGAAATTGGCTGTTTACCATGTGATCGGCTGTGTCAATCACAGCCGATCACATGAGCGGCTCCAGCACGAGCGGCTCGTTCTCTCTGCCATGCGCGCCCCCAGGGGCGCGCAGAGCAGCGATCGGGGACGAGGCTCGTCCCTCGGTTAGAGTCGATCCCCGATCTAGGTAAAGAAATTGGCTCTTTACCACGTGACCGGCTGTGTCCAATCACAGCCGGTCACAAATGTCAACAGAGAACACGGTAACTAGCTGTCACCGTGTTCTCCTCCTCACACACTGATCCTGTGTGAGGAAGAGAGTGTGGTAACAGCTAGTTACCAAATACAGTGCACCCCAAACACACTGATTGCCCCCCCCCCCCCCCAATAAAGAGCACCTGTCACTAGCCCATCAAAGTACCCGAGTACCTGTCACTAGCCCATCAGGTACTCTGATGACAGGTACTCTGGTACTCTGATGGGCTGATGACAGGTACTCGGGTACTCTGATGACAGGTACTCGGGTACTCTGATGACAGGTACTCGGGTACTCTGATGACGGGTACTCGGGTACTCTGATGACGGGTACTCGGGTACTCTGATGACGGGTACTCGGGTACTCTGATGACGGGCACTCGGGTACTCTGATGACGGATACTCGGGTACTCTGATGTCAACGGAGTACCCGTCATCAGAGTACCCGAGTACCTTCCACCTGCTCATCAGAGTACCTGACGCCTGAAGTACCCGAGTACTTGCCGCCTGCTCATCAGTACCCATCACTACTCATCAGTACTCATCAGTACCTATCACGTATCAGTACTGATCATCAGTACCCATCAGTACAGTATCACCTATCAGTACTACTCATCAGTACCTGTCACCTGCCCATCAGAGTACCCGAGTACCTGTCACCTGCCTACCCGAGTACCTGCCACCTGCTCATCAGTACCAGAGTACCTGTCACCTGCCTGTCACCTGCCCAACAAAGTACCCGAGTACCTGTCACCCTTCATACAGCCACCATGTCCAAGTCCAAAAAGGTTTATATACGTCCTCCGTTTAAACCTAAATACCGGTGTTATGGCAGCAGATAGCTGCCATAACCCTGGTATTTTTTTAAACGGTGGACGGTTGGCTTTCCGATAAGGGTGGTCCCAGCGGCGGATTCGCCGTGGGATCACCCTTCCGGGATGGCGGAAGAGGTGCCCTCCCCCCCCCCTCCCGCCGCGTCCGGTCCTTTTCCCCGCTTACCGGACCCGCCGGCAGCGGGGAAAACGATCCGGTCCCGGATCCTCACAGACAGGATGTTGAGTGAGGGCAAGCTTGCCCTCACTTGACTCTATGGTCTTGGAGGACCGGAGCTACGGAAAATGTTGTTGCCTAGCAACCGGTTTAAAGGTCCTTTTTTTTTTTTTTTTTTTTCATTTTATATAATAATTTTTTTTTTTTTTTTTTTCTATCTTTTAGTGTACTTGTGAGATCTGAGGACTTTTTGACCCCAGATCTCACAAAAAAGAGGTCCTGTCGTGCCTTTTTCTATTACAAGTAATGTTTACATTTCTTGTAATAGAAATAAAAATGATAATTTTTTTTTTTTTTTTTGTTAAACGGTGTAAAAATAAAAAATAATAAATAAAATAAATAGTAAAAAAATTAAAGCGCCCTGTCCCCGTTAGCTCGCGCGCAGAAGCAACGCATACGGAAACCCCGCCCACATATGTAAACGGTGTTCAAACCACACATGTGAGGTATCGCCGCGATCGTTAGGGCAAGGGGAATAATTTGAGCCCTAGACCTCCTCTGTAACTCAAAGATGGCAACCTGTAGAAATTTTTAAATTGTCACCTATGGGGATTTTTAAGTACCAAAGTTTGTCGCCATTCCGTGAGCGTGCACAATTTTGAAACATGACATGTTGGGTATCTATTTACTCGGCGTAACATTATCTTTCACATTATGGAAAAAATTGGGCTAACTTTACTGGTTTCTTATTTTTTAATTAAAAAAAGTGAATTTTTTCCAAAAAAATTGCGTTTGGAAGACCGCTGCGCAAATACGGTGTGATAAAAAATATTGCAATAATCTCCATTTTAATCTCTAGGGTCTCTGCTAAAAAAAAATATATAATGTTTGGGGGTTCTAAGCAGTTTTCTAGCAAAACAACTGATTTTAGCTTGTAAACACCAAATGTCAAAAATAGGCCTAGGCAAGTGGCTAGGATGCATGATGATGCTTCTTGGATGTTGGGCCCCTCTATATGGCTAGGCTGTGAAAAAGTCTCACACATGTGGTATTGCCATACTCGGGAGGAGTGGCAGAATGTATTTTGGGGTGTCATTTTTGCTGTGTACATGCTATGTGTTAGGAATATCCTATAAATTGACAACGTTTTAGGAAAAAAAAGAAAAAAAATTTCTTTTCTTAATTTTCCCAAGAATTGTGGGAAAAAATTATAACTTCAAAAAACTCACCATGCCTCTTACTAAATACCTTGGACTGTCTACTTTACAAAAAGGGGTCATTTGGGGGGTATTTGTATTGTCCTGACATTTCAGGGCCTCAAGAAAGGAGATAGGCCATCAGTACATCTGGTGTGATCAATTTTCAGTAATTGGTACCATAGCTTCTAGACTCAATAACTTTCACACAGACTAAATAATATACACTAATTTGGGTTAATTTTACCAGAGATATGTAGCAGTATAAATTTTGGCCTAAATGTATGAAGAAAAATTAATTTTTTGCAAAATTGTATAATAGAAACTAAAAAAAAGTGTTTTATTTTCAAAATGTTTGCTCTTTTTTGCTTATATCACGAAGAAAAAAAAATCCAGTTGTGATCAAATACCACCAAAAGAAAGCTCTATTTGTGTGAAAAAAATGATAAAAATTTTGTTTGGTTACAGTGTAGCATGACTGAGCAATTGTCATTCAAAGTGTGAGAGTGCTGAAAGCTGAAAATTGGTCTGGGAAGGAAGGGGGTCTAACTGCTCTGTATTGAAGTGGTTAAGCAACCCTAATTACATTTTTTGCTTTCCCTTACTTATAAGTTCTCACACAGACATTGGAGATGAGGGAAAACTTCCAGCGACAGCTGCAAGAGTTGATGTCTGCAACATCTATGGTGAAAGCTCAAGGGCAGAGATCAGCATTAAGTAGAGCAGGGTTTGATACATCCCCCTGTACTCCAGAAGGTTCTCGCACAACACGTAATGGCAGGAGCAGAGTATTGGAAGCACGAAGGTATTTGTATAAGCCAAATAATACCATATAGTATTTATTACAATACTTATTGTTTATCCTTAGGATCATGCACACTGCATTTTCATGGTGTTTGTCATATGTGTATTTAGAGATGAGTTATGTAGGTTCAGTGCACCCCAGAATGCTTAGTTGTATTTAACGTAAATGTTGTATTTATATGTTGTAATTCAAGTTTAAAGTGGTTCTAAAGGCTAAAGGTGTTTTTTTTTTTTTTTTTTTTTTTACCTTAATGCATTCTCTGCATTAAAAGAGAAGTAAGGGTTTAAGTAAAAAAAAATTAGGTGGAGAATGCAGGTAGGTAAAAAACCTCCAGCCTTTAGAACCACGTTAACATTGCAGTGTGCACTGTATCTGCTGTTCCCATAGCAAACACATCCTAAATCCCAGATCGCATCTACCTTACTCTAATGTGCTTCTTCTCTTTTAGAAATTCTCGCCAGACCTTAACAGATTTGAATACAGAACCATCACAAAATGAGCAAATTATTTGGGATGACCCAACTGCAAGGGAAGAGAGGGCCAAGCTGGCCAGCAACTTACAGTGGCCTGGCAGTCCCTCCCAGTGCACAGAACCTTTGCTGCCTCAAAAAGGTCATGTTACTGACCCATCTCATTTTAAAGAATCTTTAACAGATACAGAGATAGCTGAAATGGGTAAGAGCAGTCAGCACCTGGTGTAGCAGATTTTGTATCATGATCACTGGTGTCACTTTGATTTTTTTTTTTCTCTTACATTTTTAGAGGCATGTGAGCTAGAGCATACTTCAGCCAGAGACTCCTCAAAAAAAGTATTGGACCTCCAATCTCCAGTTAAGGAGGACCCTTTGATACCCACCCCACAGGCTCCAAGCATTGCATTCCCACTTGCCAATCCTCCTGTAGCTCCTCAACCCAAGGAAATGGTACTATATCTATTATTGTGCCAACTGGTTTGAAATGTTTAAATCCTCTAATTCTGGAAGAATTAAATTGACTGTTTTTTCATCCAAAATATACCTTCTAACATGAGTTGTCAGATTGTATGAAGGGCATTAATCTATAACATGAAACTACATGGTTATAATGTTTTAGGATATGTTCACCTCTTGGAACATGTTACATGTCATATTTGTGATTAGGGTGTAACATGTTCCTCCACAAGACAACCCCCTATCCCAACAACCAATAGAAGAAATTTTCTTTAACCACTTAAGCCCCCAGGGGGTATTTTGCGATTCGGCACTGCGTGACTTTAACGGACAATTGCGCGGTCGTGCGACGCTGTACCTAAACGAATTTGACGTCCTTTTTTTCCCACAAACAGAGCTTTCTTTTGGTGGTATTTGATCACCTGTGCGATTTTTTTTTTATCACGCGCTATAAACAAAAAAAGAGCGACCATTTTGCAAAAATAGCAATATTTTTCACATTTTTTTATATGAAATTCCCCCCAAAAAAAATGTAAAAATCAAAATTTTTTAACATTTTCAGCCAATTTGTTTTATCCTACCTATGTTTGGTAAAAAAAAATCGCAAAAAGCGTATTTTTATTGGTTTGCGCAAAAGTTATCGCGTTTACTAACAAAGGGAAAGATTTTTGTCATTTTTGTTGTTTTTTTTTTTAACGCGTAATGGCGGCGATCTGCGATTTTTTTTTTTTTTTTTTTTTTTTTTTTTTTTTTTTTTTTTTTTTTGCGGGACTGCGACATTGCGGCAGACAGATCGGACCCTTGACTGACATTGTTGACACTTTTGGGGTTACCAGTGACATTTCTACAGTAATCAGTGCTATACATATGCACTGTTACTGTAAAAATACACTGGTAGTGAAGGGGTTAACTTTATTTGGGAGGGAGGGGCTGTGTGTGTCCCTAGGGGCGTGCTTTCTACTGTGATTGGCTGTGGCTTGAGCTGTAAGGACACTGATCAACGGATCTACATAGTAGATCCGTGTGATCAGTGTCTTTACACCGAGGAGAATGACAGGTGGCTTGTTTACACAAGCTGCCTGACATTCTCCCTCTCCCCCGACGATCGCCGAGTGACCGGCGGACATCGGGTCCGCTGGTCACACGCGCGGGGGGGTCCGTGACCGCGCGGGAGCGCGCTCGCTCCCCAGACCCTCCCAGGCTAGTGACGTTAATTAACGTCACTCTGCCTGGCAGGGGCTGACTGCCACAGTAAATCTACTTGCGGCGGCCGGCAAGCGGTTAAACGTACATTGAGCTGCACATGTGCAGCTGAGTTTATGTTCCTGGTGAGGTACCTATGTGCACAGGAGTTACATAATCCCATGCCAGCCAATCAAAACAGATGAAAACCAGCACCTGGAAGAAGGGAAAAGATTCTGGCGCAAGCAAGGGTCCTTGCAGGCATTGAAGCAGTAGGAAATATTACAGACCAATAAATTAGTCCATGAAGGCCATGTTTACATTTCAATTTAGTAAGTGGGCTAGTGCCTGTTTTGCAGGAGGGTGAGTGTGATGTGCTTATTTTTCTTTTAAGCTTTGAGAGTGAACAAATTTGTTGAACAATTTATTCATAAACAACATTGAGGACGGGATCATTAGTTCTATATCAGTTTTTGCAGATGACCCAAAATTGGGCAGGGCAATAACTGCACAGCATGATGCAGATATCCTACAGAATGACCTGAACAAAATAACAGAGTGGGCAGTGACTTGGCAAATGAGGTTTAATGTGGAGAAGTGTAAGGTTTTGCACTTGGGGGCTAAAAACATAAAAGCACAATACACTTTAGGGGAGGAACCATTGGGGGAATCAAAAATGGAAAGATCTGGGAGTCTTAGTAGAGGATAGACTAAGCAATAGCATCCAATGTCAAGCGGCAGCTGCCAAAGCCTGCAGAATATTAGCATGCATAAAGAAAGGGATGTATTCCAGAGATAAAACTATGATCCTACCACTTTATAAAACTCTGGTCCAACCGCATCTGGAGTATTCTGTCCAGTTCTGGTCGCCAGTCCTCAGGAGGGATGTGTTGGAGCTGGAGAGGGTCCAGAGAAGAGCAACTAAACTAATTAGGGGATTGGAGGACCTTAATTATGAAGAGCTTCTGTAATCGCTTGATTTATTCTCCCTGGAGAAGAGGGGACATGATAGCAATTTATAAATGGCACGGTTTAGGAGATATTTGCAGTGCATGCAGCCGCTCACGCGAGCGGCGCATGCGCTCTGAAGGTCCGGGGGGACCTTCAGTTTTCCTAGCCGGCAGCTTGCAGGAAAATCACTCCCGTGCGCATGCGCGGGAGTGACGTCATCGCGGCTCCGGCCAATCACAGCGCCGGAGCCGCCGAACCCGGAAGAGACGCCGAGGGATCATGGCGGCGCCCGCAGCGATGTCCGGGGGTCCGTGTCGGGGCTTCGTTCTAAGGTAAGTAATGCATAATGAGCTAATATGCGATGCATACGATGCATTATGGCTTTGTCTTGCAGGTTTTTTTTTTTTTTTTTTTCCATTTTCGGGTTTACAACCGTTTTAAGGGGTATGAGAGATGATTACGGCCATGTGCGCCTACACAGGTTGAACTGGATGGACTATTATCTTTATTCAACCTCAACTACTATGTAACTATGTAAATGTGTGCGGGCCATCCACCATTGTTTTTTATAGCTCTTACGGTGGGTGGTATTGATCAGGTACAGAAAAATGCCAGTGACCGCACATAGAGGGAATGGGCCCAAAGACAGATACACTTTAACAAGCTATTCTCTGATTACTTGTCTTCAAACAGTAATCATGAACTAATGTATCCTTATATAATCATCCCTAGATTATGGCAGGTCTATTGATAAACCCTGATATCAACTCTGATTACAGCCACTGACCTCTGCGAGCGGACGGCTTCCAGGCCTAGATTGCTGGCCGCTTTCATTGGCTGAATGGAGATGACGTCACTCTTGTGCATGCGTGGGGGTTCAGTCAGATTCAGCATGTCTGAATTTGTACAATAAGCTGTTCGCAGCGCGTTATACAGTGGTAGTCAGGTAACTAATGCAAAAGAGACAAAGCTTGTCGCTTCTGCATTAAAATTCCTGCTTATTTGCCCTTTATTTTTGGCCCAAGGTTTCACTTTAAAGAAAAATGACAATTACTTTGTTGTCTACATTTACCTGATTGCTACGGTTTCTATCTAGGTAAGCCAATGGCACACATGTAGGACTGCATGTTCTCCTTCCTTGGTTAATGTAATGTGTATGCTGGGGCAATGCTAGCATACCTGTTTACCCATTTCCTGGCTGTAGCGCTGACTTGCATTGCTGGGAGGGCGTACGTGGACGTCCTCCTGTGATCGCACTGCCCATGTGCCCCCTGAGGCGCGCTCTCACAGATTGGGGTAAAGAGCCAGTCACAGCGGCCCTTTACCACATGATCAGCTGCCAGCCAATGGCAGCTGATCACAGGATGTAAACAAAAGTCGGTTATCAGGTTTTCTCTCCTCATTCTGACAGCATGATAACAAGCTTCTGTTACAGGGACGTCGGTCCCATCAGTGCCCATCAGTGCCCACCAGTGCCCACAAGTGCCTCCTCATCATTGACCTCTATCAGTGCCGCTTCATCAGTGTTCATGAGTGCTGCCTCATCAGCGCACATCAGTGAAGAAGAAAAATTACCTTTTTTGCAAAATGTTATAATTTTTATTTTTTCCAAAATTTTCGGTCTTTTTTTTGTTTGTTTTAGCAAAAAATAAAAACCCAGTGTTTTTTTTTTTTTTTTTTTTTTTTTGAAAAATTCTTTTTATTGTCTTATGACAAGAAAGAATACAAACAGTGACAATCACCAGTCAAAACCCAGTGTTTTAAATTCCACCAAAGGAAAGCTCAATTTGTGTTGTAATGATAAATATTTTGTTTGGGTACAGTTTTGCATGACCGCGCAATTGTCATTCAAAGTGTGCCAGCGCTGAAAGCTGAAAATTGGCTTGGGCAGGAAGGGGAAAACGGTGCCCAGTAGGCAAGTGGTTAAAGAATAATACTTGAAGAGAAATCCTGCAGTAGTGGTATCACAATAGCACATCAAACTGGCCTCTGATTTGATTTCTGTAGTAAACTTTTATGTCTCTCAAGTGCATACAGGCTGGCTTTTGTTTGTTTGGCTAGAGCACAATTGGTGACTGGTTTAATTTATTACAGTGTGAGAAGCCAGCAGTAGAAGAGGATGACAAAAAGGAAAGGCGATTCCAGCTTTCTTCCTTAAATCCCCAGGAAAGAATTGACTACTCTCAGCTCATTGAGGAGCTAGGTAAACTGATGTCTGCTTCTGTATTTGGTTAACAATATATATTTTTTTTTTTTTTCCTTGTTTTTTCTAACTTTACTAACAAGCATACACATAGCCATGGTATGGCTTAACTTTTTTTTTTTTTTTTTAAACGGATGTCAATCTCTGTTTTTTCAGGTGGAATAGTAATAGATAAGCAATGCTTCGATCCAAGCTGTACTCATATCATTGTTGGCCATCCCCTTCGCAATGAGAAATATCTTGCTTCAATGGCTGCTGGAAAGTGGGTGCTTCATAGATCTTATTTGGAGGCCTGCCGTGCTGCAAAACGCTTCATTCAGGTCTGTCTTTCTTGTAACTTTCTCAGTCTGTAAACCTTTTATTGCATCATAATGTTGAGTTTAACTCCATCACCAGGACGACAGGGTCTCTTTAAAGCCCAACCATTCCTTCTCTTGGGTCTACTACCTAATAGCATGCCTTCGTTAGCTAAGACATTTTCACATCCTATTCTCACAGCTGCTAGTTGTCCTATAACCCTTCAGTGGATAAGGCAAACACCACGTTCTCTATTGAGCTTTACGCTAGGATTAAGGACAAAGGAATTAAGGAGTATCTCACAGCCTGTCTTACCGATTCTGTTGGGTGGCATAATGCATTATGGGTGCCCTGGCACTTACGGGAAGACCCCCCCCCCCCCCCCCATGAATGTTTAATATTTTTTACCTGCAATGATAGTATACTCTTATCTCCCCCAAGGAGTGTTGAATTCAGCTATCTATAATATCTCTGACTCCTTCTCCCTATTTCTTGTTTTAACTGATGTTATTTCATGAACGTTTTCAAGGCCTCCGTGAATTGTTAAGGACTCTTTTCATAGGGCTACCAAGTTTTGGCTGGTCCCTCCAGGGATTGGCCCCGTCAGACTGCTCACCCTTTTTGTTGAAAAACATCACTGTCATTAAAAAATGCCATGCAGCTGCAATATTTTTACTCTTTCATGATTATTGATATAATTGCACATCAGTCTGTTGTGAACCTTACCAGATGTTCCTGGTTTGTTTTTTTTCTTTGTTCTGTTATATAATGGGAAAAAATCTAATAATAATTTCCATTTGCATAAAAAAAAAAGCCCAACCATCCCTCTGACCAGTTATATTTGTCTTCATAGTTCTTGCCCACCTCTTCTTCCATTGCAGCCACAGAGAAATACTAGGTGTTGGAGCTTTCAGGGAGCGATGTTGACGTGTTCATGTTTACCACTGCATAATGGGAGGTCAAATCCCTCCATATAACCTGAAAGAACCAGGTATTTTGCAGCTACTGCAACGGAAGAAAGAATGGCGAGGGAGCTCTATAAATAGGTTTATAAGTGGGTCAAGAGTGGGTTTGCCCTGTAACTTTTCCCTAAGTTGGCAACGGGGTCTCTGTTAGGGTATAAGTAAACTTTTTAGTCACACCCCTTTTGGTCTGCTCAACATGTAATTGAAAGGAGTCCTTTATATTCCATCTGAATTTAGTATGCAGGGCTTAAACCACACACTTAGGAATTTTAGAATTCAGAAGACCCTGCGTTGTCAGCTCAGGCAGGAAAATGGGCACATTCTATATTTATGGCACTTCAAAAGTTATTTTCCTGTTCTTAAAGTTTAAAGGGACAAAATATGGGGAAATGTGCATGTATTGCAGAGTACTTAATACTTTTTACTATGCCTTGACATCCACTTTAAGCAAAAATTGTAATAAAAGTAAACTAATTGATATTAAAGTAGAGTTCCAATCTGGGGGAAAAAATGAAAAGTCAGCAGCTACAAATACTGTAGCTGCTAAGTTTTAATATAAGGACACTTACCTGTCCAGGGATCCCACGATGTCAGCACCCCAGGCCGATTCGTCTATCGGCTTCAGGTGCAGGCGCCGACATTGCAAGTAAGGGAAACCTGCAGTAAAGACTTCAGGCTTCACAACAGGTTTCCTACTGCACGTTGCGCTTTCTGAATGGTCCCGCCATCTTCTGTCCAAGTCCCAGAAGGCAGCATGGGGGAAAGAGGAGGGGTCGGACTGTGCAGCGATCTTACCAGGAAGTAGGAGCAGGTACCTGTCAAAAACAGGTATCTGCTAACCCACCCCCCCCCCCCCCCCCCCACACACACACACAAAAGATGCCAAATGTGACAGGGGAGAAAGGAGGAAGCAAACAAGCAGAGCTTTCCCATTCTTGGGTGGAGTTTCGCTTTAAGGAGTTTGTTTTGCTTTCTTTATTGGGATTAAAAGGTATGTCCCGTAGTGAAGTGACTTGACATATCTTGCAAATAGTCCTCTTCATTGCGAAGCCACCTTTTTGTTTATAAACTATTTTTATTGGTGGATTTAAAGGAATAACCATGTTTTACAATAATGTAGTGTTTTCTTAATAATTCCACAAAATAGATAACCATCCATACATGACATAGAAAGACGAAGGTTACAATGGATAAACTGAATGGCATAAAGGTTAGCAGTAATTTGGTTAACATTGCAATGTTACACAGAGACATATTGTAAAGCAACCTTTTACTAAAGAAAAAGTGACTGCCGGTAGTATCAAACATTATTCCTTTTCATTAATGATAAATACATGTATTTGTCCTGTAGGAAGAGGATTATGAGTGGGGAAGCAACTCGATACTAAATGCTATCAGTAGCATCACCCCCCAGCAGAGGTTGCTGGCTGAGGCAGCAATGCGATGGAGGAAAAAGTTGCAGAGAATAAAACAAGAAATGGACACTGTGGAGGTATGGAAGCTGTATTGTGTCCCAACCTTCTAATGTAGGAATTGACTTGCATTTTATCTAAACCCAGGAAAAAAAATGTAATATACAGTATTACAGCTTAAAAGTCTTTATACGTGGTGGCTGAATCCTTCTATTTAACCGGTGATTCTGCAATGAACAGCTTTTCAGTGCTAGGGTGACAACACTCCCTCGTACTGTATGGAGAAGCACTTCAGGGCAATAAATCTTTTAAAGCCATTTACAACAGTTGGTGCATTAATGTGATTATAAAGAAAGGTGTATTTGTATGTATGTCTGTATGTATATATGTATAATATATATAATATGTAGCACGACCCCCATGGGGGCTGCTCAGTAATAGCACCTCCTCTGCACTCCCTAGACCCTGAGGCATCTCCGACCCGCTGGGCACTACAGGTTCAGACATGTTAGAATAGTAATACTCTGGACACTAGTATACCAGTGTAACTGTTTACTGGATTAAGCTGAAGGCAACAGATACAGAATCAACAATATGCAGAGTTTGATCTCCCAAGTCCCAATAATGGATGTGAGACTTGAGAGACAAACTCCAACCTATATCAGATAATCAACAATATATTTTAACAATATAATATAATGTATTATTCACTTTTGAACAACTTGAACTCAATATACTCAGCAATAACTGTTATGTCATCTAGGTCACAAAGATCCAATCTACACTACTGACATAAACACTCTGAAATCTGGGGCCCCCTTTAAGGAATAATAGTCAGTACCCTAGCAAGGCCTTGTGGTTCTTTGCAGACAGTTGGAGCTCTAATCACTTAGGTGATATTTGTAATCCACAAAAGGGGTATAGGTGATATCCAGATCCTAATGTAAATGTATGCTGCATGCAGATATACGTGCGATTTTCCACAGATCACCAGGCAATTTACTGTAGCGACAGTGTCCCGCAGTGATCGTCACAGCCTTTCACAGGATTCTCTCTCTCCCTCTGATGCTGCGTCACAAGCAACTTCAGCACTGTGTGTAGGCCTCCCCCTCTCTCTCTGCACCGCTCTCTTTCCTTTCAATCCCCCGCACTGGACTGGTCACCTCACTGTGACTTCCGCTGTCCTTTCTCAGGATGCGCTCTCTCCGCAAGCTAGGCCTCGTACTCCGGTTTGCTCAGCTGCTCTCCTCCGCACACCTGCACTCCACGAGTCCTCCGAAGCAAGAGAGCGTGCACCTGACTCCGCCCCCAAGTTATCTCTACTCCCATGATCTTCCGCGGATCTCTCAAGGCTCCCTGGGAGTGTGGTCCAGTCAATCCATCAATGCATGGTCTCTGCCTTCTTTCAAACTACATCCCCCATAATCCAGTTCACCACTCCCTGGGAGAGACTCATCTTCTTTTACAGTTCTTAAAGGAGCAACTGATCCCGGCTTAAATCACAAGTCAATACTATAACGCCATATTTCAACCTGGATATATATATATATATATATAATATATATACAGTACAGACCAAAAGTTTGGACACACCTTCTCATTCAAAGAGTTTTCTTTATTTACATGACTATGAAAATTGTAGAGTCACACTTCAAGAGGTAATCACATGAAATGGTTTTCACTTCACAGGTGTGCCCTGTCAGGTTTAATAAGTGTGATTTCTTGCCTTATAAATGGGTTTGGGACCATCAGTTGTGTTCTGCAGAAGTCAGGTGGGTACACAGCTGATAGTCCTACTGAATAGACTGTTAAAATTTGTATTATGGCAAGAAAAAAGCAGCTAAGTACAGGAAAACAAGTGGCCATCATTACTTTAAGAAATGAAGGTCAGTCAGTCCGAAAAATTGGGAAAACTTTGAAAGTGTCCCCAAGTGCAGTCACAAAAACCATCAAGTGCTACAAAGAAACTGGCTCACATGCGGACCGCCCCAGGAAAGGAAGACCAAGAGTCACCTCTGCTGCGGAGGATAAGTTCATCCGAGTCACCAGCCTCAGAAATCGCAGGTTAACAGCAGCTCAGATTAGAGACCAGGTCAATGGCACACGGAGTTCTAGCAGCAGACACCTCTCTAGAACAACTGTTAAGAGGAGACTGTGTGAATCAGGCCTTCATGGTAGAATATCTGCTAGGAAACCACTGCTAAAGAAAGGCAACAAGCAGAAGAGACTTGTTTGGGCTAAAGAACACAAGGAATGGACATTAGACCAGTGGAAATCTGTGCTTTGGTCTGAGTCCAAATTTGAGATCTTTGGTTCCAACCACCGTGTCTTTGTGCGACGCAGAAAAGGTGAACGGATGGACTCTACATGCCTGGTTCCCACCGTGAAACATGGAGGAGGAGGTGTGATGGTGTGGGGGTGCTTTGCTGGTGACACTGTTGGGGATTTATTCAAAATTGAAGGCATACTGAACCAGCATTGCTAGCACAGCATCTTGCAGCGGCATGCTATTCCATCCGGTTTGCGTTTTTAGTTGGACCATCATTTATTTTTCAACAGGACAATGACCCCAAACACACCTCCAGGCTGTGTCAGGGGTTTTTGATCAAGAAGGAGAGTGATGGGGTGCTGCGCCAGATGACCTGGCCTCCACAGTCACCAGACCTGAATCCAATCGAGATGGTTTGGGGTGAGCTGGGAAGCAGAGTGAAGGCAAAAGACCCAACAAGTGCTAAGCATCTCTGGGAACTCCTTCAAGACTGTTGGAAGACCATTTCAGGTGACTACCTCTTGAAGCTCATCAAGAGTGTGCAAAGCAGTAATCAAAGCAAAAGGTGGCTACTTTGAAGAACCTAGAATATGACAAATTTTCAGTTGTTTCACACTTTTTTGTTATGTATATAATTCCACATGTGTTAATTCATAGTTTTGATGAAATATTTTATTATCTTTTCATGTGACAACACTGAAGAAATGACACTTTGCTACAATGTGAAGTAGTGAGTGTACAGCTTGTATAACAGTGTAAATTTGCTGTCCCCTCAAAATAACTCAACACACAGCCATTAATGTCTAAACCGCTGGCAACAAAAGTGAGTACACCCCTAAGTGAAAATGTCCAAATAGGGCCAAAAGTGTCCATATTTTGTGTGGCCAGCATTATTTTCTCGCACTGCCTTAACCCTCTTGGGCATTGAGTTCAGAGCTTCACAGGTTGCCACTGAAGTCCTCTTCCACTCCATGAAGACATCACGGAGCTGGTGGATGTTAGAGACCTTGCGCTCCTCCACCTTCCGTTTGAGGATGCCCCACAGATGCTCAATAAGGTTTAGGTCTGGAGACATGTTTGGCCAGTCCATCACCTTTACCCTCAGCTGCTGTAGCAAGTCAGTGTTCATCTTGGAGGTGTGTTTGGGGTCGTTATCATGTTGGAATACTGCCCTGCTCTCTGAAGGGAGGGATCATGCTCTGCTTCAGTATGTCACAGTACATGTTCGCGTTCATGATTCCCTCAAGGAACTGTAGCTCCCCAGTGGCGGCAGCACTCATGCAGCCCCAGACCATGACACTCCACCACCATGCTGGACTGTAGGCAAGACACACTTGTCTTTGTACTCCTCACCTGGTTTCACACCATCTAAACCAAATAAGTTTATCTTGGGCTCATCAGACCACGTGACATGGTTCCAGTAATCCATGTCCTTTAGTCTGTTTGTCTAACAAAGTGTTTGCGGGCTTTCTTGTGAATCATCTTTAGAAGAGGCTTCCTTCTGGGACGACAGCCATGCAGACCAATTTAATGTGGTGTATGGTCTGAGCACTGACAGGCTGACCCCCACCCCTTCAACCTCTGCAGCAATGCTGGCAGCACTCATATGTCTATTTCCCAAAGACAACCTCTGGATATGAAGCTGTGCACGTGCACTCAACTTAATTGGTCGACCATGGCGATGCCTGTTCTGAGTGGAACCTGTCCTGGTAAACCGCTATATGGTCTTGGCCACTGTGCTGCAGCTCAGTTTCAGGGTCTTGGCAATCGTCTTAAAGCCTAGGCCATCTTTATGTAGAGCAACAATTCTTTTTTTCAGATCCTCAGAGTTCAAACAAACACACCTGCGAGCCATTCACACCTGAGACTTGTTAGTAACACTAACAAGTCACATGACACCGAGGGGGGGGGGAGGGTGTACTCACTTTTGTTGCCAGCTGTTTAGACATGAATGGCTGTGTGTTGAGTTATTTTGAGGGGACAGCAAATATATACGGTTATACAAGCTGTACACTCACTACTTTACATTGTAGCAAAGTGTAATTTCTCTTACGTCCTCCGACAGTCGCCGCCTCTTCATATTCGTCACATATGGGGTATTAGACTTTGCTCCGAAGGAGTAGCTAGGCAACAGAATATGTTAACATAAAAGCTTTTAACATATCCCACCCTCAAGGGGTGGTCCCCTCAGTCAATACCCTCCTACTTCCTGCAACCATATCTCAGTTTCAATGTCTAGCTTGTCAGGAGTGGCTGGCTCTCTCTGTGCTGGGGCTTTGTGCCCCAGACTCTTTCTTCTTTTTTGATTTTTTTGTTTGAGTTTTCTCTCTACCTTTACTTAGCTGTTCTTTTTGTCAGCATTTGTTAGTTCTTCGGATGAAGAGGATCATGCGGGCTGGGTCTCGGGCTGATCCCCCTGGTCGCAGGTCGTGGGTCAGTGGCTTCCCAGCCTGCCATCGAGCGTTCAGCCAGGTAACGCTCCTGGCACAGTGAACGACCCATCCCTGTTCGGTGCAGGGATGATTGGTGAGGTGGCTAACTCACTGGACGCTGTGCGGTTTCTTAACCCCCATTCTGTGCGTCTTGTATGCGACTCTCCCTGCCTCAGCGGCTTGTTCGCCTGTGCGGGTCCCCCACGCCATTGTGAGGTAAGTGTATCTATGTGGGGACCTGTCTGCCTGGGGGGGGTGTCAGTCTGGGACTGTGTAACCTGCCTCTGTTCACACTGTTTGTCTCCCTATCACTCGGCTGCATGCTGTGGGCTGCAAGGGGGGGGGGGGGGAGCTGTGTGACACTGTGTGTGTCAGCCTTGTCAGTGTGAGAAGCTGTGTGCTGTGGGGCATGTTTTGGGCATGTTTGGGCACTGTACAGCGATCGCTGCGGCGATCTAACATGTTTTTTTATACATGGATGACATGTGTGCATTACTGTACTGTGGAGCGGCGTTTTCGGCGCCAAACGGCGCCATTTTGCCTACACTCGCTCCGGCCGCATGTTCTACATGCATGGCGGCCATTTTCTTGTAGCCTCCCATAGGCTTTCATAGAGCGCCCTGGCCGCATCACTTCCTCTTCTCCAGGAACACCGATCGAGGCAGCAGCAGCGGTGAGGGTCTCCTCAGGTTATATCCTTCTTATCCATTGCCTGTGTCAGTTTTATTGTCCCTGTGGGGGTCTCATTGTGCTTGTGTGTGGTGCGGTGGGCTGCGCTCGCCGCGCTTGTTAAAGGGGCAGTTAACCCTTTATTATCCGGCATTTGTAATAGGGGCAATGGATTCTCAGGAGGGCAAATTTCCTAACGTCTTGGTGGAAAGCCAGGGGACCGCTGTTTCCCCCCAGGGGGGGATTTAGCCACTATTGTGGCTGGCCTTGCTGCTCAGGTGCAGATGCTGGTGGCTGCTCAATCTACTAAAAGACCCAGAGTTTCTCTTTCCTCTGATTCTGAGGGTGAAGGTGATGGAGCTGTTATGGCGGGGGCCTCCTTATCGGGGTCCCGCTCCTCCCTGGATCTAGTGGGGTCCGAGGTGGAGGCTGAAGTTGAAGGGGTTGATAATTCTCCCCCTGGCTCGCCTGAAGAGCTTGTAATCATGGATGAATTGATTGCTTCCATAAAACAAACGCTGCGTTTGCAGGATGAAGTGTGTCCCCCCGCTGCCTTGGCGGCTTATGGGACGCAGAGAAAACGCAGGACGCCGCAGGTTTTTCCCTGCAATGATGATTTTCAGCGCGCTGTTAAGGAACAATGGCGCAATCTACGCAAACCTTTTGCTGTACCAAGTAGGTTCAAGCTGCGTTATCCTTTCTCGCCTTCCACTGATGAAAGGTGGTGTGTGCCACCCCCAGTGGATCACGCAATTGCGGTTTTAAACAAATCCACTGCGATTCCTGCAGAGGATTCCTCTGTGTTCCGTGATGCCACGGATAGGAGATTGGAGTCTCTTGCCCGTCATACTTATTCTGTTACGGGTTCTATGCTTAAGGCTCTGTTTGCCTCTCTCATGGCGGCCCAGGCGGTCGCAAGTTGGACGCAGATGCTTAGGCGCGTCCTAGTGGCCGATTCGGCCTCGCCGGCGACCCTGGATATGGTGGATCAAATCCACCAGGGTGTCATGTATCTGTGTGATGCGGACTTGGACCTAGTCCCGTTGGCTGCACGTGTGCACAGCGTGGCGGTGTTGTCTCGCCGCCTGGTTTGGTTGAAATGTTGGTCGGTGGACCAATCTTCACGTAAGACCTTAGCCAATCTGCCTTATGATGGGTCTCGCCTTTTTGGGGAGTCCTTGGATGTGTTGATTAAGGGGATCACCGGAGGTAAGAGCACTCTCTTGCCCCATTTCCCCAAGGCTAAGGGGGCTTCTGGGAAGAAGCATGCTAATTTTCGGCCCCCTCAGGGGTCCTTTCGTGCCTTTCGGTCGCACTACAAGGGCAAACCGTTCAAAGGTCAAGGCTCTCAGAAGAAGCCCTGGTCTGGTAAACAGAAGTCCGGTCAATCCGGATCCGCAGCCCATAACAGTGCGGCCTGAAGGGGCGCCCTCACCCAGTTTTGGGGTGGGGGGACGCTTGCTCGGTTTTCTTCAACCCTGGTTGGCCCGCGTGCGGGACAGATGGGTTCAGGAGATCGTTCGATCTGGTTACAAGATCGAGTTTCTCTCTCGGCCAGAGAGCAGATTTTTTCCCTCAAATCTTCAACTGTCTCCAGAGCGTTTGCGGGACCTGCACCTGGCGGTGCGGGACCTGAGGGCTCAGGGAGTGGTAGTTCCGGTGCCTCATCGGGACAGATTTCGGGGGTTTTATTCCAATCTGTTCACCGTGCCCAGAAAGGAGGGCAAGGTTCGTCCAATTCTGGACTTGAAGGCTCTGAACCGCTCTGTGCGGGTTCGCAAGTTCCGCATGGAATCCCTGCGGTCGGTGGTGGCTGCCCTGGTTCCGGGGGAATTCATGGCCTCCATCGATTTGAAGGATGCGTATCTTCACATCCCCATTTTCGAGGGTCACCAGAGGTACCTTCGATTTGCCATTGCGGAGGATCACTACCAGTTCGTGGCGTTGCCTTTTGGTCTCGCCTCGGCTCCGCGGGTCTTCACCAAGGTGCTTGCACCGGTTCTGGCATTATTGAGGGCCCAGGGCATTTTTGTCCTGGGGTATCTGGACGACATTCTGGTTCGGTCTACGACCAGCCAGGGTCTGGAGAAGGACCTGTCTGTCACGATGCAAACTCTGCAGGAGTTTGGTTGGACGATAAATTTTCCAAAGTCGACACTGAGTCCGTCGGTTCGTCTTTCCTACCTGGGAATTATTCTGGACTCTGTGCAGGCGAAGGTCTTCCTGCCGGAAGACAAACTCGGAACTCTTCAGGAGGAAGTCAGGTCCCTCAGGGACGTTCCGCACTCGTCTCTGCGGACGTGCATGAGATGTCTGGGATTGATGGTCTCGGCCTTCGAGGCGATTCCCTTCGCCCAGTTTCACACACGGGGTCTCCAAGCGGAGATCCTGTCCATGTGGGAGGGGCGACCTCAATCTCTGGATCTTCAAATCTCGTTGAGTCATCGCACCAGAAGAGACCTTCTGTGGTGGCTCCAGTCCCCGATGGTGTCCGGGGGCAAGTCGTTTCGTCCTATCTCGTGGACGGTAATTACTACGGATGCCAGCCTGTCGGGCTGGGGTGGTGTTCTGGGCGTTCTGTCCGCCCAGGGGACTTGGTCGGAGGGGGAGTCCTCCCTTCCGATCAACATTCTGGAATTGCGTGCGATAAATCTCTGTCTTCATCGCTGGACGGACCGGCTGCAGGGCTGCCCGGTTTGGGTGCAGACGGACAATGCCACGGCGGTGGCCTACATCAACCACCAAGGGGGCACCAGGAGTGCCCGAGCGGCTCGAGAAGTGGCCGACATTCTGTCTTGGGCCGAGACTCATGTCCCGGCGATATCGGCGGTTCACATTCCAGGGGTGGAGAACTGGCAGGCGGACTATCTGAGTCGCCAGGCCCTGGATCAGGGGGAATGGTCTCTCTACCCGGCTGTCTTCCAGATGTTGTGCGCGAAATGGGGTCTTCCAGATGTGGACCTGTTCGCGTCTCGTCTCAACAACAAGGTGAGAAGGTTCGTGGCAAGGACGCGCGACCCTCGGGCAGACGCGTCGGACGCGTTAGTGGCCCCGTGGCATCGGTACAAGCTGATGTACGCGTTTCTACCGATTCAGTTGCTGTCCAGGTTCCTTCGCAGGTTACACTCGGAACGCAGCACGGTGATTCTTGTGGCACCGGACTGGCCTCGCCGGTCCTGGTACGCAGACCTCGTGAATCTGGCGGTCGACGCCCCGTGGCGTCTGCCTCTTCGAGACGATCTCCTGTCTCAGGGCCCGTTATTCCATCCTGCTTTACAGTCGCTGGCTTTGACGGCCTGGCTGTTGAGACCGAGGTCCTGAAGGAGAAGGGTCTCTCCCCAGAGGTCGTTCATACCTTGATCAGCGCGAGGAAGTCTTCCTCGGGGAAGGTTTATTACCGTACTTGGAAGGCCTATTTTGCCTGGTGTGAGTCCAGGGGGTTTTCACCCCGCACGTACTCGGTTTCCCGAGTGCTGTCCTTCCTTCAAACGGGTGTCGATCAGCGTTTGGCGTTTGCTACGATAAAGGGTCAGGTGTCTGCGCTGGCCGTTCTGTTTCAACGTCCCGTGGCTTCCAACTCCTTGGTTGGCACTTTTGTTCAGGGAGTGCGGCATCTGGTTCCTCCTAGGAGGGATCCTCTGCCCCCTTGGGACTTGAATCTCGTTCTATCTGTGTTACAACGTGCTCCTTTTGAACAGATCAGGGAGATCTCGTTGTCTATGTTGTCCAAAAAGGTCGCCTTTTTGGTTGCGATCACTTCGGCTCGCAGAGTGTCGGAGCTGGCGACTTTGTCCTGCAAGTCTCCGTATCTGGTTGTTCATTTGGATAAGGTGGTCTTGCGACCTAATCCTTCTTTTCTTCCGAAGCGAGTTTCGGAATTCCATCTTAATGAGGATATTGTCTTGCCTTCGCTGTGCGCGAAGCCTAAACATCCAAAGGAGGTGAGATTACATTCTTTGGATGTTGTTCGGGCGATAAGGGTTTACTTTAAATCGACTGAGTCTTTTCGAAAGACGGATTCCTTGTTTGTTCTTCCAGAGGGTCCTCGGAAGGGCATGGCGGCGTCGGCCTCTACCATCGCCAAATGGATCAGGCAGACCATTGAACAGGCCTATGCTTTGCAGGGGAAGGTTCCCCCTGTGCCTGTGAAGGCGCACTCTACTAGATCTCTGAGTACGTCTTGGGCCTGTCGTCATGGGGCTTCTGTAGCCCAGGTGTGTAAGGGGGCGACCTGGTCGACCGTGCACACTTTCACAAAATTCTACAAAGTAGATGTTCAGGCATCGGCGGATGCTTCCCTTGGCCGCAAGGTTCTTAGTGCGGCGATTCCCTAGGGTCCCTTGTTGGGGACCTCTGGCTGTTGGGATAAGTTTTTTATCCCCTGGTTATTTGTCTTTTCCTGGGTTGTTGCTCCTGTTGAGCACCTGTTTTTTCCTGTTGCCCAGCTGGGTTCCTTCCTTTGGTAAGGTTCCTTTCTTTGATGCGGAGACTGCGTTGCCTTTCGGCGCGGATGCGTTTCCCACCCCTCATGTTTGCAGTGCTTTGGGACGTCCCCATATGTGACGAATATGAAGAGGCGGCGACTGTCGGAGGACGTAAGAGAAAACGGAATTTTTGTAAAATCTTACCTGTAAAATTCCTTTCTCGGAGTCCTCCGACAGTCGCCGCCCCCGCCCCTCTTTTGGGGTTTGGTTGTATACTCTACTGCTATTCCACTGAAACTGAGATATGGTTGCAGGAAGTAGGAGGGTATTGACTGAGGGGACCACCCCTTGAGGGTGGGATATGTTAAAAGCTTTAATGTTAACATATTCTGTTGCCTAGCTACTCCTTCGGAGCAAAGTCTAATACCCCATATGTGACGAATATGAAGAGGCGGCGACTGTCGGAGGACTCAGAGAAAGGAATTTTACAGGTAAGATTTTACAAAAATTCCGTTTTCTTTAGTGTTACATGAAAAGATAATATTAAAATATTTTACAAAAATGTGAGGGATGTACTCACTTTTGTGAGATACTGGACGTGTGAGTGTATATGTGTATGTATGTGTGTGTGTGTGTGTGTGTATATATATATATATATATATATATATATATATATATATATATATATATATATATATATATATATAATATACACACACCAATCTATCATTCTTCTTTTTTTTTTTTTTTTCTTTAGAATGAACATGTTAGTCACCTGCTTTGTGACTACATGAATGTTTCTCATAAAGCAGCCCTGGTCCTCCTCCTTCTGGGGTCCCCTGCCAGTGCCCCTTACTCCTTCCCCTTTTGTCACGTGCCCCCATTATAAGCCGCTTACTGTGAGGGCACTTGTGCTCCCAAGCCCCCGCTCTGTGTGTCCACTAACACGCAGAGCATGGCTTTGTCTCGCCCTCCACTCGCTCCTCACTGGCTGTGATTGACATCTGCAGGAGCCAGTGGGTCCCAAAAATCTAGTGAAAATCTTCCCCGCGCCCTCAAGTCATGTTATTAAAGAATAGACCTTTCTTTATCGTACATCCAGCCATAATAATTACTATGTGTGTTATGCGCCACCTATAGGTGAATGGACACTGGCAGATCAATCAAACTCTAAGAAGCCCCCCCCCCCTCTCTACACAGAAAGTACCTCAGTTTTTTGCCAGTGTCTGTAAGGTGGTGGTCACTGAATGTGATACATGTGTTCTTGGAGCATACTTAGAGGTCTGGACGGTTCTGTTCAGAATCAGGGACTTCAATCGGATTCATTCAAAAAAAGCTGTCAGCCAAAAGGGATGGTACCCAAGCCTCATTTGGATAGAGAAGATTTCTCAAGGTTTTCTTGTAATGCAGCCTTATGGCCCTGGACCCTGGGTAAGGAACCCTGTGCAGTGTTTGTTCTGACCAAGGTGTTTTCCTGCAGGGGTGCTATACAGGTCCAGAGGGGTGGACCCCAGATTAAGGGGGACCCAGTCCGTGAAGGTCTTTTATGACTGAGCCTGCCATTATGGGTGAAGATTGGACTCCTGTTAGCTCAGGGTTCTGCAGCAGGAAGGGTAAGTCTGCATTTTGCAGTTTCTCTTTTTTTTTTAAAAAAAAAAGAGAGATCTGTCGTTCTGGTCTTTCTCCCAGTGGCCACTGGGGGGGGGGGCAGTGTACTGTTCATGCCCTGTGTACTTCTCAGGAGCATTGGACTACAGTGTCTCCTCCAGCCACTAGAGGGTGCAGGTTCGCTCAGTATGGCCTACTCCCTTTATAGACAGGAAGTAGAAGGGCGTCCATTTTTGGTGGACCCTGTGGGCTGAATGATCAGCAAGGCCTCTGAGACATAACTTCAGCCCATGGCTACATAATAAAATGGGTCATTTCTATGGGAGAGCTAGGTGACCAGTCAAGGCATGGTTGTATACGGCATAAAGGTATACTGCCTAATCTGGGGGGCTTGTACAACTGTCTTTCGATACATCCCTGTACGTGTATCAGTGCACTTTAAGGAGTTATGTCTCCAGAATAACATGCATTTGGTCTTCAGGAACTTATTTTTAGGCTGTTTTGAAGCAGCATTAAGGCTGTATTGGAGCCTATATGCTTGGCGTATCCTGCAAAATCAGTTAGGGCCAAGTGCAATTGAGCTGGTGCAGCATAGTAAACATGTTCATGTCTGCTTGCATAGGGGCATGTTTGCATAAACGCATGCTTACATGTACATGTTTGCAGAAACTCATATTGCATAAATGCGTGAACGCATGTGTGCAAAAGTGCATGGTTGAATAAACGCAAGTTTGCATAGACACATGTTTGCATAGACACATGTTGCAAAATCACATGCTTGCTAATTGCGTGGATGCATGTTTGCATGTACACGTGTTTGCATAGGCATGTGTTTTCATGTTTGCAGGATATGTGTTTGCATAAACGTATATTTGCATAAACGCATGCTTGCATGCTTCCATAATGGAAGAGCAGGAGGCATCCAAATTACCTATTTTTTTTTCTTTGGTTTATTATTTAAGCAAGTTAATTATTCAAGCCCATGGCTTGAAAGGGCAAGGTACCCACCCCTTTTTGGTGAGAGTGCTTGCTACCAGGTGTGTGGGGACATCTTGCGCCATCAGGTGTCAGTGGCTCACGTGTTTAAGGCCAGTACATGGTCTTTCATTCATACATTCACAGAATTTTACCAGATGGATAGCAAAGCCACTGAGGATACAGCTTTGGCCACAGTATGTTACGGGTGGCAGAATAGGTCCTTCTGAGGTGGCAGTTTGTGATTGTGTCTCCCTCCCCTCAAGGGCATTGCTTTAGGACATCCCACATAGTAATTATTCTGGCTGCTGTGTGTCCCGTGATGTACGACAAAGAAAATTGGATTTTTCCTTCAGCTTACCTGAAATAACCTTTTCTTGGAGTACATCACGGGACACAGAGTCCCTCTCCTCTTTCTTTAGGATATTCATTGCTTTGCTACAAAACTGAGGTACGTCCTGTGTAGGAGGGGTTATATAGAGAAGGACTTCCTGTTTAATTGATCTGCCAATGTCCATTCACCTATAGGTCGCGCATAACCCACATAGTAATTATTATGGCTGCTCTGTGTCCCATGATGTACTCCAAAAAAAGGTTTTTACAGGTAAGCTGTAGGAAAAGCGTGCGCTGTTCTGAAATGTACCCCCCCCAAAAAAAAGAGGAAAGTATTTAATTTCACTTCAACATATTGTCAGTGAAAATAATGGGATTTTTACTCTACCTGTAAAATCGATTGCTTTAAGTATGGGACACAGACCAATTCAAAGGCAACTTCAGTTATAGGCATGTACCTTCAGGTGATTGGATGCTAGCAAACATCAAAACAAAAAAGGCCCCCTCCCCCCTTCTATAACAGGTTCCAGCAAGCCTTAGTTCTTTATCAAGCAATAAGAGGGCCACAGAGTTTGAGGGTGGCCTATGTCCTGTACTGTACTTCAAGAAATTTATTTTCTCTGTCGTTCATTGACAGACGCAGTCCTCTTTGATTAATATCAAATTGGGTTATACTGCCCTCTACAGGAGTAGGACACTAGGCAGAAGAAAACGTTCTGGCCACACCTTAGGGGCAGTCCCAGAGGGTATATCCTCTCTCCCTCTGCTACAGGATGGCAGTTTTTTTCTGTGTAGTCAGGAGTAAGGACCTAAGATTCTTGCTGGGATCTTTGGTCCTGGCAAGATTTTTTAGGCAGCTTTTTTCTCCAGTTGTTCCTGTGAGATCTTCAAGCAATTATGCCGGATCTGGGCGACGGGCTGGATTTTGAGGTCCAGTGGTCACCCCAGCCGGTCTACAAGCGCATGCAGATTCCAGCTCCACGCTGGATCGGCGGCGACACATTTAAACAATTATGCTGGAACTGGGCGACGGGCTGGATGTTAAGATCCAGTGGTCACCCCAGTCAGCCTACGAGCGCGTGCAGGCCCTAGCTCCGCGCTGGGTCGGCCACGACATAGTCCCACTGGACAGGGACTGACCCTTCGAGTTAAACGTCTCGCCGGGGCGCCGGCGACCAGTTGGAAACTGAGTCGCGGCGTCCGTATTGGTCGACAGCCCCCCCACCTCGGTGGAGAGGGCTTCTGTTAGGAGTGGGTGCCCGCCGGTTCCGATATGGTGAGTAGTATGTTCCCCCTCTCCCCTGTCGGGTTTTGGGAATAGACACGGGCCCCTCTGTGGATGGTCGGACCCTCTTGATCCTGGGTCCCCCCTCTATCCTATAACATGTGTCACAGATCCCCCTCTTGAGTGTGATTTGGTGAATAAGAACCAGGAGGCTTGGTTTGGGAGCTGACTATCGGATAGTCATTGTAAAGAGTGGGCACTGTAAAGGGCTTCGCAGGATAGAGGTGGAGGGAATCCCAGTTATCCTGGTAGCTCTGGACTGGCCTCGGCGACCCTTGTACGCCGACTTGGTCAGGCTGGTCGCGGACGCTCCTTGGAGACTTCCTCTAAGGGAGGATCTGCTTTCTCAGGGACCAATCTTCCATCCTGCTTTACAATCGCTGGCTTTAACGGCCTGGCTATTGAGACCCAGGTGCTGAAGGACAAGGGATTGTCAACTTCAGTTATTCCTACTCTAAAGCAAGGAAAGCGACTTCCAGAAAAACCTATCATCGCACATGGAAGTCTTATATTGCGTGGTGTGAATCCCTTGGATTTCCTCCACGTGCCTATTCGGTGACCCGAATCTTGGCTTTTCTGCAACAGGGGGTTGAGCAGAAGCTGGCCTTGAGTACTATCAAGGGTCAGGTTTCAGCGTTAGCAATCTTCTTTCAGAAGCCTTTGGCTACTCATTCCTTGGTGCGGAATTTCATCCAGGGGGTGCGGCACCTGGCTCCGCCAGTGCGCGCCATTACCGCCCTGGGATCTTAATTTGGTGTTGTCGGTTCTTCAGAAACCTCCCTTTGAAGATATTAGGGAGATTCCCTTGCTTACCTTATCCCAGAAGGTGGCCTTCTTGGTGGCCATCACTTCTGCACGCAGGGTGTCAGAACTGGCCGCATTATCTTGTCGTTCCCCATATCTAGTGGTTCATAGGGATATGGTGGTTATTCGTCCGAATCCATCCTTCCTTCCTAAAGTGGTTTCAGAGTTTCATCTGAATGAGGACATTGTATTGCCTTCCCTGTGTCCTAAGCCCAGTCATCCTCGGGAGTTTGCCTTACATTCCTTGGATGTGGTTCAGGCAATCAGAGTATACTTGAAAACTACGGACTCGTTTCGTAAGACGGATTCACTTTTTGTGATCACGGATGGCCCCAAAAAGGGGTTGCCTGCATCTGCCGCGACTATCTCCAGATGGATCAGACAGACGATGGTACAGGCTTATTCTATTAAGGGTCGGAATCCTCCGTTCCCTGTTAAGGTGCACTCCACTCGGGCGCTTATTGCTTCCTGGGTCTTCCGCCATCCGGCGTCAGTGGTCCAGGTTTGCAAGGCGGCTACCTGGTCGTCGGTTCATACCTTTTACAAAATTTTATAAAGTTGATGTGATGGCATCGTCGGATGCCTCTTTTGGCCGCAAGGTTCTGCAGGCCGCAATTTGAGGAGACCGTTGGTCTACCTCAAGGGTTTTTTCTGTTGGGAGTCTCATCCTTTTGTCTGATGAGCCTTTAAAACTTCTAGTTGGCACCGGTTGGGCCTTCTAGATTTGATTTTGATTTCCATTATTAGCACTGCTTTTGGACGTCCCAATTTGATATTAATCAAAGAGGACTGCGTCTGTCAGTGAGCGACAGAGAAAAATGGATTTTTGTAAAATCTTATCGTAAAATCCTTTTCTCTTAAGCTCATTGACAGACGCAGTACCCGCCCCTCTATTATTGAGTTGGGTTAAATTCTCTGACACTGCTTTGTGACATAACTGACATCCTGTAGCAGGGAGAGAGGATATACCCTCTGGGACTGCCCCTAAGGTGTGGCCAGAACGTTTTCTTCTGCCTAGTGTCCTACTCCTGTAGAGGGCAGTATAACCCAATTTGATATTAATCAAAGAGGACTGCGTCTGTCAATGAGCTTAAGAGAAAAGGATTTTACGGTAAGATTTTACAAAAATCCATTTTTGTGGGTAAGTCCAATCCCATTTTCTTCATAAAGTACAGGAAGACACAGGCAAAAGTGGAGATGACTGGGATGTCTCAAAACAATACCAACAAGGGGCAGGCAAAACAGGAAAAAATAACCAGCCAACTGATCCAACACAAAAATATAATCCAGTACCAAAACAGCAGCCCAAAGCATTTTGCCACCAAACGCAGCATCAGCCAAGGCCTGAACACACCCGACAAAAAACACTAAGGATAAATCGAACACCAGGTGGCAGCCTTACAATTCTGCAACGCAGAAGCCTAAAGCTGAAACGCCCAGGATGCACTGATCGATCTAGTACAATAGGGAACCACCGGAAAGGGAGGAACCCTATCTTTGGCCAAATAGGCCCAAGCATCAACCTGACTGGTCCACCCAGCAATAGTGGAACAAGATGCAGGGAGCCCCCTGCCAGATCCCTCTGGAAGCACAAAGAGGCAGTAATATTGTCTCAATGAGGCTGTGGCTGTGAGATAAACTCTAGCAGCTGAAACCACATCCAGAGAATGAAGCACCACATCTCAAGGGTGTTTTGAAGTGAGACAGAAGGATGGAAATACTATCTCCTGATTAAGGTGAAAATAGACACCACCTTAGGCAGAAAGGATACTTTGGCCTGCAGAACAGCCTTATCCTTGTGAACCACCAGGAAGGGCTCTTTACAAGATAAAATGGCCAGCTTTTGACGCCCACCTCAGAGGTGATGGCAGTCAGGAAAACCACTTTGTGAGCAAGGTCAGACAATGACAGATCCCTAATGGGCTCAAAAGATGCCCAAGCACCAAGTTTTGATCAACGGTACTACCAGAGATTGTCTGGGAGGAGCAATATGAACAATGCCATATACAAAGTGAGTGAGATGCCCACCGCCTCTAAAGAAAGCGTAGCCAAGTCCAATATTTTTACCCTTAATCGTACTCAAGGCCAACCACTGTTTCAGCCTCAATTGAAGGAAAGCCAAGGTATGTCCCATGGAGTACTGACCAGTATTAACCACTTAAGCCCCGGGGGATTTGGCTGCTAAAAGACCAGGGGGTTTTTTGCGATTTTTTTTTTTTTTTTTACTGCGTGAATTTAACGGACAATTGCGTGGTCGTGCGACGTTGTACCTAAACGAATTTGACGTCCTTTTTTTCCCACAAACGGAGCTTTCTTTTGGTGGTATTTGATCACCTGTGCGATTTTTTGATCATGCGCTATAAACAAAAAAAGAGCGTCAATTTTGCAAAAATAACAATATTTTTCACATTTTTTTATATGAAATTCCCCCCCAAAAAAATGTAAAAATCAACATTTTTTAACATTTTCGGCCAATTTGTTTTATGCTACATATGTTTGGTAAAAAAAATCGCAAAAAGCGTATTTTGATTGGTTTGCGCAAAAGTTATCGCGTTTACTAACAAAGGGAAAGATTTTTGTCATTTTTGGTGTTTTTTTTTTTTTTAACGCGTAATGGCGGCGATCTGCGATTTTTTTTTTTTTTTTTTTTTCTTTTTTTTTTTTTCCGGTACTGCGACATTGCGGTGGACAGATCGGACCCTTGACTGACATTTTTGACACTTTTGGGGGTACCAGTGACATTACTGCAGTAATCAGTGCTATACATATGCACTGTTACTGCAAAAATGACACTGGCAGGGAAGGGGTTAACTTTATTGGAGAGGGAGGGGTTAAGTGTGTCCTAGGGGCGTGATTCTAACTGTATAGGGACATTGCTATTGGTGTAAAAACAAAGATCAACGGTCCTACATAGTAGAACCGTCTGATCTTCATTTTTACACCAGGTTACACCAGGTTGTTTACATAAGCCGCTCCGCCTTTCCAGACTGACTTGTCTGTGAACGAGCCGCGGCGGGCGCGCGCCTCGGCTGGCGCGCGCCCGCTCGCAATTGGCTCTCAAGTCAGTGACAGGCGAGTGACGTATCCATACGTCACTCTGCCTGGCCGGGGCTGACCGCCGCACGACTATATACTGCGGCGGTCAGCAACCGGTTAAATTTACACTGTTCACACAAGGCAAAATAAACCTTCCAGGTGCAGTAATAGATCTTACACAAAGTTGATATTCTGGCACTTATAATCCAAAAGGATGACCGAAGCAGCCAGACCCCTGGGCCTCAACATCAAAGCCACAGACAAAAGTAACAGGATGGAACACCCTGAGACTGTAGATCTTGATGGTGGGGGGCATCTGCTTCTCCCTGAGCTGCATGACTCCTGGTTCTGCCCTGGGGATTTATGTATGCCACAGCCCTGGAGTTGGTAGTCGCCAACATCCTGGCATTTGTCGTGAACACTGTCAAACTTTAGTGGAAGAAAAGACTTCCCCTACTGCAGCGCCAGATTACATATTCTTCATGTTGGAGTGCTTTGAGTATCTGGCGTCTGTTGGTAGGTGGATTGGTCGATCCAGAGAAGAAACGTATTTGTCCCCCATAGCCAGGAATATTGTGTTGTAATAGCCTGGAGTGAATCCAAGCATATGGTACTACTTTGAATGAGGCCACCATTAGGCTCAGGACCTGCATGGAAAATCGCACTAAGGGGGGGAATTGACCTGCAGTTCCACTCAAGAGAATGTAGGGATTAACCCTTTATACCCCATGGCTTGGCTCGATTTGGAAGGGCACACCCCTTATTTAGCAAGGGGGTCTTCAGGGACTTGGGTTATACTGGAGTAGATCACCTCTGCCCTGGACCTTTGACGATCTAAGGTGGCTGTCTAAGGCTAGGTTCACAACAATGGGGGTGTGGGACTGCTTGCAAGCCGGATGCGCTTTGCAGCAAAAGTGAACTGCTGTTTAGCAGACATGCAGGGATGCCATTAATTGGTAATGCAGTTTTACAAAAAGTTCAGGGACCTTTTCCCTGCATTTCTCATAGTTACAGCAGCCCATTCAAATGAGTAGGCTACTGTGCCTGCACAGACACGTCCACAGTGAAACTGTATAGATGTGAACCTAGCAAAAGGCAGGATGCAATGCCCAAAGCAATTATACAGGCTGGCCTTGCCTATTCTCTGGTGGGGTGCAGGTACGGTCCCCGAAGCTCTCACCATGGGGCACCAATCTGGAAACTGTAATATGCTGACATGGCCATAACGCAGCAAAAAAAGTTGATTGTAGAGAGGAGACATTCAACTCCGAAAGACACTAGCAATTACCTGAGGCTTGCTGTTGGCAGATGGGGCTACATGGGTCCTCCCAGTTTTTTAATTTTTAATTTATTTATTTATTTTTTTTTTCCAGTGTCCTTTTTAAAAGTAAGGAAGGCTACTTGAGATTTACCACAGGTGCTAGAAATTTTGTATTGCCTAAGTTTGAGGCTAGAAATTTTTCATCCTCGCAAGAATATGGTGGGCTGTGTCTTGGCTTTTCTCTAAACGGCAATTGAACTGTGCTTGGACTTCAGTCAAAATCAAGGTGCAGATTTTAGCCTTGGTAGTATTTTTTTCAGTGACCATTTTCTTATCATTCCTGCATGCCCTTTTATAGGGTGTCGTGGTCATTATTTCTCTAGGCAGACTAAACTACCCCCCCTGTCCCTGTGTAATCCCAGTTCTTTCATACAAAAACCTCCACTTCAGTTTATTCAAGACCTTCTACTGGTTCTTTTGATGCAGAAGGTCGTGTTTCTGGTGCTCCTCTGTGTGAAGGTGGTGCTTTGGCCTCTGTCTTTTTTTTTTTTTTTTTTGCCCAAGATTTTTGTCTTTTCATCTCAACCCAAACATAGTCATACCTTCTTTTTCTGCTAAGCCTCAAAAGCCAGAGGACTTTGCTCTCCACCACCTGAAGTGCTTTGTGCAATCAGAATTTATCAAAAGTCAACTGCCACGATTCGGTAATCGGTTTCTCTTTGTGCTTCCTGAGGACCAAAGAAAGGTCATGTAGCTTCTGCTTCCCATTGGATTGGTAAACTATCTTTCCCAAGCCCACGGTTTTAAAGGAACGGTTCCACCTTTTTTCAGTGACGGCTCATTCTACCAGGAATGTAGGTTCTTCCGGGGCTATCAATAAATTAATTTAATTTGGTAATTTAGGTTTGCAAAGCTGCTAACTAGTCTTCAGTTCATGCTTTTACAAAGGTGGGTGTTAGAGCCGCTGAGAACGTTACCTTTGGTTACAGTGCATTGCAGACTACTGTGGTGTTCTTGTATTTCGTGGTTTGGTCTCTGGGGCTTGTTGCCGTGTTGTCCCTCCCCTCATGTTCAAGTGTTTGGAACGTGACTATTCTTAAGCATGATTGAAGATGCTCCGTGTCCCATGATGTATGATAAAGAAAATAGAATGTTTTGGCTTACCTGTAAAATCCTTTTCTTGGAATTCATTATGGGACACACTGAGATCACAACTCTTTGTATTTTGTGGTTTACAGCTTGCTACAAAACTGTAAAGGGTTTTGCCTAGGAGGGCACATCCTGTCCTTTTGTACCAGTGTCCAGTCACCTGTAGGTGGCATCATAACCCTGTTCGTAAGGGTTAATGAAGATGCACTGTGTTCCATGATGTACTCCAGGAAATGGATTTTACAGGTAAGCCAAAAATGCCATTTATACAGTTCACTTTAAAAATATACCATTTAAGATCTGGTGCTTATGAGCATTTGTTTAAAGTGTTTTGAATGTGTCAGTGACTGCTTCTTGCTTTTCCTTCTGAGAATAGTGAGGCTTGGGCTGGATTTTTAACCTCTTGAACATTTACAGGGAGCATTCAGTGGATGGAAAGTTATATTAAATGTTGACCAAGCAAAAGAATCCGGCTTCAAACGTCTACTCCAGTCAGGGGGAGCTAAGGTATGTTTGTCTGTATTTTTCTTTGTCTGCATTAAATGCATGTAAGCCCCCAAATCTATTTTTTGTGCGGTTGTCATAATGTTTTACTTCATACAGATGTTACATAGTAGTTGAGGTTGAATAAAGACCACAGTCCATCCAGTTCAACCTGTGTAGGTGTGTGTGGCTGTAATCATCTCTCATACCCCTTAATGTTCTCAACCTTGAGATGTACGTCCAAGAGTCTTTTTAAAGTAGCCATACTTCCCGCAGAAACTACCTCTTGTGGTAGAGAATTCCACAGTCTTGTAGCCCTAACTGTGAAGAACCCCCTACGTTGCCTGAGGTTAAAACGCTTCTCTAATCGCATTGTATGTCCTCGTGTCCTCCATACAATCCTTGCGACTGAATAGCTTTTTTTCTATGCTGAGATCACCATTGAGGTATTTGTAAATTGCTATCATGTCCCCTCTCAGGCGTCTCTTCTCCAGGGAGAATAAATCAATCGATTGTAAACGCTCCTCATAATTAAGTCCTCCAATCCCCTAATCATTTTAGTTGCCCTTCTCTGGACTCTCTCCAGCTCCAACACATCCCTTCTGAGGAATGGCGACCAGAACTGGACAGAATATTCCAGATGTGGTCGGACCAGAGTTTTATAAAGTGGAAGGATTATAGACTTATCTCTGGAATACATCCCTTTCTTTATGCATGCTAATATTCTGCCGGCCTTGGCAGCTGCAGCTTGACATTGCATGCTATTGCCAAGTCTATCCTCTACTAAGACTCCCAGATCTTTCTCCATTTTTGATTCCCCCAAAGGTTCCCCCCTGTCTAAAGCAGATTATTTTTGTGAATCTATTGCAGGGTTTTTTTTTTTTTTTTTTTTAACCTATAGATCCTGCCAGTAATAGCTTTTCCTGTTGCAGACTGGCAATGCTAAGCCATTGCCCCTCAATTAGCAGGATTGTCAGCCTGACAACAAAGCTTTATCAGTTGGCCATTGGGCTGCTTATCAGGCCTATCAAATAGGTAGCCTAAGGAGGCAATATGGTGTCCCACAGTAGTTATGTGCCCTCCTGAGGAAAAATAATGCTGATAGCGATCACAGAAGTACTTAAATCCTCTTGAAAAGGTACCACCTGGTCTCTTGGGTTTCCCAGAGGGAAGGAAGAGCTGCGGGAGAAGAGGGACGTCCCCTCCTGCTGCTTGTAATGGCAATCAAGTGGCTAGTTAGCCGCTCTGATTGGTATTACTAGAGACCCGAATGCCAGCTCAAAAAAGCAATACCGGGTTGATGCCTACAGCTGCAGGCATCAACCCGGTATAACCACCAAAAGTCCAGCAACGTACTGGTAAGTCCCTGAACAGGAAGTGGTTAAGATCCTTTCAGTATTGTTTGCCAGTGTGCAGTCATCTGAAGGTAAAAACATATAACTCAGTTCTCTAATATTACGCCTCTGTCCTGTACTGTACTATCAAGAAATGTGGGTTATTTTTTTGCCTATCCTACTACCTTGTCAGTGCCAGCAGTAATGCCTAGGAAGGAAATGTTGGGGGGTTTTAATTACAGAATGTAGCTATAATCCCCCTTTCCCCAGCTTTATTAGTGGCAGCAGTTTAACTTACATTTCAACCAGTAAAGCTGGAGGGGGGGGGGGATATTTACTGCCACCAAAGAGGCTGGGGAAAGAGGGGAGCTGAATAAACGTCCTGCACACTGATGCTGGCACCAATGTATAAAGCTATTTTAATCCGGCAACAAAGGCTTCTAGCATTTCTTCTCACTTGTTGCCCTTGTTCTTGTTGAGGCATCCCTATAATTAAGTCCTTTGTTTGGCGAAACGCTTTGGAGCATGAGGCGGATAGGTGGGAAGTCATGCTGTGAACCTTTGTTGCTGGATTAAAATAGGTTTTACCATTGGTGTCGTCCAGTGTGTGGTCCATTTATTTTCTTTTGGACAAGCACCTAATAGCAGCTGGAGGGTCAAGGAGTAAAGAGCGTTTTGGAGCAACAAGGCTTACTATTAACTTGGTAAAGAGGCAGTTTAATTACACTGTCACCAATGAAGCTGGGGAAATTAAGCATTTTAATTACACTGTGTATTTTTAACACCCCTCCCCCTGTCCCTTCCTAGGCTTCATTGGAGGCAGTTTTATTGATTATGCCCTCCTAGATTCAATGGTGGTACTAGTACACACAAACTCCCAAGGCCCACCACTACCTCCAGCATAATTATTGCAAACACCCAAGTAAGTAGTAGTAGTAGTCAGTACCTCCTGCACTGAAGTTCCTTGCACTGTCTCTGGCACTTTCAGGCAGATGTTGGGAGGAGATCACTCTGCAATTTTGTCCCAGGGTATGACACATGGACAGCCAGGGAGGAATACCAGAACAGAGCATAGTGTCTGAGGGGCAGACGTGGACAGATCCCAAAGAACAATTCATCCTGCCTGGTCCTGTTCAGGTCTACCAACCCCCCCCCCCCCCCCCCCCCCAGGTGCTGTGTGGGCTCCTATGGCAGTAGTTCTGCCATTGTGTGTACTGATATCTTGACAAGTGACTGTAACAAAACATATAAAAAAGGGACTAAAAGTTAAAGCCAGACTGCACGCTGTGCTGGGAGTATCACAGTGTGCTGCTAGGGCCTCAGCAAACAGATTCCGATTCCATTGATAAAAACTCATACATACTTTGCCTTGCTACAACAGCAAAATTATACATGATTTTTGACCTACTGCATTGCCTGGCACATGTGCATTTTATTTTGTAGTATTTTGGTAGGTATTCCATTTTGTTTTGTTCTTTTCAGGTGAAATGTTGATGCATTAAACAGGAGTTAAAAAAACCAAAAAAAAAATGCGAAATCATCATTTGGGTGTTCCATGTGTACCGTGTTGTTCCAGATTGCTGTACACAAGAAATATTGGTGTACAGTTTGCTAACTGGGATAAAGGATCCCATTCACTGTGTGCACATACATCTGCTTGCTCATGTGATCCTGCAGTGCAAGTGTATCAGTCATCTTGTTTATTTCCATTTGCTAAATAAGGCTTAATATATTGGATCTGTTTGAATTCCCTTGAAAAGTTAAGACGCAGTTTTTTTTTTTTTCCTTTCGTTTTTTATTTTTTTTTAATCCATTCTGTGTGTACATATAGGTGTTCGTTGGCCACTCGTCCTCTCTGTTTAAAGAGACAACACATCTGTTTGCAGACTTTGCTAAACTGAAACCTGAAGACGCCAGAGTCAGTGTGGCAGAGGCTGCAGCACAAGGAGTGAACTGTTTAAAACCAGAGTATATTGCGGATTACCTCATGAAGGTTTGTCTAATTAGCAATCTTATTTTTAGTTGGTTGTAGAATATTCTCCAGTATAAAAGTATTTCTTTCTTCTTAGGACCCACCACCTCCTGCTGGCAACTACTGCCTTCCTGATGCAGTCCCCTACCTTCAAGTGGCAGGGAATTCCCGAAAGAGAAAAAATTCTGAAGACACCACTGATGTAAAACGGTCCAGACTGTATTAAGATGATGATTTTAACATTTCCCTTATTTATATTTATATGTGCGTTGTCTTATATCTGTAAATATGTGCATAAAATGGCAATCCACTCGCCCATCTGAGAATGTTATGAATTCTAAACATACCGTGTCATGTAGCAGTGCTACTTTTCCAGTACATCATACTTGAATGTGAATAACGGCAATAAATTAATTTTGCACACTCTGTCATGCAGTTGCTCCTAAAACAAAGAACTCTTAATTTCGCTTTGTGTACCTGACGTGACAGATGTAGCTAGATACACATCTGTACAGCTTACAGTGCTTGCTTTGGCCCGTTTTGTATCAGAAACATTGGCTTAACTGCCAGTGAGAATTTTCATGAAATAGTTTCATGGCACAGAAAAGTATCGCTTCACTCGTATAGCTTTCCATGTCAAAGTACATATTTTCTATTGTTACATTTTTACATTAAAGTGAATTTGTGGCTAAACTATGTGCACTAATATTTATCCATTCTAAGCAAACCGTAAAAGTGCTTTAAAACAAGTCCTCATTCACCTGTGTAGCTATGGGCATTGTGGAATAAAATCATCCTCAAATTTTACATCGGCTGCACTGAGATCTTGGCTCTTTTCATATTCCTTTCTATTGGCACAGAAGCCTGGCATTCTGACAGCCTTTAAATGTACCCACATAGTAAAAGTTTCTAAGCCAACTTTAAAGTCTTTGTTGTGGTCTTTGAGAATGAATTACATTCCAGTATATGCAGCTAAAGAGCTCAGAGATGGCTTGAGTTGAAGCTTTTTTACTGCTTATTATAGTGGAACTATACTCCCCTCTCCAACAAAGCAATGTCTTTCAGCTCCCTTACTGTTGTTAACATCTGCTACCTGGCTGTTGCTGGACTCAGCACCATCTTAAATGGCTGGCCTAGGATGACCCAACTCCCTCAGGAGTTCATTCCAGCAGATACTGGGATTGTACACTGAACTACACGGCTCACTGTAAAAAAGATTGCAAAAAGGAAGATAAGAAGCCTTTATTGCATAGTATATTTCTTCTGCAAAAAAGCTATAGTTCCACTTTTAAGAATATATAAATACTTTTAATGACCATAATCTTGGCACAGGTGCACTTTAAAGTTTTTTGTTTTTTTTAAGATTGAGTAGGTAAAGATAGAACATTTCACATTTTTTATCACTATGTCCCTGTTGGAAAGCTTCCTCATACCTATGGTCACACAGGATGTGAGGGGACACATTAGCAGTGTATCTGTGGGGGACACAAGGAGCAGTAACCTTTTCCCACTCTTGAAAAATTGGCTTTTATTGCTCTGTACTTTAAGTATTTCTGGTCCCTTTTTGTCCTAGTGACCATACAGTAAAAGCATGTCCCAATTAGGGAGGGTTTCCCATTTGACAATATTGAAAGCCTGACAAAAGCAGTAACCATTTCCTACTCTAACACCTAAAAAAAGTTGGTGAACTTTGTTTAATGTAGATACATCTAAAAATAAAAGACCTAGCAAGAGTTGGCGAAAATGTATTGCCACTGTAATGCACTTACGCTATAAGCTTTGTTCTGCCTTTTAGTGAGTCTCCTTGCTTGCTGACATCTCAGGGGTGTGTTGCACGTTTTGGGATTTTTCAATAGAAAATAACTTTGTGTTGGTAAATGGGCTTGTTTGTGTTTGTATATACCTATAAATGTCTGTCCGGTGAAAGCAGACATTGTTAAAATAAATATACAATAGAACTTGTATGTACTTTCCACAATGTAACATTTTTGTTCTTTTTTTTTTATATAGCATTTGTAATGGCCACTTTTTGTCACATCAGACATTTGTTATGTTTGATCTGCCTTTTACCCATATCTTTCTAGAGGCTTTACAGATGAAATTGTGCGATTGTGATCCTACTGCATGTAGAACGATTGCAGTATTCTGTATATAATTTTTCCTTTTTAATTTTTTTTACAATGCTGATATTTTCCATTCATTCTTTCTATATGTTTGTAAAATACTACCTCTTGATTGTAATGTTAGTGTAAATTAAATTTAAAAAAAAAATTGCTAGCCACATGTATACTTGTTTTATTGAGTGCACTCAGCAGATCTTGGTTCATTAAGGCCAGCCATACATAGGAAGAATTTCTAAAGAATTTTCAATTGAATTTTGCACCATTAGTGGGCTGCAGCAATGGCCGATTTTCGTGTGGCCATCGAATTTGAGTGATCGGGCATGTCGGAAATGTTTTGAAAAACAAACTATTTTCTTATCAATGATGGGAGAATCGTGAGAAGTATAATAAAGAGAAATACTTATGAGCACAAGAAAAGAAAATTCCTGGTAAGAAAAGAAGATTTCCCATTGGAATACATGGGTCGAATTCCGAGCAATTTTTCTTTCGAAAACCAGAAATTTCTTGCGCTTTGTGATCCAATTATGCCACTATTGATTTTGAAATTTGACCAAGCAAGCCTTCAATTTCGCCTCATGTTGCTACAGAAAATAATTTTTGTAGCCGGGAATCTTCTTTTCTGTTACGTCCTCCGACAGTCGCCGCCCACTCACAAGTCTTCACCAATGGGTATTGACCTTTGCTCCGCAGGAGTAGCTAGGCACAAGATTTGTTAATAACAAAAGCTTTTAGCATAGACACACCCCTAGGGGCTGTCCCACTAGTCAATACCTCCCTGCACCAGCATTCCCAACTCAGTTTGATCTTGCCTAGCTTAGGAGTAGCAGGCTTTCCTGTGCTGGGGCTTCAGTCTCAGCCTTCTACCCTTTTTTGATTTTATTTCATGTATTTTCTCTTTACTTTACTAGCTGTTATTTTGTCAGCTCTTAGTTAGGGATCTTCGGATGAAGATGTGTCTTGCGGAGCTGGGTCTCGGACTGGCCGCCCTGGATCCCGGGGCTGAGGGCCAGATGGATCCCCAGCCTGCCATCGAGCGTTCAGCTACGGTTCGCCCTGGCGCCATGAACGACCCATCCCTGTTCGCTGCAGGGATGCTGCCTGTGAGGTGGCTACCTCACTGGACGCCATTCTGCGGTCTCGTGCTGCGTCCTGGCTGCGGCACTCCCCGTCATTCCAGATAGCGGTTTGTCGCCTGGAGACGGCTCCCCACGCCATCCGGTACGGTAAGCGCCTTCTGTGTGGGGACCATCTGTCTGGGGTGTCAGTCTGTGGCTGTGTGTAACCCCCCCATGTCTGTTAGGTGCGGGCTCCCTGATAGATCCCTGTTGGGGGTTAGCATGCCTTATGGGCTGCGGGGGGGGGGGGACTCTCCCCGCTCTGCAAAGGGAGCGATGTGTGTGCAGACATGGGCGGCGGCCGCTATTGCGGTCCGCCATTATTTTGTACAGTGGGCGGCCAGTTTCTCTGGGCCTGATGCAGTGCTGTGTTTTTGGCGCCTTTCGGCGCCATTTTTGCGTGCACATGCGCGCTCGTTCTAGTCGGGCACATGTCGGCGGCCATGTTGCTGTAGCCTCTTTCCCTTATGCCGAGCAGCCATTTTGCCGTAGCCTCATAGGCTTTATAAGTTCAGCCGGTTCTTGCATCACTTCCTCTTTCTCTGGAACAGCGATCGGTGGCAGCAGCCTGTTGTGCGCTCTCCAGTTTTTTTCCTCCATTGTACTGTCCTTCCTAACTCAGTGTTCTCTGTCCCTGTGGGGTCGGTGCATACAGTTAGTATACGGTGGGCTGCGCTCGCCGTAGTGTTAAAGGGCCAGTGCCTAATTCTCTCATTACTGTTTGGGAACATGGATTCTCAGGATAGCAAGTTTCCCCCCGCCCTGGTGGGGGACCAGGGGGCTGCTGCACCCCCTGAGGGGGCTGATCTGGCCACTGTAGTGGCATCCTTAGTGTCTCAGATGCATGTGCTGATGGCTGAACGATCTGCTAAGAGGGCCAGGTTATCCATTTCCTCTGATTCAGAGGGCGATGTGGCTGCTGTGGCTGGTGTGCCCTTCTCAGGGTCTCACTCATCTCTGGACCTTATGGGGTCTGAGGGGGAGGCGGAGGTGGAGGGGGTTGATACTTCTCCCCCTGGCTCGCCTGAAGAGCTTGCACTCGTGGATGAGCTGATTGCCTCCATTAAGGAGACGCTGCACCTGGAGGATGAGCCAACTCCTCCTGCTAGGGTGTCCTCTTTTGGGACACACAGAACCCGCAAATCAGCGCAGGTTTTTCCCTGCCCTGTGGAGTTTCATCACACGGTTAATGAACAGTGGCGCAACTTAAAGAAGCCCTTTACAGTGCCTAATAAGTTTAAACTGCTTTATCCATTCGCGCCCTCCACCGACGAGCGTTGGTGTGTGGCGCCCCAGGTGGATCATGCTGTAGCCGTTTGGAACAAGGCTACCCTGGTTCCTACTGAGGATAATCCGGTTTTCCGGGACCCTACGGACAGGAGGTTGGAGTCTCTTGCCTGTCATGCATACATGGTTGCTGGCTCTATGCTCAAGCCTATTTTTGCTTCAGTTATGGCGGCACAAGCGGTGGCCGATTGGACAAAGGTGCTTAGACGCACCCTGGTGGCTGATTCGGCTCCGCCGACCACGCTGGCTATGGTGGATCAGATCCATCAGGGAGTCATGTACTTGTGTGATGCGGACCTGAATATGGCCCCTTTGGCTGCACGCCTGTCTAGTGTTGCGGTGCTCAACCGTCGTCTGATCTGGCTGAAGAGTTGGTCGGCCGACCAATCATCTCGCAAGACGGTGGCGGACTTTCCTTATGCTGGTTCTCGCCTTTTCGGCGAAGCTTTGGATACTCTAGTGAAAGGTGTTACTGGGGGCAAGAGTACGCTCTTGCCGCAGAATCCCAAGAACTAGTCCTTCCGTGGAAGCGGAACTCCTCGTTTAGGCCCTCTCAGGGGTCCTTTCGTGCCTTTCGGTCACAATCCAAGGGCAAGCCCTTCAAAGGCCAGGGCTCACAGAAGAAGCCGTGGACAGGCAAGCAGAAATCCGGTCAGGTCGGTTCTGCAACCCATTCCACTTCCGCCTGAAGGGACGCCCTCACCCGCTTCTGGGGTGGGGGGACATTTGCGCGGTTTCCTCCAACCTTGGCTGGTCCGCATCCAGGACAGATGGGTTCAGGAAATCGTTCGATCGGGTTACAAGATCGAATTCCTTTCTCGGAGCGCTTGCAGGATCTGCGTCTGGCGGTGCAGGACCTGCGGGCCCAGGGGGTGGTTGTTCCGGTGCCTCACTGGGACAGATTCCGGGGGTTTTACTCCAATCTGTTCACTGTGCCCAGAAAGGAGGGCAAGGTGCGTCCGATTCTGGACTTGAAAGCTTTGAACCGCTTTGTGCGTGTTCGGAAGTTCCGCATGGAATCCCTACGCTCAGTGGTGGCTGCCCTGAGTCCGGGGGAGTTCATGGCCATCGATTTGAAGGATGCGTACCTACACATCCCCATTTTCGAGGGTCACCAAAGGTACCTTCGATTTGCCATTGCGGAGGACCACTACCAGTTCGTGGCGTTACCTTTCGGTCTCGCTTCGGCTCCGCGGGTTTTTACCAAGGTGCTGGCGCTGGTCCTGGCCCTGTTGCGGGCACAGGGCATTGCGGTCTTGGGGTATCTGGATGATTTCCTGATAAGGTCAAATGCCATCCAGAGCCTGTTGACCGACCTGTCCACCACGATGCAGGCGCTGCAGGAGTACGGTTGGACCATAAACATTCCGAAGTCGACTCTGTGTCCTTCGGTTTGCCTTCCCTATCTGGGGATGATTCCGGACTCTGTTCAAGCAAAGGTTTTCCTACCGGAAGACAAGCTCCGGACGCTTCAGGTCCCTCAGGGACAACCAAAACTCGTCTCTCCGGACAGGCATGAGATGTCTGGGGTTGATGGTCTCGGCTTTCGAGGCGATCCCCTTTGCCCAGTTTCACACGCGGGATCTCCAGGCGGAGATTCTTGCCAAGTGGGATGGGTGACCGCAGTCCTTGGATCTGCGGGTCTCGTTGAGCCGTCACACCAGACAGAGTCTTCTGTGGTGGCTCCAGTCCCCGGCGGTGTCGGGTGGCAAGTCTTTTCGTCCATGGCTGTGGACGGTGGTCACCACGGATGCCAGCCTGTCGGGCTGGGGTGGTGTCCTGGGCACTCTGTCCGCCCAGGGGGTGTGGTCGGAGGAGGAAGCCTCCCTTCCGATCAACATTCTGGAATTGAGAGCGATAAAGCTTTGCCTTCTAAGATGGTCAGAGCGGCTTCAGGGCCGCCCGGTTCGGGTTCAGACGGACAATGCCACCGCGGTGGCTTACATCAACCATCAAGGGGGCACCAGGAGTGCCCGAGCGGCTCGGGAAGTGGCCGACATTCTGACTTGGGCCGAGACGCACGTCCCGGCGATAACGGCAGTTCACATACCGGGGGTGGAGAACTGGCAGGCGGATTATCTGAGCCGCCAGACCCTGGACCAGGGGGAATGGTCCCTTCACCCGGATGTCTTCCAGATGTTGTGCGCTAAGTGGGGTTCACCAGATGTGGACCTGTTCGCGTCTCGTCTAAACAACAAGGTGGAAAGGTTCGTGGCAAGAACGCGCGATCCTCGGGCGGACGCCTCGGACGCATTGGTGGCGCCCTGGCATCAGTATCGTCTGATGTATGCCTTTCCCCCGATTCAGTTGCTGTCCAGGCTCCTTCGCAGGTTAGCCTCGGAACCGCATACGGTTATTCTGGTGGCACCGGACTGGCCTCGCCGGTCCTGGTACGCAGACCTCGTCAATCTGGCAGTCGAACCTCCGTGGCGCCTGCCACTTCAGGAAGACCTTCTGTCTCAAGGGCCGATATTCCATCCTGCTTTACAGTCGCTGGCTTTCACGGCCTGGCTGTTGAAGGCCAGGTCCTGAAGGATAGGGGTCTCTCCCCTGAGGTCATTCCAACCCTGATCAAGGCTAGAAAAGCCTCTTCAGGGAAGATTTACTACCGTACTTGGAAAGCATACTTTGGGGGTATGCCCCTCGCTCATACTCGGTGTCGAGAGTGTTGGCTTTCTCCAAACTGGAGTGGACCAGCGTTTGGCGCTGGCCACGATTATGGCCGATGCCTCCTTTGGCCGTAAGGTTCTCAGTGCGGCAGTGCCTTAGGGTCCCTTGTTTTTAGGGCCCTTGGCTGTTGGGGTGTTTTGCCCCTGGGTTACTTGTTTTCCTGGGTTGTTGCTCCTGTTGAGCTTGTGTTCCTGTTGCCCGGGTGGTTCTCTTACTGTGGTAAGGTTCCTTTCTCTGATGTGGGTACTGCGTTGCTTGATATGCGGCTGCGTCTCCCACCCCTCATGTCTACACTGCTTTGGGACATCCCATTGGTGAAGACTTGTGAGTGGGCGGCGACTGTCGGAGGACGTAAGAGAAAACTGAATTTTTGTAAAATCTTACCGTAAAATTCCTTTCTCTGAGTCCTCCGACAGTCGCCGCCCCCCGCCCCTCTTTTGGGGTTTTTGTGTACTCTTACTGCTATGCTACCAAACTGACTGGTATTGACTAGTGGGACAGCCCCTAGGGGTGTGTCTATGCTAAAAGCTTTTGTTATTAACAAATCTTGTGCCTAGCTACTCCTGCGGAGCAAAGGTCAATACCCATTGGTGAAGACTTGTGAGTGGGCGGCGACTGTTGGAGGACTCAGAGAGGAATTTTACGGTAAGATTTTACAAAATTTCCATTTTTTTTTTTTTTTTTCTTTTCGGGTATTTTATTTTCTTGTGCTCATGAGCATATCTTTTTATTATACTTCTCACATGATTCTCCCATCATTGATTCGAAAATCTTTTGTTTTTTTTTTAAATTTCCAACATCCTGATCATTCAAATTTGATGGCCACACGAAAATCGGCCATTGCTACAGCCAACTAATGGTATGAAATTTAAAAGAAAATTCTTTCGAAATTCATAAGGCCGGCCTTAGCCATTGCAGTATCTTCCTGTAATAGATGGTCATTGCTGTTTGTGCAGAGTGACTGGTCTAATATCCACATGCCTGTAGGTTTTAGCTGGAAGTTTGTAGTGGGTGGACCTGCTAGGTCCCTACCACAACTCTTCACGAAGGCTTTGTTCAGTCCAGCAAAGAGGTCACTGCTAATTGCAAGTTAACTGGGCATTCATTGCACGCAAAGTAGATTTATATCCTTTGTGGCTGGTAAAGTGGTTGTAAAGCCACTTTGTAAAGTACATGCAATCCTCTCTATTAGAAAACGTTCTATGCCCATGTGTCTGTGCTATAATAAAAATATGGTGATTTCTACCCTATTTCATAGCGGCGCTCACGTGACTGCTCGCTGCTCCCTCTCCCGATCTAACCAGTACAGTGGGAGGGGCTGAGATCCGCTGACATCAGCCTGGAGGAGAGCAGCGAGCAGTCATTTGAGCTCAGAGCGGCGCTATGAAATAAGGTAGAAATCTGCATATTTTTTTACAAAGCACAGACACTGGGGGCATAGAAAGTTTTCGAACGGGGGATTGTATGTACTTTATTTCAGCAGCGGGAGGGGTGGGCACTGTCGCACGAGCTGGTAGGGAAAGGAGGAGGGGGGGGGTGTTGGGATTGAGGAGGACAGGTGAGAGCTGTGGATAACGGAGGCACATAAACTGACCATGGTGCCAGCGCTCAGCAGCCATGATAAACCGCGGTCCCTTTACAGGGAGAAGGCAGAACTAGGCAGGATCAGCCAGGTATTTCTGGCAATGGAGAGGGCCAAATCACACAGCACAAGTTCTGTGCTGTATAACATTCTTTGAAGGAACAGTGGGTACGGAAAGTATTCAGACCCCCTTAAATTTTTCACTCTGTTATATTGCAGCCATTTGCTAAAATCATTTAAATTCATTCTTCTTCCTCATGAATGTACACATAGCACCCCATACTGACAGAAAAACACAGAATTGTTGACATTGTTGCAGATTTATTAAAAAAGAAAAACTGAAATATCACATGGTCCGAAGTATTCAGACCCTTTGCTGTAACACTCATATATTTAACTCAGGTGCTTTCCATTTCTTCTGATCATCCTTGAGATGGTTCTACACCTTCATTTGAGTCCAGCTGTGTTTTGATTATACTGATTGGACTTGATTAGGAAAGCCACACACCTGTCAATATAAGACCTTCCAGATCGCAATGCATGTCAGAGCAAATGAGAATCATGAGGTCAAAGGAACTGCCTGAAGAGCTCAGAGACAGAATTGTGGCAAGGCACAGATCTGGCCAAGGTTACAAAAAGATTTCTGCTGCACTTAAGGTTCCTAAGAGCACAGTGGCCTCCATAATCCTCAAATGGAAGACGTTTAGGACGACCAGAACCCTTCCTAGAGATGGCCGTCCAGCCAAACTGAGCTATTGGGGGAGAAGAGCCTTGGTGAGAGAGGTAAAGAAGAACCCAAAGATCACTGTGGCTGAGCTCCAGAGATGCAGTCAGGAGATGGGAGAAAGTTGTAGAAAGTCAACCATCACTGCAGCCATCCACCAGTCGGGGCTTTATGGCAGAGTGGCCCGACGGAAGCCTCTCCTCAGTGTAAGACACATGAAAGCCCGCATGGAGTTTGCTAAACACCTGAAGGACTCCAAGATGGTGAGAAATAAGATTCTCTGGTCTGATGAGACCAAAATAGAACTTTTTGGCCTTAATTCTAAGCGGTATGTGTGGAGAAAACCAGGCACTGCTCATCACCTGTCCAATACAGTCCCAACAGTGAAGCATGGTGGTGGCAGCATCATGCTGTGGGGGTGTTTTTCAGCTGCAGGGACAGGACGACTGGTTGCAATCGAGGGAAAGATGAATGCGGCCAAGTACAGGGATATCCTGGACAAAAACCTTCTCCAGAGTGCTCTGGACCTCAGACTGGGCCGAAGGTTTACCTTCCAACAAGACAATGACCCTAAGCACACAGCTAAAATAACGAAGGAGTGGCTTCACAACAACTCCGTGACTGTTCTTGAATGGCCCAGCCAGAGCCCTGACTTAAACCCAATTGAGCATCTCTGGAGAGACCTAAAAATGGCTGTCCACCAACGTTTACCATCCAACCTGACAGAACTGGAGAGGATCTGCAAGGAGGAATGGCAGAGGATCCCCAGGTGTGAAAGACTTGTTGCATCTTTCCCAAAAAGACTCCTGGCTGTATTAGATCAAAAGGGGGCTTCTACTAAATACTGAGCAAAGGGTCTGAATACTTAGGACCATGTGATATTTCAGTTTTTCTTTTTTAATCTGCAACAATGTCAACAATTCTGTGTTTTTCTGTCAGTATGGGGTGCTATGTGTACATTCATGAGGAAGAAGAATGAATTTAAATGATTTTAGCAAATGGCTGCAATATAACAGAGTGAAAAATTTAAGGGGGTCTGAATACTTTCCGTACCCACTGTATATGTGTATATGTATATATATATATATATATCCTGTTCCTTCAAAGTATGTTATACAGCACAGAACTTGTGCTGTGTGATTTTATTTTTTTGGGGGGAGGGGGGTAACAAACCCTTAAATGCAGGCGCATCTAAAAAAAAAAATTGAATGTCATCAAAAAGTTTAATTTCAGTAATTCAATTCAAAAAGTGAAACTGATATATATTCATTACACAGAGTGATATATTTCAAGCATTTCTTTCTTCTATTTTTGATCATTATGGCTTACAGCTAGTGCAAACCCAAACTTTAGTGAACCAGAAAATTAGAATATTGTGAAAGTTCAATATTCTAGACTCATGGTGTCACACTTTAATTAGCTAATTGACTCAAAACAGCTGTAAAGGTTTCCTGAGCCTTTAAATGGTCTCTTGGTCTGGTTCAGTAGGTTCCACAATCATGGGGAATACTGCTGACTTAACAGTTGTCCAGAAGAGTCATTGACACCCTCCACAAGGAGGGTAAGTCACAAAGGGTCATTGCTAAAGAAGCTGGCTGCTCCCAGAGTGTTGAAGCCAAGTAAATTAATGGGAAGTAAAAGTGTGGTAGAAAAAGGTGCACAAGCACAGGGATAACCACAGCCCTGAGAGGATTGTGAAGCAAAGGCCATTCAGGAATTTGGGGGAGATTCACAAGGACTGGACTACAGCTGGTGTCAGTGCTTCAAGAGCTACCACACACAGATGTATCTAGGACGTTGGCTACAACTGTCGCATTCCTTGTGTCAAGCCACTCCTAAACCAGAGACAACGTCAGAAGCGTCTTACCTGGGCTAAGGAGAAAAATGACTGGACTGTTGTTCAGTGGTCCAAAGTCCTTTCTTCGGATGAAAGTAAATTTTGCATTTCATTTGGAATTCAAGGTCCCAGAGTCTCGAGGAAGCACAGAGAGGCACAGAATTCAAGTTGCATGAGGTCCAGTTTGACGTTTCCACAGTCTGTGATGATTTGGGGAGCCATGTCATCTGCTGGTGTTGGTCCACTGTGCTTTATCAAGTCCAAAGTCAAAGCAGCCCTCTACCAGGAAATTCTAGAGCATTTCATGCCTCTCTCTGCTGACCAGCTTTATGGAGATGCTCATTTCATTTTCCAGCAGGACTTGGCACCTGCCCACACTGCCAAAAGTACCAATACCTGGTTTAATGATCATGGTATCACTGTGCTTGATTAGCCAGCAAACTCACCTGACCGAAACCCCATAGAGAATCTGTTGGGTATTGTCAAGAGGAATATGATAGACACCAGACCCAACAATGTAGATGAGCTGAAGACCGCTTTCAAAGCAAACTGGGCTTCCAGAACACCTCAGCAGTGCCACAGGCTCATTGCCTCCATGCCATGCTGCATTGATGCATTAATTCATGCAAAAGGAGCCCCAACCAAGTACTGAGTGCATACTATACTGTACATGGACATACATTTCAGTAGGCCAACATTTCTGTATTAAAAATCTTTTTTCTTTTTTTTTATTGGTCTTCTGTAACATTCTAATTTTCTGAGATCATGAATTTTGGGCTTTCATTAGCGGTAAGCCATAATCATCAAAATTAAAAGAAAGACATGTTTGAAATCTCACTATGTGTGTAATGAATCTTTTTCTTTCACTTTTGAATTGAATTCCCATTTTGTGACTTACCCTCCTTGTGGGGGGTATCGATGACTCTTCTGGACAACTGTAAAGTCAGCAGTCTTCCCCATGATTGTGTAACCTACTTTACCATACTGAGACTATTTAAAGGCTCAGGAAACCTTTACAGGTGTTTTAAGTTAATTAGCTGATTAGAGTGTGACACCATGAGTCTACAATATTGAACCTGATATTGACCGTAAATACATAAGGGGTCCATATAGTGAACTTGGAGTGGAATTATTAACTTTAAGGTCATCACAGAGGACAAGGGGGCACTCTTTACGTCTAGAGGAAAAGAGATTTAGTCTTAATTTCGTGGTTCTGGCCAGCTCAGTAGATTCCTTTAAAAAGGGCCTGGATTCTTTCCTAAATTTACATAGTATAACTGGGTAAATTCCTTCCTGATCCCTCAAGAGGCAATCTGATATTCAGATTGCCTTACTGGGGATCAGGAAGGAATTTTTTTCCCCTGCTGTAGCAAACTGGATCATGCTTTGCTATGATGGTTTTTCGCCTTTCTCTGGATCAACTGTATGTATAGGATTCTATAGTGGTGTGTTTTTTTTTTTTGCGCTAGATGTCTTTTTCAACCAGACTAACTAACTTTTTCACAATATTCAAATTTTTTAAAAATCAAAATTTTAGGTTTTCACTAGCTGTAAGCCATAATTATCAAAATGAAATAAAAGAAATGCTTGAAATATATCACTCTGTGTGTAACGTTTCTATATAAAATATGAGTTTCACTTTTTGAATTGAATTACTGAAGTAAAAATAATTTTCTCTTACGTCCTCCGACAGTCGCCGCCCACTTCATATTCATCACCAATGGGGTTATGTCCTTTATTCCGTAGGAGTAGCTAGGCAATAGAATATGTTAGTACAAAGACTTTTAACATATCCCACCCCCAGGGGGTGGTCCCCTCAGTACATAACCCTCCACTTCCTGTATCCAACCCAGTTTCATTTGTCTAGCTGTCAGGAGTAGCTGGAAGTTTCTGTGCTGGGGCACCTTGTCTCAGCTCTCTTTCCTTTCTTTGGATTTTATTTGAGTTTTTTTCTCTCTTTCTTGTTAGCTGTTATTTTACCAGCGTTAGTTAGTTCTTCTGATGAAGAGGATCATGCGGGCTGCGTCTCGGGCTGACCCCCCTGGTAGCAGGCTGTGGGTCAGTGGCTTCTCAGCCCGCCATCGAGCGTTCAGTCAGGTATCGCTCCTGAGTTATCTGAACGACCCATCCCTGTTCCGTGCAGGGATGCTAGGTGAGGTGGCTACCTCACTGGACGCTGTGCGGTTTCTCAACCCACCTTCTGCTGCGTCCTGGATGCGACTCTCCCTGCCTCATGTGCAGCGGTTTGTTCGCCTGTGCGGGTCCCCCACGCCATGTGAGAGGTAAGTGCATTTATGTGGGGACCTGTCTGTCTGGGGGGTGTCAGTCTGGGACTGTGTACCTTGCCCTGTGTTCACACTATTACGTTTTCCCTATCTCTCACATTGCAAGCTGTGGGCTGCAGGAGGGGGGGCTGGCTGCACTCTGTGTCAGTTTTCTGTTTGTGTGAACGGCTGTGTGCTGTGGGGCTTGAGTTTCTCATGCTTGGGGCACATTACAGCGCCGCTGCGGCGGTTTACCATGTTCCTTTTTTGGGCAGATGGTGTGTTTTACTTCTCCCTCATGGGGTGTGGGAGCGGCAGTTTCGGCGCCAAACGGCGCCATTTTGACTGCGATCGCTCCGGCCGCATGTTTTACATGCATGGCGGCCATTTTCTTGTAGCCTCCATAGGCTTTCATAGAGCGCCCTGTATGCCAGCATTTCCTTTCCTTCAGGAGCACCGCAGGCAGCAGCAGCAGCACCGATCTCTCCAGGTTCATTTCTTTTTATTCCCTGTATCCTGCCTTGGTATACTTGTCCCTGTGGGGGTCCCTTGTGTGGGATGCTTAGTGTGAGTGGGCTGCGATCGCAGCGCTCTCTTAAAGGGGCGGTCACCCATTTATTTTTGCTGCTACTAGGGCATGGATTTTCAGGAATACTAGTTTCCTGCCAATTTAGGGGGAAGCCAGGGGATTTGGCTGCGATTGTGGCTAGCCTTGCGACTCAGGTGCAAATGCTGGTGGTTGTTCAATCCTCTAAAAGGCCCAGAGTTTTCAATTTCCTCTGTTTCAAGAGGGTGATGGTACTGGGGCTGCTGGGGCAGAGATCTCCTTATCGGGGTCTCGTTCCTCCCGGGACCTTATAGGGTCAGTAATGGAGGCTGAGGTAGAGGGGGTTGATAATTCTCCCCCTGGCTCGTCTGAAGAGCTTGCGCTCATGGATGAATTGGTTGCTTCTATCAAGCAAACTCTGCGTTTGGAGGAGGAAACATGTCCTCCTGCTGCCTTGGCGGCTTATGGGACGCAGAAAAGGCGCATATCATCGCAGATGTTTCCATGCACTGATGATTTTCAGCGCGCTGTGAAAGAACGATGGCGTAATATACGCAAACCTTTTGCTGTGCCAAGTAGGTTTAAGCTGCGCTATCCTTTTACGCCCGCTACTGATGGGCGTTGGTGTGTCCCACCTCCGGTGGACCAGGCGTTAGCAGTTTTGAACACGTCCACTGCGATTCCTGCTGCGGACACCCCGGTGTTCCGGGATGCCGCGGACAAGAGGATGGAGTCCTTTGCCCGTCGTACCTATTCTATTATGGGTTCTATGTTGAAAGCTTTATTGCTTCACTTATGGCGGCCCAGGCGGTCGCGAACTGGACGCAGGTGCTTAGGCGTGTCCTGGGGGCTGATTCTGCCCCCCAGGCGACTTTGGATATGGTGGATCAAATCCACCAGGGTGTCATGTATTTGTGTGATGCGGACCTGGATATGGTTCCGTTGGCTGCACGTGTACACAGTGTGGCGGTGTTATCTCGCCGCCTGGTTTGGTTGAAGTGTTGGTCTGTGGATCAATCTTCACGTAGGACCTTGGCCAATCTGCCGTTTGATGGTTCTCGCCTTTTTGGCGAATCCCTGGATGCCCTAATTAAAGGGGTCATGGGGGGTAAGAGCACGCTCTTACCTCAATCCCACTAGACTAAGACGGCTCCTGGAAAACAGAATGATTTCTTTCGGCCCCCTCAGGGGTCCTTTCGTGCCTTTCGGTCACATTTTTGGGACAAGCTGTCCAAGGGTCAAGGCTCCCGCAAGAAGCCGTGGGCAGGTAAACAAAGGTCCGGCCAATCCGGTTCTGCGGCCCACAACAGTGCGGCCTGAAGGGGCGCCCTCACCCACTTCACAGGAAATCGTTCGATCTGGCTACTAGATCGAGTTTCTCTCTCGGCCGGAGAGCAGATTTTTTCCCTCAAGTCTTCTGTTATCCCCGGAGCGTTTGCGGGACCTGCATCTAGCGGTGCAGGACCTGAGGGCTCAGGGAGTGGTGGTCCCGGTGTCTCATCGGGACAGATTTCGGGGGTTCTATTCCAATCTGCTCACCGTGCCCAGGAAGGAGGGCAAGGTGCGTCCGATTCTGGACTTGAAGGCGCTGTACCGCCTTGTGCGGGTGCGCAAGTTCCGCATGGAATCCCTGCGGTCGGTGGTGGCTGCCCTGGTTCCGGGGGAGTTCATGGCTTCCATCGACTTGCAAGATGCGTATCTTCACATCCCGATTTTCGAGGGTCACCAGAGGTACCTTCGATTCGCCATAGCGGAAGATCATTACCGATTTGTGACGTTGCCTTTTGGTCTCGCCTCTGCTCCAAGGGTGTTCACCAGAGTGCTGGCACCGGTTCTGGCTTTGTTGAGGGCCCAGGGCATTTCGGTTCTGGGGTATCTGGACGATATTCTGGTTCGGTCTGCGACCAGCCAGAGTCTGGAGAAGGATCTGTCCGTCACGTTGCAGACTCTGCAGGAGTTTGGTTGGACGATCAATTTTCCAAAGTCGACATTGTGCCCATCGGTTCGGATTTCTTACCTGGGTATGATTCTGGACTCTGTCCAGGCGTAGGTCTTCCTGCCGGAAGAAAAACTCGCAGCTCTTCAGGAGGCAGTCAGGTCCCTCAGGGACGTTCCATCTTCGTCCTTTCGGACGTGCATGCGGTGTCTGGGATTGATGGTCTCGGCTTTCGAGGCGATTTCCCTTCGCCCAGTTTCACACGCGGGATCTCCAAGCGGAGATATTGTCCAGGTGGGACGGGCGTCCGCAGTCTCTGGATCTCCAGATGTCATTGAGTTCTCAGACCAGAAGGGATCTTCTGTGGTGGCTTCTATCCCCCTCAGTATCGGGGGGAAAGTCTTTTCGTCCCCTTTCGTGGACGGTGATCACCACGGACGCCAGCCTGTCGGGCTGGGGTGGTGTTCTGGGCGTTCTGTCCACCCAGGGTGTTTGGTCGACGGAGGAATCCTCCCTTCCGATCAACGTTCTGGAACTGCGAGCGATACTCCTCTGTCTTCGTCGTTGGAACCCGGTTCGGGTGCAGACGGACAATGCCACGGCGGTGACTTACATCAATCACCAAGGGGGCACCAGGAGTGCCCGGGCGGCTCGAGAAGTGGCCGCGATTCTGTCTTGGGCCGAGACGCATGTCCCGGCAATATCGGCAGGTCACATTCCGGGGGTGAAAATTTGGCAGGCGGATTTTCTGAGCCGTCGAACCCTGGACCAGGGAGAATGGTCCCTTCACCCGGCTGTCTTCCAGATGTTGTGCGCGAGGTGGGGTCTTCCGGAGGTAGACCTGTTCGCGTCTCGTCTGAACTACAAAGTACCACGGTTCGTGGCAAGGAGTGCGATCCTCGGGCAGACGCGTCGGACGCGTTGGTTGCCCCGTGGCATCAGTACCAACTGATGTATGCGTTCCCGCCGATTCAATTGCTGTCCAGGTTCCTTCGCGGAACCGACCACGGTGATTCTTGTGGCACCGGACTGGCCTCGCCGGTCCTGGGACGCAGACCTCGTAAATCTGGCAATCGACGCCCCGTGGCGTCTGCCTCTTCGAGAAGATCTTCTGTCGCAAGGACCGATCTTCCATCCTGCTTTACAGTCGCTGGCCTTGACGGCCTGGCGGTTAAAACCGAGGTCCTGAAGAACAGGGGTCTTTCCCCTGAGTTCATTCACACCTTAATAAATGCGAGGAAGTCTTCCTCGGAAGGTTTATTACCGTACTTGGAAGGCGTATTTTGCCTGGTGCGTATCCAGGGGTTTCTCTCCTGACACTTATTCGGTGTCTAGGGTGTTGCCCTTCCTTCAGACGGGTGTTGACCAGCGTCTGGCGCTGGCCACGATCAAGGGTCAGGTGTCTGCTTTGGCCGTTCTTTTTCGACGGCCTGTGGCATCTGATTCTTTGGTTAGCACTTTTGTGCGGGGGGTACGTCATCTGATCCCTCCTAGGAGGGAACCTCTTACCCCTTGGGACTTGAATCTAGTTCTATCAGTGTTGCAGCGTGCTCCTTTTGAAAGGTTCAGGGAGATCTCGCTGTCTTTGTTATCCAGGAAGGTCGCCTTTTTGGTGGCTATCACCTCGACTCGACGAGTGTCGGGGCTGGCAGCCTTGTCCTACAAGTCTCCGTGTCTGGTTGTGCATTTGGACAAGGTGGTCTTGCGACCTAACCCTTCTTTTCTTCCAAAAAGGGTTTCGGACTTTCATCTCAATGTGGACATTGTCAAACCTTCGCTTTGCGCGAAGCCGAAGCATCCGACGGAGGTGTTGCTTCACTCCTTGGATGTTGTCCGGGCGATTAGAGTCTATTTCACATCGACTGAGTCTTCTCGCAAGTCGGATGCCTTGTTTGTCCTTCCGGGAGGTCCTCGGAAGGGCATGGCGGCGTCGGCTTCTACAATCGCCAAATGGATCAGACGGACCATTGATCAGGCCTATGCTTTGAGGGGGAAAGTTCCCCCTGTACCTGTGAAGGCGCACTCTACCAGATCTCTGAGTACGTCTTGGGCCTGTCGTCATGGGGCCTCTGTGGCCCAGGTGTGTGAGGCGGCGACTTGGTCGACCGTACACACTTTCACGATATTCTACAGAGTAGATGTTCAGGCATCGGCTGATGCTTCCTTTGGCCGCAAGGTTCTTAGTGCGGCAGTTCCCTAGAGCCCTTGTTACGGGTTCTTTGGCTTTTTGGGATTTTTGTTTTTTCCCTGGGTTTTCTTGCTCCTGTTGAGCGAGTGTTTTGTTCTTATGCCCAACTGGTTTCCTTCCTTTGGTAAGGTTCCTTTCTCTGATGGGGAGACGGCGTTGCCTTGGGCGCGGCTGTGTTCTTCCCACCCCTCATGTTTACACTGCTTTGGGACATCCCCATTGGTGATGAATATGAAGTGGGCGGCGACTGTCGGAGGACGTAAGAGAAAACGTAATTTTTGTAAAATCTTACCTGTAAAATTCCTTTCTCTGAGTCCTCCGACAGTCGCCGCCCCCGCCCCTCTTTTGGGGTTTTGATGTACTCTCTACTGCTATTCCACTGAAACTGAGTTGGATACAGGAAGTGGAGGGTTATGTACTGAGGGGACCACCCCCTGGGGGTGGGATATGTTAAAAGTCTTTGTACTAACATATTCTATTGCCTAGCTACTCCTACGGAATAAAGGACATAACCCCATTGGTGATGAATATGAAGTGGGCGGCGACTGTCGGAGGACTCAGAGAAAGGAATTTTACAGGTAAGATTTTACAAAAATTCCGTTTTTTTTTTCTTTTTTTTTTCTTTTTTTTTAAAAGATAAAATTTGTACCATACTGACTACTAGCAAGCAAACAAAAATTGTTGCACTCATTTGTAATTCAGTTGCTAAATCGCTTACCCAGAACAAGAAAGCAAATTTGATATTCAAATTTTATGAGATGCGCATGTAATCTAATAGAGTACATAAAGCTTGCATAGTGAACTGTAAAAGAAGCATGGATTTTCACAGCTGTTCTCTGGATGAGATAAGATTGCTCTGAAATGAGCCTTGGAAAAGCAATATACTGTTGCTCTAAGAAATTGAACTTTAAAGTGGAAGTTCACCCAAAACCTAACTAAAGCTGGATACACACTATCCAACTTTTGTGGCTAGATTTCCTTCAGATTTACCTTTTCTATATAGTGCAAGGGCCTGCCAGATTGCATACAAATTGAAAGTGTTTAGGTTTGACCTCATATGGTTTTGGTAAATCTAAAGGAAAAAGTCTTCAGAAAATCATATAGTGTGTATGGCCCATTACTCTACACCTATTCGCAGCCACATTCTAAAACGAATCTATCTAGCCCTGTAAAGAAAAAATTGCTATACATACATTTTCTGAAGCTGGCCTGATCTCCAGCAGTGGATGGGGAGAATCGGCGGCTAGAAAGTGACCTCATCTATAGAGTTACTATGGGACTTCCGTTGTCGGCTGCCTCTCCTGCTGAAGCCTCGCTGACAGCTCAGAGTGGGACCGGACTGGCTGCAGAATAGGTATGTTCCTCGGTCTGGTATGAATTTTAAGGGGAAATCCCACGCCCCATAAAGAAAAAAACATTGCGGCCCTCTCAAATTCATACATGCAGTCCGGCAGGTCAGGAAAGGGTGGAGGAGCGAGTGACCCCCCCCCCCCATACCAGGCCACATGCCCCCAACAGGGGTGGGTGCTTTGGGGGACAAGGGCCTCTTCTTGACAACCCTGTGCGTGGTTTGTGGAGGTCTGTGGGCAGGTGGTCCTGCCCCCCCCCCCCGCATGTGAATGAGTATGGGGTACATTGTAGCCCTAAAAAAAAAAAAAAAGTACTGTAAATAAAAACAAGACCGTTTTTGAAAAAGACCTTTAGTAAAACTGAAAAATGTTCCCCGTCATAGCCCAATGAGTCTCTGCCGCTGAAATCTTCTGTGCCACTGGCCCGCTTCTCCTCAGACGCTGGATCCTGCCGTTGTATCATCTGCAATGTCTGCCAGTTCTTATAGTCATGGGGTGTGGCCTTAGTCTTAAACTGACAGATATCAGCAGGGGTAAGGAAACGTAAGAGTTTGGCATGGTTTCCAGGAAAACCATAGGTAGTACAACCATTCTATAGAGAACTTTCATCAGTTATAAGGCACAACTGTTAAAAAGCCCTTTAATAAATGGCACAAGACTTGTTTTTACTGTAAGGCATAGTGATAGTCATTAAACCCCATCCCATACCTCTAATAACGGCAGTGGCTGCAGTACAGGCCCAGAACCTAAGCACATAGCTTATTCCCTGTTGTTTCTAAGGGCTTGTTCACACTTGAATACATTTATAACTCTTAAAAAACACTCTTCTAAAGTTAGGCTGAGTTCACACTGGCATTTGAGGGGCGTTTCTAACATTCCCCAAACGCCTATGCATATGATACTTTGGACATCACACAGTGCTGCTCACATCATCAAGCGTAAGCGTTGCTTGAAAATTGAAGCCTTAAGTGACTGCAGGACACTCTATGCTCTCCTCTGTTTGTGCTGATTGAAGATGGCTGACAACTTCTGAGGGTAGGTGCGTAAATCATAATACAGGGCATAAAAGTGGCCTTTAGCATATCTCTGAGAGACAAATGGATGTATCCAATAGGGCCTGGATGCTTTTTTCCTCTTCCTCTGCTCAGCCAATTGCTCATGCATCAGCATTATCTACAGGAGGCCAAACTGTGAAACATTCACAGTAACAAGCCATCCCCCCCCCCAAAATTGTTTTGTTTCCTGAAATGAAACTTTACTTATACACACGGTGTATATGTTGTAGCACTGGAGAAAACAAGGAAGTGATTAGCTCCCCTGAATAAAAGTCCTTTTTCTTTTTCATTCATTGACGGACAGTTTCTTAGAATTCTTGACCATTGGGTTATACTGCCCCCTACAGGAGTAGGACACTAGGCAGAAAAAGATCTTGACTATGCCTATGGGCAGTCCCAGGAGGTTTACTCCCCCCCTCGCTGCTATAGGTCTTCCTTTTTTTCCTGCCTAGTCAGGAGTAAGGACCTAGTTCCCTGCTGGGATCTCTTGTCCTGGCAATTTTTTCCCTTTAAATGGCTTTTCTCTATCGTTCATTGACGGACGCAGTCTCTAATCTTCTTTTTTTTTTTTTTTTTTTTTTTTTTTTTTTTTTTATTGGTAAATTATTGCGGAAATGGACGAATTAGATTGTGGGAGATATAGGACTGAAGGAAGACTGTTGCTGGAATTGCTGGAGGAACTATACTCCCAGGGAGCCATGGGAGAGTGAAGGATCATGGGAGAGGGGATATATCTATCTGCCTCATGGAGCACGCGCTCTCTTGCTTCCGGGACTCAGCGAGGAGAGGTGTGTCGAGACACTGTTCGGTGACAGAGGCCTAGGGCATGCGAGCCTAGAGAGAGAGAGAGCAGAGCCCATTCTCAGCAGTGATAGATCCAGTGGAGCTGAGTAGATAGCGGGTGAAGCTGAACTGACTGACCGGGATAGCCGAGTACCAGTGATGAAGGGGCGTGGGAGGACAAATCGTCCGGGTTACAGGATATTCACAAGTGGACACTGATTGATGGAAGAGGGCCTGGTGACATCAAATTGCAAGTATAAATCTTCATCTATGACACTGACTTCAGATAGGATCATACATACACAATTACCTTGGGATTACAAATATCACGCTGAACAGTGATAAGAGCTCCAACTGCCAGCGAAGAATTAGCAAGGCCATGCTAGGAGAGGTACTTGGGCACCTGATGCCTAAAAGGGGACTGGTTATAATAATATTGTGTTATTAGCAAGGATTAGATATTGCTAGACTAGACTTAATTTCAGAGTTTTTCAGCTAGAGTCATAAGCCAATATATGATGCCATAACCTTTACAGTTAAAGATGTTGGGCTTATTAGGTAAGAAATCGCGGGCGGAGGATACAGAAACAGGAGAGCAATCTCTGTATAGTCGGACTGCCGGAGGGAACGGAGGGCACCGATTCCCATGGTCTTCACAGAGCGCCTACTACGCACATTTCTCCCACATGCCCAGTTCTCGCGCTTCTTTGTGGTTGAGCGAGCCCATAGAATGCCAGCGAACCGCGGTCCCCTGGGAGGCCCTCCCTGCACCTTTTATCTTTCATCTCCTCAACTTCCGAGATCGTGACCTGGTCCTGAGTGAGGCTAGGAAGCTGGACATCCTGCATTATGAATCTGGCAAACTCATGATCTTTCACGACTATTCAGTGGATACTCAAAGGCTCCAGGCACTCTTTTGATCATGTCAAGCTCAACCTAAGAAACAGGAAGATTAAATACAGTATGCTAATTCCAGCCTGCCTGCAGGTCCAGGATGGGAGAGTCTGTTTATCTCCCCTGAGAATGCCTCTCAATGGCTAGACACCCTGCCTCAAGCCTGACGGCTCTACTCGATGGCCTGTTGCTGCCTTTCGTGACTCTTTCGGGTAAATGCTGTGATGGCCTACCTGCTGCTGAAACTTACAGAACTTATTATCTGGTTCTAATGCATGGATACTATCTGCGACAACTTGAATATCCTGGAACTTGATGCTGCTTTGAGTTAACATGCTCACAAGAAGCGACAAGAACTGCTCCCCCGGCACATACTGGTGATCCCGAATTCTGCAGGGACTGTGAATCAGTTTTTTTTACTGCTTTCCTTTTTATGCCAGTGAATCTCATTTGGAGCGGACTGAGACTGCATCAAACAGCTGGGCTCTCTGGTGGCTTACAGTTCGCGCCTCCGAATGGCGGTTGCTATACAAGTTTATGGGTTTGAGGCACACCTGTGTTTGTGGGGGGAGGTGTTATTTCTCTCCTTTTCTTTTCATTTTTTTTTCTTTCTACTTCAAGGCACTGGTACTTATACTGTTGATACAGGGCAGGCAATATAGCCTCATCTGTATTATTATTGGACCACATGATGTTTATGCTAGCTGTTATGTCTGACCCCAGGTTGTTGGGCCAGGTGGAGATCCGGAGACTTCTAATGCTTACCGATTACCAGTCATGACTCCCCTACCTATTGTTTCCTGGAATGTGAGAGGACTGATCTCTAAAATTAAATGATCTCTTGTGTTTGCATATCTGCAAAAATATCATCCCCATGTCTGTATACTCCAGGAAACCCACCTTACGTGCAGTAGGATACAGGCTCTTAAAAAAAAAAAAAAAAAAAAAAACCCCTGGGTAGGTTCCCATTATCATTCCACCTATTCCTCCTACTCTAGAGGAGTCAGTGTCCTCATAAACAAATCTCTCCAGTTTGTTCTCTTGGATCTCCGCTTGGACCTGGATGGGAAATATGTCATCCTTGATGCTATGTGTGATGGATTGGAACTGGTGATTGCTGGTATATACAATCCCCCCCAGCTACTATGGCACTGTTTGTTAAACTTGCACCGCTGTTGGCTAGCTATCCTATGGCACAGGTTCTCCTGGTGGGGGATTTTAATATGCCTCCAAACCCAAGCCTAGATAGGCTCAATTCTGACCCCGCTACAGACTCCCCTGTACTTAGGTGGGCTGAGATGTTCGGACTGTGTGATGTTTGGAGGTGGAAACACCCCCGGGAGACACAATTAACTTGCCAGTCTGCCACGTACTCTCGCATTGATATAATTTATGTGAGTAGCCCCTTGCATTCTCGCACCCAGGAGGTCTGTATATTACCATGTGGCATTTCAGACCATGCCCCTGTGCACCTCACACTTGGGTGACTCAGGAAGTGACGGTGGAGGTGTCTGATTTCTGGATACATAATCGGGGTACTGCCTCCCGGGTCTGTCACTTGGGATGCTTTCAAGACATGCGTTAGGGGGCAGTATCAAAGGATTATAGGTAAGGTGCGAAAGGAGTCTTTCCTCAGGTTGGAGGAGGTTGAGGCTAGGGCACAGGCTTTAGAGTCCACATATGTGGCCACAGGAGATAAAGAAGTGTATGGTGACCTTCAGGTCCTAAATAAAGAAATAGGCTTACTTCGTACAGCTTCCTGTAGGAAACTCCAGTCCCACAGAATCTTCGAACAAGGTGAGAGATCTGGTAGACTCTTGGCCTGGCTGGCTAGGGAGCGCTCCACTACTGCTAACATAGCCAATATTAGGGATGATGGGGGATCTCTGTGCTCTGATCCACTCCAAATCAATGCTCAGTTTGCTTTGTTTTAGGAGAGGCTCTACTCTTCTAGGGTAGACTACACCATTGACAATCTAGCATCTTTTTTGGATGCGGTGAACTTCACTGTTCTGACAGGTGCACTCTTAAAGTGTGAAGGGGGCATCTAGATTCTTTCTGAGTTAGAGGTGGCAGTAATGTCATTTCATTTGGGTAAGACACCAGGACCTGATGGTTTACCTGCGGGGTTTTTGAAGACCCATGCTGCCGAGATTGCCCCCCCCCGCTTCCATGACCTGATCTGCACTGTCTGCAGAAGACCCTCTCCCACTCTCAATGTCGGAGGCAATTATAGTTGTGATACCCAAGCCTGGGAAGGATCTGGAACTGTGCGCCTCGTATAGGCCTATTTCTTTGCCTAATATCGATGCTAAGATCTTCGCTTAGGTGCTTGCTAAAACTCAGTCATCCTGTTCTTGGTCCACAGTAATCAAACTGGCTTCATGCTGGGTAAAGGCACCGACATCAATCTTTGATGCCTCTACACTAATTTGGCCAATGTTCACAGTGGCAACTTGCCGGTGGTGGCCTCGCTGGATGCAGAGAAGTCCTTTGACTCTGTAGAGTGGGAATACCTGTGGCTTGGGACCTAAATTTGTGTCCTGGATTCAATTGCTATAACAGTCCCCCACTGCCAGAGTTCGAACCAATCAATGGTCTTCTATCCCTGTCCTTTCGACTTGCGAGAGGCACCAGACAGGGATGCCCCCTCTCTCCCGGTTTATTTGCTCTTGTTATGGAGCCTCTTGCAATTCTTATCCGATCTTTGCCTGGGCTTGGGGGCCTGCCAGTGGGTCCCCTGCGGGAGAAGATTTCCCTATATGCGGATAATGCCCTGCTCTATCTCCCAGAAGCCTCTGGTTCCTTGCAGGCGGCCCTGGAACTAATTTACCAATTTGGTAGGTTTTCAGGTATCGGAATTAACTGAGGTAAATCGCTGCTTTTCTCCTTGTCAGGGATGCCTCCGACTCCTTCTGTCCAAACCCCATTGGTTTGAGTTTCAAAATTTATATATCTTGGGATAGAAATTCAGGCCGAACCCACTTCATATCAGATAGATAATGTATAACCCAGTTTTACAGCAATTGATGACTAAGTGCCAGGCATGGAGGTCCCTGCCGCTCTCCCTAGTGGGTATAATCAATCTTATTAAAATTACCTTTCTCCCTAAATTTTTATATATATTTCATAGTACACCGGTCCCTATCCCTACATCCTTCAATAAACTGCACCAAGGTGTGAACAACTTCATCTGGGCAGGCTCTACCCCCAGAATAGCTAGGTCTACTTTAGCCTTGTCCCAAGGGGGACTGGCCCTTCTCTGCTTTCCCCAATATTACTTGACAGCGGTTTTAGTGACAGTACGCTGCTGGTTCAAACAAGCCCGCACCAAACCGTTGGTAAACCTTGAAGCGGCCATACTGAGCACTTATTCAGCATTGAGCAACTTAGTGTTCAGAGGCCCAAGGGCATATCCAAATTTGACAAGCTCAATCCCTACAACGGTCACGTTGTGAACACGGGTAACTGCTGCTGTCTCTGATAGGGAACAGATCCCCCCCCCATACTCTATTATGGGGTAATCCTCGCCTGTCCCACCTCCGTTCCATAACCAATCCTAGTGTGTGGGCCAATTTTGGTATTCAGACACTTGCAACATATCATGCCGGAGGGACAACTTTCATCATTTGACACCCTTAAACTTACCTTTACCCTTCCCTCCTGGATGTTCTTCAGATACCTGCAGCTGCGTCACGCAGTCCGAACACAGTTCCCCAATACGGTTGCGCTTTTTCATTTCCAGCCATGCCAACAGGATCTTATCGTCCCTATATCTTAGGATCACATGTTGCGGCGTAAAGAAAGATGCCCGTCTGTTTAATAAGTGGCAGGGATGGGGGATTGCAACAGTTCATTCCACTAGTTATCTCGGCTAGCGATAGATACATCCAACTCAAATTTATCCACAGGACGTATTACACCCCACTAAGGCTGGCCATACACTATACAATTTTCTTGTTCAACTTTCCTTTAGATTTACCAAAACCATGTAATATAGGGTCAAACCTAAACACTTTCAATTTGTATGCAGTCAGGCAGCAGGCAGACCCTTGCATTACATAGTTTAAGGTAAATCTAAATTAAATTGAATAAGAAAATTGTATAGTGTATGGCCAGCCTAAGGCTCTCAAAAATGTACCCTGCTAGATCTGCACATTGCCCAAAATGCTAGATTGAGACTGGCACATTTATTCATATGGTGTGGTCATGTCCATCAATCCAACAGTTTTGGAGAAGGGTGATACATGTACTCAACTCAGTGGGACAACTGTCCATCCCCATTGACCCGAGAATACTTCTACTATGCATTTGTGATGATGTAGACCCCAGCATGCATAACTGTTTGTCTTTTACGCAGCTTTTTATGCCAGGAAGTCTATCTTGACCCATTGGAAACAGGCTGACCCCCCTACAATTACACAATGGATGTCTTTGGTAGACTCAGTCTTGCCTCTTTAAAAGCTCACCTATATGAGTAGAAGATGCCCTTATAAATCCAACAAGATATGGAAGGCTTGGGCGAGGGCTAGACCTACATAGGTTAGTGGAAACTTTCCCTGCCGAAGAGATAGTGGTATGGTCCATTCTGTATATTCTTCCCCCCCCCCCCCCCCCCTGATTTCCTAAAAGACTCTGTAGCTGCCAGGTACATCCCAATTGCCCGAGCCACATCCAAGGAATGCAAGTCAATGTCCTTAGGATGTTTTGGGCTGGAGCACACAGAAGGCAACAAAATGTCTTCATTCAAATGAAAATCTGAGACAACCTTTGGAAGGAACAATGGACAGGGTTGAACTCCCTGGATAAAAGTATGCACCAAGGAAAGTGCGGCCAATGGTCATTGAAAGAAGACTGCCAAGACCTGGCTCTTAATAGTACTCCAGGCGCTGCTCAACCCCCCCCCCCCCACGTTGGGAGGAAGGTCAAGATCCGAGCCACCGAAAAGGAGCAAGAATGAACCCCGAAAGACTCACACCATCCAATGTGCAACTTCCATGTACAATGGAAGATCTTCCTAGAGGTAGATTTTCTAGCTTTTAACCAGTTTTGGCTCGGAAGGATTTGTCCCCTAAACGACCAGGCCGTTTTTTTTGCGATTCGGCACTGCGTTACTTTAACAGGCTGTTGCACGGTCGTGCGGTGCTGTACCTAAATAAAATTTATGTCCTTTTTTTCCCACAAATACAGCTTTCTTTTAGTAGTATTTGATCTCTTGTACGATTTAGGTTTTTTGTGCTATAAACAAAAAAATAGCGACAATTCTGGAAAAATAAAAAATATTTTTCACTTTCTGCTATATAACATGGCACTTTGTGATCATTTCAGAAAGAACAACGGTCAGCTGTGTTTACAACAGCTGATCGTCCTCTCTCAGTGGGGAGCGATCGTGGGTGCCGCCAGTACCGTGGATCTGCAACCCCGCTGACTAGTGGGGGTGGGAGCAACAACTTGCGCAGCCGAGCCAGCCTGCCACAGTATATATGCGGCGGGCGGTCGGCAAGTGGTTATTGTATAGGAAATGGTTTGACAGCAGTCCAGTGTCAGTGGATAAAGTCTTTATTTCTCCAAAAACATGACAGCACAATGAACAGATGCCTCAAACAGCAGACGTGTTTCACAAATCAGGTTCGGTTATTAATTGGCATTCATTCATTCGGCAAGTGGTTAACAGCATAGGAATCACTGAATCAAACAAACCTCTATCTTTTAGCTCCTGACTTTCAACAGCCAAGCTACTCAAGCCAGCGACTGTAAAGCAGGATGGAAGATTGGCCCCTGGGACAGCAGATCTTCCCTGAGAGGAGGTCTCCAAGGAACATCGGCGATAAGCCGTACCAAATTGGCGTACAAAGACCAGCGAGGACAGTCTGGAGCCACTAAGATGGCTGGGAATCCTGTCTGCCTCGATCCTGCGCCGAAGTCTTGGCAGAAGCGAAGCTTAAGAGGGGGAAAGGCATAAATCAGACAACACTGACCCCCTGTGGCGTCAGCCAGAGGGTCTCAAGACCAAGCCACAAACCTCTGCACATTCCTGTTGAGATGAGAAGCCAACAGGTCCACCTCGGGAGTACCCCACCGGAGGCACAACTCATGAAACGCCTCCCAATGAAATGGCCATTCCCCTGGTTCAACGCCTGTTGACTGAGGTAATCTGCCTGCCAATTTTCCACCCCCGGAATGTGTACAGCAGAGATAGCTGGAACGAACCATTCTGCCCACCTTAGAATGCTGGCTACTTCCCGAGTTGCCAGGACACTTCTTGTGCCCCCTTGGTGATTGACATAGGACACAGCTGTGGCATTGTCCGATTAAATTTGGACACCCCTGAAGATGATCCATCCAAAGTCTGATCACTCGAAGCTCCAGTACATTGATCGGCAGTCTGGACACTGGACAGTCTGGACTCTTCCAGTGTCCAGACCCCCTGAGCAGAATCCTTTCCGAGGATGCCTCCCCACCCGGACAGGTTGGCATGCGTAGTGACCACCGTCCAGTACAGGGGGAGAAAAGATTTGCCCTGACAAAGTGCTGGAGAAGGAAGCCACCAGATCAGGGACCCTCTCGTGCCCTGGCTCACCTGGATCAGATTGCCTATAGACTGGATTCTTGTCCCATTTGACCAGAATCTCTCGTTGCAGAGATCTCGTGTGGAACTGCGCAAATGGAACCGCCTCAAAGCTAGACACCATTAGGCCCACCACCTGCATGCAAGTCCGAACAGATGACCGTCTGCTGGACAACAGAAGTTTAATTGCTTCCTGCAGTTTCTGGAGTTTTTCCAGAGTAAGGAAGTATCTGGAAAAGTCCAGAGTCAGACCCAGATAGTCCAGATTTGTGGACGGAACCAGAGCAGACTTCTGAAGGTTCTGAATCCAATCAAATTCCCTCAGAGTTCGCAGAGTAATCTCCAAGTTGTCCACCGGAGCAGTCGGAGACTCCGCTCACAGTAGAAAATCACCCAGGTGCCCCAGTACTGCAATTCCCCCGCTGACGCAACAATGCCAGCACCGGGGCCAACACTTTTGTGAAGACCCGAGGAGCGCAGGCGAGACCAAAGGGTAACGATAGTGCTCCTCTCCCACAGCAAAGCGGAGGAAGTGCTGGTGACCAACACATATTGGAATGTGACGGTAAGGGTCCTTGATGTCGATAGAAGCAAGAAAATGCCCGATGCAGGGATGCCACCACCAAGGCGAATGGACTCTATTCGGGAACCTCTGCACATGCACAAAGCAGTTTAGCGCCTTGAGGTCCAGAATTGGACGCACCTTGCTATACCTCCTGGGGACTGTAAACAGGTTTGAAAAAAACCCCTAAAAACGTTTTCCGGAGGGTAAGAACGAAACTCGATCTTGTAGCCTGACCAAATGACTTAGTAAACCCACTTGTCCTGTACCAGGGTGGTCCACAAACCAGCGAAGACATCCCCCCCACCCCACATACGGGCGAGGGAGCCCCTTCATGCTGAGAGAGCCTTGTCTGGAGAAGCCCACTCTCAGCTTGCTAGACCAGGCTCATCTTGATCCTCCAGAGGAGGCCCTGAAGGGTTTTGATCCCTTGTCTTGAGACCCTGAGGGAAGAAAAAATATCTTGTGAGGCGAGAAGGATGGATTACGTCTACGACGGGGCTTCTTTGCCATTACTAGTCTGCGGAGGAAAACGGAATTTTTGTAAAATCTTACCTGTAAAATTCCTTTCTCTGAGTCCTCCGACAGTCGCCGCCCACTTCATATTCATCACCAATGGGGTTATGTCCTCTATTCCGTAGGAGTAGCTAGGCAATAGAATATGTTAGTACAAAGACTTTTAACATATCCCACCCCCAGGGGGTGGTCCCCTCAGTACATAACCCTCCACTTCCTGTATCCAACTCAGTTTCAGTGGAATAGCAGTAGAGAGTACATCAAAACCCCAAAAGAGGGGCGGGGGCGGCGACTGTCGGAGGACTCAGAGAAAGGAATTTTACAGGTAAGATTTTACAAAAATTCCGTTTTCTCTTACGTCCTCCGACAGTCGCCGCCCACTTCATATTCATCACCAATGGGGATGTCCCAAAGCAGTGTAAACATGAGGGGTGGGAAGAACGCAGCCGCGCCCAAGGCAACGCCGTCTCCCCATCAGAGAAAGGAACCTTACCAAAGGAAGGAAACCAGTTGGGCATAAGAACAAAACACTCGCTCAACAGGAGCAAGAAAACCCAGGGAAAAAACAAATATCCCAAAAAGCCAAAGAACCCGTACCAAGGGCTATAGGGAACTGCCGCACTAAGAACCTTGCGGCCAAAGGAAGCATCAGCCGATGCCTGAACATCTACTCTGTAGAATATCGTGAAAGTGTGTACGGTCGACCAAGTCGCCGCCTTACACACCTGGGCCACAGAGGCCCCATGACGACAGGCCCAAGACGTACTCAGAGATCTGGTAGAGTGCGCCTTCACAGGTACAGGGGGAACTTTCCCCTTCAAAGCATAGGCCTGATCAATGGTCTGTCTGATCCATTTGGCGATTGTAGAAGCCGACGCCGCCATGCCCTTCCGAGGACCTTCCGGAAGGACAAACAAGGCATCCGACTTGCGAAAAGACTCAGTCGATTTGAGATAGACTCTAATCGCCCGGACAACATCCAAGGAGTGAAGCAACACCTCCGTCGGATGCTTCGGCTTCGCGCAAAGCGAAGGTAGGACAATGTCCTCATTGAGATGAAAGTCCGAAACCCTTTTTGGAAGAAAAGAAGGGTTAGGTCGCAAGACCACCTTGTCCAAATGCACAACCAGATACGGAGACTTGCAGGACAAGGCTGCCAGCCCCGACACTCGACGAGCCGAGGTGATAGCCACCAAAAAGGCGACCTTCTTGGATAACAAAGACAGCGAGATCTCCCTGATCCTTTCAAAAGGAGCACGCTGCAATACCGATAGAACTAGATTCAAGTCCCAAGGGGGAAGAGGGTCCCTCCTAGGAGGGATCAGATGACGTACCCCCTGCACAAAAGTGCTAACCAAAGAATCAGATGCCACAGGCCGTTGAAAAAGAACGGCCAAAGCAGACACCTGACCCTTGATCGTGGCCAGCGCCAGACGCTGGTCAACACCCGTCTAAAGGAAGGGCAACACCCTAGACACCGAATAAGTGTCAGGAGAGAAACCCCTGGATTCGCACCAGGCAAAATACGCCTTCCAAGTACGGTAATAAACCTTCCCCGAGGAAGACTTCCTCGCATTTATTAAGGTGTGAATGACCTCAGGGGAAAGACCCCTGTTCTTCAGGACCTCGGTTTCAACAGCCAGGCCGTCAAAGCCAGCGACTGTAAAGCAGGATGGAAGATCGGTCCTTGCGACAGAAGATCTTCTCGAAGAGGCAGACGCCATGGGGCGTCGATTGCCAGATTTACGAGGTCTGCGTACCAGGACCGGCGAGGCCAGTCCGGTGCCACAAGAATCACCGTGGTCGGTTCCGCGTGTGACCTGCGAAGGAACCTGGACAGCAATTGAATCGGTGGGAACGCATACATCAGTTGGTACTGATGCCACGGGGCAACCAACGCGTCCGACGCGTCTGCCCGAGGATCGCGCGTCCTTGCCACGAACCGTGGTACTTCGTTGTTCAGACGAGACGCGAACAGGTCTACCTCCAGAAGACCCCACCTCGCGCACAACATCTGGAAGACAGCCGGGTGAAGGGACCATTCCCCCTGGTCCAGGGTCTGGCGGCTCAGATAATCCGCCTGCCAATTTTCCACCCCCGGAATGTGAACTGCCGATATTGCCGGGACATGCGTCTCGGCCCAAGACAGAATCGCGGCCACTTCTCGAGCCGCCCGGGCACTCCTGGTGCCCCCTTGGTGATTGATGTAAGCCACCGCCGTGGCATTGTCCGTCTGCACCCGAACCGGGTAGCCGTGAAGATTGTCCGTCCAACGACGAAGACAGAGGAGTATCGCTCGCAGTTCCAGAACGTTGATCGGAAGGGAGGATTCCTCCGTCGACCAAACACCCTGGGCGGACAGAACGCCCAGAACACCACCCCAGCCCGACAGGCTGGCATCCGTGGCGATCACCGTCCACGAAAGGGGACGAAAAGACTTGCCCCCCGATACTGAGGGGGATTGAAGCCACCACAGAAGATCCCTTCTGGTCTGAGAACTCAATGACATCTGGAGATCCAGAGACTGCGGACGCCCGTCCCACTTGGACAATATCTCCGCTTGGAGATCCCGTGTGTGAAACTGGGCGAAGGGAATCGCCTCGAAAGCCGAGACCATCAATCCCAGACACCGCATGCACGTCCGAATGGACGAAGATGGAACGTCCCTGAGGGACCTGACTGCCTCCTGAAGAGCTGCGAGGTTTGTCTTCCGGCAGGAAGACCTTCGCCTGGACAGAGTCCAGAATCATACCCAGGTAAGAAATACGAACCGATGGGCACAATGTCGACTTTGGAAAATTGATCGTCCAACCAAACTCCTGCAGAGTCTGCAACGTGACGGACAGATCCTTCTCCAGACTCTGGCTGGTCGCAGACCGAACCAGAATATCGTCCAGATACCCCAGAACTGAAATGCCCTGGGCCCTCAACAAAGCCAGAACCGGTGCCAGCACTTTGGTGAACACCCTCGGAGCCGAGGCGAGACCAAAAGGCAATGCCACAAATTGGTAATGATCTTCCGCTAAGGCGAATCGAAGGCACCTCAGGTGACCCTCGAAAATCGGGATGTGAAGATACGCATCCTTCAAGTCGATGGAAGCCATGAACTCCCCCGGAACCAGGGCAGCCACCACCGACCGCAGGGATTCCATGCGGAACTTGCGCACCCGCACAAAGCGGTCCAGCGCCTTCAAGTCCAGAATCGGACGCACCTTGCCCCCCTTCCTGGGCACGGTGAGCAGATTGGAATAGAACCCTCGAAATCTGTCCTGATGAGGCACCGGGACCACCACTCCCTGAGCCCTCAGGTCCTGCACCGCTAGATGCAGGTCCCGCAAACGCTCCGGGGATAACAGAAGACTTGAGGGAAAAAATCTGCTCTCCGGCCGAGAGAGAAACTCGATCTAGTAGCCAGATCGAACGATTTCCTGTGATTCGGGTGAGGGCGCCCCTCCAGGTCGCACTGTTGTGGGCCGCAGAACCGGATTGGCCGGACTTTTGCTTACCTGCCCACGGCTTCTTGCGGGAGCCTTGACCCTTGGACAGCTTGCCCCAAAGTGTGACCGAAAGGCACGAAAGGACCCCTGAGGGGGCCGAAAGAAAGCATTCTTTTTTCCAGGAGCCGTCTTAGTCTTGTGGGATTGAGGTAAGAGCGTGCTCTTACCCCCCGTGACCCCTTTAATTAGGGCATCCAGGGATTCGCCAAAAAGGCGAGAACCATCAAAAGGCAGATTGGCCAAGGTCTTACGTGAAGATTGATCCACAGACCAACACTTCAACCAAACCAGGCGGCGAGATAACACCGCCACACCGTGTACACGTGCAGCCAACGGAACCATATCCAGGTCCGCATCACACAAATACATGACACCCTGATGGATTTGATCCACCATATCCAAAGTCGCCTGGGGGGCAGAATCAGCCACCAGGACACGCCTAAGCACCTGCGTCCAGCTCGCGACCGCCTGGGCCGCCATAAGTGAAGCAAATAAAGCTTTCAACATAGAACCCATAATAGAATAGGTACGACGGGCAAGGGACTCCATCCTCTTGTCCGTGGCATCCCGGAACACCGGGGTGTCTTCAGCAGGAATCGCAGTGGACTTGTTCAAAACTGCTAACGCATGGTCCACCGGAGGTGGGACACACCAACGCCCATCAGTAGCGGGTGTAAAAGGATAGCGCAGCTTAAACCTACTTGGTACAGCAAAAGGATTGCGTATATTACGCCATCGTTCCTTCACAGCGCGCTGAAAATCATCAGTGCATGGAAACATCTGCGATGATTTGCGCCTTTTCTGCGTCCCATAAGCCGCCAAGGCAGCTGGAGGACATGTTTCCTCCTCCAAACGCAGAGTTTGCTTGATAGAAGCAACCAATTCATCCATGAGTGCAAGCTCTTCAGACGAGCCAGGGGGAGAATTATCAACCCCCTCTACCTCAGCCTCCATTTCTGACCCTATAAGGTCCAGGGAGGAACGAGACCCCGATAAGGAGATCTCTGCCACAGCAGCCCCAGTACCATCACCCTCTGAATCAGAGAAAATTGAAAACTCTGGGCCTTTTAGAGGATTGAGCAGCCACCAGCATTTGCACCTGAGTCGCAAGGCTAGCCACAATCGCAGCCAAATCCCCCCCCGGGGGGGGGAAACCGCAGTCCCCTGGCTTCCCACTAAATTGGCAGGAAACTTGCATTCCTGAGAATCCATGCCCCTGTAGTAGCAAAAATAAATGGATGACCGCCCCTTTAAGAGAGCGCTGCGATCGTAGCCCACTCACACTAAGCACCCCACACAAGGGACCCCCACAGGGACAAGTATACCAAGGCAGGATACAGGGAATAGAGAGAAATGAACCTGGAGAGATCGGTGCTGCTGCTGCTGCCTGCGGTGCTCCTGAAGGAAAGGAAGTGCTGGCATACAGGGCGCTCTATTAAAGCCTATGGAGGCTACAAGAAAATGGCCGCCATGCATGTAAAACATGCGGCCGGAGCGATCACAGCCAAAATGGCGCTGTTTTGGCGCCGAAACCGCCGCTCCCACACCCCATGAGGGTGAAGTAAAACACACCATCTGCCCAAAAAAGGAACATGGTAAACCGCCGCAGCGGCGCTGTAATGTGCCCCAAGCATGAGAAACTCAAGCCCCACAGCACACAGCCGTTCACACAGACAGAAAACTGACACAGAGTGCAGCCAGCCCCCCCTTCTGCAGCCCACAGCATGCAATGTGAGAGATAGGGAAAACGTAATAGTGTGAACACAGGGCAAGGTACACAGTCCCAGACTGACACCCCCCAGACAGACAGGTCCCCACATAAATGCACTTACCTCTTACATGGCGTGGGGGACCCGCACAGGCGAACAAACCGCTGCACATGAGGCAGGGAGAGTCGCATCTAGGACGCATCAGAAGGTGGGTTGAGAAACCGCACAGCGTCCGGTGAGGTAGCCACCTCACCTAGCATCCCTGCGCGGAACAGGGATGGGTCGTTCAGATAACTCAGGAGCGATACCTGACTGAACGCTCGATGGCGGGCTGAGAAACCACTGACCCACAGCCTGCTACCAGGGGGGTCAGCCCGAGACGCAGCCCGCATGATCCTCTTCTTCCGAAGAACTAACTAACGCTGGTAAAATAACAGCTAACAAGAAAGAGAGAAAAAACTCAAATAAAATCCAAAGAAAGGAAAGAGAGCTGAGACAAGGTGCCCCAGCACAGAAACTTCCAGCTACTCCTGACAGCTAGACAAATGAAACTGAGTTGGATACAGGAAGTGGAGGGTTATGTACTGAGGGGACCACCCCCTGGGGGTGGGATATGTTAAAAGTCTTTGTACTAACATATTCTATTGCCTAGCTACTCCTACGGAATAGAGGACATAACCCCATTGGTGATGAATATGAAGTGGGCGGCGACTGTCGGAGGACGTAAGAGAAAGGTGCTCTTCCCCCTACCCTTAATGATGTCATCCAGGGAAGCTCCAAACAGGCGATCCCCTAGGAAGGAGAGATCAGATAAGGCCTTCTTAGAAGTCTGGTCAGCATTAAGGTCAAATAACACGCCTAAGGACCACTGCTGAGACAGTCCCGGCGCAATAGCTTGGCCCACTCAGAGTTTTGCGACACCAGGGCAATAGTAAAACAAATGGCCTAAGTGCCAAACCATCCACAGTCTACATATGGCGGGGCCGCAGCCTCTGATTTTCTGTCAGCCGGGTCCTTAAAGGCCGGGGACTGTTCAACTGGAATCATGGTTGCTTTGTTTAACCTAGAAACTGGAGAGTCCACCACAGGTGGGACAGTCCACTGTTTAAGCAGGGATTCCTTATAAGGGTACCATATAGCAAAATGCTTAGGGACCACAAGGGGCGTTTTGGACAACCCCACTGTTTAGCGACAACTTTGTCAAAAGTAGGCAGGAAAGGGGAACACCCTTGCCGATTTGGAGGGCTTGTGCATGCCAAAAGGAACTAACGCCTCCGATGTTGCATCAGCCGCATCCTCCATGTTTAAAGTCACATGCACAGATACAATCAGTGCATTCACCAGCACTTTTTCATGAGGGGCTACAGAGGAGCATCATCACTATCTTAGAAATCAGGGTGTGTGGACACAGACCCAACAGGGTGACTCGCGTCCGCAGTGGCTGGATCAGATTCAGGATCTGATGAGAGAGGTGAGGCAAGTGAAGGCGGGGAATGCTTTGTGCTAGCCCGTTTCCCCAGGACCAAATCCACCTTAGACACCAAAGACTCCAGGACCACCGTCAGTGCAATAAGGGATTGTCGGGACCCAGGGGGCCCTGCAGCCTCTGAGAGGGGATCGGGTGGGAAAATGTGCTCCAGGGACTCCATAAGTGAAAAAGGGGAACCTACAAAAAAAAAAAAAAGTGTAAAAACACTGCTAGGGACACCCCAACCGCACTGGCAGCCAGGCACAGAGAACCAACTGATCCTTTAGCAGAGAGGGAGAGGACCCCACCAGAATCACAACCGTCCGATCAGGCACCGCAGCACAAGGCTATCTGCACACACATGCGGCGATCAGGAAGAGGAAAATCCAGGAGTGAGCACCAGGGGATAAGGAGGGGCTTCCACCGACAATATATGCTTCACAGTCATGGACGCCACTACTAGCAATGAGAAACCACTGGAAAATGGCTGCTGAGGCTACACAAATGGCCGCCGAATCTACAGCACACAGGCTACAATAAAATGGCGGCTCCCAGGGGCCCAAGAGCCCCGAAAAAGACACCAGCAGGAAGGAGGGCCCTCGCAGAGCCCCCACCAGGTACAGCCCTCTCCCAAAGGCCGATCCTCTGGTCGCCGGTGGCACGCCCCCCTTCCCACCATCGCCAGCTCCGCACCACAGACCGACCTGAAAAGGTGGTATGGCCACCCCATGGGGAAGGGGGGGTAAGCAGATGAGGGGCGAAGTATCCGCATGCACCTCCGAGAGAGGGGGGGGGACGCTGCATGGAAAGCAGGAGAACCCGGGGGTCTGAACGTCCCCGGGAAGGAACCAAAGTCCACCCAAACACCTTCTAGGGCGAGAGGGGGACAGCTTCTTACTATTACTTTACCAGAAACAGGATGGGCATTGCTCCAGACAGAACCTCCTCTCTATGGAAATGGGGGGGGGGCTGTTGGCCAGGAGGAACGCTGCGACTCAGGCCGAGGCCAGTTCGCTGGCTAGACTGGGGTGACCACTGGATTTTAAAAAATATTCAGCCCGTCACCCAGCCCAGCAGTTGATTTTAGATTTTCACAGGAAAAATAGAAAAATTTATTTAAAAGGAAAAAATTGCCAGGACCAAAGATCCCAGCATGAAACCAGGTTCTAACTCCTGCCTGGGCAGAAAAAAAAAAAAAAATACTGAATGCCTATAGCCGAGTGGGAGTATACTTCCTGGGACTGCCCATAGGTGTAGTGAAGCTTTTTTTCTGCCTAGTGTCCTACTCCTGTAGGGGGCAGTATAACCCAATGGTTAAGAAGATCAGGAGCCGTGTCTGGTAAAAAACGATAGAGAAATTTGATAAACCAATGTACAAAAAAATTCTCCAGGCCCCCTGATTACAATAAATATATGTTGGAGTAGTTTTCAAAAAAAAAAAATAATGCAGACTTTTACATGTATGACAGAAATGTAAAAAATAGCCCAGACTGGAGGTGGTTAAATACCAGGTCCCATGAGATTCCATTGGATCGGTCACTTAACATATTTTTAAACAACTTTTATATAAACCGATAAAAAAAGCATGCTCTTGTTAAAAAGAAAAAAAAGTTAAAAAAAGTTGCAGCATTTGACAAATTACATTAGGAAGAATGTCAATTCCCTTTATTTTCTTAAAATTTTATGTACACGAATGAATGATCTGTATAATGTACATTCATAGAAAGCTGTATATACTGGATAATAATGTAGGAATCATGTCACTATTACACTAGGTTCTTACATAACAGGCTGACATTTTCATATTCACTTTATTATTTGGTAAAGCTATGCTGTACACGGGAATATCCTCTTCTCTCCATTCTTGGAGAGGATAGTGTTAATAAACAGTAAAAGGACACAAATAATGAACACTGTCAGAAACTGGTACTGGTTCAGTGAGCCCAACCACGACAAACATGGCAGAAAACGGAAACAGAATGCCCTTTAGACTTTTCTTCCTTCTAACCCACAGCTTTGCTAATTTGTGAAATAAACTTAGAACAGAGGGAGATTATTATTATTTTGATTCACAGTCTTGTAAACAAATGAAAAAAGGAACAGAATGTGCTTGGATACAAAAAAAGGAAAAACAACAAAAAGTTTGTGTAACCAGACAGCTGATCACAGAGTGCTTTCAAAATTTATAATACATAGTGATGCTTTGTCAGAATCACACATCCCAGATGTATTTAATTCTTTATCCCTAAATAAAAATATATTTATTACAAAAAGGAATAACAATTTTCTTTGTAAAACAAGGAAGGCAGAAAATAAAGTCCTTTCAATCAACCCTGGGGGAAGAGGGAAAGACTTGTGGCGCTATCCCTCGTGCAACAATTAGCGATTAGGTCTATTTGCATCCTCATTGGTTTAAAGTCTTCACGATCTATCCCAGATCACCTGCTTCATGGTCCACTGGTGGTGGCTTGTTGGGCATAACATTTGATGAAGACCCTGCAGTAAGGTAGCCAGCAACGCCAGGTCCTAAGACAACCAAAAAACTTTTTTTTAGAATTCATTAATTGTACACAGATATTGAAACATTTATTTATTAATACTTTCCTGATCACAGGTCATTGATGCCTGGATGCCCAGGCCGGATTAACAGAGATAGCAAGTGTTTGTTAACTTTTGCGATTATCGTTAGCGGCTGCTATAGCTGCTAGCATTAAACACGGTCTTCTCCCGTCAGGGACGGTCTCCTGTCCCCACTACCCAGCCGGGAGCAGACAATTACTCGGAAGGAAGAATTCCAGCAATCCACAAAATTTGCACCGTCTATGGCCTGCCTTAGTGCAGCACGTTGCAATGCAGTGTAACATGATAAGCACCCAATGCTAGGTACATGCCAGATGTGTTTTTTTTTCATTAAACCCAGCAGGCTGGATGAGAAAAAAAACACAAAGAGATTGCCATACTAACTAAGGGGCGATCCCTCGCTGGGCTATTGTGTTCTGACAGGGGGAGCACTGATCAGATGCTGGTTTTCCAGCACGCTCATTCGACAGAAGCCGTTTGTGCACAAGGGACGAATATTGGCTGGTTTTTGTTGAAGCGGCCAATATTTCCATGCTCGTTCGACAGAAGCCGCTTGTACACATGGGACGAATATTGGCTCGTTTTTGTTGAACCGGACAATATTTGGCCCGTGTATACCAGCTTTAACTGTTGTCCTTCTCTATTACAGTCTTGTGTGCTGGGAATTTTAGGAAGAGGATATCAAGATATCTAATGCGTACACCAGAAATATGTAAAAAAATTAAAAAAATTATGTTTTAAAGGATTATATAATTGCACTCTTTCTTTAAAGTGGTTGTAAACCCTGACATATACCCAGTGAATTGACTGGCCTCAGGTGATCCACAGAGATTAAACAAATCCTCCTACATACGTTGTACCTGGTTACCTGCTATATTCTATTTTCAAGAGCAAATAGTTTTTATAGCTTGTCTGAGTGTCAGAAAAAAAGGGGGCAGGGAGCTGAAATTACACTCTACAGAGCTTAGGGAGGAGAGCACTGAGAGATGATTGGAGGGAAGAGACACGCCCCCTTCATACAGCACACAGTAACAGAGCAGAGGCTGTCAATCTGCTGGAGATCACTCCTCTGTCACCTTTTTTCTTTTGGTATCAGGAAAATTTGTCAGAACTTTCTCATGCTGGTAGCAGAAGAATGATGCAGCAGAAATAAATGATGCTTAGTGCTCTTGATTGAGACAAGTACACACTATAGAAGGATATGCTTTGTTCATATTTCATGTCTGAGTTTTGCAACCACTTAACTACCCAGAGAGTACCTTTAACATCAACCTATTGATGGAACACATGGTGATACATTTATGAAAAACTCTGCAAATCAGGTTCTTACCATTATGAAGCCACTTTTTCCAAAATGCAAATGTAATAAGCACTAAAACAGTCTGTTATAGCTTACCTTATACCCTATTATACATTCAATTTATAAAACTAAGTATTCATACACCTAAAAGGTTGCAGATTCACAGGAACATTGCATACAGTACAAGATGCAGGAATTCAGCAGGTGCAACAAGCAAAATAGCAGTAGTTGGTCTACCTGGTAATACAGAGCTACACAGCAGTTAGCAAGCTGCTTGGAAGAGAGCATCTAAAGCCCACTTCTGAGGTGAAGGGGGCTGCTACCAGTAAGAAGGGAAGGAGAGACACCTGAAGGAAAAAAAGAAAAGTGAAAAGCCAGGGAAGAGGTTAGGAAGAAGATTACAATATGTATAAGGGCTGTCCGCAAAAACTGCCCTTAAGCACTTGCATCGCCTCACCAGTCAGGAAATAGATGCACATAATGTGTAGCTTAACGAGTCATCTTTCAATAACGTTTCATTCTAGACAGTCATTGGAGCTCGGGAAGGTAAAGTATATAAATTGCACTCTTCTATGTGACTATTATTGCCCTGGGAAAGCCCAGTCAGAGAAACTTTCAAAGCCTATCGGTTCTGTACCTTCATATCACTCCACTGATTTACCAATAGAAGATTAGGAGAAATCTCCAATATACCTGGGGTTGGAGAGGAAGGCCAATATATTCTAAACTTTATGGGAAACCTGTACTAAGAAAATGTCACCTGCCACTGCTGGCCTCAGCTTGACTTCTGTCTCAAAAAGCTAGCTAGCTGTTGGTCATACTGATCCAATGACTGCAATACTTTGGGCATGACCTGGAACAAACACGAAGATTAGGAGTTCTGACTGCACTATAATATTCTAATCAGCATTGCCTTTTCCAGGGCAGTGAATGCAAATGATGGAAGCCTGGCAACTAGCATTTCTTTGTTAGTAATGACTGCTTCCAGATGTACAGGATTTCAGTGGGTAGGGTCATCTATACCTAACACTCAGTTTAAATCATTTGAAATTGTTTCTTGTAAGAAATAACAAAAATGGAAGCTTGACAGAAGATGTATAGGACATCTTGCTGTCACAAATACAGCACACTTACTGACACTAAAATTTGTCAATTTGTTAGTGGTACTTTGTCCACTCATATTCCATTTTTCCTGGCAGTGGGAGTTACCATTGACTATCCATATGGTCATTTGTGTTAATCTATCACACACACTAGGTCTACACAATATGCGCTGCACTTCAAAGTTATGTTGCCCAAAAGGATGCAAATGCTCCATTAAGAGAAAGAGGTAGAGGGTAAAGACAGAAGCAGGTACTTAAAGGGGTTCCATCTCTTGGCAAAGTTCTTGTTTCACAAACTCTATCCAAGTGGATACAGATTATCTCCATTTTCTTTTCCAAGATTTGCCTAGTATTCAAATCCTCCTGGTCTCTGCAAATAATAGCTATGCAAACATGGCAACAATGGATAGATATAAGTGAGCAACAACATGGAATCATAGGGTTCTATCTATAATACCACCTTTACTTCTTCTTTCCTTACAAAAGTAGGCAATTACAGTGCATCCGGAAAGTATTTAAAGCACTTTACTTTTGCCACATTTTGTTATGTTACAGCCTTATTCCAAAATGGATTAAAATGGTAGAGTGGCCAGATGGAAGCCACTCCTCAGTAAAAGGCACATGACAGCCTGCCTGGAGTTTGCCAAAAGGCATAAGGACTCTCAGACCATGAGAGAAAAAATTCTGTGGTCTGATAATAACAAAGATAGAACTCTTTGGCCTGAATGGGATGCGTCATGTCTGGAGGAAACCAGGCAATGCTCATTACTTGGCCAATACCATCCCTAGTCAGGATTGAGGGAAAGATGAATGCAGCAAAGTACAGAGACATCCTTGATGATAACCTGCTCCAGAGAACTCTGGACCTTAGACTGGAATGAAGGTTAATTTTCCAAGAGGACAATGACCCTAAGCACACAGCCAAGATAACAAAGGAATGGCTACAGGACAGCTCTGTGAACGTCCCTAAATGGACCAGCCAGAGCCCAGATTTGAACCCAATTCAATATCTCTGGAGAGGTCCTGAAAATGGCTGTGCACCTACGCTCCCCCATTCAACCTGATGGTGCTTGAGAGGCCCTGTAAGAAGAATAGGAGAAACTGCCCAAAAATAGGAATGCGAAGCTTGTAGCATCATACTCAAAGACTTGAGGCTGTGATTGGTGTGAAAGGTACTTCAACAAAGTACTGAGCAAAGGCTGTAAATAATTACATACATGTGATATTTTTTTATTTTTTGCAAAGATTTCAAAGAGACTTCTTTCATGTTGTCATTATGGAGTATTGTTTGTAGCATTTTGAAGAAAATAATGAATTTAATCTATTTTCAAATAATTCTGCAACATAACAAAATGTGGAAAAACGGGATTTTTGACTTACCGTAAAATCCTTTTTTCTTAGGTCCATTGATGGACGCAGTCCTCTGATGCATATCAGTAGGGTAATATCGCCCCCCTACAGGAGTAGGCAGAAAGAGTTTTTGACTACGCCTATGGGCAGTCCCTGGGGGTATACCCTCTCTCTTCCTGCAAAGGATGTCAGTTTAGCATCAAAGCAGTGTCAGAGAAAAAGCACACTAACCCACTCAAAAAATAGAGGGGCGGGTACTGCGTCCGTCAATGAACCTAAGAGAAAAGGATTTTACGGTAAGTCAAAAATCCAGTTTTCTCTATCGTTCATTGACGGACGCAGTCCTCTGATGCATATCAGTAGGGAGGTCCCAAAGCATACCCAAATGAGGGGTGGGAACAGCAGAAGAAAAAAAAACACAGTCCCCAAGGCCAACATGGCCAACCAGGCAACACAGGACTCATCAGAACAACCAGATGAGGTCCACCTGAAAACAAAAACAAAAACACCCTCAAGGAAGGCCAAGGGGCCCTCTAAACCGCAGCCTGCAAAACCTTGCGGCCAAAGGAGGCATCAGCAGATGCCATCACATCCACGTTATAAAATTTGGTAAACGTGTAAACTGACGACCAAGTCGCTGCCTTGCACACCTGAAGCACAGATGCCTGATGGTGAAAAGCCCAGGAAGCACTAAGCGCATGAGTAGAATGTGCCTTGACAGGAAAAGGTGGAACCTGACCCTTAATGGAATAAGCCTGCACCACTGTCTGTCTGATCCATCTGGAAATAGTTGCAGCAGACGCAGGCATCCCTTTCTTTGGGCCATCCATGAGCACAAAGAGAGAGTCAGACTTGCGAAAAGACTCAGTAGACGCCAAATACACCCTGATCGCCTGAACAACATCCAGGGTATGCAGAGCAAACTCCTTAGGATGTTTAGGCTTAGAGCACAAGGAAGGTAACACAATGTCCTCATTCAAGTAAAAACTGGAAACCACTTTCAGCAGGAAAGATGGATCCGGCCAAAGTACCACATTGTCCTTGTGAACGACCAGATAGAGAGAATGACAGGACAGCGCCGCCAGTTCTGACACCCTGTGCGCAGAAGTGATAGCCACCAAGAAAGTGTCTTTCTGAGACAAGGTAAGCAGGGGAACTTCCTGAATATTCTCAAAAGGGAGGCCTCTGGAGAACTGACAGCACCAAATGAAAGTCCCATGTTGGTAGCGGAGGTCGCACCAGAGGTACCAAGTGTCGCAGCCCCTGGATGAAGCTACGCACCAGGGAAGTGGCAGCCAATGGCCTCTGGAAGAAAATAGCCAAGGCCGAGACCTGACCTTTGATAGTACTCAAGGCTAACTTTTGATCAACTATCCATTGAAGGAAAGCCAAGATCCGAGCCACCGAATAGGAGCAAAGGGTGGGTCCCAAGGGACTCACACCATGCAATGTACGACTTCCACGTACGATGATCAATCTTCCTGGAAGTCAACTTCCTCGCTTTTAGCAGAGTGAGAATTACTGAAGCAAACAAACCTTCAGCACCTGGCTTTCAACAGCCAAGCCGTCAAAGCCAGCTACTGTAAAGCAGGATGAAAGATTGGGCCTGAGACAGCAGATCCTTCCTGAGAGGAAGTCTCCACAGGGCATCTACGACAAGCCTGACCAGGTCGGTATACCAATCGCGATGAGGCCAGTCCGTAGCCACAAGAATGACCGGAATCCCTTCTGCCTCTATCATGAGAAGAAGTCTTGGTAGCAACTTGAGAGGAGGAAAGACATACATCAGCCAATACTGGCCCCAGGGGGCCAGCAGCGCGTCCGTGGCGTCTGCCAGAGGGTCCCGAGAGCGGGCCACAAACCTCTGCACCTTCCTCTTGATGCGAGATGCCAACAGATCCACGTCCGGTGTGCCCCAGCGAAGGCACAACTGCTGAAACACCTCCGGATGCAGGGACCACTCCCTTACGTCTAAGGCCTGATGGCTGAGGTAATCCGCCTGCCAATTTTCCACTCCCGGAATGTGGACACCGCTGAGCTGGAACATAGCGCTCCGCCCAACGTAGAATGCCTGCTACTTCCAGGGTTGCAAGGACACTCTTGGTGCCCCCTTGGTGATTCACATAGGCCACGTCCGTGGCACTGTCCAATTTAATGCGCACTGGACAACCCTCCAGTGCACCAGGCAAAGCCGATTGCTCTCAGCTCCAGGACATTAATCGGAAATCGAGATTCCTCCAGGGACCAGACTCCCTGAGCCGAGTCCTAATTGAGGACTCACTCTCCCCCCCACCCCCCCCCCCCACCCAGACAGATTCGCATCCGTGGTGACATTTGTCCAGTATATGGGGAGAAAGGACTTCCCCCGACTGAAGCATCGGGGACCGAAGTCACCAGACCAGGGACTCCCTGGTCCTGTGGCTTAACCAAATCAGATAATCCAGAGAATTCAGGTGTTTGTTCCACTTGAGAAGAATTTCCCTTTGAAGAACCCTTGTGTAAAACGGAGTGAAGGGGACCGCCTCGAAGGAGGACACCATCAGTCCCAGTACTCTCATACAGGTCCGAAGGGACGGCCGGTCATTAGACAACAATTAAACCGCTGACTGGAGCTTCTGGAGTTTTTCCGGAGGAAGAAACACCCTGGCTGAGGAAGAGTCCAAAGTCTAGCCCAGATAGACCAGTCTCATGGAAGGGGTCAGAGACTACTTCTGAAGATTCACGATCCAACCGAACTCTTCCAGAGTTCTCATGGTGACCCCCAAGTTTTCCGTCAGTAACACTGGGGACTCCACACGGAGAATCAGATCGTCCAGGTAACCTAGAACCAATATCCCCCACTGCCTTAACAGCGCCAGGACCGGGGCCAACACCTTTGTGAAGACCCAAGGATCGGAAGCAAGACCAAGGGGTAACGCCACAAACTGATAGTGATGCTCTCCCACGCCAAAAGGGAGGAAACGTTGGTGAGCGGCACAGATTGGAATGTGAAGGTAGGTATCCTTGATGTCTATGGAAGCCAGGAAATCCCCCTGATGTAGGGAGGCTACCACCGTGCGAATAGTTTCCATCTTGAACTTTTGAGCACGCACGAACACATTCAGTGCTTTTAGGTCCAGGATCGGACGCACCTTGCCCTCCTTTTTGGGAACCGTGAACAGGCTGGAATAAAACCTGTAAAAACCGACACTATCACTCCTTGCTGTAGCAAGACCTGCACTGCCTCATAGATCGCTCTCAAGCGATCCGGGGATAGGCGGACATTGGAAGGGAAAAACCTGACCGGAGGAATGGATCGAAACTCGATCCTGTATCTGGACCGCACAACCTCCCGGACCCATTTGTCTGGGATCCGGGCCAGCCACAAGTCCGAGAACCGGCAAAGGCGTCCCCCCACCCCAGTCATGGGTGAGGGCGCACCTTTCGGCTGAGGAGGCCTTGTCCGCAGGCCTGGCGGAACCGGACTTCTGTTTCCCAGATCAGGGAGGCTTGGAACCAAGGGAGCCTTGAAGGGCTTTGCCTTATCGGCTGCCCGCGAGGAACGAAAATACTTTCTGTGGGCCGAAAAGGACAGACCCGCCTACGGCGAGGATCCCTACCCTTGGAAGCCTGCGGGGGAAAGGTACTCTTACCCCCCGTAACACCTTTACTAATGTCATCCAGGGTAGTGCCAAACAGACGGTCCCCTTGAAAGGGGAGTTCCGTCAAGGCCTTCTTAGAAGCCTGATCCGCAGACCAACACTTCAGCCAGAGTATACGCCTCATAACCACCGCCTAAAATGACAGGCGACCCAATAACAGTGTCCAGCGCAGCATCACAAGCAAATTACAGCCCCTGTACCATCTGGTCCAACAGTTCCCCAAAGGCAGGAGGGACAGGCTTGCCCTCCACGTCACGGCGTAGCAGCTTCTCCCATTCAGTCACCGTTTGGGTGACAAGGGCCGCAGCAAAAGCAGGCCTCAGTGCAGTCCCCGCCATAGCATACATGTTGCGGGGAACAGCCTCCGCCTTTCTATCCTTTGGGTCCTTAAAAGGCCTGAAGAGCTGAAAACTGAAGCGCTGTGAATACTTTCCGGATGCACTGTATACACTGATCAGCCTTAACATTATGACCACCCTCCATAACCCATCAAGGCATGGACTCCACAAGACCTCTGATGGTATACTGGGGTATCTGTCACTAAGCCGCCAGTAGCAGATCCTTTAAGTCCTGTGGGTTGTGAGGTGGGGCCTCCATGGATCGGTCTGGTTTTTTTCAGTGCATAGCACAGATATTTTTATTGGATTGAGATCTGGACAATTTGCAGGCCAAGTCAACACCACAAACATGTTGTGTTCCTCAAACCTTGAATTCATCAGACCACGCTACCGTCTTCCATTGCTCCGTGGTCCAGTTATGATGCTTACGTGTCTTGTTAGCTGTGGACAGGGGTCAGCATTGGCACTCTGACCAGTCAGTGGCTACATAGCCCCAAATGCAATGCATTGAATGTACTGATACCATTCTTTTGGAACCAGTATCAACTTTTTCAGCAATTTGAGCTACAATAGCTCTTATATTGGATCTGGTCAGTATTTGCTCCCCTCGTGCATCAATGAGCCTTGGCCCCTCATGACCCTGTCGCTAATTTTCCTGTCTTGGACCACTCTTGGTTGGTTCTGACCACTGCAGATCGGAAACATCCCACAAGAGCTGTAGATTTGGAGCTGCTCTGACCCAGTCATCTAGCCATAACAATTTGGCCTTTATCAAAGTTGCTCAAATCCTTAAAACTTGCCCAATTTTTCTGTTTTTAGTATATTAACGTCAGGGACAACATGTTCACTTGCATTACATTTTTCCCACCCACTTTCAGATGTCACTGTAAAGAGATAGTTTACCTGTCAGTGGTCATAATGTTATGGCCGATCAGTGGATTCCTTTAAGCAAGGGCCTATTATTAAGCAACAGGATATTTTTTTTCTTTTGCAGACAGATTTCAATGTACATGGAATAATATAGAAGTCTGTGGCACAAGTCTTCCCACAAGAGGCAGAAATAGAGTTTAGGGATCAATGATTGTCAAAGTCACTGAGGTCAGGGGTTTCCCCAACTCCTGGTTACAACGAGTGGGTGGTAGAAGTGAACAAGTAAGCTTGCGTGTACATTCATAGGCACCCTCCCACACTGACTCCCCTAGCTGCATGCACATTCCTGAAAATAAGCATGCACATGTAGACATATAGAAGCATGCACCAGAATACAGGGAACTACCAGAATATACCTACAAAACAACGTGCCTTTTAAAGAACCAGTCACTTAAGATAGCCACATATTAAGGTTAGTTTTGACATCCAGGTTCTTTTTAGACCTACTTTATCAGGAAGTACATGTACTACAGATGGAACTTAATAGGGTTAAAGAAGTCTAGGAAAAATAATTTGAGGATAGAACCCTTTGAGGAATGCTTGGTACAGAGTCACAACAAGCTGCTATTACAGCAGACCATTTAAATAACCACATGTTTTCAAAGTAAGCAAGAAACTAGTCTATGGAAATATTTGATGACAATATAAAATTAAAAAGTGCACATACAAAAATAAAAAGCTTATCTGCCAGAAACCATATTTTTTCATATTTGATTAAAGAGTAGTATGTGCAAAATGCCTATAATGTCACCAAATGTATGTAAACAAACAGTCGGAATAGAATATTGCGGATATTGTAGAATAAGTAGCTCATCAGAATACTAAATTTTTTTTTTTGCTGTGACAACAGTTTAAAGGAACTCCTATGGCGCAGACTTCCTCTGCCTTACAAAAGCATAGGATAGAAGAATGTGAAGAACTAAAAGAAGATGTCTCTGCAAAGAAAAAAAAAATTGTAATACTTATTTGTCATGTTGTGCCAAACTCCACTGCATTGAAACAGTGTTCAGCATTTGGAACACTTCTGGATTTGTCAGATGCCTGATCCTTAGCTGTGTTCCGCTGCCCCCCTATGTCATTATGGTGTCCTGCAGTAATGCAGTGGTCAGAAGAGGAAACCACTTCTGAAAGTATTGAATGCTTAATATTTCTCAGTTCGTTCAACACAAACAGTGGACTTCGGCAATGCAGACAGCAACAAAGGTATTCATTTTTTTTTCTTTGCAGGAATGCAGTTTTTTTTGTTATTATTATTTTTTTAATCCAACCCATGTAGACTGGTCATGTCACTTCAAATGTATAACACAACACTATCTGTTGGTTTATTGGATCAGGATAAGTAAACCACGTAGTTAGTTGTAGTGCCAGTTTACATCAGAGAACGTTCCTGTGCCATTCAGTGGGATGCGATTTTCGGTCCATTCATTTGACTGGGCTGAAACTGCACTGGATCTAACCAAAAGTAGTACATGTACTACTTTTTTAAAACGCACTGCAACCAGACAGCATGGTACTGTGGTGCCATGCGATCTGATGCAGGCAAACACACTGCGTTTTCCATCTGTGTTTGGGGTGTCATTAGCAATTTATTGACACTCGCAGCAGATCACCAACCTAGTGCATTTGGAAGACAGTGCAGTTTTGTGCACCGCGTTCTGGTGTGAAAAGTCACTTAGACTAAAGATTTGTAATAAATATATATTTTTAATATGTAAACAAAAACAGAAAAATAGGTTACAGCTATTTATATAGTTTGTATAAACATTTTTTTTTTTTGCAATTTCATTCTTTAGGGAAACTTAGTTGATTTTATAGTTTACACTTTCTTACAATTTATTTTACAAAGATCTTAGCTTCAGGAAGCCAAAGGCTGAGGCTGCTTGAGGTTCCTATGAGTGGATGTCAGGACACAGGATATTGAAATACAATCAGTAACTAATAACATAAGCTGGTTTGTAGCCCATAGAAGAACCTTTCATAATCAACATACAAAAACATTAAAGTGTAGCATAGTTACATGCTTTAGAATACTTAGCTTTACTAAAAAAAAATGTAAATATTGTATTCATTTATATGGCACATCAAAATTCTACAGAGCATTTTAGGTCTTCTGTCTTTGTTCTTCTCAATAAATTCCTCTGCGTAAACATGTATTTTAATTCACTATACTACATTTATGTAACAAATCCACTTACCAGTGAGGTATCCTGCTGTTTGTGATTCAGAAATGAACAAGTCATGTTTCTGATCTTTAAAGGCACTCCAGACAGAGGATCGAGACAGGATTTCATTCACCTACAAAGGGCAAGTGAATTGCATTTATTATGAGTCTCTTCATAACCTTTTTACTTACTAGGGATGAGCTCAGGCGTGTTCGGATCTTAGTCCAAACCTACCTGATCAATCCCTCCAGGAAGTGGTCACTGTTCTTGTACAATCATTAGCGGCCAACATATTTTGTGATGATTGGCACAGTACAGATGACCGCTTCCTGATGGGATCACTCAGGTAGGCCTGGACTAGGATCTGAACACTTCTGAGCTCATCCCTTTTAGTGATCAGTGAAATATAAAGGATTCATCTAAACTCTCCTCAGGACACTTACCTGTTCTCCATACTGCAGGCTGCGAGTCATTGACTTCAAAGCTTTAACTATCTGAGCTTTTGTGGCTGCTGGACTTTCTAGGTTTTCCAGACCTTGTCCTTCAAGTAATCTTAGCAAATATGGAACTAGTTCCACTTTCAGAGCCTAGAAAAAAAGCATTTTCAACTTTAAAAAAAAAAAAGAGTGCAGGGAACTATGTACAATATTATGGACATGCAGGTTAGTGATAAAAAGATAAAATGTTAGACAATAGAAAAAGATTTTTTGGAGAATACAAAAATCCTATTTTCTTTCTCTTCAACTGAGAGACAGAGGAAGTGATACTGTTAGGGCATCCAACAGCAGTCCAAATGAGGGGTGGGCAAACAGAAACATTACAAATAAGAACAAAACCAAACAAAACAAATTTGGAGACTGCCTGCGACCTGAGAGCTGCCTGAAGGACCAACAATCAAATCTGGCAACTTGGAAGTCTGAACCCCCTGCCTGATGGGTAAACTTCAAATATGACCAGAGGGAGGTCTGATGTCCAAGAAAAAAAACAAATGGTCACTAACCATACAGGAATGATGCAGCAAGGAAGGAAGTACTGAAACACAGACCAACTGAGATGCCGGGCAACCAAGGGGTGGAATGAATATATTCCTGAAATGGAATGAAAAAACCAACCTAACGCAGCCAAAAATTGAATAAGTCCAGAGTAGGAGCAAGTAAACAGACCAGGAACCTGGGGAAAAAGTCAGTTCAGAGAGATAGGTGTTGGGCGCTTCTAACCAAAAAAGAAGAGGGGGGATCCACCACAACAAAAGGGCACAGGGGATGTCCCACAGGGGATGTGGGGAAAAAGTCAGTGAAAAGGCAAAACCAAGTCTGAGTAGGAGGCCCTTTACCTCTACTCACGTGGTCCCATAAGAGTCAAGAAATAAGAACTCCATACCTTAAATTGTCAGAACAGGCAATCATCTCAGCAAGGCGAGACCCACTCCGAAATTGACTAGAAAACACACCCAGTGAAAGGTGTAATAAGGACTCCAGCAGATACCAGGATTAAATCCTTGCATTAATAAAAGGAACAATGTTGCATTGGAGACACCATAACAAGAGTAGGCAGGAGATGAAAATTATAGGCTAGCTATAACTGGTAATAGGGGGTAAAACTCTGATGTAGCAAAGGCTGAACAGTATCAGTATCACTTCCTCTGTCTCTCAGTTGAAGAACAAGGGACAGGAATCTTATCAGGATTTTAGGCCACAATTATTCCAGAAAAGAAAAACAGCGCAGAAGTCTGCTGATCAGCCAAGAAAAGGGGCCCTAATCCCAGACAAGTCCCACAGAAGCCTTAAGGAAATTTCTGTTCCTGATGGGGGATACAGGCAGCAGGAGACTAGCTGGTTCCATCTGTAGATAATGCAGCAAGACAGGAGACCATCCTCCAACATCTTTCACCTGTACCAGTGTCTGAGATGCACCTTGGTGATTTGACCTCTTCTCCATGTCCAGCTGTTGCTAGCTGGGAAGAACTTTCTTCAAGGGGGTCGATAGCATGTGTAAAACGGAGACCCATGGTACCATTCCTATGGGTACTGGACTATACAGAGGCTAGCTCAAGCAGTGATGTAGCAAAAGAAGAATCAAAGAAAAAGCTAGCATGAACACTTTAAATCCCCACCAGTTTCAAGAAAATTGAAAAGAATTTTCAAAATATCTAGGCTATTAGCTAAAACTCACAAAAAAATATTTTTTACTGTTTAAATGGGTATACAGGACTTAGTTTAAAGCTGAAATCAGGGCAAATAGCTAAACAGACAGCTGAACACATGAATACCATCAGTTTTACAAGGTAAAAAAGTTCTGTCGCGATCATTCATCTCTTCTTACTGATAGTGTTACAGACACACAGTTTACCTCTATTCCATATTCTGTTCAACCTGGGGCAAGATGGAGGCTGTGACTGAGCGAGGGGGCATGTGCAAAAAGCAGGTTGTGATTGGAAGGGTGTGTGTGCCAGAAGCAGGTTGTGATTGGTTGGGGTGTGTGGTGGCTGAACAAATCAGAATGCTGTGTTTCTGCACAGTGAAAACTGACCACTTTAACCGCTTGCCGACCGCTCACTCGAGCTCTACTGCGGCAAAGTGGTTAGTTCCAGGCAAGCGACGTAGACCTACGTCGCTGGACTCCTCCCCTTGTGGGCGGCGCACGCGCGCCACTGGAGGCTCGCTCCCGCTGTATTCAGTCACAGCAGGAGTCGGGCCAGGGGAGGAGCGGCGGTGATCACCGCCGCTCTTCCCCTGATCGTCGGGGAATCGAGTTTGAAGATCCGCCCGCTTGTGTAAACAAAGCGGGTGGATCTCCGAAGTGACAGACAGTGACAGATTGCAGGGTTCAGCACACCTGAACATACGATCTGTCCCTGTGTCACTCAGTCACCTCCCCCCCACACACGTTAGTAAGCACCAGGCATACATTAACCCCTCCCTCTCCAATAAAATTAACCCCTTACTTACCAGTTTCATTTTTACAGTAACAGTGAATATGTATAGCACTGATTACTGCAGTAATGTCACTGGTAACCCCAAAAGTGTCAAAAATGTCAGTCAAGGGTCCGATCTGTCTGCCGCAATCCCGCAAAAAAAAAAAAAAAATCGCAGATCGCCGCCATTACTCGTTAAAAAAAAAACCACAAGAATGACAGAAATCTTTCCCTTCGTTAGTAAATGCAAAAACGTTTGCGCAAACCAATCAAAATACGCTTATTGTGATTTTTTTTACCAAACATAGGTAGCAGAAAACAAATTGGCCAAAAATTTAAAAAAATTTTGATTTTTACATTTTTTTGGGGGGGGATTTCATATAAAAAAAATGTGAAAAATATTATTTTTTTCAAAATTTACACTCTTTTTTTGTTTATAGCGCAAAAAGTAAAAATCGCACAGGTGATCAAATACCACCAAAAGAAAGCTCTGTTTGTGGGAAAAAAAGGACGTAAATTTTGTTTGGGTACGGCGTTGCACAACCACGCAATTGTCAGTTAAACGCGCAAAGTGCCGAATCGCAAAAAGTGGCCTGGACGTAAGACAGCCAAATCCTCCGGTGGTAAAGTGGTTAACACAGATCTATTTCTGTGCGTTGTGTGATCAGTTTAGATAAAGGAAGGTGACTGGTAGAATCAACCAAGTTCTTCAGATGGAAGAAGTACAAGAAAATGATAGAGACTATGATTTATTACATACACATATGTGAACACATAGAATACAAAATCATACTTCGGCTAACATACACTTTAAGAATACTCTCAGTACGTTTCCTAGCTCTCTGCAAAAATACATACAATATTTGATAACATACTGGACATAAAACACCGGAAGTCTTTTCTGCCATATGAAAGAGCAAGCAAATGTATCATAAAGAATAAATCTTCAGCCAAGAGAACAAAATCTTTAATAAAAAGGCAATATTAGTTTAGGGCCTAATGATACAAATACCAGTCTGTAGAGCCCAGATGTATTCTCTAAAGATTTAGGCCAAGAAATCCTGGACACACTTAAGTCTCATGCACATTGGACTTTTTGCAGCTGCTTCTAGGGGCATCAGACGTTTTTCTTCTGCCTCTAAACTCCCCTGCATGTTAGCCTATGTGTCCATGCACACAAAGGCTTTTAGAAGCATTTAGTAGCAGAAGCGGTTAAGAGGCAGGAAAAAAAAAAAAAAAAACACTGCCAGTGCATCCAGCAGCAGCAGCAGCAACAGCAGCAGCGTTTTGGCAGAAAAAACACTCAACACTGCTAAATGCTACTAAATGTGTCTAAACACGCATAAACGCTGGGCATGTTTAGCACTTTGGTGTTTAACCACTTTAAGACCAGAAGGATTTGCTCCCTTCCTGACCAGGCCCTATTTCGCGATTCGGCACTGCGTTACTTTAACGGACAATTGCGCGGACATGCCCAAGTAAAATTGATTTTCTTTTTTCCCCCACAAATAGAGCTTTTTTTTGGTGGTATTTGATCACCTGTGCAATTTTTTTTTTTTTTTGCACTATAAACAAAAAGAGCAACAATTAAAAAAGAAAAAAAAAAAAAAACAAGATTTTTCACACTCTGCTATATGACATTCTCACAAAAAAAAAAATTAAAAATCAATTTTTTTTTTAACATTTTAGACCAATTTGTTTTCTGCTACATATTTTTGGTAAAAAAAAAAAACAAAAAACGCAATAAGCATATTTTGATTGGTTTGCACAAAAGTTATAGTGTCTACCAACTACGGGAAAGATTTGTAATTTTTATTGTTTTTTTTTTTTTTTTACTAGTAATGGCGGCGATCTGTGATTTTTTGCGGGACTGCGACATTGTGGCGGACCGATTGGACCCCTGGCTGACATTTATGACACTTTTGGGGGGGACCAGTGACATTACTACAGTAATACATACTACACACACACACACACACACACACACACACACACATATATATATATATATATATATATACACACACACACACTACGTAATAGTTACTACAGTAAAAATATGAACTGTTACTGTAATAATGACACTGGCAGGGATGGGGTTAACATTATGGGTGATCAAGGGGTTAGATGTGAGCCTAGGGGACTGATTCTAACTGTGGTTGGGGGGGGGCGTGGCTTCTGAAATGACCAGAGAGACATGTGTTCCTATATAGAAGGATCACCTGGGCTCTATGATCATTCCAGGGAGAAGAACGGTCGGCTGTGTTTACAACAGCTGACTGCTCTTCTCTCTCAGTGGGGAACGATTGCGGGTGTCAGGCGGCAATCGGAGCCGCCTGCCCGCTGCATCGACTTCCCTGCTGACGAGTGGGGGCGGGAGCGCGGCGGCGGCACACGCCCCCTAGCCTCGTGTACGCAAGCGACGTACACCTACGGTGATTTGCCTGAGAGCGGCTGCCTGCCGCCGTATAACTGCGACGGGGGGTCAGCAACCAGTTAAAAAAAGAGTATTATTCTGGCCAATAAAATGAATGCCCAAATTCTTGATGCCTTTAAACGCGCCTAAAAGCTTGTAAAAGCTTTAGACACTTTTACAAGCGTCAGGCTTTTTTTCTGCCAAAATATTGCTGCCAGGAGGAAAGGCTTCTAGGAGAGTTTGCAAAACGTCCTGTGTACATGAGGCCTTAAGACTGCCGTACATTAGTCGATTTTGACAAAATACGTTTCACAGTACTTAAAAAAATTGTTTGCTTTTAATACTTGATTTTAAACCAAAATGGACTTTACCGAATGAAACCCATGTTCACTATAAGAAAAATGTCCCATCCTGCCCCTTCATATTTTCTCATCACTTTGGTAGAAAACAAAAGTTAATTTGACTTTGAAATTTTCAAAGTTCTACTACTGTATGGCCAGCTTAATTATAGCCCCAGAAGCTGTCTTTCAACAAACACCTGATCAGTATAAAAGCGAGGGGGAAGGGGCATCATAGAGGTTTTTATACTGTAGTTTAAATTAAAGGGGTTTCTCTCTGTCATTATGAAAGTGGAAAAAAAATAAAAGTAAAATGCTTTTATAGACTTTTTCAAATAACAGGTTTGCTTACTTGTGCTACAAGCTCAGTTTGCTCCTTTTGGAACATCCTGTTAAGTGCTTCACATGCCAATCCTATCATGTCTGAACGTTTCTTCATTCCACACATCAGAGGTCCAATTGTCTCAAGAGAAGCCATTGATCGAACACAAAGCTAGAAAAATAAATCCCAGTCTATTAAAGCATACATTTCTTTTTAACATTCCGTATGTATTTTAAAAAAGCAAATCATTACCTCATTATCTGTCATTGTGTGGATGACCCGTATTGCACACTTTGGAACTGCATTATTCTTGTGGCTCATTGCAAGAAGTATCTTGGGTAGGTGACCCAAAGGTGGGACTTGGTCCAATAACTGAGGTTGTGCACTAAACAGACAAACTGTTGCAGTGGTCACCGTTTCTAAAGTTTCTCCCTAAAGGAAAAAAAAATCATTGATCAGTGATATGATTTTATATCCCTTTTTTATATCAGGATATCATTTTCTATCCCTTGTTTTTGTATTATTATATACTGTTTTTCTATGTATGTACACATGCATACTTGTGATTTTAACTTGAAATATTCAATTCATACTCTTTATACATCTTTGTGGTGTTCCTTTGGCCTTTAAAACCCCGTTACCCTTAGGGGGGGGTTTACTTTTGTTTATCTTTGTTTGGGATGTTGGCCAGCTGACACCCAACTCTGCTTAGACCAGTACCCTTTTGAGCTTGAACGCATTATGGACTTCCTCATGCCCCCGGTGAATGATCGGTGCCTGTCATTAGGTCATTTCCTGTTTGCTGGGACACGTGGAATGAAGGTGTGCGTTTCAGATGACTAGTTGTGGTCAACGTCATTTCCATTTTATCATCCATGTATGCGTACCAGCGTCACCCAATCCACGCCTCTGAAGAAATCCTATTGGATGAAACATGTCAGGCTGGACGTTTTGATGCTGGTGCGCTTTTTGAGCCGCGGCCACAGACTTTACATTTGAATGCCTGTTATTCTTTTCATGTTTGTAAGTACCTTTTTATTAAACATTTGAAGATATACCAACGGGGCTTCATTATTATTACTTCCTTGCTTTTTGGTGATGGCTCTCCCATCCATGAGAGCCTAGACATTCTATTTCCTTACATTAATAACATCCTGAGGAGAAGTGGAGAGTGGAGGAGAGGAGTTGGATGGATGGATGTTCCTCTCTTTACAGCTGATTTCCCCCCCCCTCTTTTTTTTTTTTCTACATGCTCCATACTTGTGGAGGTCTGGTAAGCAGCCTCTATAGGACACTTTTGGTGTTGTGTGCTATCATTTCACACGAATGCTGGTGATGGGATCTCATCTTTATGGACATTAGGCATATTATAGTGCCTTCATTTTAGCGCTGCATTTGGACTTTTAATTGAACAAAGATGTACCTAATAAAGAGGCTGGTGAGTGTATATTGCATTTGAACCACATCTAAATTGGCATGACATGTAAACCAAACTGTTTTTCAATGGAGCCGGTTCACATATGTTTGGGCCGACTGCAGTGTGATTTTAAAAAGAGTCAGGTAGGGTTTCCAGCGTCATACACTTAACAACTAAACATTTGCACCTGAACCATTTAATGAAATTGCATCGGACTCTTTTTACAAATAGCACTAAAACCAGCCCCGCACGTATATGAATCCGTTTGAAAGATGGTGGTTACAGTCTGCCGACTTGAAGGTAACGGTTTTATGATTTTTGAGCATTTGCACGAGTACAAATGCTTAGTATCGGCACCAGTATCTGTAGTGTGCAACACTACTGGGAAAATACAAACAGCAATATGACACTATTTTATTGTTTAGTGGACAGGTGGTGAAGCAGGAAGCTGCAGAGCAAAAATAACATAATAAAAGCGTTACCATTGTGACTATAAAGTACAGTAGAGCTGTGGTAATAACAAGGCTGGCTACACAATCGTTTGACATGCATATTTAGTGACTATTTTTATCAAGACTTTTTTTAAGTTAAACTTTATGGAAATGTATATTTTCTGCAATTACCACTGTAATACTAAGAACGATCTGTGACTATTGTATATTTTACTGTATATGAATGATATTATCCACACCATTGTATAAGCTAAAGCATTAAAAGTAATTATATAGTGTTAAAGAAACTTACATGAGCATTATTTTTGTCCAGTAAGTCGGTAAACTTTTCCAAAAGGGCCACAAGAAATTCTCTTGGCTTCCGCAGCACCCAAGCAGGCTGTGCAATGAATATTCGTAAGAAAACGCCACCCACTGACAGTTCTCCATTGGCCTCTCCGAATGCAATACAAAAATCATCTGGTAACTACAAAAGGGTAAATGTGTGTTAGAAATGTCATAATCTGTAACACATGAAATAGTCCCCACTTACAGCAGTCATGGAATAGGATGGAGACAATGTAATTGTATTGTATTATAGTTATACTGTGTAGATTCTGGGTTGTACTGACTGCTGCACTTAAGTCACCTAGACTTGCATTATTTAAAAAGGAGTATAGACTGTATAGTTGCAGTTTATAAAATACCTTACTCTATCTTCCCCTAGTCACTTTACGTTTTGTTAAACTGTGGTTTTGTTAAACTGTGATGTAGTGTGTCTTTACACATCATGGTCCTTCACCATGTAAAAATCTCTCAAAGGAGAGCTGGTTTAACATTTGCACTCCTCTTCTCTGACTCAGAAGAGAAGTCAAGTGAATGGAATACAGGATGAACGGCAGCAATGTGTAGTGCAAGTGAGATTTCTGTCCATGATCTCCCAAGATTAAGGACATAAATACCACTCAATGAAATGTAAAAGTTGACAAAGGAAGTTACAAAAAACAAGTTAATAAAGATACTACCGATCAACTTCTGTACAATCTTCTGTCAAATTTTCCCCACTTGATCAGCGCTGCAGGCTATGGAAAGCAGCAATGATCAGTAAATTCTGATATACATCGGGGCCGATATGCACTTTCCCTGATATATCGGAATCAGCCACCAAGGTGACCGATATTGCCGACATTTCGGGAAAGTGCTTGTACCGGAGTGATGCCTGCAGCTAGAGGCATCACCCCGGTACCACCGTCCATAGCCGACGGTCGGCTGTCTTGTAATGACAACCGATGCGGCTGAGAAGCCGCTCGGCTGTCATTACAAGGAGCGGGAGGGGGCATCCCCCCCCTCCCGCCGCCTTCTGTGACTCGCCCAGGTCGCCTGTCCCACCGGGAGACCCGGGCAACCATCCTGCAGGCTGATGAAGAAAAGACCCCGATCAAAGCCGCATTTGGCTCTGATCGGGTCTCCGTGTAAAAACTCAGAAGTGATGTCATGACATCACTTCCGGGTACTTGGCACGAAATTCAAATTAATTACAGCATTCAAAACAGCCAAACTTGGCGTTTTGAATAATTTTAAGTGCAGAGGAGGGGTTTGGGGTCTTTTAGACCCCCCCCAGATCCCTCCACAACAGTACCTGTAAAAAAAAAAAAAAAATACATACATTTTTAATGTACAAAAATATCGGTATCCGTATCGGCAATAAAAAAACGCAATTGGTCGATCACTAATTCTGATGGCAGGGAAGTCTCCCCGCCGTCAGAATACAATAGCTCAGTGGAGAGATTCCCCCATCCACATTGACTCATCTACGAACTGCCTAAGTGACCGATTTATAAAAACTGGAAGACAAAATATTCTCCACACAAACTCAGAACTTGCCCATATTAGTCAGATTCCTTATTTTATTATCACAGAGAATAGATGGCACCTGACTGGTCCATATAGGTAGTTCTCCACTTTTGTGGTTTACTCTCCTTCTCCAGTTAGTATTTCTGGGATGGCATCTGAAAACCACATCTGAAGCCAAAAAAAAGTTTAAACCTATGTTCTGTGGCAACTCCACTGTTGTGCCCCTAGTAGCTTGAACACAGTATTTTAAACATAAATTAAAAATCCGGAATATAGTGTAAAAAAAAAAAAAGACAGCAAAATTATTATTTTTTTTTTTTTTTTTTTTTTTACACAATGTAAATTCTGTTTAACCATTTAAAGTAATAATGCTTTATGTAATTAAAAAAAATAGACACACATGATATAGTAGAAATGTAAAGTACAGTTTAAAAGACTTCCATTCCTTTAAAGTGTAACTTTGCAAATATAGGAACCATTCTTCAGGTAAAAAATTACTGATGTGAAATAAAAAGTAGCAGTGGCATTGTAACGTTTACCAGCATTAGGAGACCTTGAATCCAGCTGAAAACTACTCACCTTCCAGTTTGCATCAGGATTTTCTACTTGCTGCTTAAAGTGCCTATAATGAGGGAAAATCAGGTGGTTTGAATTTTTCAAGCCAGTCAACAGTTTCAAAAAGTTAAAGTGGTTGTAAAGGCTGAAGGTTTTTTACATTCTATGCGTGAGGGTAAAAAAACCTTCAGTGTGCAGCTAATACTTACCTAAGCTCAATCTCAATCCAGTGATGTGCACAAGAGCTGAGGCTCTCTTGGGTCTCACCCTCCTGATTGGCTGAGATGTCATTGGCTTCCCCTGCTGTCAATCATGGCCAGCGAGGCAGGGGCTTGGCTGAGCCGTGCTCTCTGTGTCTTATGGACACGAGAGCAGGCTCGGGAGTGAGCAAGCTTGCTTTGGGGGCACTCAGCAAGGGGGAGGGGCGGCCAGGAGTGCCAACAGGGGACCGGAGTAGAGGATGGGGGCTGCTCTGTGTAAAACCACTCCACAGATCAGGTAAGTATGTGTTTTTTTATTTATTTTTATTTCCTTTTCAATCACTTTAATCTATCCAACACATCACTGTCAAGGAGAAAATCCTATCAATTGCTGATGATGCTGACTCCATTTTGCAGTGCTCTGCAGCTCAGAGCTAGATTTAAGACCCGATACCAAAAAACAGCTTTTCTCCTCTGTAGATAGTTCTAGAGCTGGACTACAGCTGAAACTAGAAAGCAGCTGAGCTCCAGGGCTAAAGAAAACATTTTGAAGCTTCTCCACTGAACTAGGTATTCCACAAATCTGTCATAGGACAGCATTAATATTTTCAAGTAATGCTTTTTCTTTTGTACTTCAGATAAAAAGCTGATGTGTAGAAGATGTAGCTGTAACAGCGCGAGGCAGTTTTGGAGGTAAAAATGGGATTTTTGACTTACTGTAAAATCCATTTCTCTGATGTTCATTGACGAACATAGCTCCTGATTCTTAACCATTTGGTTATACTTCCCCTACAGGAGTAGGGCACTAGGCAGGAAAAAACTTGACTATGCCTATGGGCAGTTCCAGGGGGTATACACCCACTCTTAGCTATAGTCACTCAGTTTTGTTACAAGCAGTGTCAGGAGAATTATAATCCCACAGAGGGGTGGGTGCTTTGTCCATCAATGAACGATCAGGGAAATTGATTTTATGGTAAATCAAAAATCCCATGTTCCCGCTCGTTCATTGATGGACACAGCTCCTGATTCTTCTTAACCATTGGGACATCCCAAAGCAGTGTTAAACATGAAGGGTGGGAAAACATCAGGAAAAAAATTCCCAAGGCTAGCCATAACCAACCAGGTAACAGAGCTCAACCATAAGCAACTAGAGCTCACCTGAAAAACAATACGCCTTCAAAAAGAACCAGGTTCTCTAACAGCAGCTAGCAAAACCCTGCGACCAAAAGAAGCATCCACAGATGCCAACACAACCACTTTACAAAAAACTTTGTAAAAGTGTGCACCGACGACCAGGTGGCCGCGCCTTGCAAAACCTGTGTCACTAACGCTTGAAGACCAAAAGCCCAGGAGACACTAAGCGGCCTAGTAGAGTGCGCCTAAACAGGGAAAGGAGAAACCTGACCCCTGATGCAATAAGCCTGAACCACCGTCTGTCTGTCTGATTCATCTGGAAATGGTAGCAGAAGAAGCGGACAACCCTTTGTGAGGTCCGTCCGTGAGCACAAATAGAGAGTCTTACTTCCTAAAAGACTCCGTAGCTACCAGGTACACCCTAATTGCCCGGACCACATCCAAGACATGCAAGGCGATTTCCTTCAGATGTTTAGGCCTGGGGACACAGGGAAGGCAACACAATGTCTTCATTCAAATGAGAGTCAGAGACCACCTTAGGAATGAACGATGGACAGAGGCACCACCTTATCCTTGTGAAGCACCAAAAGGTAAACAACAGGATAACGCCGTGTTGCTATATACTGAGATCACCCCAAAAAACTAATCAGGGGAGGCCACCGACTGTGATACCGCAAAGGGGACACTGGCCAAGGGCCCACAAATAGACTACCTATTGGACCCCACAAAAAACAAGCCCTCCATAAAGGACATAATGACGCAGACACAAAGGCAGGGTACCCTCGCTAACGCCCCACACAATAATGGTGGCAAGACTGTCATTAAAAATGAAGCAACCCCACAGCACCACCCAGTCCAAGGAAGGGGCCAAGCTGACCATATGGCCCAGCAGGCCGCAAGACACGGCCTAAATTTTTGTGAGGGCCCACTCGCAATTGTCCGGATCCTTCTGCCCGGCAGATGCCCAAAGTAAGAGTGGGGGCTTCAGCTACATGCACTGGGGCAGCATCCGACTCGGCCGCAGGCCAGGGCCTACATTTTTGAGGGTGCCAGGATGCGAGCCCCAGCAGAGCCAACCGGAGGGTAAAAGCGGATGCTCAAATGGGAGCCAGTGGCTTCAGCCATTCTCACAGGGGCCACTTCACATAAGTTCCGACGAGGAGGCAGCAAAGCCGCGGCCTACATTTTTGCTCGGATCCAGCTGCGTGAGGCGTGTACCTGCGGATGATAAAAACATTTGCTCCACCAGCCCAACAACTGCCACAGGGAGCCCAGAGGACATCCCTACCCCAGTCACCAACCCCCAGGATGGCAGGGAACCCTGCTCAACCCCCTATTGCTCACCAGGAAAACCTGGCCAGACCGGTCAGCAGCAACTCCAACCAGCCCCCCCTTAAGAGCATGTGGCAAAGCTAGGTCATCACCTCACCAGGGGGAGGGGGTCGAAAGACCCACAGCGACCAAAGATTTAGAGAGGCTGGGAGGAAGGGGGGAAGGGAGGGGAACCCCGGGGGCTTACCACACCAGGAACAGGGTGGGCACCGCTCCAGACAGGACAACGCTCCATCGTAATGTGGGTGCTGTCGGCCAGAAGGAGACGCTGCAAATTTGTGGGCTTCCTCGCAAGACGTTTAACTCGCCGGCCAGCCCCCATCCAGTGGGGCTATGTTGCAGCCAACCTAGCGCGGAGCTGCAGTCTGCACACGCTTGGACTGGGGGGACCCTAAGGATCTATATTACCCAGTTCGTCGCCCAGTACGGCACTTGATTGTAGTGCTCACAGGAACAATATAAAAGAGGGAAAAAAAATCCAGTTCAAATGAAAAAAATTGCCAGGACCAGAGATTCCAGCAAGGAACTAGGTCCTTACTCCTGACTAGGCAGAAAAAAAAAACTGAGTGCCTATAGCTGGGAGTGGTGTATACCCCCTGGGACTGCCCATAGGCGTAGTCAAGCTTTTTCTTCCTAGTGTCCTACTCCTGTCGGGGGCAGTATAACCCAATGGTTAAGAAGAATCAGGAGTTGTGTCCGTCAATGAACGAAAGAGAAATCATATTTTCTGAAGTTGGAGTTCCAAGTCTACAAACTTGTTCAGGGTCAGTAACTCAATAACCGTGAAACAAGGTAAAGGAGAACGTTGCTAAATCTTAACTGGGTAATACCAGACAATACAACAAACAACTTAATGCAATTGCAGGAAAAAAAGCAAGACTTCTGGTGGGTGGGATTTATCAAACCAACACAATGCTAGCTTACAATACAGGACATAAAAATAAACATAAGTCTGTGGTTAAATGAGAATTTTAGCAGGAAACTACAGTGGTTAGCTGAAATGTACTTAGGACCAGCAAGCTAGGCATGAATCGTTAGTCTACCAAGCAGCCCGTCATATGTCAATGGGGGGTAGGAACAGACAGAGCATAGATCCACTGACCCACACTGATGTTAAAGCATGACAGGGCAGACAAATCATTCTATCTGGTCTTGTAGAACAGTTGATTTGCACAGTATTAGCCGTTTCAGCTTAACAAACAGAGGTCAATGATGTAAACACTTGGCTATTAGCAATGATAGGAATGTCTCCCTTTAGACTGGAGTTTTTGTTTAAAAAAGAATTCCTATAAGTGACCTCTAGCATATGCAGTGAACAATCATGCATATTATATGCACCGTGTACATTGTATAAAAACACCCAAAACCAGCTTTTCTCTACTTCCCACTTACTCCAGCATCATTTCTCGAACTGTGGTTGATACTTTTTCTCTGGAATTATCATTCCAAATTAGTTCTGGGTTTTCATGGGTTCCTTCAAATATGTGTACAGAAGCTTCAGGGTTATCCCTCATAGCATCCATAAATACCCCAGGTAAAAACTTCATCAAAGCGATTCTGACCTACAAAAACAGACAAGACGATTTAATACCTTAAAACTCAACAAAACTGTATACTAGGATTACTAGATTCAGTGAATTCATGTTTGCAACAATTTTTTCTTTAACCCTTTTGCTGCCACCAACCTAAGGCATACGGTGGAACAGAACTGCTTCAGCCTGGCAAGGTGAGTATACCTGACGTTGGCTGCATTTCAGACTCTGCTATAAGCTCATAAACTTATACCAGCATGGTCCTGCTAATTTAATAAAAAGCCATGATCAGCAGCCGACAAGCTGCTGGCGAGTATTTTTATTTTTTTTAAATAACCCCCCCCCCACACTCTTTCAGCTGAGAACTACCTCTCTGTCAACATGAATCCCCCATACTGGATGCCTGGCAAAAACCTAAGTTGTGTGTCCCCTGCCCCCAGCTCAGTCTCCACACTGTGCCCTCTGATTCCCCGTCCTTAACCACTTCTCTCCCCATTCTTTAACAGGGAAGGCGGGGGGGGGGGGGGTAAGCAGGGTGAATCCAGTAACAGGCTGGCATCGGCAAATAGCTGCCTTCAGTGTCTACTGCACAGCCATTGTTTCCACTACACCGCCATGCATCCATGTTTCCATGCTTTATTTTGATGAAAAACCACTTTGAAAAACAACCCCTAGCATTCCTGGCTGTGGCCATCTTGGGTAAGGGCAAATGATTCATGTAGCATTTACTTCCTGGACTCCATCTGCCCTTAGCTCAAACATGCATGCAGGAGGGTGTGTTTAGCTGAGAAAACCCCTCCTCCTCTCCTGAAGACTCCTGGGATGTAGGACATCATTTGCCTAGGCAAAAAACCAGGAAGTAACTTAAGAAAATTGTAAAGAAAAAAAAGTTTAAAACAAGTAAATATGATATACTTTCCTATCTATTTACTAATGCTAGCAGCATGAGGATTAAAATTTATCATCAATGTTGTTTGGGAAACTCAAGTTCCGCTTTAAGAAGAGGACACTGCCTCTGTAGGCATTCAAATATGGCATTGTCCAAGGCAATGCATATTTTCTAGTCATATTTAAAACCAGGAATTCCTCCTTTTAGACAGCGTAATGTAATTACTTACCTTAGGACCAACAAGTTTATCAGTTGTCATTTTGGCAAATAACTCTGCTGTCTGCGTTCGTACTTGTGGGTGAGTTGAATTGCAAAACATGTCCAACAAGTAGATTAAGGCTCCTGTTAAAATAAACATTTTTATCAAGGCTCCAGGCACTAGTTTAAAAAGTTTAGTGTAAAATTTATGTTTTAGATAATTCATTACAATGCGTTATTTTAGGCGTGCACTACACAATGTAATTTATTTTTTATTTTTTTTTATAAGGGTTCCTTGTAATAAAAGGCAATAGAATGGCATACAAATGACCACAGATTTATTCGATGGCATAACCATCAGAATGAAAATGTGAAGACAATTCTGGTGATGCTGTAGGCCACTAGTGTTCACATATATAGTCACTCCAAAAGGATACAAATGATTGCCATGAAATGTTTGGGAGCTTAAACAAAATTGTCCCTAGCATTTACTTCATGCAGACATCAAGCTAAAATTTAAAAGACAGTGCCTCACACTGGAAAAAAGCTCATACATTTGAGTAACTGTGTCACATTTCTTATAGCCAGGGTATATAACATGTCAGACTGTTTCCAAACAAACAATAAAAAGAACAATATATTTCAGTACTTCGAAATTGTCATGGATAAAATATTTTGCTTTGTTTTAATACAAAAAAAATATTTTTAGACATGATTGTGATGACTAGCCCGTCTAAAATACCCGTTTGACTGTGCTGACAGAAAGATTAAATCAAAAGATGATGATTTAAAAAAAAAAAAAACCCTTAAATATGGCACGCTTGCTATATAAAAATGTAAATTTGTTTTATTTCTAATTTGCTTACTTAAAGAGGAACTCCATGCACCTATAAAAAAAGTCAGCAGCTACAAAAAGTGAAGCTGCTGACTTTTAAAACAGCCACTCACCTGTCCACAGTCCAGCAGTGAGCTCACCGCAGCCGTCTTCATCCTCCGTCCTCCATCAGCGGCGCCGGCATCTTCACTATGGGCAGCCGGCTGTGACAGCTGAGTCATGCGGCGCATCCTGTATTGGTGGATGCAGTCTTCTGGGACCTTTCAGTGTCCCAGGAGACTGCAGGGGGGAGGAAGAAGAAGAACTTCTTCTGGGGCCACTGGGAACGGAAGTGGGAGCAGGTACCTGTCAAGATCGGGTACCTGCTCCCCCCCCCCCTCCACAAAAGTGCCAATTGTGCAAGAGGAGCGGGGTACGAGTCCTTAAAGCGGAACTTACCCTTTTGGGTGGAGCTCCTCTTTAAAGTGGCAAATAAAACATTAATAAATTGGCAGATTTTGAGTATAGTGAGGTAAAAAAAAAAAAAACATTTTTATGGTACTCTTTCAAAATAGGGACATCTTCTACGGACTAAAAGCTATGTAAAAAGTACCCCATGACATACCTTTGGCCATAGCCTCTTTTATGATTTTTGTACTAGACGTTAAGGCATACAGAGTTGCAAGAACAAGTTGTCGACCTAAAAATAAAAGATCGATAGTTAGTTGCTCTGTTCTAGTCTACCACTAGATATCAATTTCACTTCATGTACACAGTTTTTCAAGTTAGGAAATTTTATAATATGATATATACATACAAACACACACACATACACACACACACACACATATAGATAGATATATATATATATATATCTATATATAACACATACACACACACACACACACACACACACACACACAGAGCGGGTAAAATAATGCTGGCCATACACTATATGAAAAATCTGCCGAAATTTGGTCGTTTTTTGGCCAGTTAACGGGCACAAATCGGTAATCGGTTGTGATGTTTTTAAGCCAAAAAAAGGAAGGACAAGTTTGGAAATTTTCCACCGAACTATAAATTGAAAGGTTAATGTGTTTGACGTCCAAACTGTTTTTCACATGTACCTAGTGCAACTAACAAAAAACTGATTAATTTATGTCCATTGAACGATTTATCGGTCATTACATGATGGCACTATCATCTGTTCTTACGGCGAGTGTTCTTTTTTTGGAAAAGAAGTTTGAGCGATTTTTCTTATAGTGTATGGCTAGCATAAGTATTGAACACATCACCATTTTCACCACAAAAAGTGCTATTGAAATGACATTTTCACCGCACATCGGAAACAACCCATACAATCTATACATACAGAGAGAACAAAACAAATATGTTCAGGTATGTGTAATAAAATGGAATAACACAGACACAAAGTATTAAACACATGAAGAAAGGAAGGTGAAAAAAGGCATGGAATGCCAAGACACCAGCTGAAATCTATTAGTAATTAGAAAGCAATCCTGCCCCTTGTCAGTGCAAATTAATATCAGCTGGTTCAGTCTCAACTGATGGCCTCAAAAACGTGTCTCCTTACTAAGGTGTCACACAAGAAACATCTTGTGATGGGTAAAAGCAAAGCGCTCGCTCAAGACCTTCGCAACCTTATGGTTACAAAACATACTGATAGTATTGGTTACAGAAGGATTTCTAAACTTCTGAATGTTCTAATGAGCACTGTTTGGGCAATAATCCGGAAGTGAAAAGAACATAATTTCACCATAAACCACCACGACCAGGTGCTCCTCGCAAGATTTCTGACACAGGAGTGAAAATAATTATGAGAAGAGTTGTCCACGAGCCAAGAACCACTTGTGGAGAGCTACAGAAAGACCTGGAATTAGCAGGTACAATTGTTTCAAAGAAATCAATAAGCAATACACTCAACCGCCATGGCCTGTATGCACGATCACCACGCAAGACTCCATTAGAAAAGAAAAAGAATGTTAAAGCTTGTTTAAAAATTTGCTGCACAATGTTTGGACAAACCTGTAAAATACTGGGAGAATATAGCCTGGTCAGAAGAGACCAAAATTGAACTCTTTGGATGCCATAATACATAATATAGTTTGGAGGTCAAATGGCACTGCACATCACCTCAAAAATGCCATAACAACAGTAAAGTTTGGAGGTGGGAACATCATGGTGTAGGGCTGTTTTTCCGCATACGGTACTGGCAAACCTCATTTGATTGAAGGAAGGATGAATGGAAAAATGTACCAAGAAATTCTTGATAAAAATCTGCTGCCCTCAACCAGGATTATGAAGATGAAACGAGGGTGGACATTTCAGAAAGACAATAATCCCAAACACAAAGCCAAGGAAACTCTCAACTGGTTTTAAAGAGAAATTAAAGCTGCTAAAATGGCCCAGCCAATTACCGGACTTGAATCCAATAGAAAAATCTATGGAAACAACTAAAGATCAGAGTTCATAGAAGAGGACCACAGAACGGTCATGATTTTAAGACTGTTTTTGTGGAAGAATGGGCCAAAATCACACCTGAGCAATGCACGCGGACTAGTTTCTCCATACAGGAGGTGTTTTGAAGCTGTCATTATCAACAAAGGATTTTGCAGGAGGCATTAAATAAATGTAAATTCGCATGTTCAATACTTTTTCCCTGTGTCATTCCATTTTATTACACATACCCTAATTTCTGAACGTATTTGTTTTGGCTTCTTTGCATGTATGGATTGCATGGGTTATTGACATGTAGTGAAAATTTCATGTCAAGATCACCTTTAGAAATACATTTATGTAGAAAAATGGTGACGTGTTCAATACTTATTTTACCCGCTATATATATATACATATATACATATATATATACATATATATATATACATATATATATATACATATATATATATATATATATAGTGAATGCAATCTGAGAGAATACTTTACCTTGTAAATGTTAAAGCTGCAGGAGGGCTAGTTTTTTAAAATGTTCCAAAAGAAGGATGACATTTTATAAGGCCTCGTACACATGGGCGTATGAATTTAAACTCCAAAATATGCTGGTTTTGTTTTGTCAGAACTTGGCAGGAAAAAAAACACCTCTGATGTTGCATATGCACAGGTGTTTATGCCAGTATGATGTTGAGCATAGATGTATTTTGCTAGCTAGAATATTATTTAATTTTGTACACAAAAATTGCAGAACCCCAGTGCTGCCTACCTAGGTGGACTTTACTGGCGATGTATTGAGACCAAAATAGAATATAAAATTATACATTTTATTCACATAGTAAAAAAACAACAAAACATCTGTAATATTTAAGGTACATAACATCTAGAGCAAGTATATATAACATAAAATACAATATAAAAACAAAATGCAACAGGATATAAAGAACACTAGAACAAAAGGCACCCTCTCCTGATAAGGAGGTGTAGGTGATCCTGTACACCCCACGATGACACCATGAGGTGAAATAGTTCCAGTGGTAGATGATATTACAGCCCGTAGGTCAGTAGTAGTACTAAAGTCCACCTAGGTAGGCAGAACTGGGTTTCTGTAAATTTTGTGTATATATTGAATTTGGATTTGGCAGAGAATAGAGACTCATCTTTATATTAATTCATTTTGGCCATTGGAATACATTTATGCACATAAAATCCTCTCTGAACGCAGCTTTAGTGTATTTTTTTTTTTGTATGCCTCTAAAACCTGCTCCTAAAATAATCTAATTGCCTGATGTGCATAGCCATTTAGGCTAACCTAGAACTGCAAAAAAAAAAGCTGTGCACCTGCAAAAGCAGCGTTTTGTATGCACATGCGAACATGGCCTAAAGCGGATTCTGTGTGTTTAGCATAGAATCAGCTATTGGAATACTGACTTGGAATTTCTTTCAGCTTTCTTTTTTTTTTTTTTTTAATAAAGCATTAAAAAAAAATGCAAGGCCAAGCTGAGCCCAGCATCCGTGCCCTCCCACACTTATTTGAGAGTATTTCTCAAAAAAGGATTCCCTACATAGAACATATTAAAATGAATGTATCTAGAAGTAGTTGATTGTTTAAGAGTGACTTGTTCTGTAATACTGAAGATGTTTTGCAACTTATAAAAGCTAATGTACCATATACCTTCAACACCTTCCATCCTGTTCTAGGATAATCAACATGTGTCTGGACACTTTACATTGTTAATATATTAAGGTAGCGGAGTTAACAGTGTGGCTTTAAATGCTGGTGTGTGCAGAAACCCCTTACAAATGAAGAATGGGCTTGCATAAGCTGTGAAATGTCACAAGTCAGTTATAGAGAATATGACTAATTCTAGATATAGACCCGGAAAAAAATGAATACTTTACATTTAACAATGTATCCAATGAAAACTAAATTGTCCCACCCCAGGTCTCTAGCATCCAAGGCTTTTCTTTAACTTACAAATTGAAAGAAAATATTAAAATAATGCAGGATTAACTCCATAAACTTCTAAATAGTGGGGCTACAAATGGAAAAACCGATGTGAAACATGATTTTCTACTTTAGACTGGCAAATGTGCAAACATTTTCAGCAATTTATGGTGAATGTGGTAAGAACCAAGTTTTAATAAAGGTGAGTAGTTAAATTCGCACCATTTCCTCATTGAAAGACATGCTGGTAAACGTTAGCAAATATCTGATCTTGTGAATCTGTGAAAGCACTTTAATCCCTTTGCGTCTAAGGATAAAACAAATCTAAATGCCCACGCACAATTTTGAAACATTGACCGTACATATCATCACAACCACTTTGTGTCTCCAGGTAAATAATACCTTTTTTTTTTTTTTCAGGACAAATTTAGCTTTCCTTTGGTGGTAAATGGTAATATCTTCTGATTTTTTTTTTTAATTATTAAAGGAAAACTGGCCCCAAATAGTATAACATTTTTTTTTAATTAAGTTGTATATATATATATATATATATATATATATATAATTATTATTATTATATTACTACCATAACCTTCCACCAAAGAACAGCCCAAAATAAATTTTCCTGCTCCTGACGACTGCTGCAATACCACATATGTGTATGTTAGTTGTTGTTTGTAGCATTTTTATTCCTACCTAAAAAAAACTGACACGAATACTATATTATAATAATATTTATATACAGTTGTGCTCATAAGTTTACATACCCTGGCAGAATTTATGATTTCTTGGGCATTTTTCAAGAATATGAACAACACAAAAACTTTTCTTTCACTCATGATTAGTGTTTGGCTGAAGCCATTTACTATCAATCAACTGTGTTTACTCTTTTTAAATCAGAATGACAACAGAAACGACCCAAATGACTCTGATCAAAAGTGTACACACCCCAGTTCCTAATACCGTGTATTGCCCCCTTTAACATTAATGACAGCTTGAAGACTTTTGTGGTATTTGCAGAGATGTATAGTAGCGAAGTAGAACTATTTAAGTACTGTACTTAAGTACCGAAATGCGGTATCTGTACTTTCCTAGAGTAGAATTTTTTTCTCCTATTTCAACTTTTACTTCACTACATTTTTTCGATGATTTCGATACTTCTACTCCGATATTTTTTTTTTTGTGCTGCATAGTTACTCGTTACTTTTAAAAAAATTACCACTGCCAGAACAGTAGATGGCAGGTTGCATAAAGCTCAAAAAAATGTGAATAATGTCATTTGTAAATCAGCGCATACGAAAATAAAGGCTGTGTATAATAAAAGCTGCTATACCAAATCTTTCCAATAAAAAGAAAATATGAAACAAACAAATAAATGGTGCTACAGTGCTTAAAGTGCATCAAGAAACTACTAACAAACACAGGTTAATCATTTGAATAAATCATTTGAAATAATAAAAAACAATATGATGTTCAAACTTTTGACTTCTTTCTTTAATAACTACATAACACAGTACTTGTACTTCTACTTTCACTACTTGAGTAGAATTTTTTTTTTTAAAACTACTGGTACTTTTTACTTTTAGTACTTAAGTAGCAAATTTTTTGAAAAAACTACTTGCAATACTTAAGTAAAAAAAATGTTGAATACTTTAGTACTTCTACTTAAGTAACTTTTTCTGCGAGCACTTCCACTTCTACTCAAGTCACTTTTTGATCGAGCACTTGTACTTTTACTCAAGTAGAAATTTCGAGTACTTTATACAAGTCTGGGTATTTGTGGATAAGGCTCTTTATCTTCTCAGATGGTAAAGCTGCCCATTCTTCCTGGCAAAAAGACTCCAGTTCCTGTAAATTCTTGGGCTGTCTTGCATGAAGTGCACGTTTGAGATCTCCCCAGAGTGGCTCAATGATATTGAAGTCAGCAGATGAGATGGCCACTCCAGAGCCTTCACTTTATTTTGCTGTAGCCAATGACAGGTCGACTTGGCCTTGTGTTTAGGATCATTGTCATGTTGGAATGTCCAAGTACGTCTCATGAGCAGCTTCCGGGCTGATGAATGCAAATTTTCCTCCAGTATTTTTTGATAACATACTGCATTCATCTTGTCATCAATTCTGATCAAATTTCCTGTGCCTTGTAGCTCACACATTCCCAAAACATCAGCGATCCACCTCCGTGTTTCACAGTAGGAATGGTGTACCTTTCATGATAGGCCTTGTTGACTCCTTTACAAATGTAGCATTTATAGTTGTGGCCAAAAAGCTAAATTTTGGTCTTATCTCCAAATTACTTTATGGCAGAAGGTTTGAGGCTTGTCTCTGTGCTGTTTGGCGTATTGTAAGTGGGATACTGTGTGGCAATTGCGTAGTAATGGCTTTCTTCTGGTGACTCAACCATGCAGCCCATCTTTCTTCCAGTGACTCCTTATTGTGCATCTTGAAACAGCCACACCACATGTTTTCAGAGAGTCCTGTATTTCACCTGAAGTTATTTGTGGGTTTTTCTAAGCATCCTGAACAATTTTCCTGGCATTTGTGGCTGAAATTTTTGTTGGTCTACCTGACCGTGGTGTGGTTTCAACTTTTCCACTTTCCATTTCCACTTCTTGATTAGAGTTTGAACACTGCTGATTGGCATTCTTAATTCCTTGGATATCTTTTTATACATCTCAACTACCTTTTCCCGCAGATTCTTTGACAATTCTTTTGCTTTCCCCATAACTCAGAATCCAGAAACCTCAGTGCAGCACTGGATGAAAGCGGCAAGGGTCTGTCAGGAGTCCAGAAACTCATTGAACTTTTCTACACACACACTAATTACAAGTAAACAGATCAAAGGTGAGGATGGTTACCTTTAATAGCTATTCAAACCCCTTTGTGTCAACTTGTGTGCATGTTAACAGGCCAAAATCACCAGGGTATGTAAACTTTTGATCAGGGTCTTTTGGGTAATTTCTGTTGTCATTATAATTTAAAACGAGTAAACACAGTTGATTGAAAATAAATGGCTTCAGCCAAACACTAACCATGAGAGAAAGAAAAGTTTTTGTGTTATCATTCATATTCCCGGAAAAATGGGCAAGAAATCATAAATTCTGCCAGGGTATGTAAACTTATGAGCACAAGTGTGTGTGTGTATAACGGAATTTTTGTAAAATCTTACCTGTAAAATTCCTTTCTCTGAGTCCTCCGACAGTCGCCGCCCACTTCATATTCATCACCAATGGGGTTATGTCCTTTATTCCGTAGGAGTAGCTAGGCAATAGAATATGTTAGTACAAAGACTTTTAACATATCCCACCCCCAGGGGGTGGTCCCCTCAGTACATAACCCTCCACTTCCTGTATCCAACTCAGTTTCAGTGGAATAGCAGTAGAGAGTACATCAAAACCCCAAAAGAGGGGCGGGGGCGGCGACTGTCGGAGGACTCAGAGAAAGGAATTTTACAGGTAAGATTTTACAAAAATTCCGTTTTCTCTTACGTCCTCCGACAGTCGCCGCCCACTTCATATTCATCACCAATGGGGATGTCCCAAAGCAGTGTAAACATGAGGGGTGGGAAGAACTCAGCCGCGCCCAAGGCAACGCCGTCTCCCCATCAGAGAAAGGAACCTTACCAAAGGAAGGAAACCAGTTGGGCATAAGAACAAAACACTCGCTCAACAGGAGCAAGAAAACCCAGGGAAAAAACAAAAATCCCAAAAAGCCAAAGAACCCGTAACAAGGGCTCTAGGAAACTGCCGCACTAAGAACCTTGCGGCCAAAGGAAGCATCAGCCGATGCCTGAACATCTACTCTGTAGAATATCGTGAAAGTGTGTACGGTCGATGAAGTCGCCGCCTAACACACCTGGGCCACAGAGGCCCCATGACGACAGGCCCAAGACGTACTCAGAGATCTGGTAGAGCGCGCCTTCACAGGTACAGGGGGAACTTTCCCCCTCAAAGCATAGGCCTGATCAATGGTCCGTCTGATCCATTTGGCGATTGTAGAAGCCGACGCCGCCATGCCCTTCCGAGGACCTCCCGGAAGGACAAACAAGGCATCCGACTTGCGAGAAGACTCAGTCGATTTGAGATAGACTCTAATCGCCCGGACAACATCCAAGGAGTGAAGCAACACCTCCGTCGGAAGCTTCGGCTTCGCGCAAAGCGAAGGTTTGACAATGTCCACATTGAGATGAAAGTCCGAAACCCTTTTTGGAAGAAAAGAAGGGTTAGGTCGCAAGACCACCTTGTCCAAATGCACAACCAGACACGGAGACTTGCAGGACAAGGCTGCCAGCCCCGACACTCGACGAGTCGAGGTGATAGCCACCAAAAAGGCGACCTACTTGGATAACAAAGACAGCGAGATCTCCCTGAACCATTCAAAAGGAGCACGCTGCAATACTGATAGAACTAGATTCAAGTCCCAAGGGGGAAGAGGGTACCCCCCGCACAAAAGTGCTAACCAAAGAATCAGATGCCACAGGCCGTTGAAAAAGAACGGCCAAAGCAGACACCTGACCCTTGATCGTGGCCAGCGCCAGACGCTGGTCAACACCCGTCTGAAGGAAGGGCAACACCCTAGACACCGAATAAGTATCAGGAGAGAAACCCCTGGATTCGCACCAGGCAAAATACGCCTTCCAAGTACGGTAATAAACCTTCCCCGAGGAAGACTTCCTCGCATTTATTAAGGTGTGAATGAACTCAGGGGAAAGACCCCTGTTCTTCAGGACCTCGGTTTTAACAGCCAGGCCGTCAAGACCAGCGACTGTAAAGCAGGATGGAAGATCGGTCCTTGCGACAGAAGATCTTCTCGAAGAGGCAGACGCCACGGGGCGTCGATTGCCAGATTTACGAGGTCTGCGTCCCAGGACCGGCGAGGCCAGTCCGGTGCCTCAAGAATCACCGTGGTCGGTTCCGCGAAGGAACCTGGACAGCAATTGAATCGGCGGGAACGCATACATCAGTTGGTACTGATGCCACGGGGCAACCAACGCGTCCGACGCGTCTGCCCGAGGATCGCACGTCCTTGCCACGAACCGTGGTACTTTGTAGTTCAGACGAGACGCGAACAGGTCCAACTCCGGAAGACCCCACCTCGCGCACAACATCTGGAAGACAGCCGGGTGAAGGGTTCGACGGCTCAGATAATCCGCCTGCCAAATTTTCACCCCCGGAATGTGACCTGCCGATATTGCCGGGACATGCGTCTCGGCCCAAGACAGAATGGCGGCCACTTCTCGAGCTGCCCGGGCACTCCTGGTGCCCCCTTGGTGATTGATGTAAGCCACCGCCGTGGCATTGTCCGTCTGCACCCGAACCGGGTAGCCGTGAAGATTGTCCGTCCAACGACGAAGACAGAGGAGTATCGCTCGCAGTTCCAGAACGTTGATCGGAAGGGAGGCTTCCTCCGTCGACCAAACACCCTGGGTGGACAGAACGCCCAGAACACCACCCCAGCCCGACAGGCTGGCGTCCGTGGTGATCACCGCCCACGAAAGGGGACGAAAAGACTTGCCCCCCGATACTGAGGGGGATTGAAGGGGGCGTGAAGATTGTCCGTCCAACGACGAAGACAGAGGAGTATCGCTCGCAGTTCCAGAACGTTGATCGGAAGGGAGGCTTCCTCCGTCGACCAAACACCCTGGGTGGACAGAACGCCCAGAACACCACCCCAGCCCGACAGGCTGGCGTCCGTGGTGATCACCGCCCACGAAAGGGGACGAAAAGACTTGCCCCCCGATACTGAGGGGGATTGAAGCCACCACAGAAGATCCCTTCTGGTCTGAGAACTCCATGACATCTGGAGATCCAGAGACTGCGGACGCCCGTCCCACTTGGACAATATCTCCACTTGGAGATCCCGTGTGTGAAACTGGGCGAAGGGAAATCGCCTCGAAAGCCGAGACCATCAATCCCAGACACCGCATGCACGTCCGAATGGACGAAGATGGAACGTCCCTGAGGGACCTGACTGCCTCCTGAAGAGCTGCGAGTTTTTCTTCCGGCAGGAAGACCTACGCCTGGACAGAGTCCAGAATCATACCCAGGTAAGAAATCCGAACCGATGGGCACAATGTCGACTTTGGAAAATTGATCGTCCAACCAAACTCCTGCAGAGTCTGCAACGTGACGGACATATCCTTCTCCAGACTCTGGCTGGTCGCAGACCGAACCAGAATATCGTCCAGATACCCCAGAACCGAAATGCCCTGGGCCCTCAACAAAGCCAGAACCGGTGCCAGCACTTTGGTGAACACCCTTGGAGCCGAGGCGAGACCAAAAGGCAACGCCACAAATTTGGTAATGATCTTCCGCTATGGCGAATCGAAGGTACCTCTGGTGACCCTCGAAAATCGGGATGTGAAGATACGCATCTTGCAAGTCGATGGAAGCCATGAACTCCCCCGGAACCAGGGCAGCCACCACCGACCGCAGGGATACCAATGGGAACTTGCGCACCCGCACAAGGCGGTTCAGCGCCTTCAAGTCCAGAATCGGACGCACCTTGCCCTCCTTCCTGGGCACGGTGAGCAGATTGGAATAGAACCCCCGAAATCTGTCCCGATGAGGCACCGGGACCACCACTCCCTGAGCCCTCAGGTCCTGCACCGCTAGATGCAGGTCCCGCAAACGCTCCGGGGATAACAGAAGACTTGAGGGAAAAAATCTGCTCTCCGGCTGAGAGAGAAACTCGATCTAGTAGCCAGATCGAACGATTTCCTGTGAAGTGGGTGAGGGCGCCCCTTCAGGCCGCACTGTTGTGGGCCGCAGAACCGGATTGGCCGGACTTTTGCTTACCTGCCCACGGCTTCTTGCGGGAGCCTTGACCCTTGGACGGCTTGTCCCAAAATGTGGCCGAAAGGCACGAAAGGACCCCTGAGGGGGCCGAAAGAAAGCATTCTTTTTTCCAAGAGCCGTCTTAGTCTAGTGGGATTGAGGTAAGAGCGTGCTCTTACCCCCCGTGACCCCTTTAATTAGGGCATCCAGGGATTCGCCAAAAAGGCGAGAACCATCAAAAGGCAGATTGGCCAAGGTCTTACGTGAAGATTGATCCACAGACCAACACTTCAACCAAACCAGGCGGCGAGATAACACCGCCAAACTGTGTACACGTGCAGCCAACGGAACCATATCCAGGTCCGCATCACACAAATACATGACACCCTGGCGGATTTGATCCACCATATCCAAAGTCGCCTGGGGGGCAGAATCAGCCACCAGGACACGCCTAAGCACCTGCGTCCAGTTCGCGACCGCCTGGGCCGCCATAAGTGAAGCAACAAAGCTTTCAACATAGAACCCATAATAGAATAGGTACGACGGGCAAAGGACTCCATCCTCTTGTCCGTGGCATCCCGGAACACCGGGGTGTCTGCAGCAGGAATCGCAGTGGACTTGTTCAAAACTGCTAACGCCTGGTCCACCGGAGGTGGGACACACCAAAGCCCATCAGTAGCGGGCGTAAAAGGATAGCGCAGCTTAAACCTACTTGGTACAGCAAAAGGTTTGCGTATATTACGCCATCGTTCTTTCACAGCGCGCTGAAAATCATCAGTGCATGGAAACATCTGCGATGATATGCGCCTTTTCTGCGTCCCATAAGCCGCCAAGGCAGCTGGAGGACCTGTTTCCTCCTCCAAACGCAGAGTTTGCTTGATAGAAGTAACCAATTCATCCATGAGCGCAAGCTCTTCAGACGAGCCAGGGGGAGAATTATCAACCCCCTCTACCTCAGCCTCCATTTCTGACCCTATAAGGTCCCGGGAGGAACGAGACCCCGATAAGGAGATCTCTGCCCCAGCAGCCCCAGTACCATCACCCTCTGAAACAGAGGAAATTGAAAACTCTGGGCCATTTAGAGGATTGAGCAACCACCAGCATTTGCACCTGAGTCGCAAGGCTAGCCACAATCGCAGCCAAATCCCCCCCCGGGGGGGGAAACCGCAGTCCCCTGGCTTCCCACTAAATTGGCAGGAAACTAGTATTCCTGAGAATCCATGCCCTTGTAGCAGCAAAAATAAATGGGTGACCGCCCCTTTAAGAGAGCGCTGCGATCGTAGCCCACTCACACTAAGCATCCCACACAAGGGACCCCCACAGGGACAAGTATACCAAGGCAGGATACAGGGAATAAAAAGAAATGAACCTGGAGAGATTGGTGCTGCTGCTGCCTGCGGTGCTCCTGAAGGAAAGGAAATGCTGGCATACAGGGCGCTCTATGAAAGCCTATGGAGGCTACAAGAAAATGGCCGCCATGCATGTAAAACATGCGGCCGGAGCGATCGCAGCCAAAATGGCGCCGTTTGGCGCCGAAACCGCCGCTCCCACACCCCATGAGGGAGAAGTAAAACACACCATCTGCCCAAAAAAGGAACATGGTAAACCGCCGCAGCGGCGCTGTAATGTGCCCCAAGCATGAGAAACTCAAGCCCCACAGCACACAGCCGTTCACACAGACAGAAAACTGACACAGAGTGCAGCCAGCCCCCCCTCCTGCAGCCCACAGCTTGCAATGTGAGAGATAGGGAAAACGTAATAGTGTGAACACAGGGCAAGGTACACAGTCCCAGACTGACACCCCCCAGACAGACAGGTCCCCACATAAATGCACTTACCTCTCACATGGCGTGGGGGACCCGCACAGGCGAACAAACCGCTGCACATGAGGCAGGGAGAGTCGCATCCAGGACGCATCAGAAGGTGGGTTGAGAAACCGCACAGCGTCCAGTGAGGTAGCCACCTCACCTAGCATCCCTGCACGGAACAGGGATGGGTCGTTCAGATAACTCAGGAACGCTCGATGGCGGGCTGAGAAGCCACTGACCCACAACCTGCTACCAGGGGGGTCAGCCCGAGACGCAGCCCGCATGATCCTCTTCATCAGAAGAACTAACTAACGCTGGTAAAATAACAGCTAACAAGAAAGAGAGAAAAAACTCAAATAAAATCCAAAGAAAGGAAAGAGAGCTGAGACAAGGTGCCCCAGCACAGAAACTTCCAGCTACTCCTGACAGCTAGACACATGAAACTGAGTTGGATACAGGAAGTGGAGGGTTATGTACTGAGGGGACCACCCCCTGGGGGTGGGATATGTTAAAAGTCTTTGTACTAACATATTCTATTGCCTAGCTACTCCTACGGAATAAAGGACATAACCCCATTGGTGATGAATATGAAGTGGGCGGCGACTGTCGGAGGACGTAAGAGAAATATATATATATATATATATATATATATATATATATATATATATATGAAATGATATAATGACCCTGACCTTTGACCTAAACACAAACCTTGGAACTGACCTAGATCAAACCTTGATCTAGGTATTTTCTACAAACTTTTTTTTTTTTTTTTTTGTGGAAAGAGAGAGCAAGAGATATGGTGCATTTCTCTCTCCTATTCGCAGAGAATAAAAAAAAAAAAAAAACAGGGGCAGGCTTCACAGTGACTGATCACTGTGATGGCCACATACAGGCTATCACAGCAATCAGGTGAACCAGAATTGGGAGTTACCGGTCCCAATTGTTAGTATGGGACCGGGGGGCTCTCAGTGAGACCTCCGTTACTGTCCCGGGAGCATGCTGCAGGGGGGAGATACACAAAAATGAATCCCGACAGAGAAAAGCCCAGTCCAGTGGGACCGCATATTTGCGGACAGTCTGCGTGAAGGGGTTAAAAATGTGAAGAGTGATTCTGCATCTATAAATAAAATGCTTTTAATTTGTAGTCTGCCAGTTTCCCAAAAGCTACAGCAGTACTTACTTGTTGGTAATGAGTGCAAGAGTGATAGCAAACTGGATAGTACCATAGCTTCTGCAATGTTATTTACACATTCTTGATTACTGGTGACTATGTTGACCACCTGTCACAAGCAAAAGACTTTATTAAAAATGTTATGAATGCTCACAAAGCCTAAAGAATGCAATGAAGTAGTTCAATGGAAATCGAATAATAAAAAAAAAATATAAAAGTATATATACCCATAATTACATATTGTATTTACTGGTAGTACTGGTGGCATTTTGGTTAAAGCGGCATTAAACCTAAAAGAAAAACATTTCTTATATTGCATCTTACCAATTCTTCGATGTAATGGCTGCATTCGTTTTCTTTTTTAGACTCTGATTTTCATCTGGCCAGTAAGTTTGTTGTTTTTCAAAAGAACAAGTTTTCCAGCAGCATGTATCATTTGCATGGATGAGACAAACTATTTAACACTAGAAGGGGTGCTTACAATGATCTGTTTTTATGTAAAACGCTTATCCCAAAAGGAACAAAACAGTTTGCTGCAACTGCTTATAAAGTATTAACTGGAGTTTGGATTCAATTTGTTAGTGTATCTAAATCTGCTAGTACATCTAACACTCCACTTCCCCAGACTGACAATGCTGCTGTCCAAAGGTGTCTCAGTTGCTACTTCATCTAGAATGTGTTACTAGCCAGATCAACAGTTGAAAACAAGCTTTAATGCAGCCATCACATCTACTGATTAGTAAACTACAAAAGTGCAGAAAAGGTCTCCTGAATTTGCTGATATGCATATTTGTTTCAGGTCCGAAAAGCATTAAAAGTCAATGGACAAGATAGATAAGAATAAAACAGCCCTCACATCAGGGTTCCAATAAGACTAAATCAAGAGTCTGTAATGTCAGCACTCAGGCTCCAAGTGTCCTCTTAATCAATTACATCAACTACAAATGAATATAGGGATCCGGCAACTTCAAGCATTCATTAAAGTCTTTTTTTGCTACAGAATGGTAATAGGTAAAAACAGCTATGTTTTGTTGAGTAGCCTTAATCATAATTTTAATAATAATTATAATAATAATAATTTTTAATAATCATAACATTAATAATGTTAGCTGTTTTTACCTGTTACCACTCTGTAGCAAATAAAGACTGTCACGGATGTTTCAATTTGCCGCCTCTCTATATTCATTTGTACTTGAAATAAGTAGGATAGGCATCTAGCATTTTCAGAAGGAAGTTATGGAGCCCCAAGAGATCGATCGAGACAGATTTACTTTAAAGTGTGCGTCAGGAGAAAAAAAAAACATTCATCATCTTATATACTTCCCTCCAATAGAAGCACATTTTCCCATGTATGTTTACACAATTACAAAAAAAAAAAAAAAACTATCTGCTGATCCTGTAAGAAATCAATTGCGCACCTAACTTCCTGTGCGCTTTGCTGCATCAAAATTCCAAGCAAAAATATATGCCCTGATTTATTTATCCTGTGTGAACACTTCCACTTTATACTACAGATATTAGATGAGGTACCCACCTTGTCTAATCTCCATAATATAGGGGAGAAGTTTTTTGTATTTCAGAGGTGTGAAGGCCATAAGTGCAGATAACTATTTGTTTAAATCAGTAGAGAGACACCTAGGGAAACGGTGCTGCTCCTTCATTGATACAGTGCAAAAAGGGCGGTCATCGAAGGACAGGAAGTGTAATACTGGCAGGTGGAAATATTGGGGGAAAAAGCCTGAATAGGATAAAAAAAATTGCAGCCTCTAATCTCCATTGTATAAATTTTTTTTCTGTGGTTTAGATACACTTTAAAGCCTAATATTTGGTGAAGGTTCAGCTATCATTCTAGTGAACCTTTCACGAACCTACACTTATACAGATATCCCCCAAACTCCTGCTAAAATAACCTTAAGCCTAGTAAGCACTTGTTGTTTCTTTGTTCATCCTAGGAGGGCTGAACGGAAAAAAAAAAAAACGAAAAAAACTGATAACTCCAGAAAAGCAGCTGTACTAACAATTCGATGTTAGTACATCAATCTCCCCTGCTGTGCTATTGTGTTCCGACAGAGGGACAGAGAGGGGGAGGGGGAAGTGCCCCCCCAACAGAACACTCCAGTCAGCGCTCTCAAGCCACTGCCCTTTTTCAGTCATGCCCCATCAACAGAAGCCAGTCGAAGGGCCGGCTTGTGCTGGACCGGCTGCAGTACACCTTGGTCAAATGTCTAACATTTGGCCTAGGTGTACTAGGCTTTAGCGCACCTTAAACATGTGCTCTTTATAGAACTCTCAACTCCCACAAGTCAAGATTTGCACAAAAGATATCTTTGGCATGAAGCAGCAGATTATGTGCAGACTCATGCCTTACGCCTCTTCTGTTTCTCTCATTAGTGTATGTTTTCAACAGATTTCTTTTAAAGATAAAATTTAGTGATTTTTTTTTTTTTAATTGCACCAAAGATGGAACTTGCCATCAATGAAAGGTGCCCCATGCTCTGGTGGCTGCAGTATTTGTTTGAAATCCAAAGTCCTCTGCCCCTGGATACCCCTTCAGCGGTGATCTTTCTGTACTGCGGGGATTAATAGGAGTGGCTGCACCTATGACAGGCATCCACCTGGGATGGGTGCTGGTCCTCCAATCCTAAAGTGCTTTTCAAAGTACAGCTGCTATGAATAAAGCAAGGGTCAAAAACGGCAGGGTTTTTTCTTTCAGTTTTACTAATCTTCAGCCTTAGGCCCCTTTCACACAGGCGGACCATTCAGATCCGCCTGTCCGTTTTTTTTGGCGGATCTGAACGGTCCCCCCATGCATCTCTATGGGGGATCGGATGTCAGCGGAGACATGTCCACTGACACCCGATTCGATCCGTCAAATCTGGACGGATGGAAACCCTATTTTCCATCCGTCCAGCGGATCGAATCGGATGAGAACGGACTGACGGTCCGTTCCCATCCGAGTTTTTCCCCATAGAGATGCACGGGGAACTGACAGCTGTGTCTCCGCACACAGCGCGGAGACACAGCTGTCATCCTCCTGCTCAGCGGGGGATCAGGGGCTCGATCCCCCGCTGAGAAAAGCGGAGTCCTGTGTGGAGTTTGACGGACTGCTGTGTGAAAGGAGCCTAAAGTCTGGCTAAATCCAGGAAATCTGTTGGGCTTTCACAACAGGTTTACTTCAAATGATGTTCAGTTACCTCCAGTGCAAGCTGCTGAACCTTTCCAGCTCCATGGACTCGCAATAAAGAAAATATCAACTTGAAATGGCCAATACATTCAGTTTCTGATCCTGAAAAAGAAAATAAGGCTGATTAAAAAAATAAACATCTGAGAAAAACGGTTACAAATCGGAATGCATACTAGCATATGCAAGCAAACACACATGTCCTTCAGCTTTCTTACTGATACCCCTGTACAGGCTTTTAGAAAGTTGGAGAAAGTCCAGAGTGATTTCTCTATAAGGAAGAGGGGTGGGGTTATAGGGAGATGCCTGCCCAGTAAGTGTGCCCTCAAAAGTTGTGGGTCCAATCACCTTAAAGGTACCAGTCAATAACCCAGGGTCTATTAATATCTAGCCTGTGTTCTGTACGTACATTAAAAAAAACATGTTTGCTAATCAATTCATTGCACATACATCAATCAATTTTAAAAGCATATCAAAAAGCAGACTTCCATGACAAGAATATATATATGGATTTTTGTAAAATCTTACCGTAAAATCCTTTTCTCTTAAGCTCATTGACAGACGCAGTCCTCTTGATTAATATCAAATTGGGTTATACTGCCCTCTACAGGAGTAGGACACTAGGCAGAAGGAAAACGTTCTGGCCACACCTTAGGGGCAGTCCCAGAGGGTATATCCTCTCTTTCTCTGCTACAGGATGTTAGTTATGTCACAAAGCAGTGTCAGAGAATTTAACCCAACCCAACTCAAAGTAAAGGGGCGGGTACTGCGTCTGTCAATGAGCTTAAGAGAAAAGGATTTTACGGTAAGATTTTACAAAAATCCATATTTCTCTGTCGCTCATTGACAGACGCAGTCCTCTTGATTAATATCAAATTGGGACGTCCCAAAGCAGTGCCACAAATGAGGGGTGGGATAACAGAAATCAAAATTTAAATCCAGAAGGCCCAACCGGTGCCGACTAGAAGTCTTAAAGGCTCATCAAACCAAAGGATGAGACTCAACTGAAAACCCAACAGAAAAAAACCCTCGAGGTAGACCAACGGTCTCCTCAAATTGCGGCCTGCAAAACCTTGCGGCCAAAAGAGGCATCCGCCGATGCCAACACACCAACTTTATAAAATCTTGTAAAGGTATGAACCGACGACCAGGTAGCCGCCTTGCAAACCTGGACCACTGACGCCTGATGGCGGAAGGCCCAGGAAGCACTAAGCGCCCGAGTGGGGTGCGCCTTAACGGGGAACGGAGGATTCCGACCCTTAATAGAATAAGCCTGTACCACCGTCTGTCTGATCCATCTGGAGATAGTCGTGGCAGATGCAGGCAACCCCTTTTTGGGGCCATCCGTGATCACAAAAAGTGAATCCGTTTTACGAAACGAGTCCGTAGTTTTCAAGTATACCCTGATTGCCCGAACCACATCCAAGGAATGTAACGCAAACTCCCGAGGATGACTGGGCTTAGGACACAAGGAAGGTAGCACAATATCTTCATTCAGATGAAACTCTGAAACCACCTTAGGAAGGAAGGATGGATTCGGACGAAGAACCACCTTATCCCTATGAACCACCAGATATGGGGAACGACAGGATAATGCGGCCAGTTCTGACACCCTGCGTGCAGAAGTAATGGCCACCAAGAAGGCCACCTTCTGGGATAACGTAAGCAAGGGAATCTCCCTGATATTTTCAAAGGGAGGTTTCTGAAGAACCGACAACACCAAATTAAGATCCCAGGGCGGTAAGGGCGTGCGCACTGGCTGAGCCAGGTGCCGCACCCCCTGGATGAAATTCTGCACCAAGGAATGGGTAGCCAAAGGTTTCTGAAAGAAAATTGCTAACGCTGAAACCTGACCCTTGACAGTACTCAACCCCCTGTTGCAGAAAAGCCAAGATTCAGGTCACCGAATAGGCACGTGGAGGAAATCCAAGGAATTCACACCACGCAATATAAGACTTCCATGTGGGATGATAGACTTTTCTGGAAGTCGCTTTCCTTGCTTTAATTAAAGTAGGAATAACTGAAGTTGACAATCCCTTGTCCTTCAGCACCTGAGTCTCAATAGCCAGGCCGTTAAAGCCAGCGATTGTAAAGCAGGATGGAAGATCGGTCTCAGAGACCGCAGATCCTCCCTGAGAGGAAGTCTCCAAGGAGCGTCCGCGACCAGTCCGGAGCTACCAGGATAACTGGAATTCCCTCCACCTCTATCCTGCGAAGAAGTTTCGGCAGCAACTTGAGGAGGGAAGACATACAGTAGCTGATACTGTTCCCACGGGGCGACCAGCGCGTCTGCTGCGTCCGCTCGAGGATCTCGGGAGCGGGCTACAAACCTCTGCACCTTCCTGTTGAGCCGAGCTGCCAACAGATCCACCTCCAGGGTGCCCCAATGAAGGCACAGCTGGTGAAATACCTCTGGATCCCCTTGATCCAGAATCTGACGGCTGAGATAATCTGCCTGCCGATCTTCAACCCCCGGAGTGAATACCGCGGAGAGAGCCGGAACAAACCGTTCCGCCCAACGAAGAATGCTGGCCACTTCGATGGCCGCCAGGACACTCTAGGTGCCCCCTTGGTGATTGACATAAGCCACGGCCGTGGCATTGTCCGATTGGATCCGAACCGGGCTGCCCTGGAGCTGCTCGGTCCAGTAAATCAGACAAAGTCTGATCGCTCTCAGTTCCAATACATTTATCGGTAACCTGGATTCTATCGGAAGAAATGACTTCCCCTGGCTGAGCATCGGAGACCGAAGCCACCAGACCAGAGACTCCCTGGTCCGCTCGCTCAACCGGATCCGATTGTCCAGAGAATCGGGATTCCGATTCCATTTGAAAAGAATCTCCTTTTGGAGAATTCGGGTATGAGACTGGGCATACGGTACGGCCTCCAAGAAGGCCAGGATCCTCATGCAAGTCCGAAGGGAAGGCCAGTTGACAGACAGCAACATCCGAATCGTTCACTGAATCTTCCGGAGCTTCTCTGTAAGGAGACACACCCTTGCCAAGGATGTCTCCAAAGTTAGGCCCATATAGTTCAATTTCCTGGTGGGAGCTAGGAATGATCTTTGGGAAAAGTGAAGAAAACGCTGATGTCCTGCGAAGATGGGGATCTGAAATTAGGCATCCTTGCTGTCCCTGGACGCCAGGAAATCCCCCTGATGCAGGGAGGCCACCCCTGTTCAGATGGACTCCATATTGAATTCTTGTACCCGGACAAAATGATTGAGTGCTCTTAAGTCCAGAATTGGACGCACCTTGCCCTCCTTTCTGGGTATTGTGAATAGGTTTGAATAGAAACCCTGAAAACGTTCTGCTCAAGGAACGGGAACTACCACTCCTTGTTGCATCAAGTCCATTACTGCCCCCCGCAAAGCTTTTAAGCGATCCGGGATAGTGGAATGTTGGAAGGGAAGAATCGCACCGGTAGAAGTGATCGAAACTCGATCTTGTATCCCGACCGTATGACCTCGTGAACCCCTTTGTCCGGGATTCTGGAAAGCCATGGATCCGAAAACCGGTGAAGACGTCCCCCACCCCAAAGATGGGTGGGGGCGCACCTTCAGGCTGTATTGGTCTTGTCTTCAGGTTTGGCTGAGCCGGACTTTTGTTTACTCGACCAGCGTCCTTTGAAACCCCCTGAAGGGGCTTTGGAGGGCTTCCCCTTATCGCCCGCCCCAGTGGAACGAACAAACTTTTTATGAGCGGAAAAGGAAGGTCCTTGCCTGCTACTAGGTCCTTTACCCTTAGCAGTCTGTGGCAAAAAAGTGCTCTTGCCCCCAGTGAGATCCTTTATAATCTCATCCAAGGTGGCCCCAAACCGGCGATCCCCTAGAAAAGGGAGATTAGCCAAAGCTTTTTTGGAACTTTGATCCGCCGACCAGCACTTTAACCACAACACGCGTCTGAGGACCACTGCTGAAACCGATGCACGCCCTAACAAGGGAGTGGCGCCCAGAGCGGCGTCACAGATGAACTGTAGTCCTTGTATAATCTGCTCCATCAAATCGGATGCTGCCGGGGGGATACTTCTCCCCTTTAAGTCACGGCGTAACAATATGGTCCATTCTGTCAATGTTTGTGAAACTAAACCAATGGCAACCACTGGCCTAAAGGTTGAACCTATCAGGGAAAAAATGGAACGGGATTCCGCTTCCACTTTTCGATCCACCGGATCCCTAAAGGACGGAGCGTCCTCCAACGGGATAACAGTGGCTTTATTTAGTCTGGAAATCGGTGAGTCCACCACTGGTGGTACCGTCCATTTTTTAAGGAGGGATTCCTCAAACGGATAGCGCCTAGCGATGCGTTTGGAAATAGCAGGGGTTCGTTTCGGACGACCCCATTCTTCTTTAATTAGATTACCAAAACATTTGGGCAAGGGAAAAACCTTCGCCATTTTGGTAGGCTTGCTAGTACCAAAAGGAATTTCAGTGTCAGCAACCTCTGCCGGTTTAACCTCAAGACTTAAGGTTTCCCGGACAGACACAACTAGTGCGTCCACCAACGCTTCTTCTTGTGCTATGGCGGAGGCAGAAACGTCCTCCTCACTGTCTGAGGAGACCGTACCCGAGACAGCAGCCCCAGAAGAGGGTCCTGCAGCTGCAGTGATAAGCTCAGAATCCGTATCTGAAGTGTCAGATGAAATGGGGGTAGGCGGGGGTCGCTTTCTTGCCCCCGTCCCTGACAGGCCACCTCCACCCGGGATACCAAAGACTCCAAAACTGCTGATAATGCATCAATCATAAGTGGGGCACTGGAGGGTCCTGCGGCCACCTCGAGGGGATCAGGTGGGGATACATGTGTGGCAGGGTCCATGATTAATCCAAGACACTTGCCAGCAAACAAAGAAAAAATTGCAAAGAAAAAAACTTTTTTTTTCTTTTTTTGTAATCCCCCAGCGCAAAAGCGCCCCTCAGTGTTACCTGCTTCGAACCCCCACAGAGAGAGAGAGAGACCCCAAGGGCTCACCACCTGATGCACAGAAGCTTCTACCAAACTGCTCTCAGCGCTGTCCCTTACAGACAGGAAGTCTTTTGGATCGTTTTCCCGGGTAAAGGAGGCGGCTCCGCCCCTTTACACGCCTTCCGGCGCTTCCCCTGCTACTCCTTGAGGTAGCTGGTCATCTCCAAAATGGCCGCCCCCCATGCCGGAGACACGAGGCTACGCAAAGATGGCGGCCCCGCGGGAGGATGGCGGCGGCCCCTGTGGAAAGATGGCAGCGGCCTGCTACACCGTGCGCCCTGCGAAAGGCAGGCATCGGCCTGTGCGGCCTGCGGGAGGATGGCGGCCTGCGGGAGGATGGCGGCGGCGGATGGCGGTAGTCCAGGCAACTGCAACCTTATGTATAAGGTAGGATCATGTCACCCTCTTACATGGCCATCTTAAATAGTAATGCCAGCCACTGACTTCAGTCATGGTCCCTATACAGTGACTTCCGATAGTCAGCTCCCAAACCAAGCCTCCTGGTTCTTATTCACCAAATCACACTCGAGGGAGATCTGTGACACATGCTATAGGATAGAGGAGGGACCCCGGATCAAAAGGGTCCGACCATCCACAGGGGGCCGTGTCTATTCCCAAAACCCGACAGGGGAGAGGGGGAACATACTACTTACCATACCGGAACCGGCGGGCACCCCCTCCTAACAGAACCCCTCTCCACCGAAGTGGGGGGGGGCTGTTGACCAATACGGACGCCGCGACTCAGTTTCCAACTGGTCGTCGGCGTCCCGGCGAGACGTTTAACTCGCAGGGCCAGTCCCCGTCCAGTGGGACTATGTCGCGGCCGACCCAGCGAGGAGCTAGGGCCTGCACGCCCTCGTAGGCTGACTGGGGTGACCACTGGATCTTAACATCCAGCCCGTCGCCCAGCTCCAGCATAATTGCTTGAAGATCTCACAGGAACAACTGGAGAAAAAAGCTGCCTAAAAAAAATTTTCTAAAAAAAATCTTGCCAGGACCAAAGATCCCAGCAAGGAACTTAGGTCCTTACTCCTGACTAGACAGAAAAAAACTAACATCCTGTAGCAGAGAGAGAGGGGATATACCCTCTGGGACTGCCCCTAAGGTGTGGCCAGAACGTTTTCCTTCTGCCTAGTGTCCTACTCCTGTAGAGGGCAGTATAACCCAATTTGATATTAATCAAGAGGACTGCGTCTGTCAATGAGCAACAGAGAAATATATATAAACACACACACACACACGTAAAGTGTGGTCATATTAACCAAGACATGAGATTGCATACTGCAATCTCAGCATTCTAGTTCTAGATAGTTCAAGATACAATTACAGTACTGCTTGCTAGATCAATAATTAGAAGAATTTATTTTTTTAAATCTATCCAGAGCAGCCTCATTTCCTCAATTAAGTAAAAAAGTTCCTCCCTACCAGGGTTGTGTTTTATGACATTCCTTAGTGCTTCCAGAGCCATTTCAACCCTCTGCAGTCTGTCTACGTGCTGATCAGACTCCACCTTGCCGGTCTGGGTCATCGCCATTAGTGTATGGAGGTACTGTGCTTGAGATCCAATGTAATCCAGCAGACTTGCTGCAAAAGCTTTTGGGACCTGCACACACATCAAATACATATTAGATTGATATATATATGTTGTAAAGATGAAGTCATTTAGGACCTGAGCATTCATACCTCTATTTCTACTGCATGGGGCACGTTGGTAACTATAAATGGTAGGGATGCCTGAAGTTGCTATATTACTTGCTATAGGTGTATACTTCTTGTGCCTTAACCCCCTTTGGTTTACCTTTCCTGGAAAAATGCTGCTGGTCATGAGACCCAAGGGCATTTGGTGATGTGACAAGCACCAGACGCCACCTGGAGCAACACTTTCACCAGAAAAAACAGATAGTTCAGCGATATCTCTTTAACTATGCATTTCAGCAAGGCTTCGGTTAACTTTGAGCATAGGTCTGCTTTAACCACTTGCCGACCGCCGCACGACTATCTAAGTCGGCGGTCAGCCCCTCACAGGCAAACTAACGTAGGGCTACGTTGCTTGCTTGTGAGGGTCTAGGGAGCGAGCGCGCGCCCCCGGAGGCGCGCTCCCGCGTGGTCACGGACCCCCCCGCGCGTGTGACCAGCGGACCCGATGTCCGCCGGCCACTCGGCGATCGGCGGGGGAGAGGGAGAATGTCAGGCAGCTTGTGTAAACAAGCTGCCTGTCATTCTCCTCGCTGTAAAGACACTGATCACATGGATCTACTATGTAGATCCGTTGATCAGTGTCCTTACAGCTCAAGCCACAGCCAATCACAGTAGAAAGCACGCCCCTAGGGACACACACAGCCCCTCCCTCCCAAATAAAGTTAACCCCTTCACTACCAGTGTATTTTTACAGTAACAGTGGATATATATAGCACTGATTAATGTAAAAATGTCACTGGTAACCCCAAAAGTTTCAAAAATGTCAGTCAAGGGTCCGATCTGTCCGCCGCAATGTCGCAGTACCGCAAAATAAAATCGCAGATCGCCGCCATTACGCGTTAAAAAAAAAAAACAACAAAAATGACAAAAATCTTTCCCTTTGTTAGTAAACGCGATAACTTTTGCGCAAACCAATCAAAATACGCTTTTTGCGATTTTTTTTACCAAACATAGGTAGCATAAAACAAATTGGCCGAAAATGTTAAAAAATTTTGATTTTTACATTTTTTTTGGGGGGAATTTCATATAAAAAAATGTGAAAAATATTGCTATTTTTGCAAAATTGACGCTCTTTTTTTGTTTATAGCGCGTGATCAAAAAATCGTACAGGTCATCAAATACCACCAAAAGAAAGCTCTGTTTGTGGGAAAAAAAGGACGTCAAATTCGTTTAGGTACAGCGTCGCACGACCGCGCAATTGTCCGTTAAAGTCACGCAGTGCCGAATCGCAAAATACCCCCTGGTCGGAATGGGGGTAAAATCTTCCGGGGCTTAAGTGGTTAACCAGATTGCATATCTCCTTCTGGAGAGACCAACTTCCATATTGCTTGGAGTCTCCTAACTTGTACTTAGTGTTCCAGTGCAGTCAGATGTATTCACCAGTATTAAACAGGAATAAAATAGGACTGGGATACGTTAAGTTTTGTAAGAAAATGGAAGGGATCTATTATGTACATACTAAACACTAAAAATAATTCACAAACTTACAGCTTTTTGTCACTACCCAGAATTTGTGTCATCTTTCCCTGTATGTTACATTTCACAATGGTTTGTTTTTGTTTAGCCAAATTATATAATTTCAGTACACATACTGATACCAGATAGTCTTTACTGACCATCTTAAGCTGACAGTTCTATTCAGAAAGCACTCACCTCCAGTTGGAATGTGGGTTGTTCATTATATACCCGTACAAAAATCTCTCCAACAATGAGCTCCTTGGAATGATCACTGAAAACAAAGTCGGCTCCAAAGCTTTTCTCACATTCTCCCTGAAAAAAAGTCAAAGACATACTCAGCAAATAAAAAAAAAAAAAAAAAAGTATACTGTAAATAGGGGTTATTATAAAATAGCTAGACAGGAAGCCAGATTAACCAACTGAATGATGTACTATGTAAGTATATAGGGTAGGCACTACTCAATAAGGTGAATCAATAATTGTGCGTTTCAAAATGGAGAGGTATGTATCATATCTATTAACATAAATACCCCAAGGTGAATATAAAAGTGACCAGTGCAATGTGGGTATGTATCTTCCACCTAAAAGTGTTGAGCAAGGTTAAAATAATGCTGAAAAAAATCCCTAAAATGATGCTAGATGACCAAACAATTATGTTGCACCACTAGAGGAAGTGTGAGTCCTACATATACACTTCTATATAATAATCCAAGCAGTGTTGGTTGTTGAATGAAAAGTGCAATCATATAAAGTGCCAAGTGTATAAATAGTCAAATGAATAATCAATTAGGTCATAATAATAGTGCCAAGTGTTAAATATCCACAATCCACATTAATATGTGCTATTAAATTAATAAAAGCACAAGCATATAAAGTGCCAAGTGCATGAATAATCAAATAAAATAAATACAACTGATAAATAAGTATTAATATATAGTATTAGTGCCAAGTGTTAAAAGTCCATAGTCCACATTGATATGTGCTTGATTCAATAAAGTAAACGTGCCAGTGATCCATTGCAGACACTTAGACAGATGAGTATAAGTGATCCGTGCTTTTCTGTGCTCCTTAGTGCATAGAAGGCTGTGCAGTGCTTTCATCCAATGGTATTGCACTCACCACATATCTATCCCCAAAAAAGGGGTATCAGGCCTTTATTCAGTAAGGTATCTCCGGCGTCTCCGTATATTCCTCGCCAGGTTCACATGGAAAGAAAATTAAGATAGCCCATAGTGTAGCAGTATAATATAGTTATTGGAAAATAGCAATATCCACTCACAGTACAAATAGCGCTGTTCAGTATCGTGGCGTCTCTGCCGGATGTCCAGGTACTGTGCGTTCCCTGGCCTGTAGCCAAACAACTGGAATTGACGCAATGACGCTCAAGTCCCGCCTTACGTAGCGCCGCTCCTGATGACGTCAGACTGAAAAAACGCGTTGGATATTGCTATTTTCTAATAAATATAATATACTGCTACACTATGGGCTATCTTAATTTTCTTTCCATGTGAACCTGGCGAGGAATATACGGAGACGCCGGAGATACCTTACTGCAAATAAGGCCTGATACCCCTTAGTGGGAATAGATATGTGGTGAGTGCAATGCCATTGCAGGAAAGCACTGAACAGCCTTCTATGCACTAAGGAGCACAGAAAAGCACGGATCACTTATACTCATCTGTCTAAGTGTCTGCAATTGATTACTGGCACGTTTACTTTATTGAATAAAGCACATATCAATGTGGACTGTGGACTTTTAACACTTGGCACTAATACTATATATTCATATTTATTCATCAGTTGTATCTGTTTTATTTATTTGATTATTCATGCACTTGGCACTTTATATGCTTGCACTTTTATTAATTTAATAGCACATATTAATGTGGATTGTGGATATTTAACACTTGGCACTAATATTATTATTACCCAATTGATTATTCATTTTATTATTTATACACTTGGCACTTTATATGTTTGCACTTTTCATTCAACAACCAACACTGCATGGTTTATTATATAGAAGTCTACAAGTAGGACTAACTTCCTCTAGTGGTGCAATATAACAATTGTTTGGTCATCTAGCATAATTTTAGGGTTTTAAGCATTTTTTAACCTTGCTCAACACTTTTAGGTGGAAGATACATACCCACATTGCACTGGTCACTTTTATGTTCACCTTGGGGTATTTATGTTATTAGATATGATACATACCTCTCCATAATGAAACGCACAATTATGGATTCACCATATGGAGTAGCACCTACCCTATATACTTACTTACATATCTAGACTTCCCCCTTCGGGGAGAAGACGGAGTGGCAGCAACTCCAGCATTTTATATATATTTTTCCAGCTTTAAATAATTCTTCCGTTGCACGGGATACTCACTGTATTACCATTGAATGATGTACTAAACTTAAAAAACCAAAAGGTGACCGTACACTATACAAATCTGATAGTACAATCTCCTTCAGATCTGCCATCAACTATGCAGTATAAGGGCCTGCCTGATTGGATACAAGCTGAAAGTATTGGTTAGGTCTGTCCTCATATTATAAAGTTTTGATAAATCTAAAAGAGATTGCACAGAAATTGTTCAATCAGTTTGTATAGGGTATGGCAATCGATGATAAAAGTCACAGACCTGTACCTAGCAGGACAAAATTTGCAAAATGATACAGACTAGGGATGAGTTTTGGGGTCTTCCAAACTCACCTCTATCAGCCATGGGCTGTGTCATTTCGTGCCCAGCAGCAAACGTAAACAAAGGGGCAAGATGCTGGTGATATCAGAGCCCTTACATTGATATGCCCATACTTAGTCATTGTCAATCACTGCCTAAATATGGGAATGTGTCCATATAATGGTGCTGACGTCACCAGCATCCTGCCCTTTCTGTTTAAATGGGCTGCAGGTGGGAAAAACCCAGTCCACAGCTGACTGGAGTTAAACCACCTCAGCTCTGGAAGGTTTCACCCCTTTTGTGACCAGGCCATTTTTTGATATTTAGCACAGAGCTATTTTAAATGGTAATTAATGGTCATGCAAGGCTGTACCCAAATGAAATTTATATAATTTTGTTCACACAAATATTTCTTTTGGTGGTATTTTATCACCATTGCGTTTATTATATAAACAAAAAAAATACCAAATATTTTGAAAAGAAAAAAAAATTTTTTCTTTCTGCTATAAAACATATCCAATAAAAAAAATCGAATTTCTTCAGAAATTTTGGCCAAAATGTTTTTTTGCTACATGTCAACAAAATCCCAATCGGTGTATATTAATTGGTTTGGGTGAACGTTATAGTATCTACAAACTATGGTATATATACTGGAATTTTTATTATTTTTTTTTTTTTTTACTACTAATGGCCGTGATCAGCGACTTAAAACGGGACTGTGATAGTGCGGCTGGCAATCTGACACTGATTGGGATCCGCACGCTTGTGCCCAAAAGCCGGAAACAGGCATTGACGTTCCGGTACATCACTGTGCCTTGTATGGGTGGGAGGTGGTAAAAAAAAAAAAAAGACCTTATTTAGGTGCTCGAATAGAGAAGAGTTTGGAGGACATTCAACTCATCTCCAATACAGGCCATGAAAAAACATTGTCTAAATATAGATTTCCATTAGCACTGTTTTTTTCAACTTGAGACATCAAATCTCCCAGCTGATTCTATTAACGTACAATGGAGAGGTCTCTTACCCTCTGTAAGAATTTCCTCAGTTTTTCTGCAAGAAGATGCTGCTTCATCATATATTAAGAGTATGGAGAGCTTTTGAATAATCTATTCTGAACATATAACCTTGCACTATAGACTAGACATTCCTGAGATTGTTTTACCTTCTACATGGCCACTAAAATTGTCTAGAAAATTGTGTGTGTTTAAGATGGTTGTGTGTGCATGTGTGTGTTACCCTTCTTGTCATGCTTTCTTGTTCAGCTTCAAGAAATTCCAGCAGCTCTGCTCTTGTGCCATTGTTCCATATCAGGTAGGGGCTTTCTGTATTACTGTTCAGCATTTTAAGGATCTGAAATTAAAATAAAACATACTTGCATACAAAATGATGTGATGACGCTGTCAAAACTATGCCATAAATATACATTATTTCCGTTAAAGTGGTTGTAAAGGTAACAGGTTTTTTTTTTTTCTTTTACCTTTATGCATTTTAAACATTAAGGTAAAAAAAAAATCTTTCAAAATCTGCTCCCCCAGCACATCCCCTTAAACACTTGAGCCTGATCTTAAAGCAGCTCTGTGCCCCTCTGCATCAGCTCTTCTCTCTTCTCACAGGAGACTTGGCAGCAGCGGGAGCCATTGGCTCCTGCTGCTGACAGTAAACCCTTCTTTGCAGGGAAAGAAAATCCATCACATCCTCGCTGTTCAGGACGGAGCTCTGCATTGTTTACTTGCAGAGCTCCATTCAGCCTTTCTCTCAATGATCAGTGGGTGGCAGCGGACATCCATTGGCCGGCATCCACTGATCGGCTTCTGCTGCAACTAATCACAGTGGGCACCCCCTACCTGGAGGAAGTGCAGAATCATTTTATATTATATATATATATATATATATATATATATATATATATATATACACCCACACATACACACACACACACACACACACACACGTGATTCTGCACAGAATGGCTACCCTGTAGCAGTAAATCTGCAACAGGGTGGTTGGCAAGGGCTTAAATACATATTTCCAAAACATCAACAACAAAGTTCTAAGTTTAGATAAACTCTCTACTTATGACTTCGGCAGCTATGGCAAAAAGCAAAATAATTGCCTATCATTTTCAGAACCAGTGCGACACTAACATAGTACTTTTAAAATGTATTATTGAGCTAATTATAGACATACTGTAAAAATAACGAACGATAATACAAATAAATATTAAAGCAATGCAAGCCAGTTAAAGCAGGATATGTGTCCACAAGTTGTGCTTGTAGAAAATGATGGAAAAGGTGACCTATAACACTCATGTGCAACACAATCTATACAACAATGATGCTTATTAGACATATGCTTCCACAGACGTGCTATATAATACCTCTGCAGGAGAAGACACAGATAACTTCCGAGCAATATAAGGGGTAAGCATCCCAGCTAAGCTTTTCTGTATTGTAGGGTTTTCAGGTGTTGTCAACTCTCCAGGTAAATAACCACCTAATCGGCTAACTGCATGAAGACTGAGCTTGGCGAGACTATTGGCAACTTCCTGTTATACACAAAAACAATAATACACAAATCAGAGCCCAAAAATAAATGCAAAAGAAAAAAAAGTAGAAAACACAAATTTTCTAAATAGGCCACATTATATGAAAGTACCTGTTGATTAGTGTCCTCATTCTTCTGAATTCCACTCTCCTCCAAGGTAAAGTCATAGTTGAAAGGATAAATAAGTAAATGCCACAAAATCCCCGCATGGAACAAGTGTGTCTGAAGAAAGTAATCCACAGCAAAGGAACTAACGCATTCCACTGCCTGGGCTGCTAATCTTTGGACCCTCTGGGAATAAAATCAAATATATATGTATGGTGATTAAAAAGCATATTTCACTGATATTATTGTCGCATAGTAAATTTGCTTCTCAAAAAAAAGCACAATATTTTGCATTTAAGTGGCAGAAATATATTCTATAAAAATGGCAAAACTAAAGTAACAAGAGAAATACCCATAATTCATTATTATTTGAAAACTAATTTAAAGTCCAATTCAACATTTGCATTAAAAAACAAAAATTTTATCTCTCAATGCTCTTTATACTCTGGTCCCGGTTGCACTTATTTGCTATTTAGCAAGTTCATCACACCCATGTCTGCCAATTCACTGATCTGTACACAGTCCCAGAGACAATGTAAGGCAGGCCATACACGGTCAAAATTTCTTTTCTGCAAGCACGTGCGCATATGCTGCTCTAAAATCTGGATATTTATTTTAGCATTGATGGAGACTTTCCAGATGTGCAAGCTGCCCATTCCATACCCACTCATACACCCCCGTACCATCAGGGATGTAGGCTTTTAAACGTAGCACTGATAACAAGCCAGAAGGTAATTTTCCAGAAAACGAGGCGCCCATAGTTGCCAAATAGAACGTCAATTTTTCATTTGTCTGACCACAGAATAGTTTTTTAGTTTGCAACAGACCATTTTAAATGAGCTTTGGCCCAGAGAAGACCGCTGCGTTTCTGCATCATGTTCAGGTATGGCTTCTTCTTTGCATGACAGAGCTTTAGCTTGCATTTTTTGGATGGCGCAACAAACTGTGTTCACAGACAGTGATTTATGGAGGTATTCCTGAGCCCATGCAATGATGTCCATCACAGAATCATGCCTGTATTTAATGCAGTGCTGTCTGAGGGCCTGAACATAAGAGGTTTCCAATATTGTGCTTCAGCCTTGTCCCTTGCACACACAGATTTCTCCAGATTAAAATTTGATGATATTATATATGATGATATATTTACCATTTTTCTGAAATTGTTCGACAATTTGTAGACACAGCTTTTCAGATTGGTGAACCGCTGCCCATCTTTACTTCTAAGAAACTAACCCTCTAAGATGTCTTTTCATGTTACTGATCTGTTGTCAATTTCCGGACTGCCCTCCGCACATTTACTGCGGCAGGCTGGCCCACATTTACTGCGGCTGGCTGCGCGCTCCCGCCCCCACATGGCAGCAGGGATGCCGATGCACTGGGCCAGCAGCCGCGATTGCCGCCGGGCACACGCGATCGCTCCCCGCTGAGAGAGGACGACGGTCCGCTGTTGTAAACACAGCTGACTGTTCTCTCTGAAATAATCAGAGCGCCCGTGATCCTTCTATACAGGATCACAGGTCTCTATGATCATTTCTTAAGTCCCTCCCCCCACAGTTAGTAAAACACTCCCCTAGGCACACATTTAACCCTTTGATCACCCACTAGGTTAACCCCTTCCCTGCCAATGTCATTATTACAGTAACAGTGCATATTTTTCGCAGTGATTACTGTAGTAATGCCGCTGGTCCCCCCAAAAGTAAAAAAACTAAATAAATAAAAAAGGACATAAATCTTTCCACTAGTTTGTAGATGCGACAACTTAACTTTTGCGCAAACCAATCAAAATACGCTTATTGCGCTTTTTTTACCAAAAATATGTAGCAGAAAACAAATTGGCCTAAAAGCATGAAAATTTTTGATTTTTTAATTTTTTTTGGGAATGTTATATAGCAGAGTGTGAAAAACATTGTTTTTTTTTTTTTTTTTTCAGAATTGTCACTCTTTAGTTTATAGAGCAAAAAAAAAAAAAAAAAAATTGCACAGGTGAACAAATACCACCAAAAGAAAGCTCTATTTGTGGGGGGGGGAAAAAGGTTATCAGTGTCGCACAACCGGGCAATTTTCTGTTAAAGTAATGCAATGCTAAATCGCAAAAAATGGCCTGGTCATTAAGGGGGCAAATCCTTCCGGGCCAGAAGTTGCAAGATATTCTTCCAGCTCTTCCTTGTTAGTACCATTTATTTTGCCACCTTTTTGTTGCCCTGTCCCAGCTTTTTTGAGACTTGTTGCTATTCGTTTCAAAATTTAAATTTTTTCTTAACCACCTAAACTAAGGAAGATTTACCCCACCAAAAAAATTCCCAAAAAGCATAAATTGTTTGGTTTGCGCAAAAGGTTTAGCGTCTACAAACTGTTATATATTTATGGAATTTTTATTTTTTACTGGTAATGGCAGCAATCAGCGACTTATAGTGGGACTGCCATATTGCAGCGGACAACTCAGACACTGACACTTTTTGGGGACCAGTGACAACAGTGCTAAAAATATTCACTGCCACTGCCTTTACTAATGACACTGGCTGGGAAGGGGTTATCAGGGGCGATCAAAAGGTTAAACTGTGTTCCTAACCATGTTTTTTCTCACAGTGGGGGGAGGTTATTTTACTATGGAAAGGCATTGATCCATGTTCCTGCTTTGCAGGAACACAGGATCAATGAATAACCTACTGACATAACATCAATCTGCCTTGTTTACATAGGCAGAACACCGTTCTGGCTCTCTGCCTAATGATCAGAGGGTGCCGGCAGACATAGAGCCCATGGTACCCACAGATAAGCTCCCACTGTGTCTAATCACACCGGGAGCGGCGCGCCCCAGACCCAGAAGTGCAAGATCATGTACTAGGTATGTGATCCTGCGTGGTAGAGTTGCCTTGCCGTCGTATATAGGTCAGCAAGAAGTTAAAACGGTACATTTTCCCACTTTAAACATTTGGAAGTTGTTGATTTTTTTATTGTGAATAAAATATGGGTTTATGAGATTTGCAAATCATTGCATTCAGTTTTTATGTAGATTTTATAGTGTCCCAACTTTTTTGGAATTAGGGTTATATGTTTCAGTCTCTTTAGAAGTAAGTAGTATTGAAGCTCATTAAGCCTGGACTGCATGTTTAACCACTTTACGTCTGCCTGCAGTAATATTACTGCGGCAGAGTGGCTCGTTATCGTCTGACGACGTAGTACTACGTCGTCAGACACTCCCCTTTCTCGGCCGTGCGCGCGCCGCCGGAGGCTCGCTCCCGCTGTTTTCAGTCACAGCGGGAGTCGGGCCAGGGGAGGAGCAGTGGCGATCGCCGCCGCTCTTCCCCGATCGTCGGGGATCTAGTGTGGAGATCCGCCTGCTTGTGTAAACACAAGCGGGCGGATCTCCTAAGTGACAGGCAGGGTCAGATTGCAGGGTTCAGCATAGCTGAACCCTGGATCTGTCCTTGTGTCACTCAGTCACCTCCCCCCACACACGTCAGTAAGCACCAGGCATACATTAACCCCTCCCTCTCCAATAAAATTAACCCCTTCCCTGCCAGTGTCATATTTACAGTAACAGTGCATATATATAGCACTGATTACTGCAGTAATGTCACTGGTACCACCAAAAGTGTCAAAAATGTCAGTCAAGGGTCCGATCTGTCCGCCGCAATGTCGCAGTCCCGCAAAAAAAAAAAAAATCGCAGATCGCCGCAATTACGCGTTAAAAAAAAAAAAAACACCAAAAATTACATAAATCTTTCCCTTAGTTAGTAAACGCAATAACTTTTGCGCAAACCAATCAAAATACGCTTATTGTGATTTTTTTTACCAAACATGGGTAGCAGAAAACAAATTGGCCAAAAATTAAAAAAAAAATTGGTTTTTACATCTTTTTTGGGGGGAATTTCATATAAAAAAATGTTAAAAATATTGTTATTTTTTCAAAATAAACGCTTTTTTTTGTTTATAGCGCAAAAAGTAAAAATCACACAGGTGATCAAATACCACCAAAAGAAAGCTCAGTTTGTGGGAAAAAAAGGACCTAAATTTAGTTTGGGTACGGCGTCGCACGACCGCGCAATTGTCAGTTAAAGTCGCACAGCGCCGAAAAAGTGGCCCAGACGTAAGACAGCAAAATGCTCCGGTGGTAAAGTGGTTAATAGGATAAAGCAGTACAGACTCACCTTGCCATAATACAAAACTCTGCAGAGGTCTTTAATGATATTTGGCATCTCTATAATCTTCTCTCTGCATTCTTCAAACTGAGCAGCAACACTGTAACACTTGCATATATGTCCACACACCTGACAAAGAAGGATTTAAAGAGTCAAAGAAACAAACAAAAATACTTGCATCATACAATAAATTAACAATTTCAAAAACATTTTGATACATAATATAGAGCTTTATAGGACTGAAGGTCCTGGAATAAAATATTTAAAACGTTGTTGAAAGGAAGGCATGTATAAGACATCATGACCATATACATTATGAACATTGCAATAATATAAAGCAACTAATATTGGCAGTCTCCAGGCTACTTAAGCCTAAGGCTCCATTCACACCTGGGCACCTGTCACTACAATCGCGAAATGCAGGATTAGGTGCAATTATTTTCAATGGCACTTAAAATGCGGTGCCATGATTGTTCTGAGATTTATTGTGTGGCAAATCGCATTATGTGAAGCTTGTTGCTCAGGTGTGAATGGAGCCTTAGGTAGGCCAAAAATGTGCAATTAGAACATTACAATGAATAGGTTTAGTGTAAATTTTCTGTTACCTGCACAGGCATGTCATCCGGTTTACTTGATCCAGTTAACACTGAAACACAGCGTGAAAAAGCATCTTGTAGTACCTAAAACAATGTTCAAATGCAGTTTATGTTTTATGTTTAAAAGCAGTTTTCATTAACCTTATTTCAGCATCACAGCAATCAAAGACCTGTAACACACTTGTTAGAATCAGATGTCATTTTTAACACATCTATTTTTATTTTTATTTGGCCTAGAATCAGTAATTTAACAGCATGAGGTGGAACAAAAAAATTAAATAGAACAGGAATTTTCAAAACAAGAACTTATGAATAAATTCAAAGCTCCTACAATACCAAGCCATTTTCATTGCTGTGATAGTTTGACTGATAAATACTTTTTCGTGCAACACTGTGTGTCCAAATTCATTTTAGATTATTTATTTTAGAGATCACTTTTTGGTGTAATTTAAAAACCAATGAGGTTAAAAAAAAAAAAGGGATTTTTGACTTACCATAAAATCCATTTCTCTGATGTTTATTGACAGACACAGCACCCACCCCTCTGTGGAGTTATAGTTCTCCCAACACTGCTTGTAACAAAACAGAGTGACTATAATAGGAAGAGGGAGTATACCCCCTGGGACTGCCCATGGGTGTAGCCAGAAGTTTTTTCTGCCTAGTGTCCTACTCCTGTAGGAGGCAGCATAACCCAATGTCAAGAATGACAGGAGCTGTGTTCATCAATGAACGAAAGAGAAAAAAGGTTTCTTTTAGTTTCTTTGCCTTTAAAAACAACCTCACAATCATTGGTGGTCAGAGTGATTTATATCCTTCCAAGTTACCTTTAATTTAAGTTATCCCACAATCAGTGATGGCCAGCAGCACTTTTAACCCCACACCCCTTCCCTCTATAAAGAAAAAAATCCCACGATTATTAGCAGTCAAGGACAACTTCAAACCAACCCTCCCCCCCACCTTAAAAAAATCCCATCATCATTGGTGTTTTGTGGCACTTCTTCCAGGACACATCTACCACGTTCACCTTTGATCTTCTTTTCTGCTGTGTATACTAACATTCAGCCTTTTCACAATGGAGAAAGGTTGTTATATTGTAAATGGAGTGAAGGTTTGTAAACGCTACTAGTTTTTACACTTCTGTAAAGGGCCATTTATAAATGAAACATAGAAAAGTAATGGCAGAAAAAGACTGAGTAGTCCATTGAGTATGTCAATTTTTTTTTCTTTGTTAAATGTATTTTCTGAGAATAGATTTATGTTTAAACCAAGCATGTTTGAAAGCATTGGCTGTTGACTGTCTAGCTACCTCTGCTGGTAGTTTATTCCATGCTTTAACTACCCTTTCAGTAAAATAATACTTTCAAGACTAGTTTTGAACTTTCCTCCAGTTAGTTTGAGGTCATGTCCCTATGTTCTTGATTTTGGTTTTATATTGAAAAAACTGCCCTCCTGAAGCACTATTCACCCCCTTGATGTATTTAAAAGTTTCAATCATGTCTTCCCTTTCCCTTCTTTCCTCCAGACTGTACATATTAAATTCCTGAAGTCGCTCTCAATTGGTTTTATCCCCCAGACCTTTTCACCATTTTTGTTACCCGTCTTTGGACTCGTTCTATTTTATCAATATATTTTTGTAAGTGAGTCTCCAGAACTGGACACAGTATTCTAAATGAGGTCTCACTAAGATCTACATAAAGGAATAAGGACCTCCTTCCTCCTGCTGATGACCCATCCAGGGATGCATCCTAGAATTCGGTTTGCTTCTCCTACTGCTTGGCCACACTGTTTACTCATTTTGCAGTCATCTGAAATAAGTACCCCCAAATCTTTTTCCTCTGTACTGCTAGCCAACACTGTACCCCCATCGCTGTACTCTCTCAGGGGATTTTTATTCCCTAGGTGCATTATTTTTCATTTAGAAACATTTAACTGCAGTCTCCACTGCTTCGATCAATCTTCCAGCAACGCCAAATCATGTTCCATGTTACAGACACCTCCAGGGACATCAACCCTATTACACACCTTTGTATCATCTGCAAAAAGACATACCTTGCCAAACAAATTTTTAGTTAGATCACTTACATACAGATTAAATGGAACAAGACCCAGTACAGAGCCTTGTGGCACACCACTAGTGACTGGTCTACATAGATCGCCTTCTCCAGAGAGGCTACACCAAGAGCACTCTACATAGGGCATACAATCAGGCCCGCTTTCAGAACAGGACTTCCCTATTGTACAAACCCAATCTTACCCCTCCCAACCCTACGGTCAGACTCGCAACACAGTTTTCTAGTCATCAGGGGATCCTCAGAAATATATTAAATTGACATTGGCATATGTTGCAAGAGGACCCCATTATTCGAAAACATATAAGTAATGCTCCACAAACAACTTTTAAACGGACAACATCACTACGTGATCGTCTAAAAAAGAGTTTCTATCAACCCTCCAAATCTCCCCCTCCGAAATCTCGTGGTACATACAAATGCCGTCAGTGCGCATTGTGCCCATGGGTGGCAGAAGGTACTAAATTTCGCTTACCCAATGGTGAGGATTTGATTCCTACCTTTAGGGTGGACTGCAACACCCAGGGGTTTATCTACCTCATGTATTGCGACTGCAGTGTTTTTTACGTGAGGAAAACGATACGCCAATTCAGGTGCCGTATTAATGACCACATCTACTATTCCTCCAAAGGTAAAATGATTACCCCAGTCACGAGACATCTTCACCTTTATCATAGGTTTAATACCAAATATGCTCATTTTTTCGTACTCGAGGTTATACCACAAGACCCTAGCGGGGGGGGGGATTGGAATCGGCGCATTCTCCAGAGAGAATCTCTCTGGATTGAGTGGCTTAATGCCACCTGCCGCCCAGGCTTAAATGAAACTCAATCATTTAAATCATTCCTTTAAAAAGGCTTATTGTGGATCTTTGTCTAGTTATTTTTATTATTATGATTTTCATTATCATTCCATATCCCTTTCAGTACTTTTTATGGTGTCATCAGTTTTTTTTCTCCCCCCCCCCCCTCCTCCCCTTTCCCTTTTTTCTTTCCTTTATTATTTCTTTCTCATTCTTCACTTTGACTCATAACCCCCATTAAGTGGAATCTTTCTACTGCTTATATTATACATAAATGATTGTTATTACTGTTCTGCCTATTTTACATTACATGACCATTATGGGTATATCCTTATGGCATTTATGCCTTCTGGCTGTACCTCTATGCTCATTCACATTTCCAGTTTATTACCCCTTTGATTACATTATGCACCCTGGTATTGAGGGTGTATTCTTGGGTTATTCCATGCGGTGGCGCTGTCATGTCCCAGTCTATGTGGCGGAGTGCTTATGGGATCTCTGTGCGGCCAGGTGGCCACGCACGGCATCCCGCCCATTGGGTGGTGCTGTGCGTGGCGTTGGGAGTCGGCTGGGTCTCTTTTTGGTGACCTCTCCGCTTTCCTTCCATCCTGCGTCACGTGATTTCCGGGCGTGGGTGTCCTTCCTCGCGTCCGCTTCTCGCGCATGAGCACCGGCCGAGGCGGTTTGACGTCACTTCCTGTGACTCATCGCCCGGGACTCGAGGACCATTTAAAAAGGGCACACTACAAGCCCTCTCTATGGTGGTTTGTCCCCATCCAGGGGAGATGTCGGCTGATACTCTGAGTCTCTCATTCTGATGCCCCTGCCTGGGTAAGCACTATTTCATTTTTAACCATTTTGGTCGTTTTGCCAGTAGTATGACTCACCCTCTGTGTAACCTTCTGGTATGCTGAATTAACCCCTGGCCATCTATATACTTTTTATACCAGAGGGATCCTTCATACTTTAGCATACTTACATTCTATTTCTATCTGGCTATTTGTCGCTTGTGGTCAGTGCATCTTCAGCAGCTTAACCGGCTACTTTTTATTTCTTTTTGAATAAATGGATTTGCGGGCTTCTATTGTCCTACTAACCTATCTGCATTTCCATCACTGTTTCTTTTTCCACATTACAATATCACCCTGGTACTTCTTCTGCTCTTGTGGTGTGGGCTAGCTTTCTGTTGTTACTGTCCCCTTGTTTTTGGGAATGTTGAACTATCTGCATGCACTTGGGTGTCGCTTCCTATGTGCTTGGGCTACTTCACATACCATTACCCATACACCTTTCCAGGTGGGGCCCTTTTAGTTCTCTGGTTTTGTATATCTCCTTTATACCTTACTTATAACAATTAACATTTCAGATCCTATAACTACCCTTTTATGTCTTGTTTAGACATACGCATTACCTGCCTTGGCTCTTATTGGCATTGTTTATTAGACTCATCACAGCACACTCCCTCCTTATGATTTATATTGTTTTTTATCTTTTCTTGCACCCTTACATGGGCGCGAGTTTACTGTGAATCGTCACACGCCTCTATGTGGGTACGTATACCTTTATTATGTATTAGAAATGTTGCTCTAGTCCCCACATTGCTCCCTCCATGCTGCCTGCCTCCATGACTGTTACTTTGTACAGTACCTCTCGCTGGTTTATTCCCTAGAATAAAAATCCTCTCTTTGTGTTTTATTGTACTTTTTTTGATTGACTCTGCCAATAGTTATATATTAAATTTTTCTAGTCATTCCATGTATTTTATGTAACAATTTACAATGAAATTATGTTATCTCTGTTCAATACATCAAGAATGTTGATAATTGCATACAAATGATTTGTGAATAATACTGGATTATTCTGTCATACAGAGTCTTGTACACCAGTAGCTCCAGAAGAAGCTTGATCTTTCAAGAGAAACATGTAGGGCATCTGGCTACATGAATTTTCCATCGCTCCAGGATCGCATGAACTGCACTCAGGGACAGCAGTAGCCTTTTTCTGGCACCGTCTTTGTGACTCCCAGGATGTGATGTACATTATTATTATTTCTCTATCACTATTTTGTGATATGTAATAATTCACCATACCACTGATGTTTAATGATGCCTGTAATGTCAAGTTACACTTAGGCATTATTTTCCATGTATTGTATGTTTATGCGCATTTTTTTGTCTATGTGGGTTTTTGCCCTGTTCTTGTTTTTAATTGTCGATCAATAAAAAAGTTTTTTACTCTAAACTCTTATCTGTGCCTATAAAGTCCACTTATCTCCTTCCAATTTTTGATACATAGCCAATGAACCACCCAAGGGTTAAGTCCTAGCTTGTACCATTTTGTATTAGATCATTATGTGGAACTGTATAAAATGCCTTGCTGAAATCAAGATATGCACTATTTACATCACCACCCCGGTCCAAAACATTGGTAATATAGTCAAAAAATGTAATCAAATTCGTCTGACATGATCTGCCCTAAGTAAAGTCATTAACTTGACTACAACTAATTTTAAACTCACTGGCCTGCAACTGCCAGCTTCATCCTTGCTGCCCTTTTTGTGGATAGGTACAATATTAGCCATCTGCCAGTCATGGGGAACCTCTCTTGTTAGAAGAAACTGATTAAAAAGATGGCAATCCAGAAACACACCCCCCCCCCCCCCCCCATCGTTTTTCTACAATACAGCAGTGCTGAGGTGGTTAACTGATTAAGTTTACAGCTGAAAAATAATATTGTACCTCTATGCCATTTTCCCTCCTAAGTTCTTCTGCATTAAGGGCTGAACAGTTGACGGTGTGAAACGCCAGTTCAGTGGCAGCCGGCAACAGAGACAGCTTAGAGAAGAGTTGGTCATCAGAATTCTCCCTGGTGATGGTTTTGATGAGCATGGGATAGCCAGCGTATTTGTAAGGCTGCAGGTCTAATAAAAGTGAAAAGTACATTTTTTTTTAACAAATTTTAAATTTTTACAATGTTTTATAGTATGTATAACATAAAAGACCGAAAAAAAGGTAAAAATACTACTGATATGCAAGAGAACTTTTAACAGCTTAAAAACCCCAATCTACTTAAGACAGTAATAAACCCAAAAGCAAACATATAGCAGCTTACCAATACTTAGATATTATCACTGTTTTTAGGCTTGCTTTGTTCTATTTTCTCTGATGATTCAGCCTGCAAGTAGTTGTTTTTCAAGTGCACAAGCTCTCCAGCAGAATTTATTATTTTAAATGGATGAGACGAACCACTTAAAACCGGCAGGAGTAATTAAAATGATCAGCTTTTTTTATTCATACAACACCCTTACACTAAAAGGGAAAACACTGTTTGCTGTACCTATGCATGAAGCATGAGATTAGGTTTGTCTTCAATTTGATAGTGTAACTAAATATGGCAATATATTTACCACTCCCCCCACCGAGACTGACACAGCAGCTGTCTGCTGTGCATCCTGTGCTCATTCATCCAGAGTTGTGTCTCACGAATACAGGAGGTGTGTTACTGGCCAGAACACTAGGTGAAAACAGAGAGGAAAAAAGCCAAAGAAAAGAAAAACGAAGGCAGCCAACACATCTAATGCCTGGTAAGCTGCCATGTAATACATTTTTGGTTTTGAGTTTAATGCCGCTTTAACTTTTTTCCAAAAGTTACATATAGAAAATGCTAAGAATGATAATGTTCTAATTGCTTGTGCGGTCAATGGAACTGTCAAGCCATAAATTAGCTTCAATTTAGCTTGAAAACTGATCCCATGTGCAGCACCATGGCAACTGCAGATCAAACAGACAGCCAAGATAGCCGATGCTTTGGATGTAAAGGATAAGAAGATGTAGTTCTACTTTAAGTAAACACTGACAATGCTCAAGGCTATCAAATGTCCACATTTTGGCAAAAGGACTCCAAATGGATCGTTTGCAGTTTTATTCAGCTAAGGGATACTTAAAGTGAGCCTAATGTCCATCACTATGTATAAACTAACATTGCTACTGGAGTTCAAGAGCCTAGTGGCACTTGGAAGTGGCTGAATATATCTTCAAATTAGTTCTTCTGAGCCAAGGAGGAACCTGGATCGTAGACACAAAGCTGTAAACAGAGCCTGCACCTTTCATCAAATTTAAAACAAGCCCTGAATGCTAGGGTCCACCCTTCACTATTAAACCTTTTTTAATAAATAACAAAGGCTCTAGCCTAAATGCCAGGAAGGGTAGAACTTGAACTGACTGTCATGAGGAAGTATGAGGACTGCTATTGCCGTTCTTCTGAAAATGCTAGTTACCTGGCTGTGTGACTTAAAGTGGAGCTAACCCCTTCAAATTAACGGTTTCCCAAAACAGTCACATTCAAGGAATGCTGTTAATATTTGTCACAGTTGCTTGTGCTCTCAACTAAACATCAAACAGAGACTAGCTAAGATGGCGGCTTTCATGGCAGTTAAAGTGTTACTAAACCCAGGACCCTGCATTCACTATATCTGGTCTCCCACAGTACACAGAACATGGAAATGCAATATTTTTAGTAAATATAAACTGCTAAATACTTTTTCTCATCAGCAGTATATAGCAGTCTTGTGACCTCTATCAGTGTCTGGCGGAGCACTGGTTAAAGATTGTAGATGGAGTTTTCATACTGCACTGGCTGTCCTATCAGGATGCAGTACCCCTGACCCTCTGTCTGGACAGTGCTGATTGGCCCTGTGCTGATCATATGCACTTTCTTAAGAAGAACAAAAAAAACAAAACCTCTCTAGCAATACACATCAAACTGGGCATGTGCAGCCTGACTGCAGTAACTCCGTCTTATCCAGACATGTTTTGGGGACTGTGGAAAAAGGGGAGGATCTGTGCATACAAGATCAAACAGCCTTTTTACACAATGCAGAGGATTAACCCCTTAGGATTCAGTGAGTATAACCAGCATGCTTTACTGCATATACAGACTGATTTTACTGTTGTGGGTTTATTAGCACTTTAAGTTCCGCTTTAAGCACTTTTAAATCACAGACCGAGAAAAATTATGCTTTAAATTAGCATCAGAAAATCATATTTTAATACTTAATCCCGGTCAGACACGATTAAAGCAAAATAAAATGACAGCCAGGAAACTAGCATTCCCAATGGAGAGTTCTTCATTGGCAGCATTCCTTTAATATCGTCCAGGGCGGAGGTCTAGTTCCTATGTACACTAGGCAAAGGACTCTCACCTTGCACAAATAGATACAAAGACACTTTTTTTTTTCATTTGCTTAAAGTGGAACTTTAGGTAGTAAATAAAAATGGGTGAACAGACAAGATTTTGAAAGCAGAGGGAGATGCTTTACCTCCTCTGCATTAAAATGACATACCTGCCTGTATGCCCCTGTACAGTGAGCTGAGCATGCCAGCGGCAAGCTCCAGGTTGTCACATCGCTATAGCGGAGGTGGGTATAGTTCCGCTTTAAAGGGTATTTGAAATTAAAGGTTGATTTGTTGCCAAGCTCACTGAAATTTTTCTTTGCAGAACCTGTGAAGGGATTTCTTTAGTGTAGTTACCAGTTAAAATTAAAACAACTTTAATGGCATCCCAGTCTTAGTCCGTAGGGTTCAATATTGAGTTGGCCCACCCCTTGCAGCTATAACAGCTTCAACCCTTCTTGGAAGACTGTCCAGGTGGTTCAGGAGTGTGTATGGGAATGTTTGACCATTCTTCCAGAAGTGCATTTGTGAGGTCAGGCATGTCTTTATGATGTGAATGAGAAGGCCTGGTTCGCAGTCGCCTCAACAAGTCATCCAAAAGGTGTTCTATTGGGTTGAGCTCAGGACTCTGTGCAGGCCAGTCATGTTCCACCCCAAACTCACTCATCCATGTCTTCAAGGACCTTGTTTGTGCACTGGTATGCAGTCATGTTGGAACAGGAAGGGGCCATCCCCTAACTGTTCCATAAAGCTGGGAGCATGAAATTGTCCAAAATGTCTTGGTATGCTGACGCCTTAGGAGTTCACCTCACTGGAATCAAGGGGCTAAGCACAACCTCTGAAAAACAACTCAACAACAAAATCCTCCCACCAAATGATTTGGACCAGTGCACAAAGCAAAGTCTATAAAGACATGGATAATCTTTGGGATGAATTCAAGCGGAAACTGCGAGCCAGGCCTTCTCGGACAGCTCAGTGCCTGACCTCACAAACGTTCTTCTGAAAGAATGATCAAGCATTCCCATAGACACACTCCTAAACTTTGTGGACAGTCTTCCCAGAAGAGTTGAAGCTGTTATAGCTGCAAAGAGTGGGCCAACTGGTCAATACTGAACCCTACAGAATACTACTGGGATGCCATTAAAGTTCATGTGCCTGTAAAGGCAGGCATCCCAATAGTTTTGGTATTAGAGTATGTATATATAGACACACACACATTTGGCATCTATATTTAACAAATTAGATACAGAATTTTACCTTCCTTGTGCCTTTTGAAAAGTATGCTCTGAGTTTTAAGAATTAATATGATATTTTCTGGGTCTGGTCCATCCACAATTTTGGCTGACTTTGTACACAGGAACTCATAAGCTTTATTAACTTTTTCAAACATGTCCTGCAAAAAATAAATAAAAAATAATTGCATATACTCCAATAGACTTTTAAACACATTCTGCAAAACATACGATTTTTTAAAAAGGCAGTCAGTTAATGTAAACCAATTGTTAGGTTTTTATTTTTAGGACATTTACAGTGGAACCATTAAAATCTTTGTCATAAATTAGTTTTTTAACATCTTTTTTAATACTATGTTTACAAAAAACTTGTTTTTATATCTGAAAAGTAGCAAGCTTGACAAGAATTCTAACCTGATCAATCTTCTCTCCAATTGCAACTTCTACAAGTGAGGCCATCACTTCCTGCAGCAGTAATCTCATATCTGATTGCCTTAAAGCAGAACTAAACCCATCAATTCAACTATTTCACACTAAAGTTCCTTTTAAGGCATGTTGTGAGTGATAACCGTCGCAACTACTTGTGCTCTCAACCGAACTGTTAAGCTTACAAATGGTTGAAAATAATTGATCACAGATGCAGCACCATCACAACTGCAGGTCACGCAGCGGCTAAGATGGCAGCATCCTCGGCTCTTGAGGATAGGGGGTTTAGTTCTGCTTTAAGAATATTACGCAAACATTGCAAGAAGCTGCATACAAATCGGACAACTTAATACTGTTTAAATGTAAAGGCTATTCTTAAAAAGTGTAGCTAAGATTACAAACATAAAAATCAGCACAAGGTAAAATTTCATTCACACACTCAAGAGAACCTCATTAAATAGCCACTGCAGGCACTGTTCGAGTGCCCGGTAGAGGGGACATTGAAATACACAAAAAGACTTATAGCCTTTATATTTATAGCAGCCATGGTCTCCATAACCAGGCCTTGGAAATCCCCCATAGTTCCCTTCAACCTACTAAGGTCCAAATGATCTCGGATAATTGTAAACGAGCGCCTATCGCCGAATCTGATTGATAAACTTGTAATCCTAGACTCTGACCTGTCCTTTTAGCCCCAAATCCAATCATTGTCAAAAGCTTGTAGACTTCACCTCCGCAACATCTCTAAAATTCGCTCCTTTTTAACAACTGAAACCACCAAGCTACTCATTCACTCCCTTGTTATTTCTCACCTTGACTATTGCAACTCCCTTCTCATAGGCCTACCACTCCATAGGCTATCCCCTCTTCAGCCTATCATGAATGCTGCTGCCAGGCTTGTCCATCTTACCAACCGATCAGTGTCTGCCTCCCCTCTCTGCCAATCTCTACACTGGCTCCCGATTGCCCAGCGAATTAAATTCAAAATACTAACCACAACATACAAAGCCATTCACAACTCTGCCCTGAGCTAAATTACCAATCTTGTCTCCAAATATCAACTAAACCATCCTCTCTGCTCCTCTCAAGACCCCTCGTCTCCTCCTCCCATGCTCGTCCCCAGGATTTCTCCAGGGCCAGTCTCCTCCTCCCATGCTCGTCTCCAGGATTTCTCCAGGGCCTCTCCCATCCTCTGGAACGCTCTACCTAAACCTGTACGGCTATCTCCTACTCTAGCTGCTTTCAGGCGATCCCTGAAAACTCATCTCTTCAGGGAAGCCTATCACACCGCCAACTAATCTTCCATCAGCTCATTCCCTACTGTTACATCCTGTTGTAACACCTGCCCCACCCCATTAGATTTTAAGCTCCTTTGAGCAGGGCCCTCCTAATCCTCTTGCATTTTATTGTATTGTAACTGTATGGTCTCCTTTTTATATTGTAAAGCGCTGCATAAACTGCTGGCACTATATAAATCCTGAATAATCATAATAATAAACTTGTCTTGTTCGATAAGATTGGGACCCCCGGATTAAATATCTGTCAGGTGCCCTATGAGACAGGCATGCCATGGACTGTTTATTTTATTTATTTATTTTCTCCTTTCCTCTCTGGGGTAAGGTGCACCCCTCCATGTTTTTTTTTTCCTTTCCCCTCTTGTACTTTGTATCCTTTCTCTCCTTTTATCCCCTCTAATTCTTCCTCCTTATTTTCCCTTTTATGGGCATATATAACTGGGGTATTCATGACTACCTGAGAGTTAAGACTGGCTAGTACTTCAAACAGGTGTAGCGGGTTCTTGATAGTTTAGTGAAAAATCTTTTTTTTTTTTCTCTATGTTGTTCTACACTTACAGAATTCTGTGAATTACTAGACTTTCTACTCACAGGTCCTGATTATCTCAGAGGTGTGGGAGGTGACATGAAGAGTCATTATGTATAATCATCGTTAAATGCCAATTTCCTCCTTTATATTGTGTTTTCTTTATGATGATTCATAACTTCATAACGTGGATAGCGATATATTATGTTTAATGATGCTATGTACTCCTAAATGTCGCAAAGATTTGTACCCTGGTCTACGGCGAACAAATGTTTATTGTCCTAATGGCAAATGCTGGTTTGTATACTTTAAAAAATTCTGAATAAAAACCATTGAAAATGAAAAATCAGCACATGGGATATAACTTGGTATGATGTGTCCCTTATGTTGGTTCTTCTTGTCTCAGGAAAAAAATCTTTCCTCTGTGCCCCCTTCCAATAATCTCACTGTACAGTGGGGGTTATTACAGCTAAAGGGGCTATCAAGAGCGCACAGGAAGAGGGCCTGAAAATGTCCCCCTTTCCTGTCTGATCTGCCATTCATAGAAGCTGTAATACAATCAATGACACAGCACCTGTGAATGGAGGGGCAGAGCTATCAATTATCTGCCCATCCCCCATCCAGAGATCCTGTGTCATTCATAGACGCTACAGTACAGCTTCTATGAATAGTACATCCGGCAAGATAGGGCAGGCAAAGTCGTGCTCTCTCAATAAGGGTTCCTGACAGCCCATTAGCTTTGTTAACCCTAACTGCAGCAAAAGATTACAGTGGTATGGGTGGGATAGAATAGAGGAAGATTTCTCCTGAAACAAGAGGAATCTACACAAAGGACACATCTTACTAAATGGAATTTATGTCCCTTGTAAAGATTTTTTTCATGTTTGTAATTTTAGCTACACTTATTTAACAACTTGTGGACCTTGGGCATACAAGAAACACCCCAAAAAAAGGTAAAGAATTACTTTGGACATATCTTGTATGCCCAGGTCTTCAACCTTTACTGCAACAGCTCTTCTGGTATAATTGGGAAGACTCTTCTCACTCTGTCTTAGAGCCAGTGCAGTGGCTCCTGTAAATATGAAGCATCCAAGCCGATAAATATGCTATAACAATATACTTGTTGCAATGTGTTTAGACTAGTTCACCTGTGTGTGTGTGTATATATATATATATATATATATATATATATATATATATATATATATATATATATATATATATATATATAACATATATATATATACATATACACATATACATATACACACACACACACACACACACACATCATTCCTCGGCCACTTTATTAGATACACCTGTTCAATTGCTTGATAACACAAACTGCTAATCAGCCAATCACATGGCAGCAACTCAATGCATTTAGGCATCTAGATGTGGTAAAGATGACTTGCTGAAGTTCAAACAGAGCATCGTAATGGGGAAGAAAGGGGATTTAAAGGCATTGTAAAGTCAGAAGGTTTTTTATTTGAATGCATTCTTTGCATTAAGCTAAAAAGTCTTCTGTGTGCAGCAGCCCCCCTCAGCCCCCCCCCTAATATGTACCTGAGGTCCCTATTTGTCCAGCGATGTCCACGGTGTCTCAGCCATCTGAGATTCTCCCTCCTGATTGGCTGGGACACAGCAGCAGCGGCATCATTGCCTGCCGCTGCGGTCAACAAAGTCATCTAGCCAATCAGGAGAGAGAGTGGCAGGGCCGGGGCAGGGCTCTATGTCTGAATCGACACAGGGAGCTGTGACTCGGCTCAGGTGCACCCACAGCAAGTCTGTTTGTTCGTTTTTCGTCCAGTTGATGGGCACAAATAGAAAATCGGTTTTAACTTTTCAGAGCTGAAAAATCGAAGGAACAGTTTGGAAAATTCTGCCGAACGAATGATAAATTGAAAGGTTAATGCGTTTCCTGTACGAACTGTTTGCACTAGGCATATAGGACTAAAAGAATGAAAAACGGATTCAATCGATCAAAATTTGGTCATCACATGATGACACGATTGTCTGCTCTCACAGCCGAGTGTTCCTTTATCGAAAATGAGTTCAAACGATTTTTCGTATAGTGTATGGCCAGCATAAGGATGAGTTTCCGTGAAGGAGAAAAAGGTTCATCACCTTCAGACACTAGCACAAAACTGAAGAATCAGAGTGGGGTGGGGTTACAGGAAAGGCACGAAGGGGCATATACCTTAAAGCTTTGCCAGTGTCTAATTACCTGAAGATACACACCTACATGGTGTATGAATATCTGAGTGTGTCCTGTACACTTAAGATAAGATTTTAAATGAACTTATTTTTTCTTTAAATATAATAGAAAATGAACATTTTTTGAAGAAAAATTGATACTTCTATAACTTCAGTACCAAAAGTAATCACAAAGTTATAGCTCATTAAATTGATTTATAGCTGAAATGTAAAAACTGCCATGGTCCATAAGAAATAAACAAGTACGAGGGCGGAAGTAGTCAAGATAGGTTAGCAGTATAGACGTTTTATACCAGATGCAGGAGGTCAAAATAAATACAAACCCTTCCTTCAGGATTCTTGTCTGGATGATATTTCTGTGCAAGTCTAAAGTAGGCTTTCCTGATTTTGCTCTCATCTTGCCTAGAACAAAAAAAGTGTTAACATGTATATAAGGGTATTTTATTATTTTAAATGTGTCAATCATTTTACAGAGCATACTAAAGCAGCTGAGCCATTTAAAGAATAATTTCACTGATGTGATAAATGAATTTGTTATGCTTTATTTAATGTGTGATATCTACAATATATCCACGCACTGAACTATTGTTGGAGGGATTTGAAGGAAGTCCAAGTAAATCTCCCCAATTGGAACACAGAAAGCAATAAAGACGCGACAGAGTATCTTATTCATCCCTGCTCTATCCATAAACAAAAAAAATAGGATTTTTGACTTACCGTAAAATCCATTTTTTCTGATGTTCAATGACGAACACAGCTCCTGATATTCATAACCATTGGCTTATTCTGCCCCCTACAGGAGTAGGACACTAGGCTACACCCTTGGGCAGTCCCAGTGGGTATACTCCCTCTCTCTGCTATAGCCATTATATATGAATATAGAATTCTAACTCCACAGAGGGGTGGGTGCTGTGTCCATCAATGAACATCAAAGAAATGGATTTTACAGTACGGTCAGGTCCATAAATGTTGGGACATCGACGTAATTCTAGTCTTTTTGGCTCTATAATGGATTTGAAATGAAACAATCAAGATGTGCTTTAACTGCAGACTTTCAGCTTTAATTTGAGGGTATTTACATCCAAATCAGGTGAAAGATGTAGGAATTATAACAGTTTGTATATGTGCCTCCCGCTTTTTAAGGGACCAAAAGTAATGGGACAATTGGCTGCTCAGCTGTTCCATGGCCAGGTGTGTGTTATTCCCTCATTATCCCATTTACAAGGAGCAGATAAAAGGACCACAGTTCATTTTAAGTGTGCTATTTGCATTTGAAATCTGTTGCTGTCAACTCTCAATATGAGATCCAAAGAGCTGTCACTATAAGTGAAGCAAGCCATCATTAGGCTGAAAAAAACAAAACAAACCCATCAGAGAGATAGCAAAAACATTAGGTGTGGCCAAACCAACTGTTTGGAACATCCTTAAAAAGAAAGAACGCACCGGTTAGCTCAGCAACACCAAAAGACCCGGAAGACCACGGAAAACAACTGTGGTGGATGAGCGAAGAATTCTTTCCTTGGTGAAGAAAACCCCCTTCATAACAGTTGGCCAGATCAAGAACACTCTCCAGGAGGTAGGTGTATGTGTGTCAAAGTCAACAATCAAGAGAAGACTTCACCACATACAGTGAGTGAATACAGAGGGTTCACCACAAGATGTAAACCATTGGTGAGTCTCAAAAACAGGAAGGCCAGATTAGAGTTTGCCAAACAAAATCTAAAAAAGCCTTCACAGTTCTGGAACAACATCCTATGGACAGATGAGACCAAGATCAATTTGTACCAGAGTGATGGGAAGAGAAGAGTATGGAGAAGAAAAGGAACTGCTCATGATCCAAAGCATACCACCGTGGGCATGTATGGCTGCCTAAGGAACTGGTTCTCTTGTATTTATTGATGATGTGACTGCTGACAAAAGCCGCAGGATGAATCCTGAAGTATTTCGAGCAATATTATCTGCTCATATTCAGCCAAATGCTTCAGAACTCATTGGACGGCGCTTCACAGTGCAGATGGACAATGACCCGAAGCATACTGCGAAAGCAACCAAAGAGTTTTTTTAAGAGAAAGAAGTGGAATGTTATGCAATGGCCAAGTCAATCACCTGACCCGAATCCGATTGAGCATGCATTTCACTTGCTGAAGACAAAACTGAAGGGAAAATGCCCCAAGAACAAGCAAGAACTGAAAACAGGGTTTGCAACCAAGTATTAAAAAGTGAAAGTTTGATTTATGATTGTTAATCTGTCCCATTACTTCTGGTCCCTTAAAAAGTGGGAGGCACACATACAAACTGTTGTAATTCCTACACCTTTCACCTGATTTGGATGTAACTACCCTCAAATTAAAGCTGAAAGTCTGCAGTTAAAGCACATCTTGTTTGTTTCATTTCAAATCCATTGTGGTGGTGTATAGAGCCAAAAAGATTAGAATTGTGTCGATGTCACAATATTTATGGACCCAAGTCAAAAATCCCATTTTCTCTTTCGTTCATTGACGGACACAGCTCCTCATATTCATAACCATTAGGACGTCCCAAAGCGGTGTTCAACATGAGGGGTGGGAACAACAAAAAAAATTCCTAAGGCTAAATATTAGCCAACCAGGCAACAGGAGCTCAACCAAACAACTGGAGCCCACCTGAAAAAAACAACACACCCTCAAAGAGGATCCGGTCCTCTTAAACAGCAGCCTGCAAAACTTTGCAGCCAAAAGAAGCATCCACAGATGCCAACACATCCACTTTATAAAACTTGGTATAAGTGTGCACCGACGACCAGGTGGCCACCTTGCAAACCTAAGTCACTGATGCCTGATGACGAAAAGCCCAGGAGGCACTAAGCACCCTAGTAGAGTGCGCCTTGGCAGGGAAATGAGGAACCTGACCCCTGATGGAGAAGGCCTGAACCACCGTCTGTCTGATCCATCTGGAAATGGTCGCAGAGGAAGGGGACAACCATTTTCCATCCATGAGCACAAAAAGAGAATCTGGCTTCCTGAAAGATTTCATAGCTGCTAGGTACACCCTAATTGCCCGGACCACATCCAAGGCATGCAAGGCAATTTCCTTCGGATGTTTAGGCCTGGGACACAGGGAAGGCAACATAATGTTTTTCTTCCAAAGGCTGTCTCTGATTTTCATTTGAGTGAATGACGTTAAGGGGTGAAGAACCACCTTATCCCTGTGAATCACCAGGCAAAGTATACGACAGGATAACACCGCCAGTTATGACACCCTGCGCACAGAAGTCATAGCCACTAAAAAGGCCACCTTCTGGGACAGCATAAGCAGGGGAATGTCCTGCATATTTTCAAAGGGAGGCTTCTGTAGTGCTGAAAGCACCAAATTAAGATCCCAAGGCAGCAACAGAGCCCGCACTGGAGGAACCAAATGTCGAGCACCCTGAAGAGAGATATGCACCAGGGAGTGTGTGGCCAAAGGTCGTTGGAAGAAGACAGCAAAAACGGACACCTGGCCCTTGATGGTACTCAAGGCCAATTTCTGTTCAACCCCCCGTTGATGGAAGGTCAGGATCCGAGCCACCGAAAAGGAGCAAGGAAAAACCCCATGAGACTCACACCACGCAATGTACGTCTTCCATGCACGATGATAGATCTTCCTGGAGGTAGATTTCCTAGCCTTCAACAGTGTAGGAATCACCAACTCAGCTCCTGGCGTTCAACAGCCAAGCGGTCAAAGCCAGCGACTGTAAATCAGGATGGAAGATCGGTCCTTGGAACAGCAGATCCTCCCTGGGAGGAAGCTGCCAAGGAACGTCGATGACCAGCCGCACCAGATCAGCATACCAAGCCTGGTGAGGCCAGTCCAGAGCCACTAAGATGACCAGAATCCCTTCTGTCTCAATCCTGCTTAGAAGTCTTGGCAGAAGCTTGAGAGGAGGGAAGACCTAAATCAGATGATAATGACCCCACGGTGCCACCAGCGGATCTGTGGCATCCGCTAGAGGATCCCTTGACCGAGCCACAAACCTCTGCACCTTTCTATTGAGCCGAGATGCAAACAGATCCACTTGGGGGGTGCCCCACCGGAGACAATGCTGATGAAACCCCTCCAGATGAAGGGACCACTCCCCATGGTCCAACGCCTGCCGACTGAGGTGATTGGCCTGCCAATTTTCCATCCCGGGGAATGTGTACAGCGGAGAGGGCTGGAATGAACCATTCTGCCCACCTTAGAATGCTGCTACCCCCAGAGGCACCAGGACACTTCTTGTGCCCCCTTGGTGATTGACATAAGCCACGGCCATGGCATTGTCCGATAAAATGCACACTGCACAAGACATTGACCAAGACATTGATTGGGAATTTGGACTATTCCAGCGTCCAGATTCCCTGAGCAGAATGCTTGCCTAGGACGTCTCCCTAGCCGGAGAAGTTCGCATCCGTGGTAACCACTGTCCAATACAAGGAGAGGAAGGAATTTCCCAGCCGATGTGCCGGAGAACGAAGCCACCATATCAGGGACTCCTTTGTGCCCCAACTCAGCTGCATCTGATTGTCCAGAGACTGCGGAGTCTTGTCCCATTTGGTCAAAATTTTCTTTTGCAGGGACCTCGTATGGAACTGTGCAAACTGAACCACCTAGAAGGTAGACACCATCAGGGCCAGCACCCGTATGCAAGTCCGGAGTGATAACCATTTGTTTGACAGCAGGAGGCAAATTGCAGTCTGCAATTTCTGGATTTTGTCCAGAGGAAAGAGCACTCTGGCTGAGGCAGAGTCAGGCCCAGATAGTCCAGCTTTTAGGATAGAACCAGAGCAGACTTATGAAAACTCAGAATCCAGCTAAACTCCAGCAGAGTTCGTATTGTGATCCACCAGAGCAAAGAGAGACTCCGCTCGCAGAAGGAGATTGTCCAAGTAGCCCAGTTCCACAATCCATAATGCTAGCACCGGGGCTAACACTTTTGTGAAGACCCGAGGAGCAGATGCGAGACCAAAGGGTAATGCCACAAACTGATAATGCTCCTCTCCCACAGCAAAGCGGAGAAAATGCTGGTGACTGGCACATATTGGAATGAGAAGGAATTCTTGATATCGATAGAGGCGAGGAAATCCCCCTGATGCAGGGATGCCACCACCATTCGAATGGACTCCATTCTGAACTTCTGTACCTGCACAAGGCAGTTTAGCTCCTTGAGGTCCAGGATTGGACGCACTTTGCCTTCCTTCCTGGGAACAGGTTTGAGTAAAAACCCTGAAAATGTTCCGAGGTCGGAACCGGGACAATCGCCCTTTGAAGGAACAGGTCTTGTACCGCCCCAAACAGGCGCAAGTTGGAAGGAAAAGACCTTGCCAGGGGACAAGTGCGGAACTCGATCTTGTAGCCAGACCAAATGACTTTGTGGACCTACTTGTCTTGCACCTGGGAAGTCCATGGGCCTGGAAACCAGCAAAACGTCCCCCACCCCCAATACGGGTGAGGGCTCACCTTCCTGCAGAAGGAGCCTTGTCCCTGGGTCTGGAAAAGTCTTGGCTTGCCAGACCAGGTTCGTTTGGATCCCCCACAAGAGGTCCTGAAAGGCTTCAAGCCCTTGTCAGTCAACTCTGAGGGATGAAAAAACTTCTTATGAGCTGAGAAGGCAGGCCCACATCTACGACGAGGTTCCTTACCCTTAGTAGCCTGCGGAAGAAAAGTACTCCACCCCCCCCCCCCCTGAGACCTTTAATGATGTCATCCTGGATAGCTCCAAACAGGCGATCTCCTTGAAAAGGAAGGTCAGTCAAGGCCTTTTTCGAAGTCTGATCCACAGACCACTTGAGCAAAAAAAAACACACCGAAGGACAAATGCCAAAAGAGAGAGGCGAGCCATCAGGGGAGATTTGGGCATCCAAAGAGGGATCACAGAAACTGCAGCCACCAGCTGCAGCTGGCAAAGGCAGGGGGGAGCTGTTCCCCCTCCAGGGCATGGTGTAGGAGCTTAGCCCACTCGGTCAGAGTTTGTAACACTAGGGCAATGGTGAATACCGGCCTCAGTGCCGAACCAACCAGAGTGTACATAGTGCGGGCCACAGCCTCCGCCTTCCGGTCAGCCGGATCCTTAAAGGCCGGGGACTCTTCAACCGGAATCATGGTTGCCTTGTTTAATCTGGAAACCGGAGGGTCCACCACCAGTGGCACAGTCCACTTCTTAAGAAGGGACTCCTGATAGGGGTAACGCCTAGCAAAAGCGCTTAGTGACCCCACAAGGATAAAAATATTTCTATCTAAAAACATTTTGCCAGGACCAAAGATCCAGGCAAGGAAATAGGTCCTTACTCCTGACTAGGCAGAAAAAAAACTGGCTATAGCAGAGAACAGGAGTATACCCCTTGGGACTGGCCATGGGTGTATCCATAATTATTTTCTGCCTAGTGTCCTACTCCTGTAGGGGGCAGTATAACCCAATGGTTATGAATATCAGGAGCTGTGTCCGTCAATGAACGCAAGAGAAAAATAGTTTTGCTTGGAGTACAGCTTTCAAACATGAACAGAGACGTCTTAAAATAGAATCATGGTGAAATTTTCTTTTTTGACTGGTAACAGCCCTGAAAAAACCCTAACCCCTTCATGTTTCACAATTAAACTAAGATTCAACATTCGTAACTTACTGTCCTTGCCCTTTTGGAAGACCAAGAACTTCATAAGCATCTTCTATTGACATGGTTGGAGGTTTTTTCTCTACTTCTTTTTTCCATGCGTCTAAGGTGTCTTTTAACAGTTTTACCTGTGAAGAAAACCTTTATTAACATTTGAGTCATTCTTATTAATTTCAGTACCAAAACAACAATACAAACACTACTAAAACAGATTGGATAAACATGACTTACAGGATCTTTGATGGGCCAATCAGGAAACCTGAGCGTGTCACAGAAATGTTTCAGGTAGTATATGTTGCAGAACAACTCATTCTCCAGTTGAGGGTAGTTGATTACTGGAATAGGGCAATACTGATAAAGTGCTCTTGTGTTACTCTGAAGGCGAGGGCTGAAGTCCGCTAAATGAGCAGCAATTTTTTCAATCATGAGACGTCTGAAAATAGAAAAACAGGTAGAGGCATAAATAAGTGAACTATGGAGGATTCCCAAACTGAGGAGGAGTTTCACTAAAGTAAAAGAGATCTGTTAAAAAATGAAATCAAAATCATATTCTGTACTATACATGGTTAAGCAAAATTCCCAGGATTATTACATACAGAAAACAAAAGAACAAACTTTCTGTAGTGAAATTGTGCAGACCTCATCTCAGTGCTCCATATAGCCTCTGGAGTATCAAATTCTCCAAGAAATATTTCAGAAAATTTCTCAGACTCGTAATTTTCCAAATAGCACACCATAGCTTCAGGAAGAATATGGCCAAGTATACTCCGTTGAAATATATCAGGCCCTTTGCTCTGTAACAAGAAATTTAATTTTACCAATGGATACGGTAATGTGATTAATAAATGACCAAGAGCCAGTCTTTAGATATAAACTCTATAAAAAAAACAACAACCTTATTTTATATAATCTGTATACTGCCAGGTACCTTATAATGCTATATGGAAATCATTTGGTTCATTTGTCACCTTAAACTCCCTACTTTGACCAATATATAAATATATAAATATTTTGCCCACAGCAATGCCTGCAGATGACCTCTGTTTTTGAAGATTTGCCATTCAACTAGGAAGACGACCAATATAACAGAACAAACAAACATTGCACAATGTTAAGAGCATTAGCAAAAAGAGCCAGTGTTGCTTATGGAGGTACTTGTGAAGTTTCAGACAGATTTATAATTCTCTGCTATCAGTATTGTGAGCACAACTGCCAAACAGTACAGTCAGGCCTTGTACTCCCTGGGACCTCTCTCCAGACTTCACTGTAGGTGAGTAATATAGACTGGTCCAAGGCTGGCCATACATTATGCAGTTTTCTGGTACAGCATTCCTTTAGATTTACCAAAACCATATATGAGGTCAAACTTAAACACTTTCAATTTGTATGCAAACAAGCAGGCCCTTGCAATACATAGTTGAAGGTAAATCTAAAGGAAACAGAATAATTGTATAATGTATGGCCAGCTTAAGAACTGCCCCAGCTTGAAATTGGACACTGAAAGAGCAGCAGCATAGTCACCCAATTACCACATTGCCTACTCCCTTCAGGAGGTTTCCAGTGTTATATGGATGAGATTGTGCTTGACAACAGTCTTATGATTACAAGATGATCATGGTCTGACATACAGTCAGGTCCATAAATATTGGGACATCAACACAATTCTAATCTATTTGGCTCTATACACCACCACGATGGATTTGAAATGAAACAAACAAGATGTGCTTTAACTGCAGACTTTCAGCTTTAATTTGAGGGTATTTACATCCAAATCAGGTGAACAGTGTAGAAATTACAACAGTTTGTATATGTGCCTCCCACTTTTTAAGGGACCAAAAGTAATGGGACAGATTACCAATCATAAATCAAACTTTCACTTTTTAATACTTGGTTGCAAATCCTTTGCAGTCAATTACAGCCTGAAGTCTGGAACGCATAGACATCACCAGACGCTGGGTTTCATCCCTGGTGATGCTCTGCCAGGCCTCTACTGTAACTGTCTTCAGTTCCTGCTTGTTCTTGGGGCATTTTCCCTTCAGTTTTGTCTTCAACAAGTGAAATGCATGCTCAATCGTATTCAGGTCAGGTGATTGACTTGGCCATTGCATAACATTCCACTTCTTTCCCTTAAAAAACTCTTTGGTTGCTTTCGCAGTATGCTTCGGGTCATTGTCCATCTGCACTGTGAAGCGCCGTCCAATGAGTTCTGAAGCATTTGGCTGAATATAAGCAGATAATATTGCTCAAAACACTTCAGAATTCATCCTGCTGCTTTTGTCAGCAGTCACATCATCAATAAATACAAGAGAACCAGTTCCATTGGCAGCCATACATGCCCACGCCATGACACTACCACCACCATGCTTCACTGATGAGGTGCTATGCTTTGGATCATGAGCAGTTCCTTTCCTTCTCCATACTCTTCTCTTCCCATCACTCTGGTACAAGTTGATCTTGGTCTCATCTGTCCATAGGATGTTGTTCCAGAACTGTGAAGGCTTTTTTAGATGTTGTTTGGCAAACTCTAATCTGGCCTTCCTGTTTTTGAGGCTCATCAATGGTTTACATCTTGTGGTGAACCCTCTGTATTCACTCTGGTGAAGTCTTCTCTTGATTGTTGACTTTGAAACACATACACCTACCTCCTGGAGAGTGTTCTTGATCTGGCCAACTGTTGTGAAGGGTGTTTTCTTCACCAGGGAAAGAATTCTTCGCTCATCCACCACAGTTGTTTTCCGTGGTCTTCCGGGTTTTTTGGTGTTGCTGAGCTCACCGGTGCATTCTTTCTTTTTAAGGATGTTCCAAACAGTTGATTTGGCCACACCTAATGTTTTTGCTATCTCTGATAGTGAGAGTTGACAGCAACAGATTCTAAATGCAAATAACAGACAAACAGTGCAGCGCTAAACAACTCTCATAGCAATAAATCTGATAAAAAAGTTCAATAATCAGGTAAAAGGTCTAGGAGTGACAGTCCGTAAATGTGCAATAAATCCTGATGAAAAAGATCCAAAAGGAGCCAGGTGCAGATAGAAGTACACACCTTCCAGAGTGGCCTCTCACCTCAGATCTCTATAGACAGGCAATAAAACACATCTCACGGGCAAACAGCAGCACCTCCAGACTCAAATAAAATGAAACACTTCTTGGTCACTTCTCCTCCAGGTGCATGGAAAGCATAGGGAAAAAAACGCCCAAAATAGTGTAATCCTGATAAACTTTTATTTGAATAAAATCAAAGAGATAAAATGGCCGCTTACATTGTGTCGAGATGTAAACAGCATATACGACAGCTTCAGCGGGAGCAACGAGACCTGCTCGGTCCTCGCCGGTCTCTTTGGCATCAGCGGGTGACGTCAGACGCTTCCTCCTCCCCCCGCACGCGTATCGCCTCCGTGGGTGGAGGCTTCCTCAGCGGTGATGGAGATTGGCTGAACGTCACCTCGTAAGTACTCCTCCTCGTCCATTGATTGGCTACACAACGGAAGAGGTTCCCATGGCAAGTTGTGGGTTGCAAGTAGGACCTCCAGAGCACTACAGGTCAGATTAGCAGAACACGTCAGGTGTATTAAGAAAGGAAAATCGCCTCATTACCTTTATCAGCACTTTAAAAACTTTCATAATAAAGACCCCAAAGATCTTAAGTTTTGGGGCATTGAGAAGGTATAAAAACACTGGAGGGGAGGCAATTTTGTTCGCCAATTGAGCAAAAGGGAATACTTCTGGATTTTCGAAACAAAAGTTGCCGTACCCCGAGGTTTGAACACCGACTTCAACCTGAATTGTTTCATATCAGATCGTTGATCACTGGTCAGTTGTTTTGTCTCTTGGAATTCATATGTATTTTATGTATGCTTTGTTTTAATGTATTGTGTGTGTTTTGCTTTTATGTATGCACATCTCTAGTATCAGCGGGTGCAATATGTCTTACGCTCCTTTATATTTTAGACGTATTGGATTGGTTCATTTTAATTGATGGTGTCATTTGCCATTAAAATTTGTGGCATTAGATGCGCCCCTTTGTTTTATTAGAGGTTTTCAGCCTCTCACATAATGAGTATAGCAGCTATTTCCCTTGCAAATAGCGGCCGTAGCCTGAAATCCTCTGGGTTCCGGGGTCAGGGTTGCCATGGGAACCTCTTCCATTGTGTAGCCAATCAACGGACGAGGAGGAGTACTTACGAGGTGACGTTCAGCCAATCTCCATCACCGCTGAGGAAGCCTCCACCCACGGAGGCGATACGCGTGCGGGGGGAGGAGGAAGCGTCTGACGTCACCCGCTGATACCGAAGAGACCAGCGAGGACCGAGCAGGTCTCGTTGCTCCCGCCGGAGCGGTCGTATATGCTGTTTACATCTCGACACAATGTAAGAGGCCATTTTATCTCTTTGATTTTATTCAAATAAAAGTTTATCAGGATTACACTATTTTGGGCGTTTTTTTTTCCTATGCTTTCCATGCACCTGGAGGAGAAGTGACCAAGAAGTGTTTCATTTTATTTGAGTCCGGAGGTGCTGCTGTTTGCCCGTGAGATGCGTTTCATTGCCTGTCTATAGAGATCTGAGGTGAGAGGCCACTCTGGAAGGTGGAGGGTTGTGTGTACTTCTATCTGCACCTGGCTCCTTTTGGATCTTTTTCATCAGGATTTATTGCACATTTACGGACTGTCACTCCTAGACCTTTTACCTGATTATTGAACTTTTTTATCAGATTTATTGCTATGAGAGTTGTTTAGCGCTGCACTGTTTGTCTGTTTCTTGTCCCTTTGAGGTTTTGTCACTGAACCTTAAGTGTCCAGCTGCTTTTGAGTCATTTTTAGGTTTGAGCGCTGATATTTTTCTCTATCTGTATTCTAAATGCAAATAGCACACTTGAAATGAACTGTGGACCTTTTATCTGCTCCTTGTAAATGGGATGAGGGAATAACACACACCTGGCCATGGAACAGCTGAGCAGCCAATTGTCCCATTACTTTCGGTCCCTTAAAAAGTGGGAGGCACATCTACAAACTGTTGTAATTCCTACACCTTTCACCTGATTTGGATGTAAATACCCTCAAATTAAAGCTGGAAGTCTGCAGTTAAAGCACATCTTGTTTGTTTAATTTCAAATCTATTGTGGTGGTGTATAGAGCCAAAAAGATTAGAATTGTGTTGATGTCCCAATATTTATGGACCTGACTGTACATCCAATGAATATTATAAGTCTACAAGACTAAACAAGAATTTGAGTGTGGGCTATCATTTTGTTCGGATGCCAGAATGATCCCTTTCCAAACAGTTTAAGTGTTACTAAATCCACAACCGTAAAATTAGACTGTATATGCAGTAAAGAATGCTGGTTATACTCACTGTGGAACCTAAGGGGTTAATTCTCCTGCATTGTGTAGAAATGCTGTTTGATTGTCTTCTCTGATTCTCTCCCTTCTTTTACTGTCTCCAATCCATCTGATAGTACAGAGCCTTGGGGGCAACTCTGCACATGCTCAGTTTGGTGTGTATTGTTAAAGAGTTTTTTTTCCTTTTTTGGGAGGGTGCGCATGTGATCAGCACAGGGCCAATCAGCACTGTCCAGACATAAGGCCAGGGGTCATGTAACCTCATAGGAGAATGAAAACTCCTCCTGCAAGCTTAAACCAATATTCAGCTGGACACAGATAGATGTTACAAGGCTGCTATATACTGCTGAGAAAAGGTCTTTAGCAGTTTATATTTTCAAAAATATTTGCATTTCCATGTTCTGTGTACTCTGGGAGACCAGATATAGTGAATGCAGGGTCCTGGGTTTAGTAACACTTTAACCGCTTGCCGACTGCCTAACGTACATTTACTGTGGCAGGTTGGCTCTCCTGCGTGAAATTACGTACCTGTAGGTCATTTTGTGCAGGGGCTCTAGGGGGCGTGCGCCGCCGGAGCTGTGATCGCACACCGATTGGGGGAGCCAAACAGCGGGTTCGGCAAACCCGATGTCCGTCGGCCACCCAAGATCAATTCGAGACAGGCAGAATGGGGATCTGTCTATGTAAACAAGGCAGATCACCATTCTGACAGGGGAGAAGATTGAGGTCTTGTGTTTCAGCTAAGCAGAGCAACCCCCCACATAGTTAGGAAGCACCCCCCCAGGGACACATTTAACCCTTTGATCATGCCTGATGTTAACCCCTTCCCTGCCAGTGTCATTAGTACAGTAACCAGCCACATTTTTAGCTCTGATCAATGTAATAATGTCACTGGTCCCCAAAAAATTGTCAGTATCCAGTTTGTTCACTGCGATGTCACAGTCCCGCTAAAACTCGCTGATCGTCGCCATTACTAGTGAAAAAAATAAATAAATAAAAGTACCATAAAAATAACCCATAGTTTGTAGACACAATAACTTTTGTGCAAACCAATCAATATACGCTTACTGTGATTTTTTACCGAAAATATGTAGCAGAATACATATTGGCCTAAATTGACAAAGATATTGTATTTTTTACATTTTTTTTTTATTGGATGTTTTTTATAGCAGAAAATAAAAAATATTTGTTTGTTTTTTTCAAAATTGTTGGCATTTTTTTGTTTAAAGAGCAAAAAAATAAAAACCGCAGAGGTGATCAATCGCCACCAAAAGAAAATGGGATTTTTGTACTTACCGTAAAATCCATTTCTCTGAGTTTGATGGACGCAGCGCTCCATAAATCATAACTAGTGGGTTATATTGCTTCCTCCAGGAGTAGGACTAGGTAGAACAAAAAACACCTGGCCACGTCCATGGTCCGGTCCTCAGCTGGTACATAACCCCCCTCTCTGCTCTAGGTAATCAGTTTAGTAGCAAGCAGTATTTTACATATCAGAACTCCATGGAGGGGTGGGTGCTGTGTCCGTCGAAAGAAACTCAGAGAAATGGATTTTACGGTAACTACACAAATCCTATTTTCTTTTTTGTTCATTGACAGACACAGCGCTCCATAAATCATAACTAATGGAACGTCCAAAAGCAGTGCAAAAAGGAAAATTAGAGAAAATAACCAAAGGCTAAACATAAGAGCCCTTAACCAGGACACAGGAGCCTTAACTGGGTCACAGGAGACCCGTCTGAAAAAATAAAAAAAGTTTAAAGAAAAAACACCCCTCAAGAGGGAACAGCCCCTCTTAACCACTTGCCGACTGCCTAACGCCGATCTACGTCGGCAGTCAGCCCCTCACAGGCAAAGTGACGTAGGGCTACGTCACTAGCTTGTGAGGGTCTAGGGAGCGAGCGCGCGCCCCCGGAGGCGCGCTCCCGCTCCCGCGTGGTCACGGACCCCCCCGCGCGTGTGACCAGCGGACCCGATGTCCGCCGGTCACTCGGCGATCGGCGGGGGAGAGGGAGAATGTCAGGCAGCTTGTGTAAACAAGCCACCTGTCATTCTCCTCGCTGTAAAGACACTGATCAAACGGATCTAGTATGTAGATCCGTTGATCAGTGTCCTTACAGCTCAAGCCACAGCCAATCACAGTAGAAAGCACGCCCCTAGGGATACACACAGCCCCTCCCTCCCAAATAAAGTTAACCCCTTCACAACCAGTGTATTTTTACAGTAACAGTGCATATGTATAGCACTGATTACTGTAGAAATGTCACTGGTAACCCCAAAAGTGTCACAAATGTCAGTCAAGGGTCCGATCTGTCCGCCCCAATGTCGCAGTACCGCAAAAAAAAAAAAAAAATCGCAGATCGCCGCCATTACGCGTTAAAAAAAAAACAACAAAATGACAAAAATCTTTCCCTTTGTTAGTAAATGCGATAACTTTTGCGCAAACCAATCAAAATACGCTTTTTGCGATTTTTTTTACCAAACATATGTAGCATAAAACAAATTGGCCGAAAATTTTAAAAAATTTTGATTTTTACTTTTTTTTTGGGGGGAATTTCATATAAAAAAATGTGAAAAATATTGTTATTTTTGCAAAATTGACGCTCTTTTTTTGTTTACAGCGCGTGATCAAAAAATCGCACAGGTGATCAAATACCACCAAAAGAAAGCTCTGTTTGTGGGAAAAAAAAGGACGTCAAATTCGTTTAGGTACAGCGTCGCACGACCGCGCAATTGTCCGTTAAAGTCACGCAGTGCCGAATCGCAAAATACCCCCTGGTCAGGAAGGGGGTAAAATCTTCCGGGGCTTAAGTGGTTAAATAGCAGCCTGCAAAACTTTGCGGCCAAAAGAAGCATCCGCAGATGCCAAAGTATCTACCTTAAAGAATTTTGTGAAGGTACCAATGACCAAGTGCGTCTTGCAAACTGCGATATTGATGCCTGATGACGGAAGGCCCAAGAAGCACTCAGCGCCCAAGTAGAATGTGCCGTGACAGGGAAAGTTGGAACCTGACCTTTAATGGAATAGGTCTGAGTCACCGTCTGTCTGATATATCTGGAGATGGTAGCCCCAGAAGCGGCCAGCCCTTTTCTTGGTCTGTCCGTAACCACAAAAAGCAAGTCTGACCTTTGAAAATACTCAGTAGCTGCCAGATACACCCTAATCGTACGACCCAAATTCAAGGTATGCAAGGCAAATTCCTTGGGATGAGCCAGCTTGGGACACAAGGAAGGAAACACAATGTCCTCATTTAATTGGAAGTCACAAACAACTTTGGAACTGTGGACGAAGAACCACTTTATCCCTATGGACCACTAAATAGGGACTGCGACAGGATAATGCCGCCAATTCCGATACCCTGTGGACCGAGGCGATAGCCAACAGGAATGTCACCTTCTGGGATAACGTAGGCAAGAGAATCTTAAGAATATTCGCAAATGGAGGTTTCTGGAGAATCAAAAGTACTAAATTTAAATCCCATGGCGGCAAAAGAGACCGTACAGGTGGAGACACATAAATGATGATGGTGAATGAAGGTACTAACTAGAGAGTGCATAGCTTGGGGTCGCTGAAAGAAAATTGCCAGGGCAGACACCTGGCCCTTGATGGTACTCGAGGACAACTTCTGATCAAAGCCCTGTTGAAGAAAGGTTAAGATCCGAGCCACAGAAAAGGATCGAGGATGAGCGCCAATCGACTTACACCAAGAAATGTATGCTTTCCACATACAATGGTATATCTTGCTGTTAGAAGACTTCCTCGCCTTCATCATAGTAGGGATCACTGATCCAGACAGACCTCTATCCCTCAATACCTGGCTTTCAATAGCTAAGCTATTAAAACCAGCTACTGTAAAGCAGGATGATAGATCAGCCCTTGGGACAACTGATCTTCTCTGAGAGGAAGCCCCCAAGGGACATTTACAGCCACCAGGATGCTTGGAAGATCCTCGCTCTTGATTCCTCGCAGGAACTGCGGAAGAAGCCTTAGCCAAGGATGATACTGGCCTTTACCGTGGCCCTTGGATGCCTGCACATCTATCAAAGGACCCCGTGACCTTGTCACAAACTTCAGTATCCTTCTGTGGAGCAGAACCTGCTAAAGGAGCTGCATGTAAGACTGTGCAAACAGAACTGTATTGAAGGTGGATAGCACCAGACTCAGAACCTGTATGCAAAATGGGAGAGAGAACTATCTGTGTGACAGCAGCTGGTGAATCAGAAAATCTGAAAATTGTGCAGAGGAAGGACCACCCTGGTCAGAAATAGAATCAGACCTAAGTAAATCAATTCCCTGGACAGGGATAGGGGGGACCTTAGGTAGTTCAGACATCACCTGAACCTTTGCATGAATTAAATCCGCACAACTAGACCCAGGACCTATAAAAACCTGAAAAGAACAAGCTTTGTTCCCCTTTTCTGGGTACCCCCAAAATATACATTTTGCGGATCTCCTTGACGCTCACCAAAGAAGTCCACGGGGCCGGAAACCAAGGAAGATGTCCCCCCACCCCAATAATGGGTGAAGGCAGACCTTACATAGTTACATGGTTAGTGAGGTTCATGCTGAAGGAGTCTTGTCTGCTGGTCCGGGGAAGCTAGCTCTAGGCTTACCTGACCAAGGTAGCGTGGAACCTCCCGGGGAAGATTTAAAAGATCTATTTCACTTATTCTCTGTCCCAGAAGCACAAAATAATTTTCTATGGGCTGAGAAGGAGGGCCCCCCTCTGCTACAAGGCTCCTTCTCTTTCCTTGACTGTGTCAGGATGGTACTCTGCGCCCCCCGTGATACCCTTAATGATGTCATCCAGGGCAGCCCCAAACAAGCGATAGCCTTAAAAGGGCAGATCAATGAGAGCTTTCTTAGAGGCTTAGTCTGCGGACCAATTTTTAAGCCACAGCACACACCTAATCACTTCCTCTGAAACAGAAAGTTTGGACAGCCCAGGAGATGTATCCAAAGCTGCCTCACAAATAAACGGCAGCCCATGGACAAACTGGTCCGCTAAATCAACATAAGCAGCGAGGACCTGGCACCCCCCAGGCCCTGGCGCAAAAGTTTGGCCCATTTAGTTGGAGTCTGAGACACAAGGGCTGCGGCAAAGACTGGCCGCTATGCCGAACCAGTCATAGTAAACGTGCTGCGTGCCACAGCCTCCGCTTTCTTGTCAACCAGGTCCTTAAAGGACGGGGATTCCTCTACTGGGATCAAGGTTGCTTTTTTCAACCTGGAAACAGGAGGGTCCACGACTTGTGGACTAGCCCTCTTTGTTAAAAGCGACTCCTCAAAAGGGTAACGTACAGCAAAACAAAATAAGGCACATAAGGAACCACCTTTGGGGTACGATGACTTGTGCGTACCAAATGACACAGCCCCATCCGTGGTTACATCAGTCGAATCCTCCCATTTTAAAGTCTCACACATTGCAGTGATAAGTGTGTCTACCAGCACTTTTTCAATTGCTGCTGCAACCATGGAGGAGTCATCCTCACTATCGGATGGATCAGGGGGTGTGATATTAAATCCCCCAGGACGGGCCACATCCACGGCGGCATCAGGCTCAGAATCAGATGAGACAGCCTGAGCAGGGGAAGGCGGAGGACGCTTCCTCCTGGGCCTTTGCACACGCGCTACTTCCACCCGGGACACTAAGGACTGCAGGACCGCTGTCAGTGCAACCATGGGAAGCTGGGGTTCCGAGGGACCTGCCACCTTCATGAGGGGGTCAGTGGGGGAGATGTAACCCTGAGGCTTCATAAGGAAAGGAAGACCTTGCAGTACAAAAACGATCTTTTGGAACCACTAAAAGATCCCCTCAAGGCTCAGGGTCCCTTTAAACAGAGAGAGAGAGAGAGATAACAGGGACCCCCAAAAACTCACCCTACCGACCAGAGGAGCGCCGAGAATTAGAACCCAGCATCATCATGGACGCCATTCCTGTTCATATGCCCCGGGCACAATAGGAAACTAAGAGGGAAGAGGAGGAGCTTCGGTATCTCCACGAGGCTTCAGTTATCTCCAGGATCACCCAAACTAGGGGTAAATGGCCCCACATCATCATCCGGCTATACAAACATGGCTGCCAACCGGAGACCAGCCAGACTAAAAACAAATGGCCCCAGTGACATCATCTGACTACACAAACATGGCCGCCAACCCCGGAGTCCAGCCAGACTAAGGGAAAATGGTCACCAACAGCTACAAACACTGAAGCATGCTGCTGCAATCTTTCCTGAACCCTCTGCAAGGGGAACCCCCTGAAGATAGGACACACGTCTAGGGGAGACTCTGCTGTGTACTGCACCGGTCTCTGCACTGGGACCCCCTGCACCATACCCACACTGCAAACAGCAGGGCATGCACCTAGTGGTCTTCTACACTGGGACCCCTCCAGACTACCAGGGCGGGACACACACTATCCCAGGACCCTACCAACAGAGTGGGAATAACGGGGGGGACCCCAGGGGTCTCTTTCTCTGCATTCTCTGCCCTGGGATCCCCCATCAGACTCTAGGTCCAGACAGGGGGGGGGGGGTGGGAGTGGGGGAAGCCAAGCTCGGTAAAGGATTTAAGGATGGGAGGAAGGAACCTGAAGGCAGATCTGACCATCCCTGGAGGTTACCCCCGTCCACTCCATAGAAAACGCTGCTAGAAAATATCAAATGGGATAGAACCCTGGGAACAAAGAACACGGAGGAAAAATGGGAGTGCTTCAAGAACATACTTAACAAGGGGGTGGGCCAGTGCATTCCACAGGGAAATAAATTTAAAAGAGCAAAACTAAACCCTGGGTGGCTAAACTCCAACATAAAAATGCATATTAGAGCTAAAGAAAAGGCCTTCAAAAAAATACAAGACTGAGGGGTCATTGGCAGCATTTAAGCACTACAAAGAGTGTAATAAGAAATGTAAAGACGAAATCAGGGCGGCTAAAATAGAACACGAGAGACATATAGCGGAGGAGAGTAAAAAGAACCCCAAGAAGTTCTTTAAGTATATAAACAGTAGGAAAGCGAGGCCAGAGCACATTGGCCCCATAAAAGATGATAAAGGAAAAATGGCCACAGAGGACAGAGAAAAGGCGGAAGTGTTAAATAATTTATTTTCTTCAGTCTTCACAAAGGAATCGGGGGGCTACACAAACCCAGCTTGTAAGGCCGAACTAAATAATACACCTCAGGAAGTGCCGCCATGGCTAACAGAGGATAGACTTAGAGCTAAACTAGAGAAACTTAACATAAATAAATCCCCGGGACCGGATGGCTTGCACCCAAGGGTTCTTAATGAGCTCAGCCAGGTGATTGCCAGACCATTATTCTTGATCTTTAAGGATAGTTTACAGACGGGTATGGTGCCAGCTGATTGGAAAAAAGCCAACGTGGTACCAATATTTAAAAAGCGGCCGAGATATATCCCGGGTAACTATAGGCCGGTCAGCCTAACATCAGTAGTCTGCAAAATTTTGGAGGGGATGATAAGGGACCACATACAAGACTTTAGTAATGAAAACGGTATTATAAGTAGTAATCAGCATGGATTCATGAAAAATCGTTTGTGCCAAACCAATCTATTAACCTTCTACGATGAAGTGAGCTGCCACTTAGATAAAGGTAAGCCTGTGGATGTGGTGTATCTGGACTTTGCAAAGGCCTTTGACACCGTTCCCCACAAACGCTTACTGTACAAACTAAGGAAGGTAGGTATGGACCATAAGGTGAATACCTGGATAGAGAACTGGCTCCAGGGGAGAGTACAGAGGCTGGTGATTAATGGGGAGTATTCAGATTGGGCGGGTGTGGAAAGTGGGGTCCCCCAGGGTTCTGTCCTGGGATCAATCCTGTTTAATTTATTCATAAATGATCTAGAGGAGGGGATATTTAGTACAATCTCAGTATTTGCAGATGATACTAAATTAGGCTTGCCAATATCTTCTATGCAGGATGTGGAAATCTTGCAAGCAGACCTGAACAAAATAACGGGGTGGGCAACTACATGGCAGATGAGATTTAATGTTGAAAAATGTAAAGTAATGCACTTGGGGGCCAGAAACCAGAAAGCAAGCTACTCACTAGGGGGGGAACCTCTGGGTGAGTCTAGGATGGAAAGGGACCTGGGGGTACTGGTAGACAACAGGCTTGGCAGTGGCATGCAATGCCAAGCCGCCGCAAGCAAAGCCAACAGAATACTGGGTTGTATAAAAAAGGGGATTCACTCCAGAAATAAAGAGATTATTCTTCCACTCTACAAGACTCTGGTCCGGCCACATCTGGAGTATGCTGTCCAGTTCTGGGCACCGGTCCTCAGGAAGGATGTGCTGGAACTGGAGAAAGTCCAGAGAAGGGCAACAAAAATAATTAGGGGAATGGAGGACATCAACTATGAGGAAAGACTACAAGCACTGAACCTATTCTCTCTGGAGAAGAGACGATTGAGGGGGGATATGATATCAATGTACAAATACTGTACTGGCGACCCTAGCATAAGGAACAAACTATTCAGAGAAAGGAGATACAATAAGACACGTGGCCACTCACTAAAACTTGAGGAAAGGCGGTTTAACCTTAAAGTGCGTAAGGGGTTCTTCACTGTAAGAGCGGTAAGGATGTGGAATTCTCTTCCACAAGCAGTCGTATCAGCAGGGAGCATTGATAGTTTCAAAAAACTATTAGATGGACACCTTAAAGACCACAACATACAGGGGTATACAATGTACGGTTAAAAGCAAACACACACACACATCATAGCTTGAACTGGATGGACTGATGTCTTTTTTCAACCTCACTAACTATGTAACTATGTAAAAACCCCCAAAAGGGGAGAGTGGGGACTGTACTTACCCTTTCATGGTCTGGGTAAAGCTCCAGACAGAACTCCTCGCCACCGAAGTAGGGGAGCTGCCGGCGAAGGGACCGAGGCGACTCAGACCCAAGCCCGGTCGTAAGCGACCCTGCGAGACGTTTAACTCAAGGGCCAGCCTCTGTCCATGAGGCTATGTCACAACCGACCTAGCGCATAGCTGCGGTCTGCACAAGCTTGCTGGCTGGGGAGGATCACTGGATCTAGATTATCCAGCCCGTCACACAGCCTGGCAGCTAATTGTAGATCTCCCGAGAGAGAACAAAAAAGATGTAAGGAAGGAGAAAATTTCTAGGACTAGAGATCCCAGCCGGGAGCCTAGGTCCTTATTCCCATCTAGACACATTAAAACCGATTACCTAGAGCAGAGAGGGGGGGTTACATACCATCTGAGGACGGCCTATGGGCGTAGCCAGGTGTTTTTTGTTCTGCCTAGTCCTACTCCTGGAGGAGGCAATATAACCCATTAGTTATGATTTCTGGAGCACTGCATCCGTCGATAAAAGAAAGAGAAAGCTCTATTTGTGGGGAAAAAAGGACATCAATTTTATTTGGGTACAGCATCGCACTACCGCGCAATTGTCAGTTAAAGTATACAGTGCTGTATCGCAAAAAAAGGCCTGTCAAAGGGATAAAACCTTTCAAGGCTGAAATGGTTAAAGTAAATAATGTCCTATTTTCTAAAAAGTTTTCAAAATTCAGATCATTTCCATAACTAATACTGACCTCTTCTGATCTGAAAGCTTGTTTTGTATGAGTGTACTTCAGGAACCTTTATAAAAGAGGAATGAATGAATATTTACATAATGGCTATGCATTAGCATTTTATAATTTAAAAAAACACAAGAGACAAAATTTAGTAACACCACTCAGCATGCTCAAGCCTAGTTATAATCTCTTTATGACAAATCATGAGATAAATTAAAAATATTACAGCTACATAAAGCTACATAAAAAATATAAAATCGTTTTTTGATACATGCCTGGGTAAAACACATAATATACTTCTCAGACATGACTACACTTGTAATCCCAGACTTGTATACCAGTTGCAAACGCTTTAAAGTAGAACCATAGGGCAAGACATTTTTTATTTCAATTGGGATAGAGCAAGGGAGGGTCATATCCCTTTTCAGATTTTTTTTTTTTTTTTTGCCATCTGTGTCCCATTGCGTAGATTTCCCTTCACTTCCTGTCCCACAGCCAAACAGGAAATGAGAGAAAATCCCTGCAAATTGTGGGCATTCTCCTTGGGGACCCCCAGGTCACCAGAACTAGTGTCCCCATTGGAAGATTTCCTCCTTACTTTTCTGGGAACAACCTAAAATTTGCAATTTTCTTTTATTTTATTTTCACTTTCAATGATAATGGTAAAACAGGACAAATAGAGAGGGTAAATATCCTTAATGGGGGGCACAGACAGCAATACAAATGGACATGTAATCTAATCCCTCTCCACTCTATCCAAGACTAAAAAAAACCAAAAACTACTGTTATTAAAATTACATTTCCATTTCAAACTATAGACACTATTATTTTCTAACACTGATAAAAAATGAAAATATAATTTTTTTAGTAGAGTAAGGAAAGGCTGGGGGGCTAATTGCTTTTTATTTTATCTCTGCCCCTGCTGCAGATTTTTTCTTCACCTTTTGTCTAATTAACCCCATCACACCTAAGGGTAAAAAAAATATTAATGCCTAAGCACAATTTTGCAACTCTTCTACATACATATCACAACTACTTTGTGCATACAGATGGATTATACCTTGTCTTCAGGTATTTTTTCTTTATTTTTTTTATAATTATTTATTTTACACACACTTTTTTCTCTCTTCAAGGAGAGAGAAAGTATCTTTCCTCTCCATTAACAGAGAAAAAACACAGGGGTGGGCTTCACAGTGACTGATCACTGTGGTAGCCAAACAGAGGCTACCACAGTGATCAGGTGACCCGAAGTCGAGAGTTTCAGGTCTCGATCGTTAGTACGGGACCTGTGCTGGGAGAGCGCTCCCAGCAAAAAGACAGATTATGCGTATATGCGGACCCACAGATTAGAGCGCAGTCCAGTGACGCCGCATATGTGTGTTGTCGGTGTGAAGGGGTTAAATCATTAGAGAGAAAGTGAATGAAAAAAATCTCTTAAACACTGTATGGGAGTAAAAACTCCCTAAATACATTAGCATTAGATTCAAAAACCCTTTAAAAACAATGTTGTGCCAAATGTGCTATTTAACAGTGTGACAATAAGATTTAATATAAACAGACTATATAATGAAACCATTTTTTCTTAATCCAATTTAAAAGAATTATAACTGTATAAATGAAAATTAGATACTGAATCAAATCAAATCTACCCTTTAGCAAACTATGGGGCATAACACAATTATATTGGTTTGTGATTTTTAATGTGTGGTAAAATAGGTGAGATCTATCTAATGGAGGGTTAAGCTGGTTAAGTTGAATATTTTTGCACTGCTTGAACAGTACATGCAATCAATGTATGAACAACCATCATTCTTAAATTGCAATATTTGGCAAGGGTGTCTCCTTATATTTTTTTTGGTCACAAACCATATAGATAAAAAGGTATACCACCGCATAACGAATGTTGTCCACCACTCATAAACCCATCCTGAGAATACAAGTGCTTACTGATACACACTTCGCTTTAACAGGAAGCCACTTTCCTCACCGCCTATCGCTCCCAGCCACACAGTTTTACCCTTACTTCAGTCTATCCCTAGACTGCTATAGACTCTGAATACCACCTTTATGATCAATGACACATCGGAGATAACGGAAAAGAAGCTACGGAGCGGCTTTCTGGGAGACCTCACTAGCCTCTCTCTTGCCTCCAGGGAATATTTCCCCTCGTTCTAGACACAGGTTCTCCATTCTCATTCCATCCCTTCCCTTCCTACTAGATATCCCTTTCCTCTTCCCCCCTTTCAAATTTTATTTTTTTTTCTATTCCCTGGACCATCGTACTCAGTCGGAGAGTTTCTCCAAATCCGAGAACTCTCTACTATTAGAGCGGCATTGGCCAGAGATGAATATTTTATCCACCCTACTACAGAAGATGCCTCCAAAGAAAAAAATATGCAATCTCTCACTCCTGGAAGGGGAAACCGTTAACCCTGTTTACCTCCTACACCCGCACCCTCTCCTCCCCTAAAGGCAAGCAGTCCTACAAGCCTGTACGTTTTGAGAAACCAATTTTTCTTTATTTGTGATCAAATCTTATACATTAGGGATTTACATAGTATAGTTCTGACCTACAGTCTCCGGTTTTAACAATGTCTTCATCCAGATATGCAACTCAATTGTTTGTTGTTATAAGCTGTTATAAGAACCGGGGCGAATACCCTTTGTTTTTCTACCATAACAGTTTTTGTTGCTTATATATATATATATATGAAATGCCTGTAAAATTGATTCTGTTTGTGCTGTTTATCACCAAGAAAAAAAAAAAAAGGTATATATATTGGAAGTTAACAGTCCTTTACCCATGGTTTAGCCTGGATGGCTACTGCTTACCTGGCTATAGGAAGCACATTGGAGCCAGTATACATCATTATAAAGAAGAAGACTCCAGTCAGATAGAAACGAGGCAGCTGGGGGTTGTCTTGCATGATGTGATAGAGCAAAATGGAAACTTTCTCGACCAGGATTGGGTCAAATGTCAGCAAAAGCTATAAGTGACATGAAAATACATTTCAGCTGTAGCAAAAGACTCCAGAACAGACCTCCCCAAACCCACCCCCACCAAAAAAAAAAGTAAACAGTTAGTGACATTTACAATGTAGGAAGATGGTTTAACTTCGCTCATAACAGCAAGCAAGCTTGGAAGATTTATCTTGGTATGATCCACAGCTAAACTATTACTGACCTGTGTGATGTGCGGAAGGCAGGTATTGTCAGTCAGCAGTCTTTTCGCCTTCGGTAAAGGTCTAATAATGGCATTGTCTTGATCACTAAATAAAACATAAACCCATGAAGTTAAAGGGAATCTGTTACTGACCCGGAACGAGTACACAGAATTCAGTCTTTGTTGAATGCTGGTTCTACATCAATCCGTCACAAAATTGAGGCTAGGGATATAGGGCAATGAAATCTCTTTGCTACTGAAAGATTTAACAACTTTTAAAATGACTACTTTCAACAGACTGAAATAAATGTGATACTACCAAGACAACAGTCAACATACAGTGAAAACTGGGCAAACCACTAAATACACACATAAAACACATATGAGAGCTGTTCTACCTGCCAAAACGAATTTGTCCATCCAGTTCTGAGCTTTACATAGGCGCCAACTACGTGAAGGGGAGCCTGGCAAGCATTCCTTATACCCAAAATGAAAAGTTCTGCTGTCTCCCCGCTCCTTATATACAGAAATAGACCAACCCCTTTTACCAACTGAGTGGTTAGACATCTGGCTGATTACCTCAAAATCTTCCATTAATGCTTTTGCCTTAGAAAAACATACTGATGCACTGGCATCATGTACTGACCAAGTCCTTCCCTGGCTCTTATGCCTATTGCTTTGGAAGTTGCCCTGTTCAAGGCAAATACAGTTGTATTCAAAATTATTCAACCCCCCAATGCTGTAAAGGGTTTTAGGGAATTTAGTGTACATTTGTAATTGTATTCAGAATGAAATCATACAAGGACCTCTTAAAGAACCATATGCAACTAAAATGACATCAATTGGTTTTATAATACAGTAGTAAATGTTTCTTTTGTGAATTCTTCATTGACACAATTATTCAACCCCTTAAAGACTACAACTCTGAAGAACAGAGGTTCATTGAAGTGTTTTCAATCAGGTATTGAAAATACCTGTGGATGTCAGGGAGCAGCAATAAAGCCTAATAAGCACCAATTAGGCAGCTTTAAAATGACTGTGATACTCAGCTCCTTCTAGACATTTACTGGTGTGGTTACAAACATGGTGAAGTCAAGAGAATGGTCCAGGAAGACAAGAGAAGAGGTGATTACTCTTCACAGGAAGGGCAATGGCTATAAGAAGATTGCAAAGATGTTAAACATACCAAGAGACACCATAGGAAGATTCATTCGCAAATTCAAGGCAAAGGGCACTGTTGAAACGCTACCTGGCCGTGGCAGAAAGAAGATGCTGACTTCGACAGCTGTGCGCTACCTGAAGCGTAGAGTGGAGAAAAGTCCCCGTGTGACTGCTGAGGAACTGAGAAAAGATTTGTCAGATGTGGGTACTGAAGTTTCTGCTCAGACAATACGGCGCACACTGCGTAATCCATGCCAGAACTCCCAGGCGCACCCCCTTGCTGTCTCCAAAGAATAAGAAGAGTCGACTGCAGTATGCCAAAAGTCATGTGGACAAACCACAGAAGTTTTGGGATAGTGTTCTGTGGACTGATGAAACAAGATTAGAACTGTTTGGGCCCATGGATCAACGCTATGTTTGGAGGAAGAAGAACAAGGCCTGTGAAGAAAAGAACACCTTGCCTACTGTGAAGCATGGCGGGGGTCAATCATGCTTTGGGGCTGTTTTGCTTCTGCAGGTACAGGGAAGCTTCAGCGTGTGCAAGGTACCATGAATTCTCTTTAGTACCAGGAGATATTGGATGACAATGTGATGAAGTCCGTCACAAACCTGAGGCTTGGGAGACGTTGGACCTTTGAACAGGACAATGATCCCAAGCATACCTCAAAGTCCACTAGAGCATGGTTGCAGATTAAAGGCTGGAACATTTTGGAGTGGCCATCACAGTCACCAGACTTAAATCCGATTGAGAACCTCTGGTGGGACTTAAAGAAAGCAGTTTGAGTGCACAAGCCTAAGAATGTGACTGAACTGGAGGCTTTTGACCATGACGAATGGGCGAACATACCCGTAGATCGCTGCAAGACACTTGTGTCAAGCTATGCTTCAAGTTTAAAAGCTGTTATAACTGTAAAAGGATGTTGTACTAAGTACTAAGATTGAATGTCACTTGGGGGTTGAATAAAACTGATAATGATGTAAGCACAGAAAAGACATTTGTGGTTATTTCATTATAAATGTTGTTATGTTATATTTGTCTGACCTACACGTGCCTCTTTGATTTAATTGTAAGCAGGATGACTGAATGATCAAAATCAATGTCAAACTGGCCAAAACAATCAATTTCAGTGGGGGTTGAATAATTTTGAATACAACTATAGAACCACCTTTGGTTGTCCTGTCCCATCAGCTACCAATTTTGACAAGATGTTTATATAATCTCTACCCTATTGGGCCACTGGCTAAACATGGATTTAAGAAAAGTCTTTTTAAATAAGCCTACACACACATCTGCACTAATCAATAACATTTTCACAGCTAAACAAATCCTAGCAAAAGCATGGCAAACACAGACCCTTTTCATTTAAGCCTTAAAAATGGGAAGGTTGGGAATCCTAAAAAAAAGCAAATTCACCTACCTACTGCAGCTATTCCCTGCTGGCTCGAAGACCGAGAACTGAGCGATCATGTGGCCACCGATTGCTCAGTTCTCGGGTCCACTCTGAGTATAAAGCAGTGACTGTCACTGGAGTGCCGGGCTGTGGAGGGGGTGAGACTGTCAGGCTTAGGCTCTCAACGGTGCTGAGCCAGCTTTTAGCAACCCATTTTGTTTGGTTTTATGCTATGTACAGCTGACTACTGTTATATTTTCTCGAAAAAACAACAATAAAACTATTGAAACAGAAAAGATGTACTGAATACAAGTATTCAAAGTTTCAGCTTTGTACTGTTCTTTATGTCGCTTTTGTGCATACGTTGGCTTCGTCAACAAAATTGCATAATTAAGTTTCCAAATGGTAAACCTGGAAAGCTCACACATTAGATTTATACGAGTAATCAAAATGACCTCAGATCCCAAAGGTTTCCTCATCTCTATCAAAGATTTTTTTTTTGGTGAAATGACAATGCACACCTTAACAAAAAAAAATGAAATAAATTCTCTAAAACGTATACAATATACATTATCTGCAGCAGCTTACCGGCTAGGAAAGTATGAACACATAGTGATAAGCATATTTAGAATTAACGTGGCCAAATCAGTTTCATTTAAGACAGGTTGACCGCTTGCCAGCAAGCACCATTTCAGCTGGGGTATGACTTGCAGAGGTCTCCAACCATCCATTCCCTGGGCCCAGCAGCGCGTTTTTGAGGTTAGTACTGAATTGTTCCAGAATTCTTGCATCTATAAAAATAAGACTGCATTATTCTTGCTGCATAAATGAGTCATTTTATAAAGGAAATATAAGGAGCAACTTCTTAGGGCCAGTTCACACCACATGAAGTCCAGTACGTTTTTTTCTGCATCAAAAACGCATGGATAGTAGGTTATATGGTTTTCAATGGCATAGTTACCACCAGTTCGGTCAGTTCCAGTGCATTCCAGGCTTCAGAAAAAAGTAGAATATGCTGCATTGTTTCTTCACTGAACTCTACTGGAACACGGTAAAACACATTCAAAACACACCAGAATGCACCAAAACCTGCTGGAACACACATGGTCTTACTTAGGGCCAGATCACAACATAGAAACGCAGCCCGGATGCCTTCCAGATGCTTTCTGCATATGGGGTTTTTGATGAGTTTTTGAAGCGTTGCAGTGCCTTTTTGAAGCGTTTTTTCTACACTCCAGTACAGTTCAGTGTAGAAAAAATGCAGCGTTTTCTACTTTCTTTTCTGGAACTGGAACACCCTGGAACTGACTGCACTGGTGTGAACTATGCCATTGAAAACTATATAACTTACTATCCATGTGTTTTTGATGCAGAAACAAAAAAAACGCACTGGACTGCATGTGGTGTGAACTAGCTCTTGCAGAAGTAGTATCGCCAGAAGAAAAAAAAAAGCCTCCTCATCTCTCCTGTTTAGGGCACACAGAGTTTGGACCAGGCACATGCTATTCGGTGCACACAGAAATTGGAAATGGCCAGCTTGCATTATGAATGATTGCAGCTGGAGAAGAGCACTTTCATTCACAAAAACACAAGCAGACAACAGCACACACACGACAACTACACTAGCCTCTCTGAAATAAATGCTCTTCAACTTCTTCACAGTAATTGACAATACAAGATGACACAGTTTCTGCTCTTTCCGTGCTCTGAATAGCTGGTGTCCGACAACAAGTCTGGACTCATTGTACCAGGACAGATGAGGAGATGGCAGTGCACAGCAGGGTAATGTGCTGTCTGCCAGCTCAGGAGATGGGGGGCAGGAGTTCTTTCTGCAGGCTATGTATGCTTGGCTTCTCTTTTCATAGGTGAACAGAGAAGCCAAACACCACATGTGAAAAGAAGCAAGATTGAAGCACTGCAGCAAGGAGGTCAGCGGAGGAAGTAATGAAGACGTTTTCTTATACAACAAGCTGGACAGTGAGCTTCTCTGGTGAGGTCTAGCTGCACTGATTGCATCTCCTGGCTAAAGATCCATGGTCATCATCTTTGGGATTTTACTGACATGAGTGAAAGTCTTGTGCCTTGTTAGCCCATCTGGTAACACAGGGGCTTACCTTGAGGTGAGAAGATAGTGTGGCTGGGTGTCGGACACACAGAGTGGAGCACAGATTTCACCATATGTGCATGATTACTTCATTTTTAGATTGGGATACTTCCTTTGCTTCCAATCTTTTTATTAATTGTTAGCGCTGCACTATTTATTATATGCCTTTTAAAAGTTGCCAGCCTTAAAGTGCCCATAAGAGCTTTTTAAGGTTTAATGTACACTAACAGCTTCTAAACTTGAGTTTAGGAGCTTTTGGCATTTTTTTGCCTATACCCTAAACTTGAATCCATAAAAGCCTGTGTGTCAATGCACACAGACTTTTAGCAGAGTTTAGGAGCTGCTGCGGTTAGGGAAGGTTTAACCTCCCTCTCCTGAACGTGTTCAGGATAGGAACGTTTTGACCGCCGGCCGAGGGAAAACCTGATCTTGCCACGTTTTTGCATTTTCCCGCAGCCACTGTAAATGACGGCCAACTGTACATGAAGCCTTATACTGAGAAAACTCTAGTGCGTTTTAGAAAAAAGGATAGTGTGCTCCACATCAAAAAGTGAGATCACAGTAGAATGGTGTGAGCCTTAGCTAGTGCAGAAGGTGAATATACCACTGTTGGATCCTCTTCCACCTCACCCCCCACAATATCTTATATGAAGAGGGTAGGAGGATCTGGTGGGGGAAAAACAGAAATGCGCTTTTGGGCCCTGTAGACCAAAGGCTTCAGAAAGGAAGAGTTTCCCAAAGAAATCAGGCATAGTTGCAGTAAAATCATCATTAGTCAGATAGGCAATGTGTTGTGTGCTTGAGAAGGAACTAGAATTAGAGAAATGGAGTTATGGGACCTTGCCCCAGTGCAGGGGAACAGGTATCACCTTGAGCGTTTTGCTGGTTTTTCTTGGTGCCATCTATAGCCCGAGTGCTATTAGGCGCCTTGTCTCCACCATAGCTAAGAGAAGGGAAGCCCTGACGAGTACTCAAAAATTGATGTGAAACTAGAGGCTATTTGTGTTCCCAGTAAAGAAGCCTCTGTAACCCAGGCTCAGACTGATGTCTGTGTCTCTGGAGAGGCAGTTAGCAAGGAGCAGACATGCTTTATTGCATTCTCGGTGGAAAGGGTATTGCCATCACCTAAGGACAATCACAAACACCTGGAGCCCCACGGAGTGAGTGGGGTTAGGAGAGGATGTACAGGAAGATATTTCCAGTAAAGCTTTTCCCAGTGTCCAATTACCTGAAGGTAATGCCATATAGCCCAGACTACAGAGCCTGTGTTCTGTACTAGAAGATTAAGGTAATGGAAAGCAAAAACACTAAGTAAGCATGTAAAATAACATTTTTTCTGCAGTTTTAAGGTTGGCGACAGGTTCTCACTAATCTTATTTTCTTACCTTGGAAATGATATACCAATGGCTGGTGGATAGGCATATATCCCCATGTGTAAGCAAGAACCATGGTATACATGCAGTTTTAAATACAAGTGTTTACATTTCAGCGATTTTCTCATATTCTGCTGTCTAATAAAGCAGTTAAGCTAAGCCCTTCATTTGCAAGTTGTCGGACTGAAACCATCCCCAAAAAAGGAAGCAGGAAATCCCCCATTACCCACATACAATGCTGTTTTGACATCTCTACCCCAGTGATTTAACAGCAATTCACACTTTGAACCGTGTAACCTGAAGAATTAACAGCTCCCAACAACTTTGTGTCACCATAGTGAGTATTAAAACAAGGGGTCCAATTTGATGAATGTCAGCAACCCGGTGTCCAATACTCAAAAAAAAATTCCTAATTAAATTTCCATCAGAAGCAAAACATCCAATACACCAAACTGCTGATGCTTTTCAGTCCAAGTGGGCATTAGTCTTAGCATGCTATGACTAAAGCCCACTTTAGCTGAAATTGGATGTCTGGTTCAAACAGCTTGTGGAGGCTGTAGTTTGGCACAGGTGCTAATCTTACACTTTGATTGTAACTGAAGGGTAATAGCACCACAAATTGTTTGCTGTGGGCATTCAAACAGGGTGGTTTTGAAAACATTTCACCTCCCGTGATGCTCTTGGACAGTCAACATTTGCATTGACACATTCCATGGTGACTGTATTAGTTTACCCATATGACTTTAAATGCTTGGGTATGTTTCTGACACTTATTATAACCATTCCCTCTTTATTGCACTCTGTTATCCAAGTACAGGCCAGGGTCTCAACTATGCATCAAAATTAACCATATATGGGGACAGAATTAGAACATGATGCATGGGCCCAAATCTGGGAAACTACCAAATCCTGCTCATGCAATGATTTAGGAGTGTAAACTACTTAAACTGTTTTGGTGGTATATATGGTATCCACTTAACTGGTTTATGTTGCTCCCAGATAGCTTGTGACTGTTCAGAAGCAGGCACATTTCTACATACCCTTGTGGACCTGCCCTATTGTCTAAAAAATATGGTCCTAAGTATACAAAATTTGACATTCTGTTCAAACAATTGCTTCCAATGAATCCATATGAAGAGCATCTAAATCTGGAAGCCATCAATATCTCCAGGTACCAATTTACACTCATGTTCCGCATTCTGATGGTCACAAAACAGACCATTGCTAGGGCATTGCTCTCAGAAACTCTGGTCAGAACTTAAAGTGAAAAAATAAAAGAGGTAACAGTTAAGTTTCAAGGCACTATCTGACAAAGTCTCTTGGGTGTGGGAACCACATACTTCCTACCAGCCGACTGACCGCCACCTATTTGAATTAGATATAAACAAACTATTTTCTCTTTTATGCCTGACTGTTGAGAATCCTGGCCTAAATCTCCTCCTCTCAAAACCCAGCCAAACCCTTATTTCCCCAGGTTTTCTCTGTTGCCAAATCAAGTCAGGCTCCCTCTCTTTCTTCCCTCTTCCATTTCTGTAAAGTTGGTTGCGTCCTACAATATAATGGTCATTCCATACACATAACATATTTAACTTGCTGCCTCTGTCACTTTATTGTTTATGTGTAATCTTTACAACGCCTGCATCTGTTGTAATTTCTGAAACCTGAGTGAGTGGAATAAGTGGTATAATGTCTTCATCATTGCAGAGCAGGTCCAATTTAATGTGACCAGCTACCACTAGAAATATACCATGACCTGGATAAATGAGAACCTTCACAGACATCATTCCCTAGCTTTCTTTTGTCACCACAAATGTATTATCTGAAAATCATCTTTTTTTTTGTTTCAATGTTTTTGGTAAGGTTTTTCAGAAGAAAAAGGGAATGAAACTCACAGACAGACAATCACAAAAGACACTTTTCAATTATAAGAGACAAAGTGGAAGGGCGTTTACATATGTAAATTCAAAGTGGTTATTGAAAAACAAGTGAAACCAGTCATTCAATGCCAGGTGTATGGGGAGATCTTACACAGAATGGATAAGATGATGACTGGGTCTCCAAAGTATTCGGACACCCCTAAAGGGAGAAAACTGTGTCCGGATGGAGGTAAAGCCAATCATCCAATTAACAGCAAATGAAGTTCGTGCAAATCTGTCTGAAGGAAGAGAAGAATGTTGGAGGAATTTTGATTGGTAAAATTGGTAAGAGATAAAGAATGCTTGGGAGAACATTCATCTTGAGGATAGCTGCTCTCCCAAACCAGGAGAAGGGACCGACAGACCATTTCTGTATGTTTTGTTGAATGACTCTTAAGAGTGGGAGAAAGTTTCTCGAGTATAGCTCATTTAATTTAACTGGGAGTTGGACTCCCAAGATAGATAATGGCGTGCGGGTCCCATCCAAAGGGGAAGTTGGTTTGGCATTGTGATAAAGTGGGCTGAGGTAGAGAGATGTTTAGTGCTCGGGATTTTGAGAAGTTGATTCTCAGGTTGGAGAGGGTGTTGAAGAAGGAGAAGTCTTTCAATAGGTTAGGAATCGTGTCGATGGGATCAGTAAGGAACAACAGAATATCATGAGCGTAAGCTGCTAATTTGTATTGTCTTCCTGCTATGTCAACTCCTTTTTTTGTCAGGGTTGGCTCTTAATCTGCGAAGAATGGGCTCTAAGTAAGTACGAAAATGAGGGGAGATAACGGACATCCCTGATGTGTACCATTCAACACAGAGACGGTGTCCGAGAGGTGGCCATTAACTCGGACTCTAGCTGTAGGAGAGGAGTATAATGCTAGGATGAAATGTAGCATGCTATTATGGATACCTATTGCTTTAAGTGTTTCTGTCATGTAATCCCAGGCCACTCTGTCAAACATCTTCTCTGCGCCAAGCGATAGCGAAAACAAAACCCGGTCTGTTGGAGGAAGATAACCAATTGTGCATACTAAGAGCTTTCGAGGTATTATCAGAATATCAGAAGCGCTTGATGAAGTCAGGGGTTTGGGGCTGTATTGTCTTAGAAAGTTGGTAATCATCTCATGTCTAATACTGTCGTTCAACGATGCATTCAAAGGAGCCAAGTTGTAAAGAATAGAGTAATAATGAACAAATTGTTCGGCTATACCTTCCTTTGTAACAATTTTATTACCGGTGGGGTCCGTAAGTAAATGAATTGTGTACGCGGCTATTTTAGTTTGAATGGCTCTGACTGGTATTTTTCCGAATTGGTTTCCAAATTAGTAGAATAACCTCTGCATTAGCGAATATTTGCGCTTAATTGTCTTCCCTAGTTCCTCTAATAGTTCTTTCCGTACGTGTAAGTTCGTCAAGGGTCACCAATAATTGTTTGTGAGTTTTTTTTAGAGGGAACTAATGCATGACGAGAGCTCATCAATGCGGGCTTCTTGGGCTTCCTTTTGGAGGCTATGGAGATAAATTCACCTCTGATGACACATTTGTGAGCAGCCCATGGTGGCATTGGAGTTATCGCAGGTGACTCGTTCTCTCGAAAGTATAGAAGTGAATGTGTTTTGATTGCCTTCAGTTTCAGGGTTAGCTAAAAGGGAATTGTCGAGATGCCAGATCTTTGAGCTTGGGATCCAATTGGGGAAAGTCAGGGTCATAGTGATGGGGATGTGGTCCGAAAGGAACATTGGTTCTATGGATGCGTAAGAAGGGAGGAAAGGTCATTCTGCGAAAGGAAGAATTAATCCTTGTGTATCTGTTATGTGGCAAAGAGAAGAATGTAAAGTGTATTTGGGAATAAAGTGCAACAGGTATCGTGTAAAGTTAATTGCCCGTAAAGCATTTTATTTATAAGTATGGCAAAGAGGAGGTCCCGGGGGATGTGTCTAAAAAGGGTAAGAGCCAAGTTGAAATCACCTCCTACAATCAGTATCCCGGCTTGAAAGAATGTAAGGAGCTGCAGAGTATTGCAGAAGAAAGATACTTGTGTATATTAGGTGCATAAAAGTTTAGCAAGAGTAATAGGTTTTCTGAAGATATTCTCTTTAATAAATAGGTATCTACCTTGATCGTCTTTTAGAGTGTCTAGAATCTGGATAGGACAATTTTTGGATATTAGAATAGATACTCCCATGGACTTTGATTCATCGTTGGAAGCATGGAAAGCTGTGGGGTAGTAGTCATTGTGGAGTTTTCCTAGGTCTGAAGTGAGTTTCTTGAAGGAACCACATCTGCTTTGGATTTGCGTGAGGATAAAAGGAGTTTAGAAAATTTTTCAGGTGTGTTTAGTCCTTTCACATTTAACGAGTAGAACTTGACCTGTGGGGAAGGGTAGTCAGGGATACGTGAGGCCATTGCTTTCTTTTGAATTAATCAGGGAGTTGTAATCAGGGAGGGGGTGGAGAAATGGGAGTGGGAGAAAGGAGGGGAGAGGAAAGGGGAAAAGGAGGGGTTCCCTCCTAGGTATCTGTACCTGGTAACCTGCCCGCCTGTTTTGGGTTGGATATCGTTGGTGATGTACAGTGTCTATGTGGTATGTGGATATGGAGCAGTGACCACTAAGGGTCTATTGACCACTGTGTGGGGGTTGGAAAGGTCCTAGTGGGATAAAGGAGGATAAAGCCCACTATGTCCCGCCGCCACAGGGCGGTGTGTATGCTATATGTGGAGGTAGGTGTTAGGTAGGTGTTAGATAAAGCAGAGTATTGTGTCCAGCTTGGAATTCCTCAGATGGGAGTATAATGCCAGTATTGTAATATCCAAAAAACATGCCAGGGCGAGAGGTATGGGAAGAGTTTAACTAAACTAAGCTTTATATGAATAACAAAACCAACACAAACTGCGTTTGTGGACAATGTTAGAGGTACGTTCCTACTATACTGAGCCATTAACCATAGATCAAAAAATCAGTAGTCAGTTATCCCTTTTGAACATCAGTGGAATTGCCTTTTGATCCACAAGAGAATAAATGATGATCCTGAAGTCCCCCTTTTTTTTTTTTTATTCTGGGATTGGGTGGAAAAGTGGGTTTGATCACAGATTTCCTATAATGCAGTATTTATTACCCTAACAAGGGTGAGATATGAGGATGGACATCGGTGAAAAAGAGATTGCTGACACTGACATGTTAAGTGTATTAGATTAGGTATTGAGCCTTCCGTTTTAGGTAAAGGGTAACTCCACCCTTCCCCCAAGAGGTACCAGATAAAGGTATTTTCCCCAAGCATAGAAAGCTGGTTTACATCTCGTTACCAATTAGTACATTACCAGAGCATCAGTTGGAGGGGGAGGAGAAGGAGATCTTAGCTGGTTAAGGGAGAACAAAGAACACGGAGGACTGGTTTATAACCGATTCGTGAGTGTGTGATTTTAAGATGGTCTTATAACCAAAGAGTAAGACTTGCTTGATTATGCCGTCCCTTAAGCCCCATGCACACTAAAAGATTTTCTGAAGACTTTTTCCTTTAGACTTATCAAAACCATATAATATGAGGTCAAATCTAAACACTTTTAATTTGTATGCAGTCAGGCAGGCCCTTGCACTACATAGAAAAGGTAAATCTGAAGGAAATCTAACCACAAAAGTTGGATAGTGTATACCCAGCTTTAGAAAGGACCATTGTATATAGTGCTAATTTCCCCTCCATTTATGCAATCATTTGGCTTTTTCTAAGGATCTCCATCCCCTCACTCCATCATAAAAAGAGTTGATAATCATCAGAGAGCGGCAGTCTGTCCCGCCCCTGCAGAACATAAGGGGAGGGTGGTTATGTAACATTAACCATTTGTTGTGTCCTCATTTCTGTATCAGAAGTGAGGTTTTTTAATGCATTCATGGACAAAGACAAAGCACACAAAAGAAAAGGGGGGGGGGGGAGAACCCCATACGGTATTGCTACACTTCTCCTTGTTGGGAGGTGATCGGGCCCCTCACCTTTGTTTTTCCAGTGTATGTCAGCATTGACCCCTAATATACAATACTGTGGTTACATGAACAGCTGCGTGTACGTTTACACTTTTCATTTTTTTTTTCCTGTATACACCAATTTATAATGTTTTGTATTTTGCTTTACTGTGTTAATCTGTTTATTAATTTTCAATAAACTGCATTTTGAAAGTAAAAAAAAAAAAAAGGGGGGGGGGGGGTACATCCAGCGGAGGACCTGAAAATCATCTTTTATACTTTACCTCAACAAAACTGTAAGGACCACGCCTTTCCTTGTCTGCATTACCAAAATACCACTCCTTCTCACTTTCTCGCTTCATATCAGGAGATGCTTCAATAACATTGCTCTGGAGGGAAAAAAAAAAAAAAAGGAAAAATGTATATGGTTTTAAATGCATATTCTTTATTATAGTCAGGACCAAAACATTTTAGTCAGGTGAACATTTATGCTTCCAAAAGGTTTTTGCAGATTAAAAAAAATAAAGTGTGTATTTTTCTTTTTTACACCCGCAATTAGTAGTACCTACTGAGCTGAAGGAAGTGCCTATGGACCATGAGTGCACTGATCAACAAGCTCGTAGTCCATTGAGAACTACAAGTTCGTCTACCACAGAGGAAGATGGGATTCGTAGCTTATTCATTCACATATCATTGTGTAAGAATGGAGCAGCTGTGTGGGCAGAGCCTGAATACGGGTGTAACATATCTTTAAAGACTTCCCCCGCCCAGGCACTGTACATATGTACATGACTGGGCAGGGACTAACGCTGTTCTGTGAAGACATACCCATACCCATGTCTGGTGGAGTGGATCACTGATTGGCATACCAAGCGGCTGTGCTTCTCCCTGGTACCATGTTATTGGCCTTGGGGGTGTTTGTTTTCTAAAATTTGGTCACTTTGTGGGTGTTTCCACTTTCCTGGTGCTGCAGGGCCTCCAAAAATGTGATAGGTAGTCAAGAATTTAGATGCGCAATTTATCCCCCTTGAACACCTGAAAGTGCTTGTAGGAGTTTGGGTCCCTCTAAGTCGCTAGGCTGTGAAAAAGTCTCACACATGTGGTATTGCCATACATGGAAGTAGCAGAAGATTAATGCAGTTGTATGCCTATGACAAAGCAGTACTGTCTTTGTGCAATAGAGGCAAGCCAAAATGTATACCATAGTGTTCGTTATACATTATATAAATGGTTTCCTGAGCCTGTTCTTGATACTTATAAGAACTTGGAACTGTTTATTTTTTAATAAAACTTTTTTTATCAAATAAAAGGATGCCCATGTGTGTTGAAAACATTTTCTTTCCTGCATTTTCGGCAAAAAAAAATTGATTCTTGTCTTACCGTAAAATCCTTTTCTCTGAGGTTCGAACACAGCTCCATGTCTTCAGATCATTGGGCTAATACATACACCTTATAAAACTTTGTGAATGTGTGTACAGGCGACAACATAGCCACCGTGCACATCTGAACCACTGATGCCCGATGACGGAAGGCCCAGGAGGCACTAAGCGCCCTCATAGAATGTGCACTAAGCACCCTCATAGAATGTGCCTTAACAGGGAAAGGAGGAACCTGACACTTAATGGAATAGGCCTGCACCACCGTCTGACTGATCCACTTGAAAATGGTTGCAGCAGACGTGGCCGTCCCTTACAAGGTCCATCCGTAAGAACAAAGAATCAGATTTTCGAATCTGTTCAGTCACCGCCAGGTACAACCGAATAGCCCTTACCACATCCAAGGAATGTAAGGCAATTTCCTTTGGATGTTTCGGCTTAGGACATAGGGACAGGAACACAATATCCTCATTCAAATGAAACCTCGAGACAACCTTAGGAAGGAAAGCCTGATAGGGTCGCAACACAGCTTTGTCCTTATGAACCACAAGGTAAGGCGACCGACAGAACAACGCAGCCAACTCAGGCACCCTACGTGCAAAAGTAATAGTCAGGGTTCATACACATTTTCACCAATGAAATTCCATGACTTTTCCATGACTTCACGTAAATATTCATGACCTAATGTTTCATGAAATGTCTATGTATACGTGTTAAATAAGAAGAAAATCTATGTCACACCCAGCATATTTTTACTAATATAAATGACCAGCTTTGTAGTGTACAGTGGAATATGAAATATTTATTTAAATAACGCTTGCACAGTAACGACGTTTCATAACATAAACCCTGAGAACCGCTTAGAAATGGATTAACGTAATCCACAGGAGATATAACATAAATCAAGGGGAAGCAACTAAAAAATAAAAAAGTGTCCAGCAACACTGTTCTGAACATAAATATGAGCACTTACGTTCGCCGCATGCAAAGCTGGCCGCTATCTTACTGTCTGGGAACATAGTCTGGAAAAGCTGACCTGTGTCTTCACAAGACTTGTATGAATAGTGTGAATTAACCACCTTTAGAGCCCACAGTACCTCTGCTGTTAGAGTTTCGTTTCTGGATACAACGTGACTCAAAATGGTCCCTTGTTTTACAGAGGATGAGGTGGAAGCACCGCTGCCGCAGCTGGGAGCCGGTGTCACTTCAGGCGCACGGGTGAAAAAGCCAGCGATCGGATTGGAAGCTGTCGAGCACGCAGCTGCAGACTGGTGCTTTGCACCTTTAGTGTGGCTAGACAGCGCTGCCTCTCCCATGTTCGAAATGTCAAATGTTTTACGACACACTGTACATTTAGCACGTCCCGGGTCCTGATCTTTCTCCAGCCACCTCTCATACTTTTCGTCATGAAGCCATACATTTTTAAAGCTGCATTTCCCTGGCATTGCTGTAACTGTGAACGCACTGGTATAAATGGCACAAAATGCAGCACTTAATCTTTTTTGGCCCAAGCAACAGTCATAAGGTGCAGGCGGACTGGTATGCATGGCACAGACAGTGAGATGCACAAAATGCAGCACAGTAATCTTTTTAGGCCCAAGCGACAGTCATAAGGTGCAGGCGGACTGGTATGGATGGCACAGACAGCGAGATGCACAAAATGCAGCACAGTAATCTTTTTAGGCCCAAGCGACAGTCATGACGTGCAGGCAGACTGGTATGGATGGCACAGACAGTGAGATGCACAAAATGCAGCACAGAAATCTTTTAGGCCCAAGCGACAGTCATGAGGTGCAGGCAGACTGGTATGGATGGCACAGATCTGATGGTGCACAAATGCGGCACTTACTTTTGGGAGAAAGAACAGCGGTGCTCCTGCTTGCCCAAATAAAGCTGTTCAGGTGGCAGTGAGTCATGAAGGTGCAGCTGGAAAAAATGCGGCGCTTACTATTCTTAGGCCGAACCTAACAGTCCCATGAGGCAGAAAAGAGTTCTCACAGAAACTAAGGCGACTCAGGATTGGATGCTTAATTATTTATTTACATTTATTTTTAACATTCCCGTAGGACTGGTACAGTAGGTGCTCGCAGTTTGCCCTACGGTCGGTCACTGGCCAGCAGCAGCCGAGGAAATGATCGTGCACCAATGACAGGCAGCGGGGAGGGCCGGGCCACGGTTTGCCTGTATGTGACTGGCCAGCAGCAGCAAACCAATCACAGGCAGCGGAAGCGTCACTGGAGAGCGGGCCGGCCGCATGAACGCGATGACGCGGGGGTGCGGTAACTGAAACGGTTACCGCCCCCTTCCGCGTCATCATCACGTTCATGCGGCCCGCCCTCCAGTGACGCTTCCGCCGCCTGTGATTGGTTTGCTGCTGCTGGCCAGTCACATACAGGCAAACCGCGGCCCGGCCCTCCCCGCTGCCAGCGATTGGTGCTTGGTGTATGATCTACTCCTCGGCTGCTGCGGACCCGGAAATGTGCACAAGCATAAAATAAAATAATTATACATTAATTTGCAATAAAAAAGTTTTAAGCATCCGCTCCCCCCGCCGCTGCCCGCCGATCCCCCCCGCTCCTCCCCAGATTTCCATGACTTTTCCAAAACATTTGTAAAATCGTACTTTTCCATGACCTTTCCAGGCCTGGAAAGTGTCATCTCAGAATTCCATAACTTTTCCAGGTTTTTAATGACCGTACGAACCCTGAATAGTGACTAAGAAAGCCACCTTCTGCGACAGAGTAAGCAGAGGGAGTTCTCCAATATTTTCAAAAGGAGGCTTTTGAAGCACCAACAGTACCAAATTGAGATCCCACAGAGGCACCAGGGATCGCCCCGGAGGAGCCAGAGAATGAACTTCCTGCACAAAAGTGTGAACCAAGGTCTTCACTGCCAACGGCCTTTGGAAAACTATAGCCAAGGTGGAAATCTGGCCCTTGATGGTGCCCAGAGCCAAACGTTGATCTACACCTAATTGTAAAAAATCCAACAGGCAAGACACAGAAAAGGAGTGGGGAGAAACCCCCCAAGACTCACACAAAGTAATGTATGCCTTCCAAACTCTATGCTAGACCTTCCTGGAAGTAGATTTCCTAGCTTTTAACAATGCAGGAATCATCAACTCTGACACCTGGCTTTCAATAGCCAGGTTGAAAAAAGCCAGTGACCGTAAAACAGGATGGAAGATTGGTCCCTGAGACAGAAGATCTTCCCTGAGAGGAAGTTTCAAAGGGACGTCTGCCACCAGTATGACTGGAATCCCTTCTACCTCAATTCTGCGTAGCAGTCTCGACAGAAGTTGTATTGGAGGAAAGGCATAAATCAGATTATACTGACCTCAAGGGGCCACCAGGGTGTCTTCGGTGTCAGCCAGAGGATCCCGAGACCTTGACACAAACCGCTGCACCTTCCTGTAGAGACAGGAGGCCAGCAGGTCCACATTAGGGGTCCCCCACCAAAGACACAGTTGATGAAATACCTCCGGGTGAAGAGACCATTCTCCCAGATCCAACATCTGCCAATTATCTACACCCGGAATGTACACAGCAGAGAGGGCCGGAAACATATCGTTTTGCCCACCTCAAGATACCAGCCACTTCCCCAGCCGCCACTGGCACTCTTTGTGCCCCCTTGATGATTGACATATGCCATAGTCGTAGTATTGTCCAACTGTATATGCACAGGGCGTCCCTGCAGACGACCCGTCCATGGAGACAGTCTGATTGCTCGAATTTCCAGACACCTTGGGCCGAACACACTCCAAGAACACCTACCCATCCGGACAGACTGGCATCCGCGGTGATTACAGTCCAATACAGGGGAAGAAAGGATTTTCCCAGATGAAGGGCCGGGGGGCGGAGCCACCATAGAAGAGACTCCCTCGAGCCCTGACAGGATCAGTATGACCTATGACAGCAGATCCTTGTTCTATTTGGTCAGAATCTCTCTTTTCAGGGGTCTGGTTTGGAACTGCACAAACCGAACCGCCTCAAAAGGTGGAAACCATCAGACCCAGCACTTGCATGCAAGTCCTGAGTTATAACTGATGGTCAGGCAACAGGAGCCGAACCGCATCTTATAACTTAAGAAGTTTAGTCTGAGGAAGAAACACCCGGGCTGACGCTGAGTCCAGGGTCTAGGGCTGCATGAGTGCTGCCAGGACTGGGGAACTACAGTTCATTGATGGAACCATGAATGCCAGTATGTACTGTGACATTTTGAAGCAGAGTATGATCCCCTTCCTTTGGAGACTGGGCCACAGGGCAGTATTCCAACATAATGACCCCAAACACACCTCCAAGAGGACCACTGCCTTGCTAAAGAAGCAGAGGAAAAGGTGATGAACCGGCCAAGCATTTCTCCAGACCTAAACCCTTTTAAGCATCTATGAGGCACCCTCAAGCGGAAGATGGAGGAGCGCAAGGTCTCTAACCTCCCCCAGCTCCATGAAGTCGTCATGGAGGAGTGGAAGAGGACTCCAGTGGCAACCTGTGAAGCTCTGGTGAACTCCATACCCAAGAGGGTTAAGGCAGTGCTGGAAAATAATGGTAGCCACATAAAATATTGCCACTTTGGGCCCAATTTGGACATTATCACTTAGGGGTGTACTTGCTTTTGTTGCCAGTGGTTTAGACATTAATGGCTATTTTTTTAGTTATTTTAAGGGGGACAGCCAATTTACACTGTTAAACAAGCTGTATACTCACTACTTTACATGTAGTAAAGTGTAATTTCTTCAGTGTTGTCGCACGAAAAGATATAATAAAATATTTACAAAAATGTGAGGAAAATACTCACTTTTGTGAGATACTGTATATCCTTTCTTCATAAATCTTTCTATAAGTACGTCGATTGAGTGATGTAATCTGCATTACTATTACAATTTCTTCTGATCCGGGTGAATTGTCCCTTCGGTATGGCTTTAGTCCATGTAGGATGGTGGCAACTTCTAGTTGCTATATAGCCATTCCCATCTACACTTTTGAAATAGGTTCTTGTGCCCAATTTATCTTCATCTTTGTATACCTCCAAATCTTGCAAATTAATTTTTTCTTTACTCCAATTACCTGTTAATCCAATCCAATATATATTTTGGTTTAACTGTTAAAGAGAATTAACCACTTAAGCCCCGGAGGATTTGGCTGCTAAAGGACCAGGGGTTTTTTTGTGATTTTTTACTGCGTGACTTTAACGGACAATTGCGCGGTCGTGCGACGCTGTACCTAAACGAATTTGACGTCCTTTTTTTCCCACAAACAGAGCTTTCTTTTGGTGGTATTTGATCACCTGTGCGATTTTTTGATCACGCGCTATAAACAAAAAAAGAGCGTAAATTTTGCAAAAATAACAATATTTTTCACATTTTTTTATATGAAATTCCCCAAAAAAAAAAAGTAAAAATCAAAATTTTTTAACATTTTTCGGCCAATTTGTTTTATGCTACCTATGTTTGGTAAAAAAAAATCGCAAAAAGCGTATTTTGATTGGTTTGCGCAAAAGTTATCGCGTTTACTAACAAAGAGAAAGATTTTTGTCATTTTTGGTGTTTTTTTTTTTAACGCGTAATGGCGGCGATCTGCGATTTTTTTTTCGGTACTGCGACATTGCGGCGGACAGATCGGACCCTTGACTGACATTTTTTACACTTTTGGGGTTACCAGTGACATTACTGCAGTAATCAGTGCTATACATATGCACTGTTACTGCAAAAATGACACTGGCAGGGAAGGGGTTAACTTTATTGGACAGGGAGGGGTTAAGTGTATCCTAGGGGCGTGCTTTCTACTGTGTAGGGACATTCCTATTGGTGTAAAAGCAAAGATCAACCGTTCTACATAGTAGAACGGACAGATCTTTACTTTTACACAGGGAGAACTGACAGGCAGCTTGTTTACACAAGCTGCTCTGTCTTTCTCCCTTCACAGGAGCGATCGCAGTGTGACTGGCGGACATCGAGTCCGCCGGTCACACGCACTGACTTGCCTGTGAACGAGCCGCGGCGGGCGCGCGCCCGCCCGCGATAGGCTCGCAAGTCAGTGACAGGCGAGTGACGTACCGATACGTCACTCTGCCTGGCCGGGGCTGACCGCCGCAGTATATAGTCGTGCGGTGGTCGGCAACCGGTTAATCAACCCTTCTTCAGGTCCTTCCCAGATTATATCATCATCTATGAACCTCAGATAAAATTTGAGGTGTGGGATTTGCTGTGGGTAAACGGCTTCCTCCTCCCATTTATCGAGGAATAAGTAAGCAACACTGGGTGCATATCTACTCCCTTAATCTGGTTAAAATGCTATTTAATGTTCCAAAAATAATTGTTTGACATGGCTAGTAATAAGTCTTCCACCAAAGACTCCATTTGGGCTTGTTTGAGGTCAGTTTTTGAGGTGGGTGCAGGAGGGGCAAACTGACCTCAAACAAGCCCAAATAGAGATAAGGAATCGCTCTATACAAACAACAAGGTGAAGCATTGGAGGTGGTCGAGGTGGGCGCTGGAGGGGCAAACTGACCTTAAACAAGCCCAAATAGAGTTCTTGCATTGAGGTCTAACTAGTGGTGGTATTTCCGGGTCTTTTACTGACGTCACATCTGTCTCAGGTGGAACACATGCTGGTTCAGAGAGACGACAGGTGGCGAGGATTGTTTTTGAATAGGCTCTGCAGAGTGGGTGCCGCTTTAGGGCACACGAAAAACGTGAGTGTATCGGCTTTCATTTTTAATTACCACTTTTAATAAACGTATTACACGATCACCCCTTATTGTCCTTTTATTCTGGGTTAAACCTGCAGTTAACATTGAATGTAAGCAATAAGGAAGTAAATGTATACTACAAACCCAACATAGGAATCAACAAATAAGCGGTGAGGCTCCTGGTGGCCCAAAGCCTTCTGTTGAGTGGCCCCTCCTATACTTGGTGGTGGAGCAGTTATACAAGAAGAGCATGTATCACTAATTCACAGATGGTGATAAAGAAGTGGAATAGAAGACTTCATTATTTTTGCATGGACTGCTTTTACTCATTTATATTTTTTTGGTGAACAGATTGCAAAGATTGATTTTTTGTTTGTATATTTGATAGAATTTTAGATACATTTGCACTATTAGGTTAGCACCTCAACAATAACTAATATACTCATTTTGGGATAACCAAGAATTGATGGCAGCAGCTGAGCACTCATTCACTGATAGAAAGTACATCTAGGGGGCACCGTTTCATTGATCAAAGACTCCCCATGTCTTTCAGAAAATGTCTTGAAACGTTTGTTTATTAGAGGTTTCTATGGTCCTGCTGCTCCAGGGCCTCCAAAAATGTGTTGGGTAGTCAGGTAATTAGATGTGCAATTTATACTCCCTAAAGGGCCCAAAAGGTGCTCCTTGGATTTTGGGCCCTTCTATGCATCTAGGCTGAAAAAGTCTCACACATGTGGTATCCCCATATGCAAGCGGCATAGCAGAAAAATTAAATTTAATTTCTTCATGTTTTTTTCCACTTATAAAGCAATAAATTAAAATTTCAGTGGTGATTAAATTTCAACAAAAAAAACTGTCTGTCTCAAAGAAAAGATAAAAGAATGTTTCATTGGGGTACAGTGTTGCATGACTTCATATTTGGCATGCAAATTGTGAGAGCACTGAAAGATGAAAATTGCCCTTGTCAGGAAGGGGTGAAAGTGTTCGATTCTGTGGTGGTTAAAGAGTATCTCCACCTTCATGCCTGAAAATGAAAAAGTTCCTTTGCAAAAGCCTCCCTGCTCTTTTTTCCCACCACAGCACGTGTCTATTTGTTTTCAATAATCTGCCGCCCACAGCTGGCAATGTACATATCTGTAGCACTTCCATCCACTGCCCCAGAAGATGTGTAGAAAAATAACCCGTGCAATGGCCCCGTCATTGGTCAGTGCAGTCACATGACAGTGCTGACCAATGAAAGTCTCCTCATTGGCCAGGGGGTGATTGGAAACAAATACAAATAAGTGCAGTGGGCAAGGAAGGAGGGGGGAGGCTGTTAGGAAGAATATTTATTTTTTCTGGTACAAAGGTAGGGATACCCTTAAAGCCCCGGTCACACCAGTACAACTTCACGTACGACATACGATTTACAAATCATACCTGAAAGAGCATCTAATGTGTTTCTATGGCAGTGTCTTAATAGGTACGATTTCAAGTACCGGTATGTCATGTATTACTTTTTCAGGACTTAAGCACAATTTTACTGCCATAAATTATAATGGAAAATGTGCTGCAAATTGTACCTGTGTCTATATCAGCACTACATGAGCCTGAAAGAAGGTAAATATTAACCCTTTGCTAGTTAAACTTTTGTTCATAACATTACTGTTCCTTCCTGTAACACGGACAGCCCCTCTCACTTTTCCTCTCTGAGGCTGAACTTTGAACGGAGGCTTTTTGTCCTGGAGCAACACAGTGTCTAGCCCCTCTCACTATAGTATTGAAAACATAATAATCATTACAAATCTCACAGAAGCAGTGCTGAAGTAGTATTAAAACATGGTTAAAGTCAGGCTTTAAATCACACTATAAATGGTCCCTGGTGTGACCGCAGGCTAAATGTGACATTCATCAAACTGCTGACATTCATCAAACTGCTGCAGAAGAGTCAATCATCATTAAGAAGACATGCACTAACATTTTTTGCACCAAGTTACATCCACTTTGGGGATTTAACATGGTCAAAATGCCCTAAAGTGAGCAACTCTTTAGTAGATACAAATCAATGCTACAGAATCACTAGTGTGACATGAGTCTTGAGTTGGCCATAGCTTGTTTTGTTTTCAGCTGCAGCCAATTAGGTTTTTCAGCATTTCACTTTCACAGAAGCTGTTCAAGCAACTTCTGTCGAGTGAGGAAGGCCCCACGCTGATCAAAATTCAGATGGTCCCAGCTAAAATTCAATTACTGAATGGCCAGCTTTAATTTAAACCAAGCAAAGACTACAAAAAAACTGAAAACATTAAAGCTAATGTGCTTACCTGAAGTGGAACTGTAGCTCTGCTGGTGTGAAGATGTGCCAAGGTAAGGAGATCAACCAGGATCCTGACTCCATTGGAGTCCATCACATCTTTCACATTTTTCTGGAAGTGAAAGAAAAGGTAAGAGAAAGCTTCTTTAAACTATAATCATAACCATTTTTTTTATAATCTAATAGTAGCAACATATGTAGCATTTGTGTAATATATCAAGCTTTTGTACTGCTAACCATCCACAATACATTTCCAATAGATTATTATCCTGTCAAAGATCAAAATGCCCTATATGTACATGTTTTTCTTTGCCCACTCTTTTTGCATTTTACCATAAAGCTTTGCTCCATCAGACAATTATTGTTAATAACTTGGATATAAATTTGCAGCTTACTATACGTGAAGTGTCGTGGGGTGGATTGGAGTGTCATGGGCTGGGGCATTGCCTGGCTTTTTGTAAAACCTGCATACTCTAAAAAGCAAGATCTCTCAGACATAGTTTCCTGTGTCTGTTCTCGTCCACCTTACAGAAAACTTTGTGTGTTCCATCTCCTCCAACTGCATTTCATAAAAGGAAATAATCCAACAAAAAGGGTGGGAACTGAACAAACTCCCTCAAAAGATTGTCAAGTAGTTCTACTTTTCAAAAGCTACAAAAACCCACCGAACCTTAAACAAAACTTCAACAGGATCAGTGTTGATGGGTTTTAGTCTGCTCCAGAACTGTTTCTCTTCCCATGCAAGTCTATGTTAATGCAAAAGGAGCTTGAAGCAGGTCAAATGCAGGTTGAACATATAGTGACCAAATTTGGGGAAAAAAAAAAACAGCCAACTCGTTCCAGGGCCCAACCAATTTCCCCTTCAACACTGCCTAAAACAGCATCCAATTTACCTACAGTAAAAATCCTGGCTATATCGATCAAAGCAAGGAGAATACTCCGCACGTGAGTACTTCTGTTGAGGGCAGACCAAAGAGCCCCCTAAACACATTGGCTGGCTGCCTTATGGCACTTTTCCACTGCAAGTACCGGCTCGGCTCTACTCGGCCCTGCTTGGCCCGGTTTGCTTTTCCACTGCGGTACCGCATGGTATAGTGTCGGAACGGTTCGGTACGGTATAGGTTTGCTTTTCCACTAAAGTAGTACTAAAGTTAAGTGGGATAACAACAGGTGGGTGCGATTCTCTGACCAATCAGTGGCTAGTAGTGACTGCATGCAAAGGATTGTGGGATATGGTACCAGTTTGGTACCTGTTGGAACCACAATCGAGTAAGTACTGTTTTTTCAGAGCCGTACCGTACTGTTCGGTTCCATGCAGTGGAAAAGCAAACCTATACCGTACCGTACCGAACCGTTCCGACCCTATACCATGCGGTACCGCAGTGGAAAAGCACAAAAGCGTGCCGAACCGGTACGGTTCCATGCAGTGGAAAAGCGCCATTATATATAAGCAAGGTTTTGTGGAGAGCTGCGGAACTTAAGCTATCAGGCTGGGCTAAGGATTTCCATTTGTATCGGTTGGAGATTCATGTCTAGCGCCTCCCCAGTACCTCTCCATGAATTGCAGGTAAAAGGCAGCTGTCAATGAATCCTGAAAGATCTCCGGTGTCGTAAACGGATTTCAAAAGCATGCTGCATTTGGCCACCAAAACAGGTCAAAACCAGCCCTAAGGGCAAAATTATAGCATTAAGAAAGCGCACAGGTGTTTAATAGTGAACACCAAATACTGATAACTTACCTTATTAAGAATCAGCTTGTTTAAAAATAGGATGAGCCTGTCCCTTTCTAGTCTGTCTGTGCACTAACATAAGAAAAAGAAAAAAAAAAAAAAAGAAGTGAAATACCAATGAAATTACAACTCACGTTTAAAGAAATATTTATTTTTCATTTAAAATAGATTTAATAGAACAAAAATATAATTTAGCTAGGCAAAGAAAAATCCCAAAGCTCAACCATAACAGTATACATTCTTATTGGGGCTTTAAAGGTCAAAAAGTTGAAGAAACAGCCAAGCTTCAAAAAGTATCAGAGCTTTGCCCATCAAAAGGTCCAGTAACTGGGCATAAAAGTAGACACTTCGAGGATGCTGCTACACTTTAAAATTGACAGGATTTATTCCTTTCTATATTTACATTTTTAATGAGTTTTGAAGATAGTATTTTATCATTACAGTTCTAGATTGTGGATAAAGTACAAATTCTAGAATCAGGTACAGTATTCGGGTATGATACAAGAAACCTGAATCATCGATATATTGGTAAAAATGTTTGAACAAGATGATGATCCGTAATTTTTTGCAACTTCAAAATTCTTGAAAACAGTTTATTGTCGGCTACTCATTTTACGTGCATACTCTGTCTTTTTAGAAGCCTGCTTGATGTTGCCCCTGCAAAAGGGAAAGAAAAAACAAAAGGGGGAGATTTGAGGAGGAAATAGGGGTTGTTAAGGGGTAAGGTATTAAAAAGGGTAGCAATTTGATAGTGTGGAATGGCCCTATCAGAAGTACTGCACCAGTTTGGGCTGGGAGATCGTTTTATTGGGTGGATAAAACAAATGTATTCTAACCCTCAAGCGACCATGCTGATCAAGGACTCTCAATCTGATTCCTTTAGGTTACGTAGGAGGTACACGTCAGCGGTGTCCCCTTTCGCTTCTCTTGTTTGCTCTGGTGATTGAACCGCTGGCTGTGGCCATTCGCCATTCGGACTCCATTGTGGGTTTAAGGAGGGGGCAGGTAGAGGACAAAACAGCATTTTATGCTCATGATGCTTTATTGTTTTTTGGGTGATGCTGAGGGCTCTCTTTTGTCCCCTAATATTCACTATTAGTCGTTTTGAGTCCTCAGAATTTTTGATCAATAGGGATAAACCAGTTATCTTTCCTCTGAAAAACCAAATCAGTTGTACTACCCCTATGTGACCATTAAATAAAAGTAGTATCAGCGTTCAAATACTTAGGAGTTTGGGTACACCCCAGGGTACAGGGCTACTTGAAAAATAACCATCAAACTTTTATTGGAAAAATTCAAACTTAAAAGCAAGGCTTGGTGTAAGCTTCCATGGTCTGTGGTACAAACCTGGTTTAAATGATTTGGGCCCTTCAATTGCTGTACTTTGTAAACAATTCTCAAAGAATGCATAACACAGAAGTGGTTCAAAAAGATAGAATCTCTTTTCAGAATATTAATATGGAAAGGTAAACAGCCTAGAATTGGGTTATCCAGTCTTCAGCTAATCAAAGACTAGGTAGAACTGTTTGTCCTTTCGGCTAGAATGTACTTTTTAGCAGCCTAGTTGCAGCACTTCTCCGGATGGGGGATTATGGACACTAAAGATCCTATAAAGGCTGTTTAGCTAGTTCCAACAAATATATCATTTACTGGCCCAACTGGGGGCAGGTGGGTTTTGGGATTCTCCCCAGCCCCCCACTGTGATTCTTATGGCTAAGGTTTGGGATGAGATGAAAAGAATCATGGGATATGTTGGCTTAACTAGATACCATCCCATTCGGGAGAAAGGTCGCCTCGAACAACTAAGTTACAAGGCTTCTCAGAGTGGTACTACCAAGGTATTCAATATTTACACAATATGGCCACCTGAAATCCTTTGAGGACATGCATAACAAATTTCGTATCCAGTCTTCCAGATTCTACTAATATCTTCAACTTCGACATACCCTGACAGTACAGGCCAGGAATACATCATTCAGACAGATTGACGCTCCCCTTTTAGACCAACTGACTACTACCTCTGAAAAGAAGGGCCTTAGAACTTCCCTCTATGGTTCAATATTGACCAGGTAAGAAGGTAATGTGCAGCTTCAAGGCAGTAGAGGCTGGTCTAGGGATACTATGACCTTGAATAGAGAAATACAATCTGTGCTAGAACAAGTTCCTCTGGTATCCTTTTCCCTCACCCAATGATTGTCGCAACTCTTTATTATCCATAGAGTTCACCGCACACCTCATACATTACATAAATGGTCAAGTAGAGACAGTTCAGTGTGTCCTAGATGTGGAGACCTAGATGCCGATCATTTACATATGTTTTGGAAATGCCAAAGTTAGTACGGTATTGGATCAGGATAATTACTACAATTAATCAGACATTTCAAGTGGCTCTGAATAATGACCCTTTGACCTGCATTTTAGGCTACCTAGCTGAAGAGCTGTACAAACCTCGGGTGAGAACGGCTCTATCTAGGTTATTGTTCCTGGCTCGTAAATGTGTCCTGCTGAAATGGGTTGCGCCCCCCCCCCCCCCCAAATTTGAAGATTGGTGTACACAAGTAAATGCCTCTCTCCTCAAAGAGAAACAGATATTCAAGCTTTGGAACTGTCCGTTAAAGTTTGATAACTTATTGGAAATATGGTTACAGGTTCCTGGCCTGGCTCCAATGGCATTAGAGTCGCTAAGGATCCTTCAATGGTAAATACAGGTTAAGTGATATGTGAAGTAGGAAGGCTGATGGTTATAGTTTTTGTTTTGTTTTTTCCTTTATGACTTTTGTATTCATAGGGGTAAACTATGTATTTCTCACCTCACAATAAGTCTAACAGAATAAAAGCATAATCAGGGTATTGCTATATTTGACACATATATCTCAATGAAAGGCTAAAAGCCCATTCTCACAGTTAGCTTTTGCTGAATTTATCATTCTGTAATAGTAGTTAACAGGACCAGGGGGATAAAAAGGATATGAAAGCACAAACTAAAATTTGATTGTGGTTTCCATTATCACAAGAAACAAAAATTACCCTCTCAAGCATTCCAACAATGTACTTTGTGTCCGGAAAAGGCCCTATTTCTTCATGACATCTGCCATAAACAATAGCCAGGGCTTGTAAACATAAACACTTCATGTTCACTTTAGGAGTGAGGAGGAAACGGTGGTAGAGTTCATTGAAAAATTCATTCCTGCAGCAAAATAAGAAAAATAGGCTTTTTAATGGACAATTCTGGAATCGGAATACACAACTATCAAATATATCCTTTGCATGGGTACTTACGATTGCTTTATAACACTGTTTTCTTCATTCTCATCTTCTTCCAAAAGCAGACGTAGATAGTAATCTCCTATTTTTATCTCATCAGAGAGGCACTCATATTTTACCTTGAGTAAAGGACAAGGTGATTACACATCAGGTTAATATAAAACAATGACAGAATATATGTCAACTTAACAAGTAACAAATAAAATGTATGTCTCCCCCCCCCCCCCCCCCAACCCCAATCTTGGGGTTTGTTATAGAACCACCAAATTCCTTTGAATTTAGGTGAAGAGTGGATATCTACACCGAAGTTATGTATTAGAACATGCAATTGGAGGACCTTTTATACCGTTTATAAGTCTTTAAAGAGGAAGTAAACCATCCTCTGCAAGTTGTACCTATAGGTAAGCCTATGATAAGGCTTACCTATAGGTACTGTAAATATCTCCTAAACATGTACCGTTTAGCAGTTATTTACCTTAAATGCAGCCAGTGACCTCACTGGCGCATGCGCTCTGAAGGAACGGCTGCTGGTGCCATTCCTTCAGAGCCCTGTGCCGTGACCGTCGGCTCCTGCGCGCAGGCGTGGGAGTGACGTAATCGCGGGTCCAGCCAATCGGATAGCCGGATGCCGCAAACCCGGAAGAAGGGTGAAAGAACATGTCACCCATGGGAGAGGTGAGCGGTCGGCGCTTCGTTCTAAGGTAAGTATTTCATAATGAGCTAGTATGCGATGCATACTAGCTCATCATGGGTTTGTCTTTCAGGCGTAATTTAAAAAAAAAAAAAAAATTCTGAGGTTTACAACCTCTTTAATAATTTATAGGTAGGTGTTTCTTCATGTTCTATATATTCTCTCATATATATATATATATATATATATATATATATATATATATATATATATATATATATATATATATTTGGGTGTTCTATCTTTAACAGTACAGCACCTAGATTCCTATTTTCTGCCTCCAGTCTTCCTAGCGAACCTTGCCTGTGCATTCTCACACTTGCCCAAAAGCATAGCTACCCTGTGGACTACTGAATACTGGGGCACCTGGGACATGCTGCTTTTAGTTAGTCATGTGCAATTATTTCTAATTATTTTCCTTTGTGTATATTATACGAGTTAGTATATATGGCTTATACTTGTACTCTTGTAATTTACTATCTTGTTTGTGTTTATTTGGATGATCATATCTTAAATTTTTCCATCCTCATCTTGCAAAAGATGTTGAGGAATCTTGGATCCCCCCTTTCAGCTCTCATCTTCATATTTGTAATAATGGTCTAAATAGGTTTTGATATAATTTACAAACTAGCATAACTATACATAATGGAAAAAAGGGGAACCTTTATACAGTGGAGATAAATCTAATGTTGGACTTTTATATCACACAATCTTTTGATGTAATGCTTTTATCCTTGTAAAAAAAATATTTTGAACAAAATTTTGTAATGTATGTGTAGCCTACAGGTCCCAAAAAAATCCATTTATTTTTTTCTGCTTCCCCATTCAGGTAAATCTTGACTGTTCAAATCACTTCCAAGGTATGGACAGCCTTGTCACTCGGCCTCTGATGCTTAAGATAGAAAAAAGGTACCACAATGTCCTTGTTAAGATGAAACAAAGAGATCACCTTAGGTAAAAAGGAGGCTGGGACCGTAAAATCACCACTGGAGCCTCAGGAATGATGCCTTACAGGTAAAAGCAGCCAATTTTGAAACTTTACGAGCTGAAGTAAAGGCAACTAGAAAAATAACCTTGTGTCAGATGGACTAACAGAAAATCCTGGATGGTTTCAAAGGGAAATTTCTGCACTTAAGTGCCAAGTTGAGGTCCCATGGAGTCAATGGAATCTTAACTGGTGGAACAATGCAAGTGACACCTTGTACAAAGGCACGCACCAGGGAAAGTGGAGAAATAGGCCTCTGAAAGAGGACCGCCAATGCTCAGGACTCCAGCCTCAACAGCAATGCTATTTAAGCCAGTGACAGTAAAGAAGGATGGAAGATCAGGCCTAATGACAGGAGGATGGGTTGATCCAAAAGAGTCCATGGTTCATCCACTGACAAGTTTAGAATGTCTGCATGCCACATTCTCCTGGGTGAGGACAGGGTGATCAGAATCACTGGAATGCCTTATCCCTGAATCCTATGATGCAAACATGGTAAAAGCTATAACAATGAAAAGACAGAGCACTGATCTCATGGTGTCACCAGAGCATCCACCACACATTCTCAGGGTCCATGGTTCTGAATACGAATCTCTCCAAGCTTCGAATTGATCCTGGACACCAGAAGATCTACGTATGGAGTTCCCCCCTCTGCTGCAACGTTCCTTGAACACTTCTGGGTGAAGTGCCCACTCCCACAGAGTCAGTTGATGGCTGTGAATATCTGACTGCCCATTCTTTTTTTTCAATCAAAACAACTTTATTGTGTACTTAAACAGAACAAATGATATACAACAATAAATTGCTGCATGACAACCAACACAAAATAATCCAGTCCGTGAAATTTGACACTCAATGCCAGCTAACAACAATATAAAGCAATAGTGAAGCAATGCATGTACATGAGCAGTAGGCATCCACATATGACATCTAAGATCATGAAGTAGGGCAACCCCTGTTGATATAGATAATTTCTTTGTAAGGGAGAGTGCTATTAATTTCATTAATCCACGCTGCCACGGTAGGCACCACCTGTTGGATCCAACTCCTGGCCAGTAGTTTACGGGCCAGGAATAGAGTCTCCTGTAGGAACTGAGCCATGTGCTTGTTGATCTCAACATCTGGAAAGAGTCCCAGTAAGCAGAGTCTGGGGTCGAGTGTCACAGGCGCGCCCATCTGGTCATGGAGGAACTGGACCACCTGGGCCCAGAACCCACGCACCCGCGGACAGTGCCACAGCAGATGGTCGAATGTGCCAGTCGACAGCAAGCATTTGGGGCAATGGGACGTCTGGGTGGGTCGGAACTTAGCCATGCGTTCAGGAGTAAGATACGCACGATGAAGGATGCAAACTTGAGTTAAACGATCTGACATTCTAGGGGAAGCACATTTGGCTGACTGCCCATTCTTTACGCTGGGAAAGTGGATGGTGGACAGGGCAGGGACAAAGTTCCACCCAAGACAAGATGAGATTCAGGCAGAACAACAAGAGCAGCCAGAAGTTATGAATAGGAAAAAGGGCATTAATGAATAGGAACATCGCTCTCACCCCCTCCCTTGGTACTCTGCAGGGCTTCAAACTTCACTCATCTCGGCATGTCCATAGGGCCTACAGGGACATGACTCCCCGACTGGGGATTACCACTCTGGACCTGTAAAGCACCGTACTGGTCCACAAGACAATAGTTAATTAAAGCAGGGTCCTACAAATGCAGGGTCCAGTGTTAAAAGATAACATAACAGGCCATCCCAGCATGTTTAAAGCAGAGTTCAGGTACTATTCCTCTTGGCAATAAGCCATAGTCAACAGATCCTGATAAGCTTCCCGTTTCCGAAAGAGACGCCTGAATAAATTCTAGCAGGAAAATATTTATCAAGTGCAGCGACAGCACAGGCATAACCATTACCTAATACGATAGCAAAAAACTTGCTTAACTGTGAAGGGTTAAGCCTAGGAGGGGATTTTTTTTCTCCAGTGTCAAATCACCTGAAGATGGCAGCATAACCCTTTTTTTTTATGGATACGATAGCCTGTTGTCCTGGGATGTACAATACACCCTTTTCAGTAAAATGTAGGCAGTATTATAACCTCAGGTAATTATTACAGTTCCACGCTTTTTTTTGTCCTATTGTCTTGTCACAGGGACAGTAATTGAGGTAATATCTCCACAACAGGATAAAAGCCAGGAATAAAAACTAGACAAAAGTATAATTTCTTATGAAGTCTATCTAAAACTGTACACTTTATCTGGAGTGGGGCTTTAAGAATGGGTTATCTGTTTTGTATTTCCTATCAAAAAACATGTCCTTAAATACAAAGGAAATAGCAGCACAATTGAGTGCTGGTGAGTACCACACAAACTAACACTTTCAGCTTTCTATATTTTCTGCCACAAGTGTAAGAATCATTCTTTTACAGAAATAGCTGTGGCTTTGAACAATGTTTTTTATATAATACCAAGTGGCTAAACATACATTAAAGAAGTTGTAAGGTATCAAAGTAAACTCAGATGATATTTTCTTTTATAGTAATAGCCATGCCTTTTTTTTCTAATAAAATTTATAACTAACTTTATAATGCATTGATTTTGTGTTTCCTCTCATCATTCCTGAGCAGAGGGACTCCAGTAATAGGAGTTGATAGTCAGCAGAGGAATGTGATCTGGCACCCTGTGCATGTCTGTCTCCTTCTCTCCCCCTTTCTCGTGAGGGGCAGGGAGATGATCGGCTTCGCACAGACCACGGATATCGCAGGGAGGAAGGGGGAGGTAAGGCGATACATAGAAGCTGCACAGAGAGCTAAATGACAAAAGACATAAACTAAGCACGCTTTCATGGATTGGCAGCCATGAATAGAGTGGTCAATTTACTAACAGCAACAGGCAGGATCAACCAGGTATTATACTATATGTAAAGGAATACATAAGATTTCAAGATCACTATACCATTTATCCTGCCTTAAAGAACATGATGTTTTTTTTTGTTTTAGCTTTATAAATCCATACTCCTCCACAAAAAACTTTGAGATGTTCAGCAAGTGGGTCACATTATTACCTCAAACTCATTGTGGTTCCAAGAAATCACTGTTGAGCTTCCAAGCTCCCTGTCCACATTAAATGCTCGCATTTCAGCCTCAAGTGTGTCTCTTAACTCTTCCCTGGTTTTATAATTCCAGATCAAATTTGACCTTGCATGATCCTGATGAAATCTAGGAATTAAATTTGTAATCAGAATAAAAATTTGAAATGTACATATTACACAACCACGATGCCAAAGAACTTACACTCATCAATACACTTCATATCCTCTATGGTGTAATTCCTACATTACAGAACATGATGGAAACTGGCTATTTAACATACTAGGCATTCTGTACATAGAAAGGAGTCTATAGGGCTTAGGCATTTTTACTGATCTGAAATGAGATGCATTGTTGTCTGAGTCATTGCACACAGTAAAGATCAGCAATACAAAAATAGAAAATTTTACATTTAATTGCAGTAATTAACTCGCATGTTTATTCATTTAGGCCTCTAGCACACTGCAGCCTGAAAAAGCTAAGTACATCGCTTTTTTTTTTTTTTACTCATTTAAAATGCAGCCCATTATTTACAATGTGCCTGTACACACAGGCACATAAACAAGCGCTTCATATCCTTGAGTAAAAAAGAAAAAAAAAAATTCCCTAGGAATGTATTGCGTAAATGCGCATATGTGCCCAAATATGTGCAAAATAAACACCTAAAATTATGTCCAAAAAAGCAGATGCTCAAACATCAGTACCGTGTGCAACAGGCCTTAATGTTTACAGGAGTATAAGGCCTCCTGCACACAGTACTGTTTGAGCAACTGCTTTTTTGGACGTAATTTCAGGCATTTCTCTAGTGCATATGCGCAAATATATTCCTAGAGAAAGTTCATTAATATTTATGCTCATATGCGCGTATTGGCACAAAATACTGACCGGGAATGCAGATTTTACTTTTTTTTTTTTTTTCCCAAGAATACGCAGTGCTTGTTTACATGCCTGTGTGTACATGCACATTGTAAAAAATGGGCTGCATTTTAGATAAAAAAAAACACTGTACTAAGCTTTTTTAAGCTGCAGTGTGCAAGAGGTCTAAGTGAGTATATTACAATACTGGCAATGAAGAAGAATTTTACCCATCTATATGCTTGCATGCCTTTACTCGCCCTATACTCAACATTACTTAGGTCTTTACACACATTTTTTGGTCCCTTGCACACAAGTGTTACAAGTTCCTGAGTAAACATTTGTAAACTAGGACGCCCGTGTGCAAGGGACCTTATGCTGTGTGTATGCTTGCTGTAGGTCACTGATGTACAGTATATGCCATGTAGTAAAACATTGCAAGTTTGTTTTCCCAAAAATATTTTTTTTCTGGAAATTTAGGTTAGGCTATATTGTTCAGCTTAGAAGTGTTTAACATTATTTCATATCAAAAGCAGGCTTCCACCTTCTAAGTTTACTGGATTATTTACGATCTATAACAAACACATATTTTAGGCTCGGTTCACACTGGGGCGGCACGACTTACTACTTCGGGGGCGACTTGTGCATTCCCATGCACCATGACTTCGAAGCGACCTGCATGGACTTCACATAATGGAAGTCTATGCAAGTCGCTCCGAGGTCGCCCTGAAGTAGTACAGGACCCTTTTTCTAGGTCGGAGCGACTTGTGTCGCTCCTATTAGAACGGGTCCTGTAGCAGTCAATGGACCGCGAGGGAGCGCGACTTGTCAGGCTGACAAGTCGCGCTAGTGTGAATCGAGACTTACAATCTCGTGTTTTGGAAATAAACTTTATCTAAAATGTTTAGCACTTTAAATGTAGTACAATTTACCTGTAGTAGAAAAGTTCCCAGTTAAATTCTATTTTTATCCTCTGTCGTCTTTTTCGAAGGATAACAGGCTTTTGGGCTAAATTCTGAAGACAAAAAACAAACATGTAGCTCTAAAATGTTCTTCCAGCAGCTTTCATAACATTACCAGTTACCCCGGCTGTCACTTATTTTTATTGCTATACTTTCATTCCACTGTGTGGCTGTAAATCAAGGTGATAAGGCATGCTTGAAATTATTATTCTAAGAAGACACTAGCAGTTCGATCGCATAGTAGATTATTTTTCTCTTGCTGACAAGTACCATATAGAGCAGATTGTTGGCAGATAATGTAGGAGCGGATTGGTGACCACAAGGAAAGAAAGATGCAGAAAAAGAGGGGAAAGAGAGGTGGTTTGGGTCTAAAAAGGCAAATGGAAACAGGATTGTGGCTGGGGAGGCAGAGCTGGAGCTGAATCTGCACAGGTGAGAGAGGAGGTAGAGAGAAAACTGACTGAGGATGAGACATAGGGGGAGAGGAAGAATGGAAGTTAAAGCAGAATTTCACCCAAAAGGGGAAGTTCCCCTTAATTTCCTTCTCCCCTACCCCATTCAACACATTATTATTATTTTTTTTTTTTTTTTGGGGGGGGGGGGGGGGGGAGCAGGTACCTAGTTTTGATAGGTGTGTGTGTCCACAGCCCTGTCACAAACTAAAATTAAATCATGTGCTATCTGTAGCTTAATACAATGATGAATATTGTGAACTGAAAATATAAACAGAATATAATCAAGTTAATCAAAATATAAAACCAGTGTAACATAAAATTAATGTGTTTCAACTCAAGACCATAAATCTCTATAGTGCCACAAATTTTCATAAAGTGCAATCCGTACTTTAAAATACTTGTGCAAATAGTGAACTTCTAATTGTGCTGTTTTTCCGGTCTCCCGTCCTCATGCCTTCCCGTTCACCAACTCCCGGTGGTTAAATTGCCTGTTTGGTATGTGGGGAAATCTTGTGAGTGTTTGATAGTTGGTTTACTTCCTGGTATATCTCAGCAGTGCAGTGCGAATTTCACAATGGGTTTATGTAAAGGAGATCAAAAAGGTATCCATAGCGAAACTCCATCATTTTATTTTAAAACATATTAAAAATCTATAGGTAATCAACTCACATGTGCAAATATAAAAACAAGCATCAAACGCTGGTTAAAACCTGTACTTCCAGTTTGCTTTTCAACTGCATTCCACGGAATCGGAAGCTTCCAGGGAGGAGTGAAATGCATTAGGCGGGACTTCCTGTGACATCACATCCGGTCCATGGAACGCAGTTAAAAAGCAAACTGCGAGTACGGGTTTAACCAGTGTTTGATGCTTGAAGTTCACACTGCAATGCTGAAATATACCAGGAAGTAAAACAACTATCAAACACTCAGAAGATTTCTTCACATACCATACAGGCAATTTAAACCACCGGGAGTTGGTGAGTGGGGACACATGAGGACGGGAGCACAGAACAGCACAATTAGAAGTTCACTATAAGCACAAGTATTTTCAAGCACTGATTGCTAGGGATGCACCGAAATGAAAATTTTGGGCCGAAACCGAAACCGAAAATGCAGGATGCCCTTGGCCGAAAACCGAAACTGAAACCGAAAATGACTTTTTCCCCCCAAAAAATTTGAAATGGATAGAACAGGGACATAAACCAAAAACAGGCAGCGACGTACACCTACACCTGTCGCTGCCACCCTGTCACAGTATATGTACTGTGATGGGTTGGCAAGAGGTTAATTTAATTACCAATGGTATTTGTATTATGAGGCATGAGGGGTTAATGTATTGTCACTGCTGGTCACTCATCTATTAGTGACTGACCAGTGGCAGGTAATTAACCCCTTTGTGCTGCATTAGTGCAACCAGTGTTAATTAACACTGACACTGGTTGCACTAATGCAGCACAAAAGGGGTTAATTAACTGCCACTGGTCAGTCACTAATAGATGAGTGACCAGCAGTGACAATACATTAACCCCTCATGCCTCATAATACTAATAGCATTGGTAAGCTGCCTCAGCTCCCCTCCCCCCTCCCCCACTGCCTCAGCGTCCTCCTCCTCGGGTGTCCTCTCCTGCATTCAAAAGTCCCGCCTCTGGCCGGCGGCACCGCCTCTCAATGATGTCCCTACTACTCTGTGCATTATGAATGGACATACTAGGCGGGGGGCGGGGCGAGCGGCCGCTATAGAGAGAACTATTGTGATCCTTCACTGTCAGCTCCTCACGTCTATGTATGAATGAGAACTGAACTGAGCTGACACCGGGCGGGGGGGGCGGGCGGAGCGGCCGCTATTAGCTGTGACTATGTGAGAGCTTCTCTTCCTTGTCAGCGGAGATACGTGCCTGTCAGGGAAGTGAAACTCTCACATAGTCACAGCTAATAGCGGCCGCTCCGCCCGCCCCCCCGCCCGGTGTCAGCTCAGTTCAGTTCTCATTCATACATAGACGTGAGGAGCTGACAGTGAAGGATCACAATAGTTCTCTCTATAGCGGCCGCTCTCCCCGCCCCCCGCCTAGTATGTCCATTCATAATGCACAGAGTAGTAGGGACATTATTAAGAGGCGGACGGCCGGCCAGAGGCGGGACTTTTGAAACCTGCCCTGCGCTGCGCCCTCCTCCTTCCCCACGGCGGCCATTTTTATTTTCGGCACTGTTAACCCATTATCGGCCGAAATGAGAGAGGCTCATTTTCGGCCGATAATTTCGGTGGCCGAAATTTTGGTGCATCCCTACTGATTGCACATTATGAAGATTTGTGGTACTATAGAGAGATTTATGGACTTGAGTTAAATCACATTATTTTATGTTACACTGGTTTTATATTTTGAATAATTTGATTACATTCTGTTTATATTTTTAGTTCACATTATTCATCATTATATTACGCTTTAAATAGCACATAATTTCATTTTAGTTTGTGACAGTGCTGTGGACACACACTCATTTGCACTGAGTGGAATTTGCCTTTTTATTGCAGCAACAGTCCAATAATTACTATTTATTTTCCATAGCACAGGATCAATATTTTTTTAGTTTTGATAGGTACTCACTTTCACTTTGGCTCGGATCGGTTTGGCCCCCCTCTCCTTGCCCGCAGCCTTCTGGGAAACATCACAGGTCCCAGGAGGCTGTGGGACCATTCTCAAAGTGCAGCATGGCTTGTACATGCTCAGTGGGAAGCTGGCTGTGAAGCCGCAAGGAGTCACAGATGGCTTTCCATGGTTAACATGCCAAAGCCAGGGATCCAAAGACAGGCGAAAAACTGGCCCGGGTGAGGATAGAGCTGGATCCCTGGATGGAAAAGTGTGCTTTTATTAAAAGTCAGCAGCTAATGTGTTAGTAGGAGCTGGTTTTATATTTTTTCTTTCTAGGGTGAAGATCCTATTTTAAGCATATTCTTTGTGAAGGGATGCTGAAGATTAACTGAGGCAGAAAGGGAGCCGACTGTGGAATAGAGGGAGTAAGTGGTGCAGATGAGAGAGAGCGGTTAGAGAACATAGTTCCACATGCTACAATAATTCCAGGTGGCAGACTACTACAGAAATGAGAGAAAGTCACAATCTTGGTTTGTCCCACAGAAGAGGGACTAAAACTCGCATGTGCAGTACCCAGCTGGTCAGGGCTGAAACTTACATATACTGCAGGCAGATGCACAGATAAGACTCACATGTGATGTGAGACACTGGCTTGGCTAAGGCTCATATATGGCGTAAACAGCTATTTAGAGCGGATTAAGCAGATCTAGACTCTGATTAATGCAGTGAGAGATTTTAGGAAACACATGTGAATCCACTAACACACACAGAAGTTGAAATCCTTTTTAATAAATTACTAGTTAAACTAAATATAGGAAGCACGTAACACAAACATGAGAGAAAAATCTACTCACCAGATTTCTATCCTGAGGTAGTTGATTTAAAGAAAAAAAAAAAAAAAAAATTAAGGGGAGTAACTCATATGAAAGGAAAACAATGCCACATAGTCGAGTTTACATAAAAGAAAACTACTGCAAAATATCAAATCCTTAACCTAACAGAATAAATAATTATGCTGGTGGCTTAAAAGCATTATTCTATCTTATTAAGTATAAAATACCAAATATATTATTCCTGCTCGAATTATCATTTTCTATCAGCCTACCGAAACTTGATGATATTTAATATTTGTGGACTTTAGCATCTACAACTAAAGTGTAATGCTTGGAGGCCTGCAGGCTAAATTAGGAACTATGTTGCAACTAGGACCCACCAAAATGTAGAAAAATCTGCATTAAATAGTAAGGATTAGCAGAAGAATTTCTGTGATAATTCTCATCCCTAAAAAGGTACAACCGCAAGTCACAGTCCCTTATTAAGGCTCAGGATAAGCTGTTCAGACTTAGGAATACTGTTGTTGCACCTACAGTATAAAACTACAGTGTCCCGAGACAGTGCTCTAGCGCTATCCCAATTTATGTGAAGTATCCCCTACATCAAAAATCAAATATGCAGTGTCACTGATTGGTTCCTTTCATAGCACTACAACAGGGATCTAAAGAGCACCATTTTTATCCTAGAAACACAGAAGAGTGACAGCAGAAAAAAGACCAAGAGGTTCATCAAGTCTACCCAATTGTTCATTTTTTTTTTTTTTTTTTTTTTATAGTTATACTTTTTTTTTTTTTTTACTTTTTTTGTCTGAGAATAGATCTATGTTTGAAAAGATAGAGCATGTTTGAGACTTCTTAATGTCCACTGATTCACCACCTCTGCTGGAAGTCTATTCCAAGGATAAAATACGAAGATTAGTTTTGAACTATCCTCCTGTTAGTTTGAGATCATGTCCCCAGGTTCTTGATTTCATACTGACAATACTGCCCTCATGAACCTAATTCACCCTCACACTGCCAAGTCCGTACGGCATACGGACCTACAGCACTGCTTCCGGCTGGTCAGGTCCGTACGGACCTCATTCCTCCTCCTGCTATAGGCTCATGGTCACTTCAGTGACCATAAACTTATAACAGAATTGTTCAGCAGACTCTTCTGAACAATCCTATAGCTCTGATCAAAATCAATCCACTGATCAGAGTTATTCACCGCGGCATGCTTGTGCATCCTCGTGCAGGTAAACATGGCCCTCAAAGGGCATATACATTAGTATGCCACATTGCTTTAGTAGTAATTTAGCAGGACTTTTGTAAGTTATGTTGTGTTTGTGAGCACTTATCATGATTTTAGTGTATTTTTAGAAAAAATAGCGATTTGATGAAATTTGCGCAGTTACTGCGGTGACCAAAAAAAAACAGTAGTGCTTTTTTTTTTTATTCTATATGTCATGTGCTTTCAGAAAATCTATGGTTTGAGGGGTCTTTTATAAAATTCAAAAAGCTGTAAGGGAAAAATGGTAACCTCCAGCTTTTTAGATTAAAATGTTTTTATTTACTGTTTTGCGCACCTTCAGTTTTCACCATTTCACAAAAAGGTGCAACTTAAAATGTACAAGTATCTGTTATTAACTCAATACAGTTTTAACTTTTATATTTAGTAGGAATTTAGCAGGAATTTTGTAAATGATTTTAGTGTATCATCACCAGCTAAAATATTGTTTTGATAAACATTTGCGCAAATATCACGGCCCTAAAAATAGGTAGCACCTTCTTTTTATTCTACTGGCCATATGCTTTCAAAAAAGATATGGTTTGTGGGGTGGGGGGGGGTCTCTTACAAACTCTTAAAGCTGTAAGTGCAAAATGTAGGTTAAGCTTTTACATTTAGTAGGAATTTAGCAAGAAACTTGTAAACTTTGCTGTGTTTATATCTGCTAATAATGACTTTAGAGTATTTTTAGCGAATATATTGCTTTGGTAAACACTTGCACAAATATTGCAGGGCCTTAAAAATCAGGTCACTTGCTTTTTACAGGTTATTCTACAGGTCACATGCTTTCTAAAAATATATGGTTTGGAGGATCTTTAAACTCTGAAAGTGAAAAATGAAAACCTCAAAATGTTTTGAGAGATTTGGATATTTAAATTTTTGAGTATGTTCGATTTTCACCATTTTGCATTAAGGCGCAATTAAAAATCTACAAATATTTGTTATTAATTAACTCCAGGTTAGCCTATATATTTAGTAGAAAATTTGAAAAATTTGCTGTGTTTTTATCTGCGAATAATGATTTAAGTGTATTTTTAGTGAAAATATTGTTTTGATAAACAGCGCAAATATTGTCCCTTAAATCAGTAACACCTTTTTCTTATATTCTACTTTGCTTTCAGAAAATATATGGTTTGGGGGTCGTTTACAAACTCTGAAAGCTGTAAGGGAAAAATAAAAAAGCAATGGAAAAAATGCAAAAATGGTCTAGCCAGCTGAGTTTAAAAGTGGAGTACAAGGCCTGACAGCGAAAGGGTTAAAGGTTTCACTAAAAGCTCTTCCTTTTTTTCTTTCAGACTATACCTATTAGGTTCCTGAAGTGCCTCCCTTTTATGCTTACCCCTTTCACCATTTTTGCTGCCCGTCTCTGGAACCGTTTTAGCTTATCAATATCTTTTTGTAAGTGAGGTCTCCAGATCAGGACTTCCGGCTGGTGACCCCTCTAGTGAGGTATCCTAGAATTCTAATTGCTTTTACCACTGCATAGCTACACTTTTTGCTCATTTTGCAGTCATCAGAAATCTTTTTACTCTGTAGTGTTGACCAACACTATACCCCTAATCGTGTAGTCTATCAAAGGATTTTTTTTTTTGGTGCATTGTATTACTTTAGAAACACTGAACTGCAGTTTCCAATGCTTTGACAAATTTTTCGAGCAATGCCAAATCATGTTCCATGTTACAGACACCTCCAGGGATATCAACCCAGTTGCACACCTTTGTATCATTAGCAAAAAGTCATACCTTACCAACCATACCTTTAGTTCTATCACTTACATATATATTTGTAGATTAAATAGAACAGGACCTAGTACAGTGACTTGTGGTATACCACTAGACACGAGTCTCCATTCAAACGGAACCCCATTTACAACCACACTCTGGCATCTATCCTTTAGCTAACTGCATATCCTCTAGAGCTGCACGATTAATCACTAATAAATCGTGATCTCGATTCACCCCACCCTCCCGATCTTAACCACTTTAGCCCCTGAAGATTAGGCTGTTCAAATACCAGGACCTATTTTGCGATTCGGCACTGCGTGACTAACAGACAATTGCGTGGTCGTGCGACACTGTACCTAAATGAAATTGACGTCTATTTTCCCACACAAACAGAGCTTTCTTTTGGTGGTATTTGATCACCTGTGCGATTTTTATTTTTTGCGCTATAAACAAAAAAAATAGAGCAACGACTTTGAAAAAATTAAATTTTTCAAATTTTTTTATATGAAATTCTCAAAAAAAATTTAAAAATCAAATTTAACATTTTAGGCCAATTTGTTTTTTGCTACATATTTTTGGTAAAAAAGAAAAAAAAATCGCAATATTTTGTATAAGTATTTTGATTGGTTTGCGCAAAAGTTATTGCGTTTACTAACTACGTGATAGATTTATGTAATTTTTATTGTTTTTTTTTTTTAACTAGTAATGGCGGCAATCTGCGATTTTTTTTGCGGTACTGCGACATTGCAGCGGTCAGATCGGACCAGACTGACATTTGACACTTTTGGGAATACCAGTGACATTACTACAGTAATCAGTGCTATAAATATGCACTGTTACTGTAAAAATGACTGGCAGGGAAGGGGTTAACTTTACTGGTGATCAAGGGGCTAAGTGTGTCCCAAGGGTGCTTCATTCTAACTGTGGAGGGGCGTGGCTGTTTACATCAGCTGTCTGTCCTTCTCTCACTGCGGGAGATCGCAAGTGGCCGGAGCCCTGGCTCCCCAGCCGATGGGCGGGGGCGCGCCTCCGGCGGCGCACGATCGCCCCCTAGCTCCTCCCAGGCTAGCACCGTACATGTACGGCACTTTGCCTGGGAGCGCCAGACCGCCACCGTACAACTGCGGCGGGCGGTCGGCAAGCAGTTAAAAGAGCATGTCCTCGATTCTTGCAGAGCTGTTCTCTGCTCATTCACAGCTGTCAAACAAAAAGGGCCTCTGACAAATGGTTTATCAGCATTGTTAAGGCTGCTAGCTAACTATAAACACAATGTTTTACAATGTTATATTTCCTTCTTTTAGATCAAAGGAATGAACTTCCGTCTGCAAGGCTCGGTTCACACTTGTGCGATGCGGGAAGGCTGCGAATTCGCAGCCTGTTCCCGCATCGCATCCGCACATCTGGCAGTTCACACTGCCATATGCGATACGACAGGGGTGTCAATTAAATATTAACGACACCCCCAGTTTGATCGCATATCGCAGTGCGATCTGACAGTTCGCACAGGATCGGATCGCACAAGTGTGAACCACTGTGCGATCCGATCCTGATGCGGCTGAAAAAAAGGGTCCAGTGCGTCTTTGGTGTGGATACAGTGCGAATTCAGCCATACAAAGTGTATGGCTGAATTTGCATCCACACATGAGATCGCATGTAATGAAGGAGCAGTGTGATGTGATCTCCGCAACCGCAATAATGTGAACCGGCACTAAAAGAGGGAGGTTTAACCTCTTAAAGACTAAGCCTTTTTCCTGACACTTGTTGCTAACAAGTTAAAATCCGTATTTTTTGCTAGAAAATTACGTAAAACCCTCAAATATTATATATATATATGTATATATATGTATATATATGTATATATATGTATATATATATATATATATATATATATATATATATATATATATATATATATGTATTAGCAGAGACCCTAGGGAATAAAATGGGAATCGTTGCAATCTTTTATATCACACTGTATTTGCGCAGAAACCTTTCAAACGCAGTTTGTTTTTTTTTGGGGGGGGGGGGGGGGAATACACTTTAATGAATTTAAAGAAAAGAAAACAAACAGTAGCCCAATTTTTTTTGTATAATGTAAAAGATGTTATGCCGAGAATCGTGAGAGCATCAAAACCTTTATCCTAAGCAAAAAAATTGTGATTCTCATTTTATCCAGAATCCTGCAACTACAATATCCACTGAAACACCCAAGCAATAGGTCCTATCTTGTACAATGTTTTTTAATCAAGCACCACCCTGATCCAAAACATTGGTAATATAGTCAAAATATTGAATCAGATTTGTCGGACATGATCTGACCTCAGTAAAGCCATGCTGCTTTGGGTCCAGCAAATTGTGTGTTTTTGAGTGATCAATTATCCTCCTGTTTAGGAGTGATCCCATTAACTTGGCTACAACTGATGTTAAACTCACTGGATTGAATTTGCCAGCTTCTACCTTTCTACTCTTCTTGTAGATAGGTTCAATAACTGTCCGCCAGTCATTGGGAATTTGTCATGTTAGAAGAGATTGAGTAAAGAGATCTCTTAACCGTCCAACAACTTTGCCTTGAAGTTCTCTAAAAAATCTGGGATGAATACCATCAGGGCCCAATTGCTTTATTAAAGTAGAACTAAAGGCAAAACTTTTTTTTTTTTTTCATTTTAGAAAAAGAAAATAACCATCATTACCAGAACCAATATGATCCCGCAACTTGTTATTGTTAGTGCAAGTTATTTCTGGAACACTGAACAGAAGCAATTGTTTAAATTGTTTGCTACATCCAGGTCTCGCTCAACGTAAGTGTCCAGATTTAATTTTAGTGATTTCTTTTATCACTGATGTACATTTTGTCTCCTTTCTTAATAGATTGTCATTTAATCCTCTTTCTGAACTTTGGCAGCAATTGATAATGTGTTTGGCCTCTTTTTTGTTTATTTTTTTACACTCCTCTATCATCTACACTTTCTGTTTCATTGAATCTTCTATATGCCAATTGTTTTCTCCTTTACTCTCCTACTTACCTCTTCAGTAAAACATACTGTTTTTTTTTTCTTCAGTTCACTCTTATTAATTTGCCTGACATAATCAAGCTGCCTCCAGGATGGTAGACTTTAACAATGCCCACTGATTACGGACTCCTGACATTTTACTCCAACTTTCTAATTCATTGTTTAGAAATTCACCCATAATTCAGTATTTTGTCATTGAACATGGTTAAGGACATGGCTTTCATAACATTGATGCAAATAGAGCCTAGAATAGATTTAAAGAATTCATTTTAGCAAAGCCTTTTACAACGATATCACAACATACCTCTTTTTGTGCTATTCCCATCCTATCCCTCCAGTGCAACAACACTAAGTCAACTTTTTCCTTGGCAAATTTCTCAACTTCCTTGGCAGCTTTTCCAGCAATCCTTTGCCACTCAGGGACTTTGTTGAATTTTCCATATTGGTCCTAATAAAAAGCAGGCATATAAATGTGTATATAAACAAATTTCAGAATTACAAGGCTAAATTTTCCGAGGAGTAAGAGCGGGTTCACAGGTGTGCTTGAGCATTCCTGTGCAATATGATCTTGCAACCCATTCATTTGAATGGGCTGAAATCATACTGGGACATGGAAAAAAATAGCGATTTAGTGTCACACCAAATCACAAGCTACTGCGGTACAAAGCAATTTGTGGGCACCAAACGCACTGCATTTACAATCTGCGTTTGGGGTTCTGTTAATACTACATTGGCATCTGCAGCAGATCACAAGGGCAGTACGTTTTTTTCTGTGAAGGAAACGCACACGAAAAGCACCTTTCTCACACCGCATTTTGGTGTGATCCTGCTCTAATACATGGGGACAGTAATAGTAAAGTACTGAAAAATAGGTGTTTTTTTTTTATATAGCCTGTGTCCCCTTGCAGAGATTTACCATCACTTCCTGTTCCAACAGACAGCATGGGGGAAGTTCCTTTGGTTCAAACATAAAAATGCAAAAACAGTTAAAAATAATCCTTGAGCCATGCTGCAATATTATTACAACTAAGCTACATGAAACAAAAAATTAAATGTGATAAAAACTTACAGTTGCAATTTTTAAATTATCCCTGATATGCATTCGGTCAATATCCTTTTCGGGTACTGGATCCTTACTGTCCAGGTATGCCAGCAAACCTGGGGGCTGGGGAGTTAAAGAAACAAGTCTTATTTTGCAAGCAAAGGCATTTTCAGACAATATACTAACTATATCCATTAAATACGGCCATAATATATAACTAAATGCCATGGTAAAATTCACAAAAGAATCTGCAGTTAACAGTTAAATAGTTATAAACAGCGTTAGATTTGCTTTTCTTACCAAAATGCGCTTCAGCAAATTAAAAGATGTCGTATTATCTGCTGTCCAAAGGCCCACTAAGTGTCTACTCAACTGTCTGAAAAACAAAGGCACAATGTACATGAAAATGGAGGAAAAGAAAACAGTAGCTTTAATTTTATATATAATCTCCAAACCCCCCCCCCCCCCAGTTAGTACATAATGTAATATACAGAAAAATATGTCTTAATGCATTACCATGTCAGCCTTAGCTTGAAGTACAATACTGCAGAGAGCAATGTTGATGTCATTACACCTGTGCAGCTTCCTTGAGTACTGAAGACTGCTGCAAGCAGGAAACCCTAGGATGTCACATGACCTGCCAGAAGACTGGAGATTTGCTTTAAGAGAAGTGCTTGTCTTATTAAAAATAAAATATAGAGGAATGACTAGGCTCCACGCTTGAGTCACCTGACAAACTAGATTCTAGGAAATTGGTAGTTTAAAGTATTCCATGTCCTTTTAGAAGTAATCTTTTTCTTCTACATGTCACTGTCTAGAGGTGGTATAGGTTGCAGAGAGTTATGAACGAAAATAAAATGCTTTATATCAGGTTTACTTGAAAAGGGCGTGCAATGTGTAATCGCTCTGCAGTCAAACACAGAGCAGAAGAGGCAGAGGAAAACAGCCTAATTCCTCAGGTCTACCCACCTGTTTGTAAGCATTCTCTGATCAACACTTATTGTAAACATGGAAGTGTGCAAGTGACGAGGTAAGGCACCTTCACTGAGGGCAAGCTCTTGCATCTTTGTTGCAATTTCTTTGTCTGCTTCCTTAAACAAAAAAGGAATATTGAAGTAATTGCATACACATAACACATTAATCAATTCTCAGTATGTTGTCTAAAGTTATAAAAGAAAAGGAAAAGAAAAGAAAAAAAATGGACAAATAGGGAAAGTTTGCCATTTATCAAAATATTTAAAAACCGGTTTTGTTTTTCATCCAGCAATTACCACTTGAATTAGTTTATGCAATATTTACAATTATAAAAATTGTTTATGAATTAAAAAAGTTATGGGTATAATATTTTAATTATGGTCCTTTTCAACTTGATGCATATATTTCATTATTGGAATGCTAAAAGTATACGCTTTCGTTCACATTGAGTGCAGCTTGGAAATCGTGTAATTTCCCCTGAAATGTAAATTTCAAAAGCCGCATACGTCAGGCTCGGCTTTCAAGAAATCTGTGTGGCTTCATGCACAGATGTCTATTGAAATCGCAACCCAAATCGCCAAAAGTAGTGCACATACTACTTTAAATCGATGTGGCACTGCAAAGTCGGGGTCGCAACAGTTTGAACACTGCCATTGCCGGAAATTGGATGTGAATAGTCATGCAATTTAAACTGTCAAATTGTATGACAAATCACTCCAATGTGAACGGGGGCTAAAAGCTGACCTGTCTTCTGCATTTAGGGCTAGGTCAGATGTAAGAAAATACTTCATTAGTGGAGGTGCCAGTGGCAGAATCAACTATCTGACAAGGCTCTTGGATACACATGAAATTCAGCAGTAATGAAAAACAGACTGAATACCTGCTTTGTAACAATATCAGACTGAAATGTTGTTGCATTTCTCAATTACCATTAAAATACCTACTTCTATGATAGCCTTCATTACTAAACCAGCTCCTTTTACAATGGCCATGGATGGATGCTACAAGAAAACAGAAGTGTGTTTTAATAACAGACTAATTTTCACCATACAAAAACTACATTTGCACAGAGCAGTACATACTACAGAACTGCTGACATAGCCAGTGCAATTAAACACACAGTCATATCAGAAAATCAGCATATAAAACACACTGCATGCAAATTTGAAATTTTCTCTTGAACAAAATCTTGCCACACTGATAATCACAGTGCTGGCCACACTTTCCCAGGTGCAGAAGTGCAAAGCTGCCTTCTAGAGCAGTGTTTCTCAAACTTTTTTCACTCAAGGCACCCTTTAACATTCTGCACAATTTTGAGGCACCCCATTCTGAAATGTAAAAATACTAAACAAATAGTTTTTTATAATGCAGCAACATCCATACATCGAGAATATCCAAGCTGAGAGGTGATTTATTCTTCCAAAGCAAATACACCTTTGCACCACACTGGTACTGACTAGTATTACAATGTTTCTCTCCCTCATTCAGATATTGTGATCCCATTGTTGAGAGGGGCAGAGAAGAATACTGCATCCTCCTTATCAACTGATAAACTCATTGGTTGGCCGGTGGCTAGATGGTTGGTCTACATTGAAAACCTGTGGCTTTGTGGAACTAAAAGGCAGGTTTGATTCACCTGCTGGCTTATATAAAACTTTTGGGCAAATTTTAGGCATTTTTCCAAGGCACCCCTGAAGAAACCGAAGGCACCCCAGATTGAAAAAGGCTGCTCAAGAGAACAATAGATAGCCAGCAGAGGGCTCCCCACGTTTCCCTCCTAATTAGCCTAGTATTGTACCTGGTGGGGCCAAATGAGCGACTGCAACAATCAGAAGCTTAGAGAGGAATGTGTGAGGAAGGACCAGGGGCACCGCTGGAGGGAGCCTACTGAGGCATGAAATAATGTAAAGATTTCTCCTTATTTTTGCACCCCTAGACATAATGAGCAGTTAATGCTTGCACTATTTTTCTGTGTCTGGAGTTGGGCTTTAAATCTCCATCAACAGAATAATTCCTACTTTTAAGTATTTATTTTTTTCATATTTAAATTTTTATTGGGTTTAAGAGGTTTACAAAGATACGAGAACAGTAGTGTTGCATAGCATGGCAAAAACAGTTATCGGAAGAATGAAAAAAAACAACATTTTGACAGAATTCCGTTAGTGATAACGTAAAGAACAAATGTTACCTACTATATCTATAGGAGGAATTCTCAGAGTTTGCCTCGATGAATACTTGAAAATAACCAGGTATAAAGGTAGGAGATAACAGGATGATTGTAATACGTCGGAATATGTACCATTTTCTATCCAGGAGCATGAAGGGGTTTAGGTGGGAGGGAAGAGTGGCGAATATACCATTGCACCCAGAGAGACCACAGCTTTTCGGAGCGATAATAAGTGTCTTTACTAGGGGGTAATAGCTTTTTATATATGCAATGGGTCTGAATCAGTTGCATCGTTTCGTTGAGATGGGGGGGTCTGTGGATTTCCAGAGTCTCACCAGCATTAGTCTTTTTAGGATTAAATTAGATCAATAGCCTTAACTTTTTTAGTGTTGCATAGCGTAGAGAACGATTAGCCCCTAACAGATGGTGAAGGAAAATCTTCCACTGGAGATAGCTATTCCGGTGACAATAACCCAGTTTTGATTTCCAGTCAAATCTTCTACTCCAACCAAAGCTCAAACACATTTTTGTTCCCAACACATTTCCAGAAATTTGAAGGCTGGCTCTCATTCCAGTCTAGGTTCCTACATTTTTACATACCTTAGTAAGTACCGTTCTATCATATTCTAATTGTAATAAAATTAGAATATTTATATTACGCTAAAACACTCACATATAAGAGATGTATTTCCTATAAGATCATCAAGTCCTTTTTTTTAAATCAGCTTGTGTATTTACCGGATATCGGTCTTTACACCGATATGACAATTGCCAACTGAAAGTTGAAACCAGCCCACTAGTGTGAAAGCCTGCTCTGTAGGCCAATTGATGGGATAAAAGGGTGCTTACGAGCAAGATGAGAACACAGAATGAGGCAGTGTCAGAGACAGCAAAACTGCCCAAAAAAAAAAAAAAAACCACAACAACCTTATGCCACACCATTCACATACATTAATGCATGGGGTCACAGGTTTATGCATATTGCTTTAAAAATGACTAAGCAGGTAAAACACTGTTTTTATTGCCATTGTATAACACTACACTGGTTTTTATTTAAGGCCCCTTTCACATTGGCACCATGTCTCTGCGCTGATACCCACTGAGTAGGTGGATGACTGGTTCGTATTCGCTCTGCTTAGGCAGAGAGGTCACAGACACAGTCGGCTTTCTTCTATGGGCAGGCTTATGTACACGGACCGCCTGTTTATTTACATCCGACTGTCATTCAAACGGATCCCCCAAACGGATGGGGAACAGATCCCCCATCCATCTGATTTTAGCAGACAGGATCGGATCGGATGTCGGCGGGTGTCAATGGACACTTTTGCTTCAATGAAAAATGTTACCAGCAATGCCAAGGCACAGCTTTGGGGTCCAATGTGGCCCCTTGGCATGCCACATTTTTAATTATGGCAGATTTCGAGGAGAGTTATGTATAAGGCCATCCACTGTACCTGGAAAAATATTGCTCAGGTGTATAGATGATATCTTCTTCATCTGGCATAGTACAGAGGCAGATTTATTCGATTTGTGACGGCTGGATGAATGTCACTCCACAATTTCCTTCATTTTGGAATATAATAAAAGGGCTACACACTTTTTGGAGGTTCTTGTGAAACAGGAAAACGGTGCTTTGCACACAAATTTATACAAAAAAAAAAAAAAAAAAAAAACTTACTGACAGCAATACATGCATAGAAAAAGTTTCCACCCAGGAGGATCTAAAATGTGGGTTGCCATACATGGTTTATAAGAATCCGGAGAATCACATCCTCCGATACGTTTTTTTTTCCTTCACATTTGAGGTTTATTGTAGTAAACAAAAAAGATGAACATGTACATCATATTTAGATTTTTAACATGAAAACAAAAGTTGAATATATGCAGTAAATCATTCTATATTTGGTACATCACATGTAAGGTCTAATTCACAATAAATCTTAATCACATATTTGGATATGTAAAAAATGGATTTTTGTAAGATCTTACCGTAAAATCCTTTTCTCTTAAGCTCATTGACAGACGTAGTCCTCCTTGATTAATATCAACTCGGGTTATACTGCCTTCTACAGGAGTAGGACTAGACAGGAAAGAAAACGTTCTGGCCACACCTTAGGGGCAGTCCCAGAGGGTATATCCTCTCACTTCCTGCTACAGGATATCAGTTATGTCACAAAGCAGTGTCAGAGAATTTAACCCAACCCAACTCAAAAACAGAGGGGCGGGTACTACGTCTGTCAATGAGCTTAAGAGAAAAGGATTTTACTGTAAGATCTTACAAAAATCCATTTTTCTCTGTTGCTCATTGACAGACGTAGTCCTCCTTGATTAATATCAACTCAGGACGTCCCAAAGCAGTGCCACAAATGAGGGGTGGGAAAATGGAAATCAAAATCCAATCTAGAAGGCCCAACCGGTGCCAACTAGAAGTTTTAAAGGCTCATCAATCAAAAGATGAGACTCAACTGAAATTCCAACGGAAAAAAACCCTCGAGGTAGACCAACGGTCTCCTCAAATTGCGGCCTGCAAAACCTTGCGGCCAAAAGAGGCATCTGACGATGCCATCACATCAACTTTATAAAATTGTAAAGGTATGCACAGACGACCAGGTAGCAGCCTTGCAAACCTGGACCACTGACGCCTGATGGCGGTAGGCCCAGGAAGTACTGAGCGCTCGAGTGGAGTGCGCCTTAACAGGGAACGGAGGATTCCGACCCTTAATAGAATAAGCCTGTACCACCGTCTGTCTAATCCATTTGGAGATAGTCGTGGCAGGTGCAGGCAACCCCTTTCTGGGGCCATCCGTGATCACCAAAAGTGAATCCGTTTTACGGAACGATTCCGTAGTCTTCAGGTATACCCTGATTGCCCGAACTACATCCAAGGAATGCAACGCACATTCCCGAGGATGATTGGGCTTAGGACACAAGGAAGGTAGCACAATATCTTCATTCAGATGAAAATCTGAAACCACCTTAGGAAGAAAGGATGGCTTCAGATGAAGAACTACCTTATCCCTATGAACCACTAGATATGGGGAATGGCATGATAATGCAGCCAGTTCTGACACCCTGCGTGCAGAAGTGATAGCCACCAAGAAGGCCACCTTCCAGGATAATGTAAGCAAGGGAATCTCCCTGATATTTTCAAAGGGAGGTTTCTGCAGAACCGACAAAACCAAATTAAGATCCCAGGGCGGTAAGGGCGCGCGCACTGGCGGAGCCAAGTGCCGCACCCCCTGGATGAAATTCCGCACCAAGGAATGAGTAGCCAGCGGCTTCTGAAAGAAGATTGCTAACGCTGAAACCTGACCCTTGATGGTGCTCAAGGATAGTTTCTGCTCAACCCCCTTTTGCAGAAAAGCCAAAATTCGGGTCACCAAATAGGTACGCGGGGGAAATCCCAAAGATTCACACCACGCAATATAAGTCTTCCATGTGCGATAATAGACTTTGCTGGAAGTCGCTTTCCTTGCTTTAGAGTAGGAATAACTGAAGCTGACAATCCTCTGTCCTTCAGTACCTGGGTCTCAAAGACCAGGCCGTTAAAACCAGCGACTGTAAAGCACGATGGAAGATCGGTCCTTGAGACCGCAGATCCTCCCTGAGAGAAAGTCTCCAAGGAGCGTCCATGACTAGCCTGCCCAAGTCGGCGTACCCAGCTTGACGAGGCCAGCCCGGAATTTCCAGGATAACTGGAGTTCCCTCCACCTCTATCCTGCGGAGAAATCTCAGCAGCAACTTGAGAGGGGGGGGGGAAGACATACAATAGCTGATACTGCCCCTACGGGGCGCTCAGCGCATCTGCTGCATCCGCTAGAGGATCGCGGGCGCGAGCCCTGTTGAGCCGACATGCCAAGAGCCCTGGAGCTGCTCGGTCCAGTAAAATCGGACAAAGTCTGATCGCTCTGTTCCAACACATTTATCGGTAACCTGGAATTTATCAGAAGAAATTACTTCCCCTGGCTGAGCATCGGAGACCGAAGCCACCAGACCAGAGCCTCCCTGGTCCGCTCGCTCAATCGGATCCGATTGTCCAGGGAATCGGGATTCTGATTCCATTTGAGAAGAATCTCCTCTTGGAGAATTCGGGTATGAGACTGGGCAAACGGTACTGCCTCTAAGGAGGCGACCATCAGTCTCAGCCAGTTGACGGACAGCAACATCCGAATCATTGACTGAATCTTCTGGAGTTTCTCCGCATGGAGAAACCCCAGATAGTTCAGTGTCCTGGTGGGAACCAGCCTGTGAAGATGGGGATATGAAGAAAGGCATCCTAAATGTCTATGGACACCAGGAGATCCCCCTGATGCAGGGAGGCCACCATTGTTCGGATGGACTCCATCTCTCCCAAGACCAGAATTGGACGCACCTAGCCCTTTATCCTGGGCATTGTGAACAGGTTCGACTAGAACCCCTGAAACTGTCCAAGGAATGGGAACTACCACTCCCTGTTGCATCACGCGGAGATAGCTGGAACAACTGTTCCGCCCAATAAAGAATGTTGGCCACTTCTATGGCCGCCAGGGCACTCTTGGTGCCCCTTGGTGATTGACATAAGTCATGACCGTGGCATAGTCCGATTGGATCCGAACCGGGCTGCCTAACTAGACAGAAAAAAACTGATATCCCGTAGGAGGAAGTGAGAGGATATACCCTCTGGGACTGCCCCTAAGGTGTGGCCAGAACGTTTTCTTTCCTGTCTAGTCCTACTCCTGTAGAGGGCAGTATAACCCGAGTTGATATTAATCAAGGAGGACTACATCTGTCAATGAGCGACAGAGAAATACATATTGTACTTTTTCCGAATTCAAATATAACAATCTTTTGGTTAAGTGGCTTTTGGGAAAGGGAAAAAAAAAGCAATTTACACATGTAAGAAAAGGCATTTCATTTTTGTTACTCTATCAGATTCTTGTAGGCCACAGATAGGTAGAAAAGGTACCATGGTTCCCACAGATTGTGAAACTGTGAGATAGATTTGTTTTTAATTGCTATGGTGTCTTCCATGTAATATATTGATTTTATTTTTAATAGCCAATCTCTAATGAAAGGGGTGTGACTGGATTTCCAATGTAGCGGAATTAAGGTTTTAGCTGCATTTAGAAGAGGTCTTGTCAATGATTTCATTGTATTTCCTGTACGAGAAGGAATTTATGTGTAGGAGGCAACAGAATGGGTCAAGTGTCAGTTTTGTGCCAGGGATGCAGTTTATCCACTCCTTTACTTGTTTTCAGAATTTTTAAATCACAGGACAAGACCACCAAAAGTGTAAGAAGGTCCCTTTACCTGAACCACATCTCTAGCACGTGTCTGACTCTTGAGGAAACCAACTTTTGATTTTGGTAGGGGTAATGTACCACTGGGTGTGTATTTTAAATGCAATCTCTTGCATATGGGTGCTTAGAGAGCATTTATGGGTGAAAACACAAGCCTTTTCCCACTGTTTCTCTGATATTTGTATTTTTAGTTCTTTCTCCCAGATTTTTCTATATTTATCTGGAGAGTCAGTAATTGGATGTGAGATCAAGTTATAGATTTTTTTCGGTTTATTGTTCTGGATAGAGTCAAGTATTTTTAGGTATGTCCAGTAATTCAAGGAGGTTTTGTTGTATTCATATTTGTGAAAATTTTCATATTACCTTTATGTAGACAATGGAGAGCTAGTAAAGGTGTATCCTCAGATGCTTGGGGTATTTTTGGATTATTTATTCCGAAAAAGAAATCTGAATTGTTGGCTAGTGCTGAAAGAGGTCCTGGGTTAGATAATTTGTGAACCATTGCAATTTTGTGAAAAATATTCAGTGTTGTTTATATCAGGGGATGTTTCTTGATTATTGTTGGGTATTTTGCGGGGTCTGTCCCTGGAAGGTAATGAGTGTATAAGTGTGGCCATGATCTTTCTAAGTAAACCTGGTCTTTATTTTTTGAATGGCAACGTCAGGCTATTATTTTGGCACGAGGAGTTGCATAATAGTATTTCCTAAAGTTGGGAAGGCCAATTCCCCCTTTATTTTTGAAAGGGTGAGAATTTTTAGTTACATTTTTGGGTGTTTGTTTGCCCAAAGAAAGATTCTTTGGATTTTTGTCGGTTTAATTTAAGAAAGGAGGGTGGTATCTCAATAGGTAGCACGTGGAACAAGTATATTAGTCTTGGTAAAACTGTCATTTTTAAGATAGAGACTCTGCCAAACCATGAGAATTGCTTATTACATTTTTTAAGATCCCTTTCTATTTTTTTGAGTATCGGTTGGAAATTGTATTGAGTGAGTGACTCTAGTTTTGGTGTCAGTTTAATGCCCAGATATTTTTTAGAGTATTTTTTTCCCATTTATAAGGGCAGTTTTTAATTGTTAGTTTTTCTAGATCTTTTGAGAGTGTAAGTTCCATTGCTTCCAATTTGCTGTGATTTATTCTGAAATTGGAAATCTATTTAAACAACTGGAAAGTTTTATTTAAATTTGGAATTGAGATATGTGGTTGGGTAACAATAAAAATTAAATCATCTGCATAGGCTGCTAGTTTGTACTCTGTCATTAATTTTGAATCCATATATTGCTTATTGCATTTTAAGGGTCCTAATTAGTGGTTCCAGGGTTAGGATAAATAAAAGGGGAGATAGAGGGCAATCCTGTCTAGTTCCATTTTGTATGCCTATTGGTTCAGAATAGACATTATTAACTTTTATTCTCGCTTGTGGTTTGTTGTATAATGATGTTATCCACATCATTCTGTTTCCTAATCCAATGTGTTTGCAGAGAACATATAGTCCCATGCTACTCTATCGAAGGCCTTTCCTGCATCAATTGACAGCAGAAGCCCTTCAAATTTTTTTATTTTTGGTGTACCCTATGTATCAGGTTTAGAGATTTGATTATATGGTCGCTTGCCTCCCTTCCAGGCATAAAGCCTACTTGCTCGGGGCCTATCGGTTTTTCTAGAAGAAGTATGATCCTGTTGGTTAATGTTTTGGTCAATAGTTTTAGATCGATATTCAGAAGAGAGATCGGTCTGTAGTTTGGACACTTAGTGGGGTCCTTGTCAGGTTTTGGTATAAACAAAAAACATAAAAACTCATTAGAGGAGTAGGTGCTGTGTCTGTCAATGAATTCAGAGAAAAGGATTTAGTTAGTACAAAAATCCCATTTTCTCTTCCGTTCATTGACAGACACAGCTCCATATTCTTTACCATAGAGACGTCTAGCCAGGCATTTGCTAGATCTCCACAGGAAAAACAAACAGCAAAAAATAGACAAAAAAAGCTAGGATCTAGGGCCCAGCAGGGAGACTAGGTCCTACTCCTAAACTAAGCAAACAAAAACGGAGTATCTCTAAGCAGAGAGGGGGATTATGCCAGCTGAGGACGGCCCAAGGGGCATAGCCAAGCTTTTGTGTTGTCTGTCTAATCCTACTCCTGTAGAGGCAGCATAACCCTATGGTAAAGAATATGGAGCTGTGTCTGGCAATAATTGGAAGAGAAATTAACTTTTTCATCTTGTCCTCCCCAGGTGCATCAAATTACAAAGAAACTTGGCATGTTCTGAGTAGCAACCCAAAATTGACAGATACATTTAAAGAGCCCCTTCACTTTGTTCATAAAAGATCATGGAATATTAGAGAAAGTTACTAATTGGTTACACACTTATTAGACACCATTGGGTACGTACCCATGCAAGTATTGTATCTCATGTACTTTTGTAATTAGTAACACACTTTTTACACACCCAATACAAAGGAAAAAAGTCCCAAACAAAACGTTTGTGAACTACTCTTCCAAAAATGCAATTTATCTTCTCAACCTGAGATTTGAATCAGATATGGTGAACACAGAAGTGAAGTAAGGAGGGGTGACCCTACCTCCCCAGTAGCATGCCATTTCTGGAATGCAAATCTCAACAGTTTAAAATTAGGGCGTACTGTAATTGAGGAAGTGAAATGTCAATCAAGATGGTGGGACCTGGATAGGCTGATACTCCAGAAAGAATTATATTGGATTTATAAGCTATACAAGTTACACCCAAAGAAATGAATGAATAATGTGACCTTACAGTGCTTCTTTGACCTGGTCTGAGTCCAACTTAATTGGTCATACACTGTACAATCAGATTGAACGATCTCTTTAGATTCACCATTTACTATGTAGTGCTCTGGCTTGCCTGAGGAGTTAATAGGAATGCATAATGCTCAGTCTGTATGAGCCTGTGCAGGGATTGTGCAGAGATTGAACTGTCTGATTGCAATTTAAATGCCCATGTTTAGGGAAAAGTTTTCCCCCTACTGTTTAAATGTATTGTTTACGGCTTTCTTTTTATATATATATCTGTATTAAATGTGTACAGTGTCCTAAATTGAGTGCACATTGCTGTTTCTACTACACTTACCTGCTGTACCTGTGGCTCCTTTCCTAATCATGGCAATTTTGTTTATATTTTAGATTGTGAATTTTTAACAAGCCAGCCTTTGAAAGCTGCTCCATGAAACTTCCCCATTATAGTTCTTTCCAAGCATTATTTGTACCACACTACATGCATCTTTTTATTTTTGTTGTGCTTAGTCAAGCTAGGCTTTTGCCTTATCCGTAGCTGCTTGGCACATGGTCCAGCCATGAAGTGATTGGCAGGTCTTGGGAGCAGGGTGAAACCAGAAGTGAGGTCACTCCTGGATACAGGAACCGCAAGTGGTGCCACACATGGCCAGCCAGAGGGAGTAGCTGTTAGTAACAGCCATTGTATATATGGAGCATGTGCTCAGCTGGTAAATTAGGTAGGAGATTCTTGAGAAAGGAGGTCATTACACCCCTAAAATGTTTTTTTCTTCCTCCTCAATCTTTTCAGGGTGTAGTTCAGCTATCTTTCTCATTATTCCATTTTGGGTACCGAATTCATGTATTTCTGACCATTGACTGCTATATGACTCAAGCGGTGCTCTCTGTACCTATATACATGCATGTATTTTTATTGGCTGGTATGAACAGTGGAGTGAATACCTATGCTGTATAACGCTTAATGTGAAATGACTTTGATTAGCACCTATTGTATGTATATGCCTAATAGAACCCTGGGGATTATTTTGGTCTTAATCTCAGAACCAAATTATGGCAGTGATGACATTAATAACATTAATTCTAAAAATTGTATCAGTGCCACCTCTGTAAACCCACAGACATGCTACATTTGTACTAGATCAATAAACAGCATAGATTAGAACACAAGTAGTGTTTTCAAAAAGAAAATTATTCAATACCTGAAAAAGTTTGAAGAGTGTTCTACCATTTGATGCCACCATCTCTAGTAGCATGTCAAACTGCTGCCCTTCTGTTGTTTCACTGTATGGGGCACACAGCGCAAAGGTGAGGAAATCCAGGAGTGAGCTGATAACCAGAGCACCAGTTCCATAGCTCTATACACCAAAACAAAATGCAAAACAAAACAATGTCACAAACCATGTGGCAGAACTGCACATTTTAAAAAGAAATCATGTTTTGGTTACAAAAAAAAAAAAAAGTTTTTAGAATTATATGCCTAAACAACCAATATTATTAACCAGCTGCCCTGTTCTCCCTTCCCTTATTTGCCTACAATTTCCAGCTTGGGAGTTGCTATGTACATATAGCTGTTCTAGAAACTGCTGTAAAAAAAAAAAAAAGGCCACCTTGACCGTGTTTATCAACCCTGTTTAGATGCAAAATAGAGCAATACAAATTAACATTGTTACTTTCGTATCTCATCTGTTTCATTAAACTGCAGATCAAAGGAATTTGCTTTAATCGGCCAATGATGTCAGTTATAGCAACATGACAAGTGAAAAGGTTTTTTTATTTTTAAATAAGAATTGTCACCATTTAACCTTGTATTAAACTTTCGTTTACTCTAGTTTTCCCCAATTACTACTTCTTCTTTTCCCTCCAACTATTTTTTTTCTGCTGATTTCATAGCTTATTTTTAATAAAAATTTATGAGCCATTAAAGCAGTATTACACCCAAAAACAAATGTAATATATATATATATATATATATATCAGCTTGCCAAACCGTAGATGTGGTGGGTGCATTCGTTTTTTCTTTTAGGCCATGATCCAGGCAGTAACACACTTCATGTCTTAGGCTGTCTGTATTCTGGATGAAGCAGTAAAGCAGACACCTTTAAACAGCAGCATTAATAGTCTGGAGGGAGTGTAGTGTTAAACTAGCAGATGAAGATGGATGTAAGTAACATGGATTTGTGTAAAAAATTGAAGCAGAACTCCAGCTAACATTTTATAAACCGTTACAGCAATTTTTTTTCCCCTTCTGGGATAAAGGTATTACATTAATAAATAAAAGCTGACCATTGTAACCACCCGTCAGTGTTAAATAGTTTATCTCAACACTAACTGCTACTTTGGACAGCTTGGTGTGTTAAAGTTGAAAATACCAGACTTGCTGCCTGAATCACCAGGTGAAAAAAAAGGAAAAAAGCCTAAAAAAGAAAACGAATGCAGCCACTATATCGAAGAATTTAGTTTTGTTGATTTTTTTTTTGTCTAAGAATTGCATTAAAAAATGGGATTTTTGACTTACCGTACAATCCATTTTTCTGATGTTCATTGACAGACCCAGCTCCTTATCTTCTTCACCATTGGGTTATACTGCCCCCAACAGAAGTAGGACACTAGGCAGGAGAAAGCTTGACTATGCCTATGGGGCAATTCCAGGTGGTATAATTCCACTCTCAGCTACAGTCACTCCGTTTTGTTACAAGCAGTGTCAGAAGAAAGTCAACTCCGGAGATGGGTGGGTGCTGTGTCTGTCAATGAACATCAGAGAAAAAGTTTTACAGTGAGGCAAAAATCCTATTTTCTCTTTCGTTCATTGACGGACACAGCTCTCTTATCTTCTTGACCATTGGGACACCCCAAAGAAGTGTCAAACATGAGGGGTGGAAACAGCAAGAAAAAATTCCCAAGGCTAAACCATAGCCAACCAGGTAACATGGCACTCAACCATAAACAACTGGAGCTCACCTTAAAAAAAACAATACACCCTCAAAGAGGACAGTGTCCCCTAAACAGCAGCCTGCAAAACCTTATGGCCAAAAGAAGCATTCGTACATGCCAACACATCCACCTTCTAAAATTTTGTGAAAGTGTGCAGAAAACCAGGTGGCTGCCTTGCAAACCTGTAGCACTGATGCCTGATGACGGAAGGCTCAGGTGGCCCTAAGCCCAAGAGTAGAGTGAGCCTTAACAGGGAAAGGAGGAACCTGAACCCTGATGGAATAGGCCTGAATCACCGTCTGTCTGATCCATCTAGAAATAGTCACAGCAGAAGCGGCTAACCCTTTCCAAGGTCCATCTGTGAGTACAAATAGGGAGTCTGACTTCCTAAAGGACTCCACAGCTGCCAGGTACACCCTGATTGCCCGAACCACATCCATGGAATGCAAAGCACTTTCCTAAGGATGTTTAGGCATGGGACATAGGAAAGGCAACACAATGTCTTCATTAAAAAATCTCAAATCTCAAAAGAAGTCCTAAAATCACTATCGTATAAAATGGTTTGTCACTTTTACACTCATTCATCATACATTTTATATTTTATCTATATGTATTTGTTATGATATTGATGTCACTTTATTACCTTATTTAAAATTTAGTATTTAATATTAATTGTCACACACACACACACACACACACACACACACGTGAATAGGTATCTTGTTTGTTATTTACCAAATATGGGAATTTGTAAGTTGTATTCTAAGTGGTCTACAGGATGATCGTGTGATCACCCTTAGGATTTTTATTTCTCATCCCGTATCTATATATTTACATGGTTCATTCATCTAGACCCAGTGAGGGTTAATCATGAGTCAGTATATTAGAGTGGTTTCCATAAGGACTGCCTCGTTACTTAATCACGGTAACCGTCACCCAGCCTCCAAACCCTTGATAAAGTCACGTTAGTTGTGACGCAACGCGTTGGAGGAGCAGGGTGACGTCACTTCCGGTTTTCGGCCGAGACCGGAAGTTTTACATTTGGAAGCTACACACCATCTGTGGACCCCGCAGGTCTACTGTATAAACAGATTTGATCATTTTAAAATGTAAGCTGCTATTTTTAATAAAATACCTATCCTGATTTACTGCACTACGGAGCTTTACGTTTACGTTTCATGAGCTGATTGCTGCTGCTGTGGAGGATTCGATATTACATAGCAGCATATCCCATTGTGATTACTATCCCTGCATTAAACCAAACCACCATTGCGGTGGGGGATTTGTCCTTTTTTAGATTTATCTGAATGCGATTAATTACTCTGCAATGAGGTGAGCAGCCATTGCACCTATAGGTGGTTTAATTATCTGCTGGTTTCTGGGAATTATTCCTCTACACAGAAGACACTTTCTTCCTTTGATGATCGTCACTCACCTGGTTGGACTGTATAGACACTGAATCTATTTATATTTATTTATTTTTCCACATATTTGTGGCTTTCTACTGGAATTTTTTGGACTATTTCCTTTCACATTCAGTGCACTATTTATAGTATGTTTTTTTTTTTTTTTTTTAATTGAAGGTTTTTGCACTTAGCAGCACACTTCCTCACACAATTAGATTTTAACATATTTATATATATATATATATATATATATATATATATATATATATATATATATATATATATATATATATATAAATAATTTGTATATTTTTATCTGTGTATTTTAGCGCCGATTCTCTATATTTTTACTATATTTTATTGTATGTGGTGACACTACAAATAATTGGCTGCTATCACCTTGCTTTACACAGCGATTCACAATCTATTTATTGGTTAATGCATTGGTTCATTGACCTCTTTTACAGTGTCTTCATTCAAATGGATGACCTTTAGAAGGAACAGCGGACAGGGACGAAGAACCACTTTATCTCTGTGAATCACCAGGTAAGGTGAACGACAAGACAACGCCGCCAGCTCCAACACTCTGCACGCAGCAGTAATGGCCACCAAAAAGGCCACCTTCTAGGACAACGTAAGCAGGGGAACCTCCTGTATATTTTCGAAGGGAGGTTTCTGGAGATCTGACAACCAAATTGAGGTCCCATGGTGGCAATGGAGACCGCACTGGAGGAGCCAAGTGTCGAACTCCCTGGATAAAGTTACACACCAAGGAATGTGTGGCAAATGGATGTTGAAAGAAAACTGAAAAGGCCAAAACCTGGCCCTTAATGGTACCCAAGGCCAGGCGCTGCTCAATCCCTCATTGTAGGAAAAGGGGGAACCCCAAGAGACTCACACCACGCAATGTACGTTTTCCAAGTACGATGGTAGATCTTCTTAGTGGTAGATTTTCCAGCCTTTAACAGTGTAGGAATCACTGATTCAGACAAACCTTTATCCTTCAGCACCTGGCTTTCAACAGCCAAGCCGTTAATGCCAGCAACTGTAAAGCAGGGTGGAAGATTGGCCCTTGGGACAGCTGACCTTCCATAAGAGGAAGTCTCCAAGGAGCATCGACGACCAGCCGTACCAGATCGGCATACCAAGACCGACAGGGCGAATCTGGAGCCACTAGAATGAGTCTGTGGCGTCGGCCAGAGGATCCCGAGAGTGTGCCACAAACCTCTGTACCTTCCTTGAAATGTGTACAGCAGAGAGGGCTGGAACAAAGCGGTCTGTCCACCTTAGAATGCCGGCTAATTCCCGAGCCGCCAGGACACTTCTTGTGCCCCCTTGGTGATTGAAATAGACCACGGGTGTGGCATTATCCGATTGAAACTATTCCGGACACCCCTGAAGATGAATTGTCCAATGATCCAGACAAAGTCTGATCACTCAGAGTTCCAGTACATTAATCGGCAGTCTGTGCTGAGGATGCCTCCCTATCCGGTTAGGCTGGCATCCGTGGTGATAACTGTCCAGTACAGGGGAAGAAAGGATTTTCCCAGTTGAAGTGCCAGAGAACTAAGCCATCTCTAAAGACCGTGGATTCCATTTCACCAGAATCCTTTTCCAGAGATCTCACGTGGAACTGTGCAATCGGAACAGCCTCAAAAGGTAGACACCATCGGGCCCAGCACACACAAGCAAGCCCAACGAAATGACCCTAGTACCACGATGGCCAGCTGACGCAACAATGCATGCACCGGGAAACCACTTTTGTGAAGACTCGAGGAGTGGAGGCTAACGCCAGAAAAACTGAGAATGCTCCTCGCCCACGGAAAGGAGAGGAAGCGCTGGTGACCAGCACATATTGGAATGTGAAGGTAGGCATCCTTGATGTTGATAGAAGGGAGAAAATCCCCCTGATGTAGGGACGCCACTACCGTGCGAATGGATTCGGAACGTCTGCACCAGTACAAAGCAGTTTAGCGCCTTGAGGTCCAGAATTGGACATACCTTGCCTTCCTTCCTGAGAACTGTAAAGAGGTTTAAGTAAAACCTCTGAAAACGTTCCGAAGTTGGAACTGGAACAATCACCCCTTGAAAAAACAAGTCTCGCACTGCCCCAAAGAGACCCCATAAACGATCTGGGGACAAGTGCAGGTTAAAAGGGAAGAACCTTTCCGGAGAATAAGCCCGAAACTCGATCTTGTAGTCGGACCAAATTACTTTGTTGACCCACTTGTCCTGTACCAGGGAGTTCCACGGATCCGGAAACCAGCGAAGACGCCCCCCTCACCCCAGATATGGGTGAGGGCGCCCATTCATACAGAGGAAGCCTTGTCCACAAGTCTGGAAAAGCCCGCTTGAGGCTTGCCAGACCAGGTCTTCTTGGAACCTCCGGTGGAGGCCTTGAAGGGCTTTAATCCCTTGTCTTGAGACCCTGAGGGAAGAAAAGGGCTCTTATGAACCAAGAAGAATGGCCCACGACTACGACGGGGGCTCCTTGCCCTTGGGCGCCTGCGGAAGAAGAGTACTCTTCCCCCTTGTGCGACCCTTAAAGATGTTATCCAAGGAAGCTCCAAACAGGCGATCCCCTACAAGTGGGAGATCAGTTAAGGCCTTCTTAGAAGTCTGGTCCACAGACCAGCATTTCAGCCAGATAATACCTCAAAGGACCACTGCTGATACAGACAGCCTAGACACAAAAGAGCCGCATCCAAAGAGCCATCACTGCTAAACTGTAGCTCCTGGACCAACTGATCTGCCAGCTCCACAAAGGCAGGGGGAAGTGGTTTCCCCTCCAGGTCCCTGCACTACAGGTGAGATTGTCCACATTTTAAGCAGGGCATCCTCATAAGGATACAGCATAGCAAAACGCTTAGGGACCACAAGAGTACGTTTTGGAAAACCCCACTGTTTTATGACAATGTTGTCAAAGCGGAAAAGGGGAACACTCTCGCCACTTTGGAGGGCCTGTGGGTGCCAAAAGGGACCGGCGCCTCTGACATAGCATCAGCCGCATCCTCCATTTTTAAAGTTTTGCGCACTGACACAATCAGTGCATCCACCAGTGCATTTTTATGTGCGCTAGAGGAGCAGAGGAATCATCCTCACTATCTGAGCACTCAGGGTGCGTGGACGCAGACCCAGTAGGGTGACTCGCGTTCACAGCGACAAAAACAGATTAAGGTTCTGACAGACGAGGCAGGGGAGGGTGGGGGGGCACTATATAGTAAGCTCACCACATATCAGGGGAGGGCCGCCGACTGTGATCCCGCAAAGGGGACGCCGACCAAAGGCCCATGAATGGGCCATCTACTAGACCCCACAAAAAAAAACAGGGGGGGTTGCAATCTGAGGGCCGCATAATAGTAAATAGCCCCCGCTAAAAAAGGGGGCCGCCCGTTGTGACAGGGATGCACAGGCAGGGTACCCTGCTGGTCCCGCAGTGCTAAAAAGGAGCAAGTGCCTTACACAATGGCGGCATGGCTGACATCAAAAAATAAACTGCAGCCACAGCACCGCCCATTCCAAGGGAGGTGCCAAGCTGGCCGCATGGCCTAGTAGGCCGTGCCCTAAATTTTTGTGGAGGCCCAGCAGCAAGTGCACAGATCCCAGTCAGGCAGATGCCCATAAGAAAGAGTGGGGCCTCCAGCTAACCTCACTGGGGCCGCCGCCCCCCCCCCCCATCGGACGCGCCTGACTCGGCCAGGCCTAAATTTTTACGGACATCCAGCTTGATTGGGTGGGAGCCCCAGCTGAGCCGACCATCCAGGGGCTGTGGAGAGGAGGGTGAATGCCCAAACGGAGAGTAGTGGCTTCAGCCACCCTCACTGGGGAGGCCCCACACAGCTCCCGACCAGTAGGCCGCAAAGCTGCGGCTTAAATTTGTGACCGGATCCGGCCGCGTGCTCAACAACTGCAGCAAGGAGCCCAGAGGAAATTACTGCCTTAGTCACCATCTCCCAGGGTGGCGAGGAACCCTGCTCAACCCCCTGTTGCGCACCAGGAAGAACCCGGCCAACAGCAAGCCCCCCTTAATATCCTGTGGCAAAAGCCCGCTCATAACCTCACCCAGGGAGGAGGCGGGGGAAACCCACAGTGACCATCAAAATTTTAGAGAGGCTGTGGGGGAACCCGAGGGTCCCAATGTCCCAGGGAGGGGCCCACATCCACCCCAAAACTCTCCAGGGGAGGGGGGGGCAGCTACTTACCATAGCAGGGAGAGGGTGGGCACTGCTCTAGACAGGTCACAGCTCCATTGGAATGGGGGGGCTGTTGGCCAGGAGGAACGCTGCGACTGAGGCCAGGTCGTATGCGCCCTTGCGAGGCGTTTAACTCGCAGGCCAGCCCCCGTCCGGTGGGGCTATGTCACGGCCGATCTAGGGTGGAGCTGGGGCCTGCGCGCGCTTGCTGGCCAGACGGGGGACCCTCTGGATCTAGACTATCCAGTCTTTCGCCCAGTCCGGCAGTTGATTGTAGATTCTCACAGGAACAAAACAAAGATAGGAAAAAGTTCAATTTAAAAGGAAAATAACTGCCAGGACCAGAGATCCCAGCAAGGAACGAGGTTCTTTTTTTTCTTACCATAAAATCTTTCTCTGATGTTCATTGATGGACACAGCTCCAGAATCTTCTTAACCATTGGGTTATACTGCCCCCTACAGGAGTAGGACAATAGGCAGGATAAAGCTTTATTACGCCTATGGGGCAGTCCCAGGGGATATACTCCCACACTCTGCTTGCCACAAAACTGAATGCCTATAGCAGGGTCAGAAGAAAAATAACCCAACTCAATAGAGGGGTCGGTCCTGTGTCCCTCAATGAACATCAGAGAAAAAGAATTTTTACGGTAAGACAAAAATTCAATTTTCTCTTTCATTCATTGACGGACACAGCTCCAGAATCTTCTTAACCATTGGGACATCCTAAAACAGTGTTAAACATGAAAGGTGGGGAAAACACAGCAGAAAAGAATTTCCAAAAAGGCTAAACCAAGCCAACCAGGTAACATGGAGCTCAACCAGGAACAACAAGAGCTCACCCGAAAACAATACACCCTCAAAGAGTATCAGGTCCTCTCAAACAGCGGCCTGCAAAACCTTGCGGCCAAAAGAAGCATCCGCAGATGCCAGTACATCCACTTTATAACATTTTGTGAAAGTGTGCACAGACGACCAGGTGGCCCCCTTTCAAACCTGTATCATTGACGCCTGATGGCGGAAAGCCCAAGAGGCACCAATTGCCTGCGTAGAAAGAAAAAACGTAAGTAGAGGAAGCGCGCGAATATCTTTGAACGGCGGTTGCTGGAGAACCGACAGAACCAAATTGAGATCCCACGGAGGCAACGGAGACCGTACTGGGGGAGCCAAGTGGCAAACCCCTTTGTGAACCAAAGAATGCGTAGCCGAAGGATCGTAAAAGAAGACCACCAAGGCCGAAAAACCTGGCACTTTGAGTAATGCCAAAATCCGAGCCACAGAAAGGGAACGGGGATGACCTCCAAGAGATTCACATCACGCAATGTACGTCCTCCAGGCGCGAAGGTAAATCTTCCTAGAGGTAGATTTTCTAGCCTTTAACAGTGTGGTAATCACCGATTCAGACAACCCCCTATCCTTCAGCACCTGGCTTTCAACAGCCAACCTGTTAAAGCCAGCGACTATAAAGAAGGATGGAAGATTGGCCCCTGGGCCAATACATCCTTTCTGAGAGGAAGGCTCCAAGAAGCAGCGACCAGCCATACCACACACTGAAGGAGCCAAGTGTCGAACTCCCTGGATAAAAGTACACACCAAGGAAAGTGTGGCCGAAGGTTGTTGAAAGAAGACCGCCAAGGCCGAGACCTGGAGTACTCAAGGCCAGGCGCTGCTAAACCCCCCCCCCCCGGAAGATGGTCAAGACCTGAGCCACAAAAAATGAACGAGAATGAACTCCAAGAGACTCACACCATGCAATGTACGACTTCCATGTACAATGGTAGATCTTCCTAGAGGTAGATTTTCTAGCTTTTAACAGCGTAGGAATCAGTGAATCAGACATATCTCTACCTTTCAGAACCTGGCTTTCAACAGCCAAGCTGTTACAGCGACTGTAAAGCAGGATGGAAGATTGTCCCTTGGGACAACAGATCTTCCATGAGAGGAAGTCTCCAAGGAACATCGGTGACCAGCCGTACCAGATCGGAGTGCCTAAACCGGCGAGGCCAGTCTGGAGCCACTAGAATGACCGGGATCCCTTCTGCCTCGATCCTGCGCAGGAGGCTTGGCTGTAGTCTGAGAGGGGAGGAAGCATAATCAGAAAATACTGACCCCAGGGAGCCACTTGTGCGTCTGTGGAGTCGGCTAGAGGATCCCAAGACCATACCTCTGTACCTTACTGTTAAGAAGAGAGGCCAACAGGCCCATCTAGGGAATACTCCACCGGAGACCCAACTGAAGAATACCTTCGGATGAAGTGACAATAACCCCTGGTCCAATTCCTGTCAATGGTAATCTGCAAATTTTCCCCTCCTGTAGAGTGTACAGCAGAGAGGTACAGCAGAGATGGCTGGAACAAATGTTCTGCCCACCTTAGAATGCCAGCTACTTCCCGTGCCGCCAGGACATTTATAGTGCCCCTTTGGTGATTGACATAGGCCACAGCCGAGACATTGGCCGATTGGATTTGCCTAAGATAATTGTCCAAAGATCCAGGCAAGGTCTGAACACTCGCAGTTCCAGTACCCTGATCGGCAGTCTGGACTCCTCAAGAATCCAGACCCTCTGAACACAATCTGTGCCGAGAACGCCTCCCCACCCAGACAGGCTGGCCTCAGGTATGACCCCCCGTCCAGTATAAAGGAAGGAAAGAACAGCCCTTTCGACGTGCTGGAGAACGAAACCACCAATGCAGGGATCCTTTTGTACCCTAGGTCAACAGAATCAGGTTGTCTAGAGACTGTGGACCTAGTCCCATTTGACAGAAATCCCTTTGCAGAGATCTCGAATGGAACTGTGCATCAGAACCGTCTCAAAAGGTAGAAACCGTCAGGTATGTCCAGAAATACGACCATCTGCTGAACAGCAGCAGAATTGCAAATTGCAATTTCTGAAGTTTGTCCAGAGGCAAGACACTCTGGCTGAGGTCGAGACCAGAGACAGGCCCAGACAGTCCAACTTGGTGGACGGAACCAGAAGAGACTTCTGAATCCCGTCGGACTCCTTCAGAGTTTGCAGAATAATTTCCCTGTAGTCCATTGGAAATATCGGGGACACTGTTCGCAGAAGATCATCCAGGTACCCCAGTACCGCGATACCCTGCTGACGCAACAAGGCCAGCACTTGGGCCAACACTGTCTTAAAGGCCAGAAAAGCGGAAGTGAGGCCAGGGGCTAACGCCATACATGGATAATGCTCCTTGCCAATGGCAAAGGAGAGGAAAAGCTTATGACCGGCGTATATTGGATAATGAAGGCAAGCATTCTTGATATCGGTAGAAGCGAGAAGATCCCCCTGATATAGGAACGCCACTACAGTACGAATCAATTACATTCAGAACTTCTGTACTCGCACAAAGCGGTTAAAGCCTCCGGGTCCAGGACTGGACGTACCTTGCCTACCTCCCTGGGAACTGTAACAAGGTTGAATAAAACCCCTGAAATCGTTCCAAAGTCGAAACTGGGATAATCACCCCTTGCAGTAACAAGTCTTGCACTGCCCACAGAGACCACGCAAGTGGCCTGGGGACAAAACAGGGTTGGGGGGGGGGGGGGGAGAAACTTCCTGGAAAATAAGACCGAACTCGATCTTGTAGCTGGAACGAAAGACTTTGTGGACCCCTTGTCCTATACTGATCTGGGGACCAGTGTTCGACATCCCCCCACTCCAGATATAAATGAGGGCCCCCCTTCAAGCTGAGGGAGCCTGTCCACGGGTCTGGAGAGCCCGCTCATGGCTAGCCAGACAAGGTCCTCTTGGAACCTCCCGTAGAGACCCAGAAGGGCCGTATGTCATCTCTGCCTAAGAGATGACAAACAGACATCTTATGAGCCGAGAAGAATTGGCCACATCTATGGACGGGGGCTTTGTGTCTTTGTTGCCTGCAGAAGGAAAGAATTCTACCCCCCTGAGAAATCCTTAATAATTCAGGGCTACTCCACACAGGTGAACCCCTCAAAGGGATATCAGATAAGGCCTTCTGAAAAAGTCTGGTCAGCAGAAAACACACAGAAAGACCGCTGCTGATACATATAGCCTAAGACCAAGGGAGCCACAGCAAAGGGGGATCACAGGAAAAAAACAACTGTAGCCCCTGGACCAACCGGTCCACCAGCTCTGCATAGGCAGGGGAAATTACTCCCCCTCCAGATCCCGGCGCAAAAGTTTAGCCCACTTGTTAGAGTTTGCGACACCAGGGCAATAGTAAATACCGGCCTAAGTGACGAACCAACCACAATGAACATATGGCGGGCCAAAGCCTTCTCTCTTCTATCAGCCAGAGCTGTAAAAGGTGAGGGCTCAATAACAGGGCGTAAGGTAGATTCAGGCAACCTGGGAACTGGCGAGTCCACTATAGAGGGGACCGACTACTTGGAAGCAGGAAATCCTCTGAAGGACACCGCATAACCAAAACGAGTGCGTTTTGGACAACCCCACTGTTGCGACATTCTTATCAAGTAGCGGAAGAAGGGGAACACCCTTGCCACCTTGGAGGGCCTGTGGGTATTAACCCCTGATGTAGCAGCAGCCGCAACTCCATTTGCAAGATTTTTTTATTGTTTTATACATATAGACAAAAAACAGCCAGGTGAGGGTCGCCTGTGATCCAGATCCCGCAAAGGGACGCCAACCCAGGGCCCATGAATGGACCACCTACTTGACTCCCCAAAAAATAAAATAAAAAGGGGGTCACCCTCTGAGCCCCTCCATAGAGGCCCGCATGAAAATAAATGGCCACTTTAGAGGGGGCTGCCATGACGCGCAGGAAAGGTACCCAGCTGGTCCGCAGCGCTAAAAGGGCAAGTGCCCTATGCAATAATGGCGGCATGCGGTCATCAAAAAGGTGACCACCCCCACAGCGCCCCCCCCCCTCCAAGGAAGGCGCCAAAGCTGGCCACATGGTCTAATAGGCCGCAAGCTGTGGCTAGCAGCAACCCCAAAGGAAGCCCCCCTTCAGAGCACATGGCAAAAGCCAGCTCACAACCTCTAGGTAGGGAGGGTAAGTGGGGGGGGATCAGGGGGTATGGAAGACCCACGGTGATCCTAGAGGGGCTGGGGAGAAGGAGGGGAACCCAGGGATCCAACTGCTCCAGGGAGGGGCCCAAGTCCACCCCAAAACCCGCAAGAGGGAGAGGGGATGACTACTTACCATACTGTGGAACCAGGTGGGCACTGCTCCAGACAGAACACCTCTCCACTGGGTGATGTCAGCCAGGAGGACCACTGAGACCCAGGCCGCGATTAGGTCGTACGTGTTTAAGTCGCAGTCCAGCCCCCGTTAAGTGGGGCTATGTCGCAGCCGACCTAGCGCAGAGCTGAGGCCTGCGCGCGCTTGCTGGCCGAACTGGGGAGACCTTAAGGATCTAGAATATTCAGTTAGTTGTCCAGTCCAGCAGTTGATTGTAGTTCTCACAGGAACAGAAAATAATAAAAGAGGAAAAAATTTAATTTAAAAAAAGGAAAAAATGCTAGGACCAGAGATCTCAGCAAGGAACTCGGTCCTTACTCCTGACTAAGGAGAAAAAAAACTGAATGCCTATAGCAGAGTGTGGGAGTATATCCCCTGGGACAGCCCCATAGGTGTGGTAAAGCTTTTTTCTGCCTAGTGTCCTACTCCTGTAGGGGGCAGCATAGCCCAATGGTTAAGAAGATTCTGGAGCTGTGTCCGTCAATGAACAAAAGAGAAAAAACATTTTTGCAAGACAATATCACAAAAAAGAAAGCCTTGTTTGCGCCCCCCAAAAATATATGTACTTCTTGGTTATCTTCATTCCTAATACACAAGATGCAAAAATATCCAAAGGGACAAACATAAAAATGTTTCTTGTACAATAACAGAACAAACAATTTGTTTAATCAGTACAAATTTAGTTCATAACAAAATCGAGTGACCAAGACACACATGCTCCGAAACAAAAGAATACATTACAAAGTTGCATTCTGTCTTACGAGAATGTTCGTAACTTTAGTAACTTATTTGTTTTCGATATATGACTATCATGCAAAAAAAAAAAAAAACAGATGATCATTTGTCTCATTCGTGTGTACGAGGCATAAACAATGACTTGTTTGACTGTCAAATACAAAAGTACATAACAGAAATGTAAAAGTTTATTCTGAAAATAAAGGCTGTACATGCGTGGGAGGTCAAGTGGTGTATTATATTTAGTGTTTCTATTTTGTCAGATCTAAAACATACCACTCACCAACACACAGTGATAATAAAAGGTTTGTGGATTTCATCCATAGTTAAAACCCTTAAATTATAAGCAACTCCTTAGGTCAGTGTAGGTATTAACAATCAGAAAACAATTTCAGAGGCCATCCCTCCCATGTTAGTACAATGAGGTCCTAATAAAATAAAGCATTTACATCAAAAACTTGTGGTTATCTTAGAATGTCTCTAGGAATTCTATGAGCTTTTTCAAGGGAAAAGCAGTATGTCCTTATAATAGACCCGGTCCATCTAGATGTGATATTTCCGTTATAGGTGGGGTTGACTGTTCAGATTCATTAATCAGCTTCTAATTTCTTGAGGACATCAACTGTGAGAACTCTATGTAACTGCAGTTTGATCTGTTTGCATTTCTTGGTGTTTTGAGTGTTCTAATCAACCTAGAGGCTGTATTTTCTTTTCCGCTTTATTCTCCATATTGTAAAAATACAAAATCCAGGAGGGAGGTTGGGACTTTCTTGTAATGGAATCCCTACGGCATCTAAGAAACCAGTGGGTGGTTTAATTCTCCTGGGTCCACCATAACCCAGAATAACTATATTCATTTTTATTATATTCCAGTTTCATTTTTCTAAAGAAATTTGAACATGTCAATTTTAAAAAAAAAAAAAAAAAAAAAAAAAAAAAAAGCATCTTATAGATCTACTTACCACATAAGAGTTAAATTTTTCTAGTAAGTTTTCCAGAAACTTTTTGGAAGAGAGAAGGGATGCTTTGTTCAGTTGCTCTTGCCTTAGGTCATAGTCGTCATGCATTGGCTGCATAAAGAAGTAATCAAGAAACATTAGCTAAAACCTTAGGGTTTAGCGAAACCCACTGGCAGCCTTTAAATGCAAAAATGCCACACTTAATCATAAGGGTATGAAAAAAGAGATGATTATCTTCATGCAGACATCTGTAGAACAACAAACTGGTTAAACAAGACTATTAAAGAGGGGGAATAAAAGGTTTCACATGATAGAATGTGATCTACAGATCACAAGTTCCAAACAACTGCCAAATTCTCCATATAAATAAAAGTAGAACTCGGTAGCCATAAAAATAGAGACCTAGCCCCTGAAAACAGACTGGCGCCCAACTTTGTCTGAATAAACTGAGGCCTTTAACAACCAATTTTTTACCACTTTGCAAGTAAAGATACTATGGAGAATGAAAACTTTTGTCAATTTATACAGAAACTGGTGACCAATATGAATTATTCAGCTTATAAGTAGATGAAGCTAGGCTGTCAATCACAGCCTCATGTTAAAGGCAGCTCAACCTCTCTTTGACAGTCCTGTGTCACTGCTCTCTGCACACTTTAGCAACAGGAAAAAGTAGAAAGAAAATAAGTGCTTAGCTGTTGGTGTTTGAAAACTAGAGTGCATAAGAAAAATAAATGTAAACTCAGGCTGTTTTATTTTTCATTCTTAAACCAGCAATTGAGAAAAACAAAATAAAATAAGGAATCCTATACGCTTCTATAGGAAACCTCTTTATATCTCTTTGCTTCTTTTATTTACCATCTCTAGTATATTCTTTCAGTCCAAGATATATGGCAACAAAGGATGGGCTAAACTTACACACATAAGTGCACAGAGCATGTCAATAGCAGCATGGGTAACACCATCATTGTTCCTCTTCAGTGCCTTCACAACTTTTACTCCAAGACGCTCCCGAAACCTTTACATTAAAGACATGATAAAACAATATTGCACAAATACAAAGCAATAAATGTAGCCAAAACAGTACTTAGGGGCATATTTATAAAGCAGTAAATGTAGCTTTCACAAACAAATATTCACTGGTGGTGAATCAATTAACCTTCTTTGCACTTAGAAGATTCAGTTGCAGAGAATATTTGGTGAATGTCAGATTTACTTCTTTCATAGTAACAACAAACAAAACAAGGAGAATACCAATTTTGAACCTATTCAGCAGGAAGAAGAACCATCTATAAAGGAAAATCACCTGACAGTTGCAGACTACACCAAAGCAAAGATATAAAACACATATTTTTCAGCATTAGTAAGTTGAAATCCTAACTAGAAGACCCACTTCTGTCTGGCAGCTTTATTTTAGGTGGACATTGATGAAAACAGCTTCTGTGTAAAATTATATGTTCCTGCTTACAAAAACGATTTAAAGTTATTAAAAAATCCCTAACATAAGCTGTATAGTAGTGCTCATAAGTTTACATACTCCTGGCAGACATTTTAAAGTGTTGACCATTTTTAAGAACAATTAATTGATGAGACCAAACACATTTCTGACAATTTTTTTTTTGTTTTAATTATTATTATTATACATAATATTAAACTATTAAGGACCTCAGAAAAGCACAATCCATTAACAAATCATAGCATTAAAGAAAATAACAAAATTAACCTGTATAACATTTTTCATATTCTTAAGTTTTTTTTAAATATTCTGCCCCATTCTGATAAATTATCCTTTTGTGAATAAGACCACCTAATTACTCAAGTGGTAAAGATACCCATACTTTTTAGCAGAAAGCCTCCAGGTCCTGTAAAGAATTTGGTTGTCCAACAAACTGCATGTTTATCAACCCTCCAAAGTAGCTCAGTGATGTTGGGGTCAGGAGAGAGTAATGCCCAGAAACGTTACTTCTTTTATGCTGCAGACATCAAAGGGTTAACTTGGCATTAAGTTTCAGATCAATCTCATATGTTGGAAAGTCCAGAAACACCCATGCCGAGCTTCCAGACTAATGATTGCAAATTATCCTCCAATAAGTTTCTGATAATATGCTGCGTTGATATTTCCATCAATTTTGTCTAAATCCACCTTCATGCTTCACTGTAGGGTTGTGTGCATTTCTTCATACTTCAGCCTTACTAAACTATTCTCCAAACATTTTGTTTATGGTTGTGACTATAAAGCTAATTTTAGGTCTACCACTACAAAATTATTTTATTCTAGGACTTTTTAGGCTTCTCTGGGTGCTGTTTGGTGTATTGCAATTAGGCTATATGTGGTGTTGATGCAGAACAGACAGGCTACCACTTAAACTATGATATCAAACACAACTGTACATACTGCCTAGGAGTTGGAGTTGGAAGATTCCCTCTTAAATAGTTATATTCTCTTATTTTTCTTTTATAGTCTTTTAGATCCTAAATTTACACTAAATTTACAAGAGCATGAATGTGAATGCCAGTTGTCTATAACATTTCTCATTCATACACAGGTTGTGGAAAAGTGAGTCACATTCTTGCTCTTTAATGTTAAAGATATTTTCTAGTTTCTTCAACTTCCAATGAGTGTCAGGAAAATACCCCAGAATTTATATCCACACAAGTAGCATAGACACCTTAATCTATCTATCCATGGAAGAAGACAAAGGGCGCCAGGTCACAATATAGTATGAGAAATATGAAAATTTATTGTAGTGACTTACATGTACAAACGATCCAAAATACAGCCGGTAAACCATGAACAACGGTACTCACAATGGGACACATCCGGGATGATCAGATCCGGGGACCTGCTGAACAATCCTATGCTGTGTGGCAGTGTCTATGATACAGGTGCCGGTTGCTGTCTGATGAAGGAGGAGGACCTCTGAAACGACGTTGTGGCCCGCCCTCCACACTTTATCCAGCTCTCTGGTTCCTGTCAGACCCCGTGGAGGAACTGACAGGTCGCTGACATCACTTCCGGTTCCGGGTCACTGCTTTCATCGACCCTGCTGTACACAAACATCTGCAAGGCTGCCCATCCAGGGAGCCTGTGCCACCTACAGCAGCAACCGGCACCTGTATCATAGACCCTGCCACACAGCACAGGATCGTTCAGCAGGTCCCCGGATCTGATCATCCCGGATGTGTCCCATTGCGAGTACCCTTGTTCATGGTTTACCGGCTGTAATTTGGATCGTTTGTACATGTAAGTCACTACAATAAATTGTCATATTTCTCATACTATATTGTGACCTTTGTCTTCTTCCTTTTTTGCTATATGCCTGGAGGGTCCCTCACCTCCCGAGGAGCTGCCTGCACTCTATATGCCACATACACCTTGATTTGGACTCCATGACCATCCACTACAAGGAATCATCTACACTGTGATTTTTTCTGGACTGTGGAAGGATTTCGTTCATAGATGAGGTTTTTGCACTCCCATCTTTGACTTGTTTGTTATATATACACATCCCCCCCCCCTCTTTCTTTAGAATTTTTTGCCTTACTATTTTTTATGTTTATATATGCTTGTGTGTTTTTTGCACATATGGTCTATGCATTTACCTTCCATTGTGAGTCAGTGAGCACTGACTTAGGTCAGTTTTTTGTTTATATCTATCCATGGAGTGGATGGATGGAAAGTGTGAAAACTGTAGAATCACCCTGCTCTAGTTACATTATTTAATCTTTGGTGTCAGGAAGTTTGCATAGATGTTAATTCTTCAATATACATGGCTAATGCCGGCCACAGTCAGAGTGAGTTTCTTTCCTGCAATGCATGTAATTAGCTTGATTCACCCATCAACACAGACCGTGTTAACAGGGTAATCCCTCCCTCCGTGCCATTGTGATCTCCAGGCTGGGAGAAGACTGATTATTGCTAGCAGGTATAACAGCCACTTACAATAATCACATGTAGGCTGGCTGGTTGTACCCAAACTGATCGATCTATCAACTTGAATACATTCAGCCTGCCCATACATGGTTCAATTTTCGGCTGGTTCCTGCTGAAAATTGACAACATTCCCATGGTAGAGATATCATTAGCTGTTGTTGTGATCTAATAACCTGCTGTTACTACCAGCATGCCACTGTTTCCTGACTTGCTATTACACGGTTTTATGAATAGTCAGCTATTGGATAATGTGACACAGTTTTCCAATATACAGTAGCAATAAAAACTTGGAATTAACTGACTATCTGCAGTAATTTGCCATAAAATGTGCTATAATCCACGTTTAAGTCACAACAATAGACCAACACAATGTGCTTAAAGCAGTAGTAAAGACTAGATTTTAAAAAAATGATCCCCCGTGCAGGCTTAGATCATAATGTACTAGTATTCACTGCATTCCAGTACATTATGACAGACTTACCGGCAGATAGAAACCTTAAGCTCTGCGCTGACACGGATATCCCTGGTCTCCGGAGGTTTCCACCTCCGCCCAGTCTTACTTCCGGGTTCCCAATCTTTAGCTGCTCGAATAGCTGTGCTGCAGGTAACGTCACTCTCGCACATGCGCGCGAGAGTCACATAGCCGGGGCATGCAGATTGGGCCGTAAATGTGATCGCGCACGTGCGGCTCAGACCACATTACCCACTGACAGGCAGGGGGGCATTTATGACAGAAAAGACCACTAGGATCTCTTCTGTTCTAAAAACACTGCCTGTCAGCGGATTTTCAATTCCAAGAGTTTACTACCACTTTAACCTTCCTAGCGGTATTCCCGAGTGTGGCTCGGGGTTAAATTTCAGTACCAAAAGCGGTAACCCCGAGCCACACTCGGGGTACCGCTAGGAAGATCGCTGGATCCTGGAAGAGAGGGTACTCAACCTTGTCCCCGGGATCCAGCGATGAATCCCGGCGGTGTGCGGCGGCGGATCTTCCTCCCGATGCTCTGTGTGCCCCGGCTTCCGTCTCCTGCGACGTGATGCTCGCAGGGGGGTGAAATCGGCGGCAAATTCAAACAGTAAAATACACAAACACACTGATACATTGCAAAATAAAATAAATTCATATTAGTTTGCCCCCCCAGTGCCCGTTCCTGCAGTTTTACTATATATATATATATATATATATATATATATATATATATATATATATATATATATAAACACACACACAAACACGTGTATATATACAGTATATACATACACATACATACTTTAACTTATTTATAGTTATTATATTATAATTTATGATTTTGTGTTTCAAACTTTATCATACCGAGATGTTATAAAGAACGCACAGTAAAAAAAAAATCATATGTAAATAGTTGGTTTGGGCTGCTCATTCTTAAGAATTACATGCAAAATAATGGTACCGCTTTCAGCACCTAAAATCGGAAAGAATCATACCGCCCGGGAGGTTAAGCTAAAAAACACACAAACCATTCTAATTTCTCATGTCTTTATTGACTATAAAAAAAAGAACTGTAAAAATTGACACCTGCTTAAGGCTACAAAATCACTTATCGAAAATATAAAAAAAAAAGTTATTTATTGTACCCAGAATACATTATAATCTCTAAGCAAGCACTGATACCCCATCGACCTTCCATCCCTCATCTTCCCACCTCTCCGCAATTTCCCACCAACCACTCTAAACTGAAATAACCATGTGGTCCGTCACCTGCAAAAAGCCCCCCCCCTGAGGGAAAGGAAAAGGGCAGAAACCATGTAAATTACGGATTAAATATGGTAGCTATAAGCAGGAAAAAATCTGCCTCAAATATAAAAAACCAAGGGGCAATCAACATGTATGTGCACACTGACAAAGTGTGTGTGTGTGTGTGTGTGTGTGTGTGTGTGTGTGTGTGTGTGTGTGTGTGTGTGTGTGTATATATATATATATATATATATATATATATATATGCACTCTGCATAGAAACAATGTATTGTGTTATACTGTGGTGCTTATAGTGAGCAAATACAAACTGATAAAAGCTCACTACATCTATACAGATGTGCATATAACACCAGCCTCGAAGTATGTCATAAGTGATGAAACATATTGGGCGGAGCTATGTGCCGTGACATCACGTTCCCAGATGTGTCCCCAGAAGTTTGTTTTCCAGACAATTTGTATTACCGACAGTGCGGTTTTATTCCTTACACTTGTGGGTGCATACTCTTTACTGTTTATTCAGTTTAACACTATGTGGGGCACTTGTTTTCCTTCCTTTTTTTCTTTTTTTAACATGTATATGCCCATTTGTGTGATCACTGGGGGTGGGGTCTTAAAGGGAATATTGGCCATAATCATACAGTGTGTTCTATGACATCTCTATAATATGAGAATGATGATCAAATCACACATTTTATGGCTAATTACTGCAGAAAGCCAGTTCATTCCAAGGGGTTCACATACTTTTTCCGACACTATATACTTACATCAATATTGCCTCTGTAAAGTTGTATTTTTGTTTTTGGGTTTAATATTTAAGAATGGGCGCACATTTGCTAATCTTTATCAGAAGTGAAATCATTTAAGAATTCAGAACTCCTGACAGATTTTCAGCCACACAAAAGTGAAATATAGTCAAGGATTGCATATGAATTGCATATGAAGAGGTAAAGTCTGACTCTCGACTCCGTTTTGGGGGTCCAAGAGCGCCACCTTCATCAGGGCTTGATTGACAACAATGTGAATAAACTAGAAGTGAACCCTTTAGTGATCTTTTTCTAGTGTTATTGCAAGCACAGGCCTTAGCAGCAGGTTTGGCAGCAAAATACAGGGGTCTATTTTCCAACAGGAACAAAAACTTGACAGAGAGCCTTACCCTTCCTCACTCTATACAAAACTAAAAAAAATAAATAAAAGTTATGCCTTCACATACACTTTAATCCACAGGAAAAAAAGGACACTTGTGACCATCAAGAGTAACCTTGAAAACTCAGGATCCATCTACAGATCCATTATTTATAGCAACTACATCAATATCTGCAGTGCCAAGTTTTTCTGTATGCTGGTGTGACACAGAAAACACTGACTCCCAAACAAACACAGCCAGGATTTGTACATTAAGGGGAAGACTCTGTAGTATGAGCTGACTCATGCTCTGAAGAACAACATATTAAATATTAACACATCCTACGCCATTAAGTGAGGCTTCTGGCAGTAGGTAAGGCAGCAGAAGACGGATTTTTATCATGACAAGCTGATTATCTACTTACTTTGGTAGCTGAGTAAAGGCCAGGAATCCAGCTTTTGAAGCCACTAATCGTCTGACTGCCTGAAACTGGCTTTCCAGCTCTGCATTCGATGCTGCTTGTTCTCCTTCTTGGGAGAGTAAGGATGTTATGGCATTATTTATCAACTTCTCTTTGTTCTCAGAGAAAAGACCCTGTTAAAGTAGATTCAGCAAACACATCCTTTATGTAATGTCTTTAACTATCTTATAGGCACAGGATGAAAAAAAGTACAAAATAATGCAATAGGTAATAGTACCTCAGCTACAATAAGATGATACAATTTACTATTTTGTGACGATCATATTTCATAGACAAATTGGAAGATCTACTTGTTCTCTATAACTTGGCTTTAGGACCAGCTTCTGAGTTAATGCAATGTTACATTTCCAAAAGTAGTATGGAAATGTTTTCTTTTCAGTCATTTACTTCAATGCTCCTATGCCGTAATTAAATTAATCAGTTACATGGCTTGCAAATATCATGCACTGTATAACCATCTACAGATATTTGACTTTTTTGGCACACGTTTCTATTGAGGTTGCTTTCTCCACTAGCACCCCCATAGCTCTAATGTTAAAGACATCCAAACCTGTCAATGACTTTTACGTGAAACGCCACTTTCTCATTGTGTTTCTCATTACATTTTTTGTATGCAAAAAGCTATGAGTCTGAGCATCTACAGTCTGATTTGCATTAAAAATGTAACAGTAGTTGAAGTTTGACATTGTGTTTACTTGTACAGCATCTAAAAACAGATTCCCACTTTACACTTCGAAAGTGACAGTTTTCTGTAACAGATTTAGCAAAACTGCTGCTTGTTGCAATTAGGCTACAAACAAAAGGTTTTATTTTGTTCTATGGGTTCCCAAAATATGGCACTAAAGATGTGATTTAGTATGCATCACTAAACAGGGGTACAGAAATGTAGTATAGAGTACAGGGAAGAGTCATACTAAGTTCATCTTTTACACCATGTTACATGATACACCCTTATTTAGAGTATTATATGTCACATGGTGCAGATTGCACCCCCCTTTTCTTGTGACAGTGTGAAGGGGCAGTTCTCCCCTGCAGCCATTGTCAGTTTTAAATTATATGCAGCTGTGCACAGCCACATCACTCATTCACAGACTAATCAGTGCATTTGTACTCCATTGACACTTCCTCTGGTTTTGAAACTGAAAGCCCATAAAGATTTAAGGGAAGAGAGATGTTTGCAGGAGTTACATAGTTAGTGAGGTTGAAAAAAAGACATCAATCCATCCAGTTCAACCCATAATGTGTGTGTGTGTTTACTGTTCACCGTACATTGTATACCCCTGTGTGTCTTGTATATCATTACATTGCACCTGCAATCACTAAATCAAGCCACTAAAAAATGGTGCACTACTGAGAAGTTACTAGCTGTTAAAGATCATAGAATGCCTACCTTAAGCAAGCAATGGATTCACTGGTTAAAGCATCCCGAATGCCGCTCCTGGTCTCAAGCCCAATTAGCCTGCTTTGATTTACTACCAAAGAGTATTCCCTTTACTTTACCTTTTATGTATTTTCTGTTAGTGTCACAAATAACATCTTGTAGAACTATGTACATGTCAGTCTAATATATGGTGGTCCGCGGATGTTTAGCTGTCGGAGGGTCTAACCCCTCCTCCCCAACTGGACACAGTGTGTACCCATTTGGGGTGTTCAGGGGGGTTGGGGGTGGCCCTATTAGAGAATGGCCATCAGCGACCCCATCTTATAAGTATTAATGCTATTCGTATATTAGGATTGCTTAATGCTGTAATGGCTTATCTACATGGCATGAAGTTAGATTACATAACTACACCTATCTGCTACTGGCCATAATATCAATGTTTTATGAGTTTGCCTCTGTTATTATTATGATTTCCTTCCTCTGTTATTATTATGATTTCCTTTCCCTGTTTGTTACTATTTGAAATAATCTTAATAAAAACTATTTAACAAGCAAAAATGGTGCACTACTTTGCAGGCTCCTGTATTTTTTTTTTTTTTGGCCTCAAACTTTTTTTTTTAATCAACCTTTAAATCCGTTGTACGGATTCTGAAAAGTTCAGTACTGCACATATTTTGCATTTACAGGTGCATCTCAAAAAAATTGAATATCATTAAAAAAGGTCATTTATTTCAGTAATCCAATTCAAAATGTTAAACTCATATTATATAGATTCATTACCCACAAAGTAATATATTTCAAACATTTCTCTCTTAATTTTAAAGATTATGGCTCCCAGCTAGCAAAAAACTCAAAATTCAGTATCTCAGAAAATTAGAATATTACATAAGACCAATAAAAAAAGGATTTTTAATACAGAAATGTTAGCGCACTGAAAAGTATTTCCATGTACAGCGTAGTATGCCCTCAATACTTGGTCGGGGCTGCTTTTGCATGAATTACTACATCAATGCGGCATGGCAGCGATCAGCCTGTGGCGCTGCCGAGGTGTTATGGAAGCCCAGGTTGCTTTGATAGTGGCCTTCAGCTCATCTACATTGTTGGGTCTGGTGTCTCATCTTCCTCTTGACAATACCCAACAGATTCTCTATGGGGTTTAGGTCAGGCAAGTTTGCTGGCCAATCAAGCACAGTAATACCATGATCATTAAACCAGGTATTGGTACTTTTGGCAGTGTGGGCAGGTGCTAAGTCCTGCTGGAAAATGAATTCAGCATCTCCATGAAGCTGGTCAGCAGTGGGAAGCATGAAGTCTTCTAGAATTTCCTGGTATAGAGCTGCGATGACTTTAAACTTGATAAAATACAGTGGACCAACACCAGCAGATGACATGGCTTCCCAAATCCTCACTGGAAACTTCACACTGAACCTCATGCAACTTGGATTCTGTGCCTCTTCACTCTTCCTCCAGACTCTGGGACCTTGATATCCAAATAAAATGCAAAGTTTACTTTCATCCGAAGAGAGAACTTTGGACCACTGAGCAACAGTCCAGTCCTTTTTCTCCTTAGCCCAGTTAAGACGCTTCTGATGTTGTCTCTGGTTCAGGAGTGGCTTGACACAAGGAATGCAAAGGTTGTATCCCATGTCCTGGATGAGTATGTTTTGGCTCTCGAAGCACTAACACTAGGTATAGTCCACTCCCTGTGAATGTCCCCCAAATTCTTGAATGGCCTTTGCTTCACAATCCAATCAAGGCTGTGGTTATCCCTGTTGCTTGTGCACCTTTTTCTACGACACTTTTTCATTCCACTCAACTTTTCATTAATATGCATTGATACAGCACGTATTTAGCAGTCAGCTTCTTTAGCAATGACCTTTTAGAACTTACCCTCCTCTTGGAGGGTGTCAATGACTGTCTCCTGGACCACTGTCAAGTCAGCAGTCTTCCCGATGATTGTGTAACCTACCAAACCAGACCGAGAGACCATTTAAAGGCTCAGGAAACCTTTACAGGTGTTTTGGTTTAATTAGCTGATTAGAGTGTGACACCATGAGTCTACAATATTGAACTTTGAATATTTAAATTTACTGAACTTTGGGTTTTCAATAGTTGTAAGCCATAATCATCAAAATTAAAAGAAAGAAATGTTTGAAATATATCATTCTGTGTGTAATCTATATAATATAGGAGTTTCACTTTTTGAATTGAATTACTAAAATAAATTAACCTTTTGATGATATTATCGTTTTTTTTAGATGAACCTGTAATATTTTTTTACTAGCAGTCTGTAAAGCATTAGACCGGTACCATGCAGGGCTCCTGCAGACTTGTCAGTGTATCTGTCTGCTCGTACCACGTACGGGTAGGCAGATACACACTGATAGGAAGAAAGAATGAACTACCAGAGCGCTCAACAGCGCCATGGTAGTTAATTAAAACTAGAAGCAGACAGCTGCAAAGGCTGTTGGCACTTGTAATTTGCCATTCATAGAACTCTGTAAATGAATGATGTGGCAGAGCCCTGCATGGCCGTGTCTTTTTTCAAATGGTGACAGCAAGCGGAGGGTTGAACATGTAACATGTTCCCAAAGGTGAACTTATCCTTTAAAGGGTAACTTCAGCATTAATACCATGTGGCAAACGGACTCAATGGAACACAAGGTAGTGATCACACTTCCTTCAGCTCGAACTGAAAGGCTGTAACTCAGTAAAGACACAGAGCTGGAGGAAGAGCCTGCAGGAGTCTAGCATTCCACCCACAGTCGCAATGCTTTGCAGGCATGTCTGCAAAATATACACACATTTATTTCTGCAGATATGTGGATTAGCCTTTAAACTAAACGCAGCATTGAAAGAAGCTCTAAAAGAATTCTTAAAGCATCAGAGAGTCCACTTTAATCAGTAAGGGGGATATTTATCCGCACTTCACTGGACACAGAAATGTTACTCTACATCGTGGCCTGTAATTTACATCCAATTCATAAAATGCAAGCTGTAGTGTGGATCCTTTGCTCAATTCTAAAGAGAGAATGTTTTTGATTGAAAAAGACTACAACTTCCTCTACGTCATTCATATTAATAGCGCTCAGCTTCTTCTCAAATCCTAAAAGCAAGCAGAGTGCAATGTGCATTTGTAAAGTACTTCATTTTGCTTTATAAACATGTGGTTTGGATTATTTTTAAAAATAGTATAGCCAAAGCTTATTTAGTAATAATTCTCACGTGGGTTACAGGCATGCACTTACTTTAGCATTCCTGTGACCCAGAATCAGCCAACAGCGGCAGTCTGCTGTCATCACAGAGATGCTCCAGTCTCTAGATGTATCCCAACAATAAATGGCAGCTGGGTCAGCCTCCCAGTGCGCTGCTGTAACCCTGAGCCAGCCACTGCTGACCCTTAGCAGCCAACACTCCAGAATGCTGGAGGGGTAGAGCACAGAGTGACTGCCAGTCCCTGCTCTGTGCTCAGAGCAAACCAGAGAACTGAACGATCAGCAGTCACTTGATCATTCAGTTCCCAGGCTTGGAGCCGGCGGGGGACAGCTGCAACATTAAAATGATGCAGCTGCCATGTAGGCAACTACTGTATGTATGGTTGTTCACACCAGTTCACAAATAGGATATTGGGGAACTTGAGAACGTGTAGAGAAGGGCAACCAAACGGATAAGAGGCATGGAGGAACTCAGCTATGAGGAAAGATTAGAGGAACCAAATGTATTCTCTCTTGATAAATACATAAATGGTCCATATACTGAACTTGGTGTTGAGATATTCACAGAGGACAAAGGGTCACTCTATGTCTAGAGGAAAAGAGATTTAATCCCCAAATACAGAAAGGCTTCTTCACAGTAAGAGCTGGTTCCGTCAAGCTTAGTATATTACTTTTAAAAAGGCCTGGATTCTTCCCTAGATACACATAATATAACTGGATACTAATTTATTGGTAAAGTTGATCCAGGAAGTACCCGATTGCCTCTTGAGGGATCAGGAAGAAATTTCCCCCCCCCCCCCCCCCCGCTGGAGCAAATTGGATTATGCTTTATTGGGCTTTATTGGGGTTTGCACGATTAATCGTTAAAAAAAAAAAAAAAAAAATGTATTCAACCCCCCACCCAACCATCTTAAAACAGGAATTCCCTCGATTCATACAGAGCTGTTCTCTGCTCACTCACAGCTGTCAAAAAAAAAAAGCTTCCCGCAAATGTTTATCAACATTTCTAAGGCTGTGAGACAACTAAAAACACACTTCTTTACAATGTATAAATTTCCTTCTTTTAGATCAAAGCAATGAACTTCAGTCTGTAAAGGAGAGCAGTTGACCTTAGTCCCAGTTCACATTAGTGTGATGACAGACATCGCATGTGATTCGGAGCGCACTGCTCTGAAAATCATGCGATGTCTGTGCGCTTGTATGGCCGATTGTATGGTTGAAACCATACAGATTGTATGGCTGAATTCGCATCGCATTCGGACATAACTTGCACAGGACACTTTTTAGGGTCCGTAGCAGAATCAGATTGCATGGTGGTTCACACCTATGCGATCAGATTCATGTCCGAACTGACAGTTCGCACTGTGATCTGGGGGTGTCGTTAACTTTGCACTGACACCCCCAGCAATTTGCATATGGCAGTGTGAACTGCCTGCGATTTGAATGCCATGCGGGAACCAATAGTGGATTTGCAGGGTTCCCACATCACATATATGTGGACTGGCACTGAAAGACTAATGCTGGCCATACACTAGCTGGAAAATCGTTCGAAAATCTGTAATTTGGCCCGTTGGTTCATTTTTCGGCCAGTTAATGGGCACAAATAGAAAATCGGTTTTACCTTTTCAGAGCTGAAAAATCAAAGTAACAGTTTGGAAAATTCTGCTGAACAAACAATAAATTGAAAGGTTAATGTGTTTCCTGCCCAAACTGTTTGCACTAGGCATATGTGACAAAATGAACGAAAAACTGATTCATTTATGTCCATTGAACCATTTATCGATCAAAATTTGGTCATTACATGATAGCGCGATCGTCTGCTCTCATGGCTGAGTGTTCTTTTTCGAAAAAATTAGTTTGAACGATTTTTCGTATAGTGTATGGCCAGCATAAGCCTTTTTCTGACACTTGCTGCTTACAAGTAAAAATCAAAAATTTTTGCTAGAAAATTACTTAGAACCCCCAAACATTTTATTATATATATATTTTTTTTAGCACAGACCCTGGAGAATAAAATAGCGATCGTTGCATTATTTTATGTCACACTGTATTTGCGTAAATATTTTTGGAAAAAAATACACTTTCATGAATTAAAAAAAAACAAACAGTAAAGTTAGCCCAATTTTTTATACAATGTGAAAGATGTTACCCCGAGAATCGTGATCTTTATTCTAAGCAAATAAAATGTGATTCTCCTTTTATCCAGAACCGTGCAGCTCTAGAGTATAGGATTGTGTATTTAGGATTTTATTTTATTTTTTCTCTCCTTCTATTCACTGAACTGGATGGATTTTTTTCAACCAGACTAAGTATGTTTTTTTTCTCCACTTTCGCACTTCTCCTTTAACTCCTTTAAGCAACAGTATGGCTGTGGTAAGGCCACATTGCAGCTTTGTAAGGGGGGTACTTTTATCTTCTTTCTTTGAAGAGGATATCCTTTTTATAGAGAATCTCCAGCACTGTTTAAAACAGTGTATGCGTCCCCGCTCTCTCAACTACATCAGACAGTAGAACCAGTTTCTTTTACCTCGTGCCCAGGCTTTGGCTATATTCGCCAGGATAGATGTTTTATTTTAAATCGGTTTATTATTTTATCTTATAATAGTCTCCTACAAACTTTTTATTCTGAAAAAAAAAAAAAAAAAACTTAGGCGTGGAATACATTTTTCACATGAAATTGACATAACTTTGGGAAACGGTATTTTTTTTTTTTTTTATGAACCTTTATCTCAAGGATTCTCAGCAGAATGTATTCTAATAATTGTTTTTTAAAGGAGTGATAACCTGTGCAAAAATCTGTAATTAATAAAAAAAAAAAAAAAAAAAAAAGCATGGTAATCAAAGCAGCAAATTGCACTTTTTTTGTTTTTTTCCTTTCTGAAGGTATGAGAGCTCCTGCAATTGTACAGAGGTTATGTTGTGCTAGAGTTCTTCTCTAAAGTTGTATAATTTAGCACAAGTTTTTTTTGTCAATTGATATTCTACATTAACTTGTTTAAACCCCAATTCCAAATGTTATTTTCGGGTTGTATTGTCTTATTCCTTTCTTTTGACCCCCGCCTGTTTTAAGAATTCAGAGGTTAGCCTTTTCAGAATTTTGCAGTTAAATTGAATTTAAAGCCAATAACTTTTCTTTTAAAAGACAGATAGGGTTAAAAAAAATCTACAATTTTTGTCACTTCCTGGAGATGTGACAGGAAGTGAAAGGAAATCTCAACAAAGTACTGAATTCCACTTGTAGAAAACTGTCACCAGAGCAAATGTTGAAAGATTTGCCCTTTATTTTTGTTCCGGGGTCAACACAAAATTTTGAATTTTTAGTCCTGGTGAAATTGGGGACAGGAAAAATAGAAGAGTGAATCTCCCAAGTGCAAAAATAAGCACAATTAAATACCCGACAGAGGTTCTAACCCCCTCACTATTTTATAACAAAAACCAAAATAAAAAGTTTTCGCTTTAATTACCCTTTAAGTATTTTACAAAATATTTTTCTGCATTTAATCATGGGAATAAAATATGCAAGATGCAATATGCTAATAAAATAAATGTTACTAAATAGTTAAATGTATATAAAATACTATAGTTCCTTGTTCCAGTTCGGAAAGTTTAGGTCAGAACTCATACACCCCATACAGGAGTCATGCATATTAATTCCACCATGTGACAGGGATTACTTTGCCATGTCTCATTTTAAGTGTGGCACAAAAATAAATATGAAAGCAAAGAATTGAAAGGCAGAGAATTAATCAAGGATATATACTATGTATGCTGGGTATATACCTACATCTTGTGTTACAGCATGAAGAACTCCACTGTAAGAAATATTAGAGTTGAATCTAAAGACAGCATCTGCGAACACTCCATCTGTAACAAAAATGCAATAAAACATTTTTATTTTTTAAAAAATAGGCTGATAAAAAAGAATACATGCAAACATCCACGTATCTATTAAAGAGTAATCTAACAATTGCTAGCAGTAATGGAACTGATTTACTAAAAAAGTAGAAATTGCTGACTTCAAAAAATGAATGCTGAGCTGTAATCACTTCAATCAACTAACCATATGCTAGCAAAAATCCTATTTTTTCTTTTACACACAAATGGGTAATAAAACTGAAAACCGGTTTACCCTATTTACTAACATTTATCTGCAAAGTAAATAGCCTTTATTCTTTAACATCTTTTTTTAGCAATCGATTCAAAAAGAGCGGTGGAGCGCTGAACCAACAGTTAAATACCACCTTAACGTATATTTCTTGAAGGCAGTTCTCTGTCAACGGGGTATTACATCCAAGAGTTCCCAAAGTAAACAGTCCAAAATGACATACTGTCAATACAGTATGTAAAAAGATGTTTATTCATCATGACAACAGGTAACAAATTACAGGCAATACGCTATAAGGCGGCCGTCACTAAATGGCGGCCCGCGGTCCATTGACGGCCCGCACGATGCTTCCGCCCGGACCGTGAGGCCGCCTCCTGTTATCAGTCACTGGTTTGCTGGGACCGCGGGTGTCCCAGCAACCAGTGATGGGCTGTGTGTGCGCCACGCCCCCTACTTACTGCGGCTCCCGCCTCACTCCCAGCCGGTGTTCTGCCGGGCCGCGAGTAGGGGCGTGACGTCACGCGCGCGTCCCGCCCCCTGCTCCTGACTGCGGCTCCCATTCAGCCGGGCAGCGAGTTGGGGCGTGACATTATGTGCGCGCCCCGCCCCCTGCTGCTCGCGGCTCCTGGCTCGACTACTGGCTCCAGGTATGTGGAGCACAAGGGGAAAAAGCAATGTGGTCCCCAATTTCAAAGCTGCACTTAAAGCTGATGAGAGGTTTTTAAAGTGATGGGCATTATCTTGTAGTGCTCATTAGAGTGCCCCATGTTAGGGGGCACTCTAATGGGCATATTTTATGTTAAGAGCAACGCTGATGGACACGTATTGTTTTGCCCATCAGAGTAACCCCTAACATAAAATGTGCCCATCAGAGTGCCCCTTAACATAAAATGTGCCCATCAGAGTGCCCCCTAACATAAAATGTGCCCATCAGAGTGCCCCTTATTTTATGTTAAGGGTCACGCTGATGGACACATTTTATGTTAAGGGGCACTCTAATGGGCAAATTTTATGTTTAGAGCAACGCTGATGGGACACGTTTTGTTTTGCCCATCTTTCTGAGTCATAGCACAGACTTCAGATTCGGACCTCGGCCCAAAGAACATTTTGGCGACCGGACCTCCTTGAATTTTAATCCATTACCCCTGCTATAGGGGATCACAGCTCCCTCTTTATCAGTATTTAATGTAGACCTAAAGATAAAATATTTTTTTTCCATTTTGGATAGAGAGAAAAAGGGTTACAATTCCTGTAGGTTTCTTTGCAATTTGTGTCCCCACAGGGAACTTTTCACTTCACTCCTTGTTTCACCGCCAAAACAGGAAGTAAGAAGAACGTTTGTCAGCCAGAGGTCTGGGGAGCAAGGCACCACATCCCATAAACTAGAAAACACACATAGAACAAGGAAGTAAGAGGAAATCACTGCAAAGTGACGGAATCCCAGGGGTCAGCCAAGCTAGTGTGCCCATTGGTTGATTTCTCCCTTATTCCTGTCCTGGTGACAACCCAAAATGTGGCATTTTATTTCACTTTCACTGTGAAAAATAACAGTAAACAAGAAATAGAGAGAGTGACTCCCCCCTAATGGGGGCACAGACCGCAAAAAAAAAAAAAAAAAACTGAAAGGTATTCTAATCCTTCTCAAGCCTATCCAAAATTTTTAAAAAAAAGTTTTGCCTTTATGTTTTAAGTTCAGGCAAACATGAGTTATACTGGACAGCAATTGTATGAAATAGGGACTGGTGATTTAGAATCGCCTAAATCCCCGTTTTTTTACAATTGTTGTCCAGTATACCTAATTGATTGCCAGTTCCTTAAAGTGGTTATAAACCCTTACCTATACCCATTGAAGCGACAGGCTTCAGGTGATACACAGATGAAACAAATTCTCCTATTAGAAGCTGTACCGGTTGTCCTACAGCCCTCTCTTTTCCAGATCCATTCAAAGTACACAGATAAATGACTATTTCTCAGCAGTAAAAGGCAGAGGGCGGGGATCTGATGTCACGCAATGCACAGCTAGAATACAGAGCTTCACTGTAACCTAAGAGGTGAGAGGTGGGAATGGACACACCCCCTACACAGGAACCATAGGGAAACATGCACAGCTGAGGCGGTGAGTGACCTGCAGTGTGCTGGGGGGGGGGGGGGGAGAAGTAGTGAACGGGGATGTTGTGGAGTTAACATAGCCTATTATCAGTAACTCATGCAGACAGCACAGAAAAATGTCACTCTGTGCTTTGTATTGAAGCTGGTACACACTATAGAAGGACATGCTTTGTTCATTTTTCAGGTTAGAGGTTTAAAACCACTTTAAATGCTGATAAAAAGGGAGCTTTGGCTATATTCTGTGACCTATTATCAAGAGAAGATTTCTCTGTATTTTGTACAAACTGGTGGCACTCTTTCATCTTCTTTCACATACTGTTTAGCACCCATTAGCATAAATCATTAACTGATATAGTTTCCAGAATGCATAGTATACTCTTGAGTATAAGTTAATTCAGTCGATTGGACATAATTTGGAAAGGCACACGCCTTTCTATATATGGTCCCACAGTTAACAATGCATGGCAGAGCACAAACCAAGCCATTAAGTGCAAGGAATTGTCTGTAGACCTCCGAGACAGGATTATATAGAGGCACAGATCTGAGGAAGGGTACAGAAAAATTTCGACAGCATTAAAAGGTCCCCATGTTGTCATTATGGGGTATTGTTTGCAGAATTTTGAGGAAAATAATGAATTTAATCCATTTTGGAATAAGGCTATAAAATAAAATGTGGAAAAAGTGAAGCGCTGTGAATACATTCCGTATGCACTGTACCTACAACATTCACACTAAAGTATACACCATAAATAAATGTGTATTATCATAACTTACTTGGAGGAGTTGTAAGGAACCTCAAATGAAGGCTTTCTACTTCCTCATCCACAGGCACACTCAAAAGACCCCATCGTTGCCCCCTTTGAGTCGGGGTCATTTTGACACATATATCCCTATTTCCGGAAGCTCTGACTCCATCTAAAAGACTTGCCAATAAGGAATCTCTGGGAGAAAATATTACATATTTAATAAAACTGACAAAAATCAATATTTACTAATTAAAATAGAAATCCAAACATCTAAATAAAATTGTTGAAATGCGTGTATTTTCACAGTTTTCACTGTCAACGAAGTGTATTTTTGCCATGTTCTGGATTTGAACTGTTTATCTACCTACACACTGATCGACATTCAGCCAGTTGAACAGGGTCCAGCGGAATTCTGATTGGTGTGTCGCTGTCCCCATTCCATAGAAGTGGATTTATCGACTTCTCTCAAAGGGACATGAGACGTGTTGGAAACTTTTCTCAATAAGCTGCTGATCAGTGTAACAGTTGCGACTGCAGCTGTTAGAATACAATGTCCCATTTAGGACGGTGGGGGTTAGGGTTTACATGGGGTTCCTGCATCCACAGCAATAATGTGAATGGAGGAATCTGTTACAATTTTTTTGTTAAGTCAGCAGGCTTACCCAAAAAAAAAAAAAAAAACTATGTATAGCTTTAGGCTTTACTTAACTCACAAATAAATCTAAAATAGAAAACACAGAACTCCACAAATCTCTCTCTAATATATATATATATATATATATATATATATATATATATATATATATATATATATATATATATATATATATAGAAAACTGTGCATGAACATACCAGGTAAATTGTCAGGAATTACCTTTCAGTTGAAGAATATTTACGTATTTGTCCTTTAATAAATTCAATAGTAAAGAGTTGAGGATTTTGAGGGTCATAAACAAGTGCAAAAATCTAAGAAGAAGAAATGAAAAGATAAACAGGCCTTTGTAACAAAAATATTATCTGTGTAATCTTACGAACAGTATAGGAAAGTATTTTTGAAAATGCAATTGATCCTCCAGTGGTGATATTTTCCCAGCCTCATTCGAAGCCAAGCTGGACCTTACTACTGCAGGAGTGATTGAGAACGATACAGCAAGCAGGCAAAGGCTTGGTTAATGGAAATAAAAAATTCGATGTTGTCCAGGATAGCAGTGTAAATGAGAAAGTATGTCAGACTTTATTATAAGCAGTAGTCATCTTAACGACTCTGGTCTGCTTACAAGGAAAGGGTTTACAATCACTTTAGGTGTTATATCCCAAAGCATGTTATTAAGATCTGACCAAGACTTCAATGGTAAAAGCTGGCCATACATCATACAATCTGATTGCACCATTTATTTTAGATCTACCAACAGCTATGAAGAGCAAGAGCCTGCCTAGCTGACTGAATGTAACCTGAATAGATTGTTTAGGTTTGTCTTCATAATAAATGTTTTTTATTAGAGCTACACGATTCTGGATATTCACAATTTTTTGCTTAGAATAAAGAGCATTCGACTCTCACGATTCTTGGCATAACATCATCTTTCACATTATACAAAAAAATTGGGCTAACTTTATAGTTTTTTTCTTTTTTAAATAATTGAAGTGTATTTTTCCCAAAAATTTGAGCTTGAAAGACCGCTGCGCAAATACAGTGTGACATAAAATATTGCAACGACTGCCATTCTCTAGTGTCTCTGCTAAAAAAATATATATAATGTCTGGGGTTCCATGTCATTTTCTAGCAAAAAAATTGGATTTTTGACTTGCCGTAAAGTCAATTTCTCTGATGTTCATTGACGGACACAGCTCTTGATCTTCATAACCATTGGGACATCCCAAAGCAGTGTTAAACATGAGGGGTGGGAACAGCAAAAAAAATTCCCAAAGCTAAACAGTAGCCAACTAGGCAACAGGAGCTCATCTGAAAAAAAACAAGACACCCTCAAGAGCAGGGATCCTAAACGACGGCCCTCCAGCTGTTGCGGAACTACACATCCCATGAGGCATTGTAAAAGTCTGACATTCACAGACATGACTAGACATCATGGGAATTGTAGTTCCTGAACAACTGGAGGGCCAAAGTTTGAAGACCCCTGCTCAAGACCATCAGGTCCTCTAAATAGTAGCCTGCAAAACCTTGCAAAAGAAGCATCCGCAGATGCCAACACTTCCACTTCATTGAACTTTGTGAAAGTGTGCACCGATGACCAGGTAGCTGCCTTGCAAACCTGCATCATTGATGCCTGATGATGGAAGGCCCAGGAGGCTGCCCGAGTAGAGTGCTCCTTGACAGGGAAAGGAGGAACCTGACCCCTGATGGAATAGGCCTGAATAACTATGTCTGATCCATCTGGAAATGGTCGCAGAGGAAGCGGACAACCCTTTCCGAGGCCCATCCATGAGCACAAATACTGAGTCTGACGTCCTAAAAGACTCCAAAGCTGCCAGGTACACCCTAAATTGGCCGGACCACATCCAAGGCATGCAAGGCAATTTCCTTTGGATGTTTCAGCCTGGGACACAGGGAGGGCAACACAATGTCTCCATTCAAATGAAATGAGACAACCTTTGGCAGAAACGATGGACAGGGGCAAAGAATCATCTTATCTCTGTGAATCACCAAGTAAGGTGAACGACAGGATAACGCCGGCAGTTCTGACACCCTGCACGCAGAGCTGATAGCCACCAAAAAGTCCCCTTCTGGAGGACAAAAAGCACCAAATTGAGGTCCCCAGGCAGCAATGAGGACTGGAGGAACCAAATGTTGGACACCTTGAAGAATGGTACGCACAAGGGAGTGTGTGGCCAAAGGTCATTGGAAGAAGACTGCCAAAGCAGACACCTGGCCCTTGATGGTACTCAGGGCCAATTTCTGTTCAACCATCGTTGAAGGAAGGTCAAAATCGGAGCCACCAAGAAGGAGCGAGGATGATCCTCAAGAGACTCACACCACACAATGTACGTCTTCCACGTACAATTGTAGGTCTTCCTAGCTTTTAACAGCGTTGGAATCACCGACTCAGATAAACCTCTATCCAAGCAGGATCCTCCCTGAGAGGAAGCTTCCAAGGAACGTCAGTGACCAGCTGCACCAGATCGGCGTATCAAGTCTGGAGAGGCCAGTCCAGAGTCACTAAGAGGACTAGAATTCTTTCTGCCTCGATCCTGCTTAGAAGTCTTGGCAGAAGCTTGAGAGGAGGGAAGGCGTAAATCAGACGATACTGAGCCCACTGAGCTACCAGCGCAGCTGTGGCATCCGCTAGAGGACCCCGTGACTGAGCCACAAACCTCTGCACCTTTCTGTTGAGCTGAGACAACAGATGCACCTCGGGGATGCCCCACGCAAGACACAACTAATGAAACGCCTCCAGATGAAGGAACCACTCCCTTTGGTCCAATGCCTGCCGACTGAGGTAATCCGCCTGCCAGTTTTCCACCCAGGGAATGTGTAGGGTGGAGAGGGCTGGAACTAGCTGTTCTGCCCACCTTAGAATGCCAACTAAATCCAGAGCCGCCAGGACACTTTTTGTGTCCCCTTGGTTATTGACATAAGCCACGGCCGTGGCATTGTCTGATTGAATGCGCACTGGACATCCCTAAAGACCATTCATCCAATGGTTCAGGCACAATCTGATCGCTCGGAGTTCAAAGACATTCATCGGTAGTCTGGATTCTTCCAGTGTCCAGATCCCCGCAGCAGAATTTTTCACCACCGTTCAATATAAACGGGAGGAAGGATTTGCCCAGCTGAAGCGCCGGAGAACGAAACCACAATATCAGGGACTACTTCGTTCCCCGGCTCAGCCGGATCTGATTGCCTAGAGACTGCTGAGTCTTGTCCCATTTGGCTAGAATCTCCCTTTGCAGAGACCTTGTATGGAACTGTGCAAACGGAACCGCCTCAAAGGTAGACACCATCAGGCCCAAGCACCCGCATGCAAGTCCGGAGGGATGACCATATGCTGGACAGCAGGAGATGAACTGCAGCCTGCAATTTCTGGAGTTTGTCCAAAGGAAGGAGCACTCTGGCTAAGGCCGAGTCCAGAGTAAGACCAAGATAGTCCAGCTTTATGGACGGAACCAGAGCAGACTTCCGAAAATTCAGAATCCAGCCGAACTTCCTCAGAGTTTGCATGGTAATTTCCAGGTTTTTCACCAGAGCAGCACTACGCCCGCAGAAGGAGGCCGTCCAAGTAGCCCAGTAACGCGATCCCCCGTTGGTGTAACAATGCTAGCAACGGGGCCAACACTTTTGTAACCCCCCCCTGCACAGCCGATTGTCCGGTCGCCGGTGGCGCACGCCCCCACCCTAGAAGGTGGACCAGACCACCCACCCAGCCCCAGCATAAGTGGAGGGGGAAGAATGGGGGTGAGATGAAAGGGGGATGCCTTACGGCAGGGAGGGGAACCGGGGGTCCAACCGTCCCAAGGAGGGACCCATGTCCACCCCAAAACCCTCCAGGGTGAGAGGGGGGACAACTACTCACCATACCAAGAACCAGGTGGGCAAGGCTCCAGACAGGACCCCTCGCCATCGAAATGGAGGGGCTTTTGGCAAGGAGGAACATTGTGACTCGAGACGAGACGCAGTCGTATGCGACCTCGCAGGCCAGTCCCCCTCCTGTGTGATCACAGCCGACCTAGCGCGGAGCTGAGGTCTGTGCGCGCTTGCTGGCCAGACTGGGGTGACCACTGGATCTAGATTATCCAGCCCATCGCCCAGTCCGGCAGTTGATTGTAGATCTCACACTAAAAGGAAAAAAAGATTGCCAGGACTAGAGATCCCACCAAGGAACTAGGTCCTTACTCCTGACTAGGCAGAAGAAAACTGAGTACCTATAGCACAGAGGGAGTAAACCCCCTTGGACTGCCCAAAGGCGTAGCCAGATTCTTTTTCTACCTAGTGTCCTACTTCTGTAGGGGGCAGTATAACCCAACGGTTATGAAGATCAGGAGCTGTGTCTTGTCAATGAACGAAAGAGAAATATGGATTTCAACTTGTAAGCAACAAGTGTCAAAAAAAGGCTCAGTCTTTAAGTGGTTAAACTGACCTAATTTACAGACCGAAGTTCATCCCTTTAATCTAAAAGAACCAAATGATACAATGTTTCTTTTTATTTCTCCGCGCTAAGCAATGCTGTGATAAACTTTTCCAGCGTTTTTTTTTTTTTTTTTTTACAGCAGGGAGCACAGAACTGCTCTGCACTTACATGAATCGTGGAAATGCCAGATTAAAATCGTAAGGGAGGGTTGAATAGAGACCATGATTTTTTTTTTTTAACGATTAATCGTGCAGCTCTAGTTTTTATAGAATTAAAGGAGTGATTGTACAAAGATTGCACAATCAAACTGATTAGAATATATTGCCATCTTAAGACACCTTTCTAGAGGCCAATGCAAAAATACATCAGAAGTTCTATACCTCCAGGCTGAGACAGTTGCAAAGAAATACTGAGCAGATGACTGCAATTTGTTTCTTTACACTTCAGTATTACAACCCAATCTGCTACTGAGCGGCAATTGTCTCCACTGGATGTCGGCCTTTTATGCTGTGACACGCGAGTTTGACCTTTATAATTTTTGGTCCAACCTATCTGTTCTCATTTCCATATATCCATCTGTGATCCCGGAGACGGAGTCCATTAGCAGTATCCCGTATAGATTCCCTAGCTGAGAAAAGCTTACAAGCCTATTGACCCTACTGGGTCTGGTAAGCAGCCATTTCATTATTAGAGCACGGTGGTGATGCATGCAGCACTTTGAAGGATAAGGACCTAAGCACCATCCATTTTCATCTATTTACGATTGCACTTTGGTTGTATCATGTTGGTACACAATATCTGATGTTTATTTTGGTTTTGGTGCACATGATTTTATGATTTATGAATTTATGCACTATATACCTATACATATTTTTCCTTGGTGATATTACTTTTATGACAGCGCACTTTATATATTTTTTTTCATAGTTGCAAAGAAATACTCTCACAACTCTAACATTTTTATGAAATAAATGCTATACACATAAAGATATTGGTCACCTTTACCAAAAACTGCCTATGCAGGTGAGGGACATCTGTAGATAAACTGAGCAGACTTGACCACATTTGAATAATGCCCGTGCTTATAAGTGTAGGCCAATTACGTACCTCCTGAAGCATGACTGAAAAACTCCCAGAGATGGCATCATCTTGTTCTGCCTTGTTGATAGAACGTTGTTAAGACACTCTCAGCTGTTACGGTTACCCCCATCCATCACAGGAGCTGGCTCTCACACACAGAACTCAAAGCTACTGCAGCAGCTGAGAGAAAAAAGGGGGGGGGGGCTAATTCCTGTGATAGAGCAGGGAAAGAGAAAGAACTCACTCTTGTAATAGTGCAGGTAAAAAAAAAAAAAAAAAAATCAGGGAACATCTTAGCAACTAGGCCGGATAAGTTGTTGGAAGTTCAGTCCCTGGGAGTTTTTCAGTTAGTTTTCGGGTTGTATGTAAATGGCCTGCACCTATAGCAAGCTGCAGAGCGGAAACCCCTTTACCTGCATAGACAGTTTAGGTGAACTAATTCTTTAAATATCTTCCTAAAAGGAATTCTAACACAAAGTACACAGCAGTAAATGACTATAACAAGAGAACTATAACAATATATAAAAATAATGAAGTTTTTACATGTAACCTGTTTGGAAAAAATATTGTCACAAATTTAACTCAAGCACAGTATGTGGAAAGAATATTTGGAAAGAATTGCCTGTTCAGTTGTTTCACATCATCCCAGATTCTGATGTTCAACACTGCAGCCCTCTAGTTTTTAAAGATGAACTCCCAGCAGAATTCTCAGTTCCACCCCATGCATATTATAAAAAGAACAGATATTGCATTGTGTGCATTTAGATTTCCAAGCATTTCCCAAAGCTGTGAGCTGGAGATTATGGCAGACGACCAAACATTTATCTTTTGCTTGAGGAAACAAAAGCTAATCTCCTTCATTTGTTAATATGTGGACAACCAGAGCTGCAATCACAGTTGGCACTCACCTCTCCTAGTGGTTTCAGTGTTACAATATTGTAGGTTGCCGGGTCTCGCTCCACTAGGCAAGTTTCAGTAAGTGCTAATAATCTTTTCACAGGCTCCTAAAACATATTTAAATGTAAAAGATCAAATGTGCAACATCACCCTAATGAAATTTTAGAAAATGCCATAACTTTGGAGTACTCTGAGCTCAAAAACACAACATTTCTGGGAGTATGTCAGTCATATAGGCAGTATTTAAAGATAACCTAAATGCCAAACTACAGCCAATTTATTAGGAGTATTGAAAGAATAGCAAATTGATAAAACCTCAGTTCAAAAAGTGTGATCCTGTGGGGGAGATTTTCTCTCATTTCCTTTCCCAGTGACACCCTACCATACCCGGTGACAAAGCAACAACAGAAAAAAAAATTAAGGTTGTGACTTTTTACTAACCCAAACAAGGTTTTGGATGGAGTTAAGCCTAGTACACATGTTTGAATGTCGGGCAGCCCATGTGTACGGCAGCCAGGCCGACTTCGGTCAAAGGCATGACCGAAAAAGGTCTGCGGATCAGCTCCCGATCTTTGCTTTTAGCCAATGGCTGAGAGCGCTGACCCGAATGTTCTTTGGGGGGGGGGGGTGTCCCCCTGTCAGAACACAACAAAAGGAGAGATCTCTATACTAACATTGCATAGTTAGTACAGCGGCTCCGGCCACTCCGAGCGGTCAATTTTTTTTTCCATTGAAGGAGAAGTACATCCCAAAGCTCGTTTGGCTGTACTTCTCCTGTGGATCATTTTGCACTCCTGTGACCCACTTTCAGCAGAGGGCAGGCTGAAGTTTTCTCTCTGCTGACATCACAGAGCCAGTCTAGGCTAGGGCATCATCACGACCATGAGTCAGGATCCGCCCACATGTGTACTAAATATCCAATGCTGGTACGGCAATCTCCCTGCTGTGTTAGTGTGTTCTGACAGGGGGAAAGCTGTCCACAGCTTTTATCCCAAACTGAAAAAGATCAGACTGCTCAGCATAGTAACAGATGATGGTTACATTCCATATTCCGCTCCTTTTCACATCATGCAAATAGTTACACCTGAACATAGAGTGTGTTTATTAGTTTATCACTGTCTGTTACTGAACTGTAAGTCTGTTTAGGATAGTAAAACATTGCTCCCCAAATAAAACCATTTCATGTTTTCCATATGTACAGCCATTTAGTAAACCATACCATGTAATCCTTTATAAAACCTTCCTAAGCTTCAGACTCAGGGGCACCTTTACATACTAGCTCATTATGAAATACTTACCTTAGAACGAGCCCCCGCCGTGCCGCCCGCTTACCTGTATGACGGGCGACATGTCCAGTCGCCCGTCTTCAGGGATCGCGGCATCCGGCCATCTGATTGGCCGGAGTCGCGGTGACGTCACGCGCGCGGGAGCCGACAGTCACGGCACGGGGCTCTGAAGAAACGGCACCAGCGCCCGTTCCTTCAGAGCGCATGTGCCAGTTAAGTCACTGGCTGCATGTAAGGTAAATATCTCCTAAACTGTACATGTTTAGGAGATATTTACAGTACCTATAGGTAAGCCTGATCATAGGCTTACCTATAGGTAAAAGTGTCAGAGGAGGGTTTACTTCCTCTTTAAGATATAAAAAGGTATAGTGATTTTTTTTCCATTTCTTCTTATTCTGCATACACTGCAACTGTTGTAGATGTAAGGCTGTTGACAATTTTTTACATAGTGAGGCTGAAAAAAAGACATCAGTCCATTCAGTTCAGACAATAAACCAATATGCTTAGGTTCCAAATGAACCCAAATGCGCAAATGTATAATAACGGAGTCATTAACATAATAAAAAATTGGATTTTTGTAAGATCTTACCGTAAAATCCTTTTCTCTTAGCTCATTGACAGACGTAGTCCTCTTGGATTCACATCAATTGGGTTATGCTGCCTCCGCAGGAGTAGGACTAGGCAGAAAGAAAAACGTTCTGGCTCCACCCTAGGGGCAGTCCCAGAGGGTATATCCTCTTCCTGTCTGCTACAGGGAATCAGTTCTGTTACGAAGCAGTGTCAGAGAATTTAACCCAACCCAACGATAGAGGGGCGGGTACTACGTCTGTCAATGAGCTAAGAGAAAAGGATTTTACGGTAAGATCTTACAAAAATCCAATTTTCTCTGTCGCTCATTGACAGACGTAGTCCTCTTTGATTCACATCAATTGGGACATCCAGAAGCAGTGCCACAAATGAGGGGTGGGATTGACAGAAATCAAAATCCAATCTAGAAGGCCCAACCGGAGCCAACCAGAAGTATCAAAGGACTCATCGAGCAAACAGATGAGACCTACCCAACAAACCCTCGAGGTAGACCAACAGTCTCCTCAAACAGCGGCCTGCAGGAACCTTGCGGCCAGAAGAGGCATCTGACGATGCCATCACATAAACCTTATACAATATTGTAAAGGTATGAACCGACGACCAAACAGTCGCCTTGAAAACCTGAACCACTGACGCCTGAAGGCGGAAGGTCCAGGAAACTAAGCGCCCGAGTAGAATGCGCCTTAACAGGGAACGGGGGATCCCGACCCTTAGATAGAATAAGCCTATACCACCGTCTGTCTGATCCATCTAAAGATGGTCGCGGCAGAAACAGGCAACCCCTTCTTAGGGCCATCCGTGATCACAAACAGTGAATCCGTCTTACAAAATGAATCCGTAGTATTCAAATATATCCTGATCGCCCGAACTACATCCAAGGAATGCAACGCAATTCTCGAGGATGATGGGGCTTAGGACATAGGAAAGACAATACAATGTCCTCATTCAAATGAAACTTTGAAACCACCTTAGGAAGGAAGGATGGATTCGGATGAAGAACAACCTTATCCCTATGAACCACCAGATCTGGGGAACAACAGGATAATGCAGCCAGTTCTGACACCCTGCGTGCAGAAGTGATAGCCACCAAGAAGGCCACCTTCTGGGATAAAGTAAGCAAGGGAATCTCCCTGATATTTTCAAATGGAGGCTTCTGAAGAGACGACAGCACCAAATTAAGATCCCAGGATGGTAACGGCGCGCGCACTGGCGGAGCCAGGTGTCGCACCCCCTGGATGAAATTCCGCACCAAGGAATGAGTAGCCAAAACCTTCTGAAGAAGATAGCTAATGCTGAAAACAGACCCTTGATAACACTCAAGGCCAGCTTCTGCTCAACTCCCTGTTGCAGAAAAGCCAATATTCGGGCTACCGAATAAAGACATGGAGGGAACCCAAGGGATTCACACCACGCAAGACTTCCATGTACGATGATACATCTTTCTGGAAGTCGCTTTCCTTGCTTTAACTAGACTAGGAATAACTGAAGCTGACAATCCCTTGTCCTTCAGCACCTGGGTCTAAATAACCAGGCCGTTAAAGCCAGCGATTGTAAAGCAGGATGGAAGATCGGTCCCTGCGACAGCAGATCCTCCGTAAGAGGAAGTCGCCAAGGAACGTCTGTGACCAGCCTGACCAGGTCGGCGTACCAGGCCGACTAGGCCAGTCCTGACCTACCAGGATAATTGGAATTCCCTCCACCTCTATCCTGCGAAGAAGCTTCGGCAGTAACTTGAGGGGAGGGAAGTAGCTGATACTGCCCCCACGGGGCGATCAGCATGTCTGCGGTGTCTGCTAGAAGATCGTGGGAACAAACCACAAACCTCCGCACTTTCCTGTTGAGCTGAGATGCCAACAGCTCCCATTCGGAGTGCCCCAACGGAGGCACAGTTGGTGGAATATCCCTGGATGAAGAGATCATACCCCTTGATCCAGAATCTGACGGCTGAGATAATCTGCCTGCCAATTCATCCCCGGAATGAATACCGCAGAGAGAGCTGGAACATTAGTTCCGCCCTACGAAGAATGCTGGCCACTTCTATGGCCGCCAGGACACTCCTGGTGCCCCTTTGATGACTGACATAAGCCACTGCTGTGGCATTGTCCGACTGGATCTGAACCGGGCTGCCCTGGAGCTGCTCGGTCCAGTGAATCAGACAAAGTCTGATCGCTCTCAGTTTCAATACATTTATCGGTAACCTAGACTCTTCCAGGGACCAAAGCCCCTGAGCCGAGAATTTCTCCTCACCCGGATAGACTGGCATCCGTGGTGATAAGCGTCCAAATATTGGTAGGAACGACTTCCCCTGGCTGAGCATCGGAGACCGAAACCACCAGACCAGGGACTCCCTGGTCCGCTCGCTCAGCCGCATCTGATTGTCCAGGGAATCTGGATTTCGGTTACACTTGAGAAGAATCTCTCCTAGAAGGATTCGGGTATGGGACTGGGCAACTGGTACTGCTTCAAAGGAAGCCACCATCAAACCCAGGACCCTCATGCAAGCCTGGATGTGTCTAAAATTAGACCCAAATATTCCAGCCTTCTGGTGGGAACCAAAGATAACTTCTGCAGGTTCACCAGCCACCCGAACTCTTGCAAAGAGGTCATGGTGATCTAAGTTTAGTAATAGAGTCTGCGGAGACTCCACACGGAGCAGAAGATCGTCTAGGTGACCTGGAATCGATATGTCTCGTTGTCGTAACAACGTCAAGACTGGGGCCCACACCTTTGTGAAGACCCGGAGAGTCGAGGCTAGACCAAGGAGTAACGCCAGAAACTGATAATGGTACTCTTTCTACGGAAAAACGCAGGAAACGCTGATGTCCTGCATAAATAAGAAAGTGAAGATAGGCATCCTAGATGTCTATGGACGCCAGAAAATCCCCCTGATGCAGGGAGGCCGCCTGACAAAAAAGATTAAGTGCTCTTAAGTCCAGAATTGGACGCACTTTGCCCTCTTTTCTGGGTATTGTGAAAAGGTTTGAATAGAACCCTTGAAATGCTCTGTCCAAGGAACGTGGACCACCACTCCTTGTTGCATTAGATCCGTGACTGCCCCCCGTAAGCTCTTAAGCGATCCGGGGATAGTCGAATATTGGAAGGAAGAATCGCACTGGGAGAGATTGACATACAATCTTGCCAGCGCCCCATAAAAAAACCTCCCGAAGGAGTTTTGGAGGACTTTGCTTTTTTTTTTTTTTTTTTTTTTTTCGTGGGCTGAAAAAACTTTTATGAGCGGAAAAAGAAGGCCCCCGTCTCTGATGGGATCCTTTACCCTAATTCCTCTAGTGAGATCCTTAATAATCTCATCTGAATTGGCTCCAAGATAGGCGCACACCCTGAAAAATGGATTTTTGTAAAATCTTACCGTAAAATCCTTTTCTCTTAGCTCATTGACAGACGTAGTCCTCGGTGATACAGCACCTTCGGGTTATGTTGCCTCCACAGGAGCAGGACTAGACAGGAAATTAAAAAGCTCTGGCCACACCCTAGGGGCAGTCCCAGAGGGTATATCCTCTCTCTCTCTGCCTCAGCAAATCAGTTATGTGAAAAAGCAGTCTTTAGAGATTTAACCCAACCCAACTTCAAAAAACAGAGGGGCGGGGACTACGTCTGTCAATGAGCTAAGAGAAAAGGATTTTACGGTAAGATTTTACAAAAATCCATTTTTCTCTAGCGCTCATTGACAGACGTAGTCCTCGGTGATACAGCACCTTCGGGACGTCCCAGAGCAGTATCACAAATGAGGGGTGGGAAAATGAAATCAAATCCCAATCTAGAAGGCCCAACCGGTGCCAACTAGAAGTTTACAATGCTCATCCTTAATGATGAGACTCAACAAAAAAGAGAAAAATTTTTTTTTTTTTTTTTTTCAAACAGAAAAAAACCCTCGAGGTAGACCACCGGTCTCCTCAAATTGCGGCCTGCAAAACCTTGCGGCCAAATGAGGCATCCGCCGATGCCGTCACATCAATTTTATAGAATTTTGTAAAGGTATGTACCGACGACCAGGTGGCCGCCTTACATACCTGGACCACTGACGCCTGATGGCGAAAGGCCCAGGAAGTACTGAGCACTCGAGTGGAGTGCGCCCTAACAGGAAACGGAGGATTCCGACCCTTAATAGAATAAGCCTGTACCACCGTTTGTCTAATCCATTTGGCAATGGTCGCGGCAGATGCAGGCAAACCCTTTCTGGGGCCATCCGTGATCACAAAAAGTGAATCCGTCTTACGGAATGATTCCGTAGCTTTCAGGTATACCCTGATTGCCCGAACCACATCTAAGGAATGCAACGCATGTTCCCGATGATGCTTGGGCTGAGGACACAAGGAAGGTAGTACAATATCTTCATTCAGATGAAAATCTGAAACCACCTTAGGAAGAAAGGATGGCTTAGGATGAAGTACTACCTTATCCCTATGAATCACTAGGTATGGGGACTGGCATGATAATGCAGCCAGTTCTGACACCCTGCGAGCAGAAGTAATAGCCACCAGGAAGGCCACCTTCTGGGATAAAGTAAGCAAGGGAATCTCCCTGATGTTTTCAAAGGGAGGTTTCTGTAGAACCGACAAAACCAAATTAAGATCCCAGGGCGGTAAGGGCGCGCGGACTGGAGGAGCCAGGTGCCGCACCCCCTGGATGAAATTCCGCACCAAGGACTTGGTAGCTAAAGGTTTCTGAAAGAAGATTGCTAATGCTGAAACTTGACCCTTGATGGTGCTCAAGGCTAGTTTCTGCTCAACCCCTTGTTGCAAAAAGGCCAATATTCGAGTCACCGAATAAGTACGTGGAGGAAATCCTAAAGATTCGCACCACGCAATATAAGTCTTCCATGTGTGATAATAGACCTTGCTGGAAGTCGCTTTCCTTGCTTTAATAAGGGTAGGAATGACTGAAGCTGACAAACCTCTGTCCTTCAGTACTTGGGTCTCAATGGCCAGGCCATTAAACCCAGCGACTGTAAAGCATGATGGTAAATTGGTCCTTGAGACCACAGACATTCCCTGAGACGAAGTTCCCACGGAACGTCTGCGACTAGCATGTTCAAGTCGGCCAGGCCGGCTTGAGGAGGCCAGCCTAGAATTTCTAGGACCACTGGCGCTGATAGAATCTGAACCAGGCGTCCCTAGAGGTATCTGGCCCCGACCATCCGAGAAAGTATGGTCGTTTTCTGTTCCCACACATTTATCAGATACCTGATTGTTATCAGGAAGGGTGATCTTTTCTGGTTGAACCTCAGGGACCGAAGTCACCCGACTAGAGGCTACTTGGCCTATCTGGTCAACCAGATCCGATTCCTGTGAGGTATAGGGACTAATCTTAGGAAAAGGTAAAGGAAAAGATCTATTCAGGGAACGGTAACTACCGCTTCCTGTAGTACTTAAATGTTGGAAGGGAAGAATCGCACCGGTAGTAGTGGTTGATGCTCGATCTAATGTCCTGAATACCAGTGAAAACGTCCCCCCACCCTGAAACCGGGTGGGGGCGCATCTTCAGGCTGTGTACTCCTTTGCTTCGGGTTTGGCTGGGTTGGTCCTCTGCTTGTCCGACCAGCCCTTCTTGAACCCTCCTGGAGGAGTCTTGCCTTTCCCGCTAGTACCAGCCGGGCGCCCTTTATGGGCGGTAAAGAAAGGTCCTCGCTTGTTGCGAGGTCCCTTAGCTTTAGCAGCCTGTGGCAAAAAAGTGCTCTTGCCCCCAGTGGCAACCTTAATGATTTCATCTAGGTTGGCCCCAAATAGACGATTCCCCTGAAAAGGGAGATTTGTCAAGGTCTTTTTGGAACCTAGGTCAGCTGACCAGCATTTTAACCATAGCACACGTCTGAGGATTACCGCTGACATAGATGCATGCCCTAATAAGGGAGTAGTGTCCAAGGCTGCGTCACAGATAAACTGTAGCCCTTGTATAATCTGTTCCATCAAATCAGATGTCTCCTGGGGAATATCTTTTCCCCTAAGGTCTTGGCGTACCATTTTCGCCCATTCCGTAAGTGTCTGGGAAACTAGACCAATAACAATTACTGGTCTAAATGCTGACCCTATCAGAGAGAAGATGGTGCGGGACTCTGCTTCCATCTTCCGATCCACCGGATCCTTAAAGGACGAAGTGTCCTCCACTGGGATAACCGTGGCTTTATTCAGCCTGGAAATAGGTGGATCCACCACTGGTGGTACCGTCCATTTCTTAACGATGGATTCCTCAAACGGATAGCGTCTAGCAATACGCTTGGAAATAGTAAAGGTACGTTTAGAATGCTCCCATTCTCCTTTAATCTGATTACCGAAACATTTGGGTACAGGAAAAACCTTCACCGTTTTGATGGGCTTATTAGTACCAAAAGGAATCTCTGTTTCAGTTGCCTCTGCCGGTAAAGCCTCAAGTTTTAAGGTTTCCTGCACTGCCACAACTAGTGCGTCCACCAATGCTTCTTCCTGAATTATAGCAGGAGAAGAAGCGTCCTCCTCACTGTCTGAGGGAGCTTTACCTGGGATAACAGCCCTTGCAGAGGAACCTGCAACTGCAGTGACCATCTCTGAATCTGAGTCAGAGGTATCAGATAGTATAGGGGTAGGCGGGGGTCGCTTCCTTGACCCCCGTCCCTGACAGGCCGCCTCCACCCGAGCCACCATAGACTCCAAAATTGCTGTAAATGACTCTACACTCTGTGCACCGGCGGGTCCCGTGGCCCCCTCGAGGGAAACAGGTGGGGGAATATGTGTGGCAGGGTCCATGATAATTCCAGTCACTTTCTGGATAATATAATTCAAAAATAAAAAACTTTTTTTTTTTTTTTTTTCAGACCCCCAGCGCCACAAAAAGCCCCTTAGTGTTACCTGCTAGGGATCCCTATCGATCGAGAGAGAGAGAGAGATAGACCCCCAGGCTCACCACTTGATGCTCAGAGTTTAACTGCAACAGGTTACAGCGCTGTCTTGACAAACAGGAAGTCTTTTGGCTGGCTGCCCAGGAAGAAAGGAGGCGGCTCCGCCCCTCTGCACGCCTTCCGGCACCTCCCCAAGCTCCACGAGGTGTTTGGATCACCTCAAACATGGCCGCCCCCATGCTGGAGACACGAGGCTACGCCAAAATGGCGGCTCGTGCGATCCAGCAAAAAAAATGGCGGCGGCCTGTACTGAATAGCGGTGTGCTGCAGGGCACACAACACTCTCTCTGCATGGGGATTTGGCGTGGTTGGCGGTACCGGCCCTGGCGGACCGCATGGCCATTCGGGAGGCCTGCTAATAGCTGGAGATCTGATTAGGAAGGCAGTCTACATGTCCTTGGCTTCTGACTGGTAGGTAGCTTATTCTTATCACAGTAAGATTCCCAGAATGCCACAGATTACAATCTTTTAACATGTATACAATTAGATTGTTAGCTCCCAAACCAAGCCTCCTGGCTTTTTGCACATAAAATCACACTCAAAGTAGGAGGATCTGTGTCATTTATAGGATAGAGAGGGACTCTATCTTACCATACAGAGAGGGGCCCGCGTTCACCACAAGACCCGTCAGGGGAAAAGGGGGAACATACTACTCACCATACCGGAACCAGGCGGGCACCAACTCCTGACAGTACCCCTCTCCACCGGGGCGGGAGGGCTGTCGACCGATATGGACGCCGTGACTCATGGTCTTTGGCGTTTCAGCGAGACGTTTAACTCGCGGGGTCAGTCCTTTAATGGGACTTTGTAGCGGCCGACCCAGCGCGGAGCTATGGCCTGCACGCGCTCGTAGGCTGAACTGGGGTGACCACCGGATCTCAACATCCAGCCCGTCGCCCAGTTCAGCTTTCTTGCTTGAAGATCTCACAGGAACACTGGAGAAAAAAAGCTGTCTAAAAAATCCTTTAAGAAAAAATTCTTGCCAGGACCTAAGATCCCAGCAAGGTATCTAGGTCCTTACTCCTAACTAGACAGAAAATAACTGATTTGCTGAGGCAGAGAGAGAGAGGATATACCCTCTGGGACTGCCCCTAGGGTGTGGCCAGAGCTTTTTAATTTCCTGTCTAGTCCTGCTGCTGTGGAGGCAACATAACCCGAAGGTGCTGTATCACCGAGGACTACGTCTGTCAATGAGCGCTAGAGAAAAGGGAGATTTAACCAAAGCTTCCTTGGAGCCTTGGTCTGCCGACCAATATCTTAGTCACAGTGTACGCCTGAGGACCACTGCTGAAAACTGATGCTCGCCCCAATAGTGGAGTGGCGTCTAGTGCAATGTCGCAGACAAACTGTAACTCTTGTATCATCTGTTCCACCAGATCTGATACCGCCTGGGGGATATCTCTCCCCTCTAAGCCACTTGGTCCATTCTAGACCAATAGCAATTACTGGTCTGAAAGCTGACCCAATTAGGGAAAAGATGGCGCGGTCATCTTTAAAGGACGGAGCATCCTCCAATAGGATAACCGTAGCTTTGTTCAATCTGGAGATTGAAAAATCCACCACAGATGGTACTATCCATCTCTTGAGGAATAATTCCTCGAACGAATAACGCCTATTAATGAGTTTAGGAAATAGTAGGGGCTCGTCTTGGATGACCCCATTCCTACTTAGTTACCTTACCGAAACACTTGGGTAAGGGAAATACTTTTACCATGTTGGTGCGTTTATTAGTACCAAATGGGATCTCAGTATCAGCTACTTCTGATGGTGTATCCGAACATATACAATTAATGCGTTACTAACGCTTCCTCTCGGGCTATGGTAGATGCCGAAACATCTTCCTCACTGTCTGAAGAGACAGTACCCGAGTCACAAACCCCAGATGAGGTACCTGCAACTGCAGGAATAGGCTCAGGCTGAAGTTTCAGATGAAAAATGGGGATAGGCGGGGGTCGCTTCCTTGCGCCCTGTCCTTGACAAGCCAATTCCACCCGGGATAAACAAAAAAATTCCAAAAACTGCTGACAATGACTCACTATTAAGTGGGGAACTGGAGGGTCCTGCAGCCACTTCGAGGGGATCAGGTGGAGGTACATGTGTGGCGGGGTCCATGTTAATCCAGGACACTTTGCCAGTAAAAAAGAAAAATTTTTTTTTTTTTTTATAAATAAAAAAATACCCCTTTTTTTAAAAATACCTTTTTTAATTCACCAGCGCAATAGCGCCCCTCAGCGTACCTGCTTTGGACCCCCAGAGAGAGAGAGAGACCCCAAGGGCTCACCACCAGATGCAAAGAAGTTTCTTATTAAAACTGCTGTCAGCGTTGTCTTGTGCAGACTGGGAAGTCTTGCACTAGAATTCCCGGGTGAAAGGAAGTGGCTCCGCCCCCTGTGTACGCCTTCCGGCGTTCCCAGCTGCTCCTTGAGGTTTGCTGGGCACATCAAACATGGCCGCCCCCATGCAGGAGACAATAGGCTACGAAAAAATGGCAGCTTGCGTGACCTGCGGGCGGCTTGTGTAGACCATGCAGACATGCGGTCTACAACAAAATGGCGGCGGACTGTCGATCTAGCGTGGCTCCTCCAGTACAGCGCCTGCATGCTTGAAAACAGCTGATGGCGGCCTGTCGGCCTGTGGGAGTATGGCGATCTAAGGTAGGCTATACCTCTTATGTGTTCTATAGCAAATCGAACTCGGCTTCCTTGCTAGAGAACCCAAGGCTTGCTGAAGTATCAGCTCCCAAACCAAGCCTGCTAGAGTCTCAGCTCCTTAACCAAGGTTGCTAGAGTGTCAGTTCCCAAACCGAGGTTTGTTTAAAGTGTTAGCTCCCAAACCAAGCCTGCTGGAGTGTCAGCTCCCAAACCAGATCACACTATCACAGGGGATATGTGAACATGTCATAGGCTACAAGGGGGAACTTTAATGTCAGAAAGGATCCGACCCCACACAGAGGGGCCCGTATCCCAAAGACCCCACAGGGGGGGAAGGGGGAACATTTACTCACCATACCGGACTGACAGGCACCCTCTCTTCACAATACCCTCTCCACCGAAGTGGGGGGCTGTCGACCAATCCGGACGCCTTAACTCTCTGGTTCCTGGCGTCCAAGCGAGACGTTTAACTCGCAAGGTCAGTCCCTCCAATGGGACTGTCGCGGCCGACCCAGCGCGGAGCTATGGTCTGCACGCGCTCGTAGGCTGAACCGGGGTGACCACTGGATCTCAACATCCAGCCCGTCGCCCGGTCCCGCATACTTACTTGAATGTGTCGCGGCCGACCAAGCGTGATGCTATGGTCTGCGCGCGCTCGTAGGCCGGCTGGGGTGACCACTGGATCTCAACATCCAGCCCGTCGCCCAGATCCGGCGTAATTTGCTTGAAGATCTCACAGGAAAAAAACTGGAGAAACTACCTAAAAAAAATATTTTTTCTAAAAAATCTTGCCAGGACCAAAGATCCCAGCAAGGAACTTAGGTCCTTACTCCTGACTAGACAGAAAAAAACTGATTCCCTGTAGCAGACAGGAAGAGGATATACCCTCTGGGACTGCCCCTAGGGTGGAGCCAGAACGTTTTTCTTTCTGCCTAGTCCTACTCCTGCGTCTGTCAATGAGCGACAGAGAAAGTTATATTTATATACTAAAACAGGAAACCTATTAAAGGCAGCCTTTATATTTTATCACATTAGTCTGTGTAGCTATAAAGCAGTGAGTATTTAAAATAATTTTGGATATACTCCCCATTGCTACATCATTGTTAGGCATACTGTAATTCAGAACTAAACTGCATCAGTATATCAGGTTTCATCTTAGACTTGCACAATAGCCTGGCCATCGTCTTTGTAAAAATCCTTGTCCTTCAGCCAGAGAAATGTCTCTGAAGTTGGGATGGGCTGAAGTTTAAGCATTTTAACCCACTGAATAAAAAGTGTTTATTGTATTTCTCAAAACATGTCAGTGCAGGCAAATAGCTGCACTATGATAGCACTTTGGAAGACTGTTATGACCCATAGATACAAGATAAGCATTAAAACAGGGCTTGACAAATTTGCTTTAAATCTAGGAACCAGCCTAAAAAGTTAGAGTCGTAAGTGTTTTTTTTTATTATTTTTTTTTTTTATTTTTTTTTTTCGTAAGTTTTTTTTTAACCAATTCCATATCGGGCACTTTCACCCTCTTTCTACCCAGGCCAATTTTTCAATGACAATCATATGCTTATGCAACTCTGTAACCATATGAAATTCTTTTTTACACAATTATAGCATTTTATTGGTGGTTTTTCATCACCGCTGGGGTTATTTTTTTTTTTCCAAACAAACGAAAAAAGAGACCAAAAAATTTTGAAGAAAAAAAAAAAAAAAAAACTTTTGCTTAATTTCTGTTTTAAAATTTAGCAAATAAGTAATTTTTCTTCTTCACTTATGTGTGGTGATAAGGCTGTACTGACGGTCACCGATAAGCTGCACTAATATGCTGCACAGCTGAATATCAACTTTTGTTTACACGTGATCAGTGGTAATTGGACAAAGCTGCTGACATGGTAAAGGGCCACTGTGATTGGCAATTTCTACTCGCCATGGAGACCTGGTGCCTGGGATTTGTTGAGCCCAGAATAAAAACACAAAATAAAATAAAAATACAAAAATTATATGCAAACAAAAAATGGATTTTTGTAAAATCTTACCGTAAAATCCTTTTCTCTTAGCTCATCGACAGACGTAGTCCTCGGTGATACACCACCTTCGGGTTATGTTACCTCCGCAGGAGCAGGACTAGACAGGAAATTAAAAAGCTCTGGCCACACCCTAGGGGCAGTCCCAGAGGGTATATCCTCTCTCTCTCTGCCTCAGCAAATCAGTTATGTGAAAAAGCAGTGCTTAGAGAATTTAACCCAACCCAACTCCAAAACAGAGGGGCGGGGACTACGTCTGTCGATGAGCTAAGAGAAAAGGATTTTACGGTAAGATTTTACAAAAATCCATTTTTCTCTAGCGCTCATCGACAGACGTAGTCCTCGGTGATACACCACCTTCGGGACGTCCCAGAGCAGTATCACAACTGAGGGGTGGGAAAATGGAAATCAAATCCCAATCTAGAAGGCCCAACCGGTGCCAACTAGAAGTTTACAATGCTCATCCTTAATGATGAGACTCAACAAAAAAATTTTCAAACAGAAAAAAACCCTCGAGGTAGACCACCGGTCTCCTCAAATTGCGGCCTGCAAAACCTTGCGGCCAAATGAGGCATCCGCCGATGCCGTCACATCAATTTTATAGAATTTAGTAAAGGTATGTACCGACGACCAAGTGGCCGCCTTACATACCTGGACCACTGACGCCTGATGGCGAAAGGCCCAGGAAGTACTGAGCGCTCGAGTGGAGTGCGCCCTAACAGGGAACGGAGGACTCTGACCCTTAATAGAATAAGCCTGTACCACCGTTTGTCTAATCCATTTGGCAATGGTCGCGGCAGATGCAGGCAAACCCTTTCTGGGGCCATCCGTGATCACAAAAAGTGAATCCGTCTTACGGAATGATTCCGTAGCTTTCAGGTATACCCTGATTGCCCGAACCACATCCAAGGAATGCAACGCATGTTCCCGATGATGCTTGGGCTGAGGACACAAGGAAGGTAGTACAATATCTTCATTCAGATGAAAATCTGAAACCACCTTAGGAAGAAAAGATGGCTTAGGATGAAGTACTACCTTATCCCTATGAATCACTAGGTATGGGGACTGGCATGATAATGCAGCCAGTTCTGACACCCTGCGAGCAGAAGTAATAGCCACCAAGAAGACCACCTTCTGGGATAAAGTAAGCAAGGGAATCTCCCTGATGTTTTCAAAGGGAGGTTTCTGTAGAACCGACAAAACCAAATTAAGATCCCAGGGCGGTAAGGGCGCGCGGACTGGAGGAGCCAGGTGCCGCACCCCCTGGATGAAATTCCGCACCAAGGATTTGGTAGCTAAAGGTTTCTGAAAGAAGATTGCTAATGCTGAAACTTGACCCTTGATGGTGCTCAAGGCTAGCTTCTGCTCAACCCCTTGTTGCAAAAAGGCCAATATTCGAGACACCGAATAGGTACGTGGAGGAAATCCTAAAGATTCGCACCACGCAATATAAGTCTTCCATGTGTGATAATAGACTTTGCTGGAAGTCGCTTTCCTTGCTTTAATAAGGGTAGGAATGACTGAAGTAGACAAACCTCTGTCCTTCAGTACTTGGGTCTCAATGGCCAGGCCATTAAAACCAGCGACTGTAAAGCACGAAGGTAAATAGGTCCTTGAGACTACAGACACTCCCTGAGACGAAGTTCCCACGGAACGTCTGCGACTAACATGTCCAAGTCGGCCAGGCCGGCTTGAAGAGGCCAGCCTAGAATTTCTAGGACCACTGGCGCTGATTGGATCTGAACCAGGCGTCCCTAGAGCTATCTGGCCCCGACCATCCGAGAAAGTCTGGTCGTTTTCTGTTCCCACACATTTATCAGATACCTGATAGTTATCAGGAAAGGTGATCTTTTCTGGTTGAACCTCAGGGACCGAAGTCACCCGACTAGAGGCTACTTGGCCTATCTGGTCAACCAGATCCGATTCCTGTGAGGTATCGGGACTAATCTTAGGAAAAGGTAAAGGAAAAGATCTATACAGGGAACGGTAACTACCGCTTCCTGTACTTAAATGTTGGAAGGGAAGAATCGCACCGGTAGTAGTGGTTGATGCTCGATCTAATGTCCTGAATACCGGTGAAAACGTCCCCCCACCCTGAAATCGGGTGGGGGCGCACCTTCAGGCTGTGTACTCCTTTACTTCGGGTTTGGCTGGGTTGGTCCTCTGCTTGTCCGACCAGCCCTTCTTGAACCCTCCTGGAGGAGTCTTGCCTTTCCCGGAAGTACCAGCCGGGCGCCCTTTATGGGCGGTAAAGAAAGGTCCTCGCTTGTTGCGAGGTTCCTTAGCTTTTGCAGCCTGTGGCAAAAAAGTACTCTTGCCCCCGGTGGCATCCTTAATGATTTCATCTAGGTTGGCTCCAAATAGACGATTCCCCTGGAAAGGGAGATTGGTCAAAGTCTTTTTGGAACCTAGGTCAGCTGACCAGCATTTTAACCACAGCACACGTCTGAGGATCACTGCTAACTTAGATGCATGCCCTAACAAGGGAGTAGTGTCCAAGGCTGCGTCACAGATAAACCGTAGCCCTTGTATGATCTGTTCTATCAAATCAGATGTCTCCTGGGGAATATCTTTTCCCCTAAGATCTTGGCGTACCATTTTCGCCCATTCTGTAAGTGTCTGGGAAACTAGACCAATAACAATTACTGGTCTAAATGCTGACCCTATCAGAGAAAAGATAGTGCGGGACTCCGCTTCTATCTTTCGATCCACCGGATCCTTAAAGGACGAAGTGTCCTCCACTGGAATAACCGTGGCTTTATTCAGCCTGGAAATAGGCGGATCCACGACTGGTGGTACCGTCCATTTCTTAATGATGGATTCCTCAAACGGATAGCGTCTAGCAATACGCTTGGAAATAGTAAAGGTACGTTTAGAATGTTCCCATTCTCCTTTAATCTGATTTCCAAAACATTTAGGTACAGGAAAAGCCTTCGCCGTCTTGATGGGCTTATTAGTCCCAAAAGGCCTCTCTGTTTCAGTTGCCTCTGCCGGTAAAGCCTCAAGTTTTAAGGTTTCTTGCACTGCCACAACTAGTGCGTCCACCAATGCTTCTTCCTGAATTATAGCAGGAGAAGAAGCGTCCTCCTCACTGTCTGAGGGGGCTTTACCTGGGATAACAGCCCTTGCAGAGGAACCTGCAACTGCAGTGACCATCTCTGAATCAGAGTCAGAGGTGTCAGATAGTATAGGGGTAGGCGGGGGTCGCTTCCTTGACCCCCGTCCCTGACAGGCCGCCTCCACCCGAGCCACCATAGACTCCAAAATTGCTGTAAATGACTCTATACTCTGTACACCGGCGGGTCCCGAGGCCCCCTCGAGGTAAACAGGTGGGGGAATATGTGTGGCAGGGTCCATAATAACTCCAGTTACTTCCTGGATGATATAATTCAAAGTAAAGAAAAAACTTTTTTTTTTTTTTTTTTTTTTTGACCCTCAGCGCCACAAAAAAAAACCCCTTAGTGTTACCTGCTAGGGATCCCTATCGATCGAGAGAGAGAGAGATAGACCCCCAGGCTCACCACTTGATGTTCAGAGTTGAACTGCAACAGCTTACAGCGCTGTCTTAGACAAACAGGAAGTCTTTTGGCTGGCTGCCCAGGAAGAAAGGAGGCGGCTCCGCCCCTCTGCACGCCTTCCGGCGCCTCCCCCAAGCTCCACGAGGTGTAGAATCACCTAAAACATGGCCGCCCCCATGCTGGAGACACGAGGCTACGCCAAAATGGCGGCTCGTGCGATCCAGCAAAAAAAAAATGGCGGCGGCCTGTGCTGACTAGCGGTGTGCTGCAGGCACACAACACTCTCTCTGCATGGGGATATGGCGTGGTTGGCGGTACCGGCCCTGGCGGACCGCATGGCCATTCGGGAGGCCTGCTATTAGCTGGAGATCTGACTTGGAAGGCAGTCTACATGTCCATGGCTTCTGACTGGTAGGTAGCTTATACTTAACCCATAAGATTCCCAGAATGCCACAGATTACATTTTTAAAAACATGTATACAATAGATTGTTAGCTCCCAAACCAAGCCTCCTGGCTTTTTGCACACATAAAATCACACTCAAAGTAGGAGGATTTGTGACATGTTATAGGATAGAAAGAAACTCTTTCTTACCATACAGAGAGGGGCCCGCGTTCACCACAAAACCCGTCAGGGAAAAAGGGGGAACATACTACTCACCATACCGGAACCAGGCGGGCACCAACTCCTGACAGTACCCCTCTCCACCGGGGCGGGAGGGCTGTCGACCGATACGGACGCCGTGACTCATGGTCTTTGGCGTTTCAGCGAGACGTTTAACTCGCGGGTTCAGTCCTTTTAATGGGACTTTGTCGCGGCCGACCCAGCGCGGAGCTATGGCCTGCACGCGCTCGTAGGCTGAACTGGGGTGACCACCGGATCTCAACATCCAGCCCGTCGCCCAGTTCAGCTTTCTTGCTTGAAGATCTCACAGGAACACTGGAGAAAAAAAGCTGTCCAAAAATCCTTTTAGAAAAAAATTCTTGCCAGGACCTAAGATCCCAGCAAGGTATCTAGGTCCTTACTCCTAACTAGACAGAAAATAACTGATTTGCTGAGGCAGAGAGAGAGAGGATATACCCTCTGGGACTGCCCCTAGGGTGTGGCCAGAGCTTTTTAATTTCCTGTCTAGTCCTGCTCCTGCGGAGGTAACATAACCCGAAGGTGGTGTATCACCGAGGACTACGTCTGTCGATGAGCGCTAGAGAAAACATTTTTTTTATTTTTTTTAATAGAAACTGGACATATATTGGGTGCCTCTTACCGTATGTCTTGGAGTGATTTTTTGAACAATGAACTCTGCTAATGAGGTGATTGATTCATCATTGCTATATTTGCCCATTCGAAGACCCAAAAATTGTTCAAATTCTAACGGGTCTTTTCTTATCCTCAAGGAAATTCCTATGTAGTTTCCAGCATGTTCTATGGCACTTTTAATGATTTCATCCCTTTGTTCTGTTGCAAATAAATGCTAAAAATGAAGTTGAACAAACATACACTTAGAAAAAGGTGATTCTTTCAAATGATCAAAAAAAGGACGTATGCACATTCATAAATGTAATAAAAGTGGGCACCGATTTTTCTAATATAGCAACCCCTTGTTTGTTTGTGTACTGCATTCCAAAAAAGAGATGGGGTAGGAAAAGATTGTACACCATGTAAATGATCAAAAGAGGTTGGGGTTAGAATGGTAACCAATAACGATGGAGGATGGAAGTGAATAGTATGGCAAAAATGAGTAGTGATGGGGAGAGGGCCTTAAAGAATATGTAATACAAAACGAGGTAGAAGGCTTGTAAGAGGTGCATGAAAGTCAGCCAGCCCCCAGTCTGATGTACTCACCCTCCAGTCTGTCACCAACCTTACGGTTGGTGACAGACTGGAGGGTGAGTACATTAGACTGGGGGCTGGCTGACTTTCATGCACCTCTTACAATCCTTCAACCTCATTTTGTATTTTGTTATAGGGATGGAGACGCCGGGCAACACCAGCTTGGGTCTCATATAAAGTCACACCTAGTCCAATTTGTTTAAAGAATACGTAAACCCAACATTTCAAATTCCTAACGTGCGTGCTGTACCATATATTTGTGTGACAATATATCCTGTTCCCTTTGTATTGCTTCCTTTGTGTGAAATTCCTGGAGTTCACGGTAGTCCCTCTGCTTTCCTATTAAAAACTGACCACATTACGCAGGAGAATACACCATGGTCAGTTCTAGTTATGCTAGGAATTCAGGCTGCTCTCCTCCAAAGATAAGACTTGTCCTGACACATCCCCCTGCACAGCCATTCACTGGGAAGATCAGTGTTCTTCCGTTTCTCCTTCCCTTGGCTCTTGTGCAGCTGAGAACAGAGGGAATGTGTTTAGAAAAAAGGTATTTAGAATGATTTTTTTATATCTATGTACAAACGTTTTGCCTTTAATTTCCATTTTAAACTAAATGGGTTGCTTTTCAAGGCAAGGGTTTAAAATCATTTTAAGCTCATAGGGTATGGGTGATGGTGGCTGAGAGCAAAAAAAATTAAGGGTGGTGGAAGGAGAGAATTAAGGGTGGGCAAGTCATGGCTAAAGCTGCTGGGGGACAGTAGACAGCAATGGATGGTGAGGGAGGAGTGGACACTGGAGCAAGGGAATTGACAACGCATCAGGATCTTTTCTTGAAAGACAGAGGACAACAAGGGACATTAGTTATGAAGGCATACAGTAATGAGAAAGTGGACACAGTGGGGATTATAACAGGAATAGGAATTCAAAAAGGAAGGGGATAGTAAATATCCAGAGAGGGAACTTTAATTTTCATTTGGAACAGCTAGCCTGCATAACATAGATGGTGATTTTCTGATACAAAACACATGACAGAGTATATATATATGACCAGATCATATAACAGATCATATATAAGCAGGAAGGACACCTAAGATGGAGGAAAAATGCAGCATTTAAGACTGGATAACGCATAGGAGGACATAGACAAGTTGCAAAATGAGAAAATCACATACAGCAGGCTGGAGACTTAACTTATTGGAAGCAGATTTCAGCCATGGATAAAAAGAGTGATGAATAAATAAATGGTCATTTATAAATCAGACAAAAATAATTTCTCAAAAAAACTCACCAGACGACTAAAACCCCCATAAAGAATGCAGAATCCTCCTTGGTAGTCGGTGACCTCTGCAAAGCCTTCTATATTCCGATAGTCATAAGAGCAGAGAACACGATTGGTTGCTGGATCGATTTGGTCTATTCCCCCAGGAGTCACTTCCAGAGTGACTAATCTCCTTGTATCACTCCAGTGATGTTTATAGCAGTTATACCTCTAGAATAAGACATGCAAAATAAGACAACTACAGCACAGTTGTAAAAAGTTAGCTGCGTTTCTTTTTCTTCTTTGCATTGTTTGTGAAAAGAGCAGATTATAAATAAAACTGATAAATAAACTATTTATTTTAGCAGTATGTCAGCTTCAGACTAACACTACAGAAGTTTGCCATCAATGTACAAAAACTTCAAAATCTGGAGAAACACAAAGCAGATGTTTATAGCCACTAATCAGGTTTTATCTTTTATTCATGGTAGAAGATGAAACAAAAAATCTGATAGGTTGCTCTAGACTCATGGCAGGTAAGCAACACAGCCACAGCTGCATTACAGGGCCAACTAGAAATAACACTATTAAACACCAACTTTAAACATTTCTTTCTCCAACATCAGAATCAGCAAAACTGGGTTGCAAGTCTATGAATACTATGGTTATACTTGCCCTTCCAGTAATCTTCCCTTCAGAGAAGTCTGTTCTAAATCTCTATGGAACACAAGGGCAGAAAAAAAAATACACATTTGTAAACTTCTTACAGTACTGTTCAAAATAAGATGACAAAGATAAACATACACACATTCCAATAAATGAACACAGTCATAAATATGTATGCAAATCAGTTGTTGTCAACTGAGAAACAAAATGCTCATTCAGCAAATATCTTACCAGGGCTTCAGTAAGAAGTTCTGTTCTGTGATCTGTAGAAAATTTTAATGTTTCAGATTTCTTCCCACTGCCCTTTCGAAATGTAAGAGCAAATTCTGATCCTTGTCCTTTGCCCACAGGGCTGATACCGCAAATGTCTCCATAAGGCCACTGAGACATGAAAGAAAAAAAAACACATTCAGAATAGCCATGACAAGCAGCAAGCTAGTTTATCAAGATTGCACATATTTTAAATAAACCGGTCTGAATCTAGCAACAGATTGCAACACCCTGTTTTAATCAGCACCAAACTAGGATTATTAGATTAGATAGGTATATTCATATAAAATACACATTGACCTCAACAAGACCCATCGGAGTTGTACCACATCGGGATCTTTCTGTTTTTCTCTGTACAGGCATTTAAGTACACTCACTTTATGTACACTCGCGAGTACGGACACAGCCTGGTCAGCTTGGCATGGCACTACTCCTGGTTTTTAACATTGGCGTCTATAGGAAATCTTGGTCAGCTTGACATGGCACTGCTCCCAAACCAAAAGTGACAGGGATACCAAACTTAGGAAGCACAGAGAGGGGACCCAGGACTACAACATATCCTATTTGTGGCCAGCCAGCTTGCCTAGGTTATTTACCAGGTTATAGTCCTGGATCCCCTTAACATGCTCCCCAAGCTTGGTGTCCTTGTCACTTATGGTTTGGGAGCAGTGCCATGTCAAGCTAACCAAGATTTCCTATGGAGCTAGTGTATTTACATCCATTGAGAAATTAAAAAAGGTATTGCTTCACTTTAAAGCGGAGTTCCACCCTGGATTTTTTTTTTTTTTTTAATACCCCCGGGACAGTCAGGGCTAGTGCATTCCACAATGGCTAGCCTCTGTTCTGTCCCGGGTTGCACTTACCTGTTAGGACAAATACTTACCTTGCAAACGTCTTGTCCAGCGCTGCCATCTCAGATGTGGGCAGCTTGAAGCCAGCGAGATCCCCTTCGGCGTCTTCTTCCGCCTTCTTTGGTCCCACGATGCTCTGCGCCGGCCCCGACGTCACTTCCGGGTCGCGCGCGTCATCCCTCTACAGCTTCTGGGCATGCCCAGAAGCTGTTTAGAAGGGGATGACGCGCGCGACCCGGAACTGACGTCGGGGCCGGTGCAAGCGCAATGATTCCTGGGAGCTATGACGTTCAGCTCCCAGGAATCATTGCAGAGCCAGGAAGTGACGACGGGCCGCGCCCGAGGAAGGAGGAAGAAGGAAGTAAGGTAAGTATTTTTTCTTCGCTACGAGGTAAGTAAAAAAAAAAAAAAATATGCGATTATCCATTTCTTTTTCAGGTGACCCGGAGCGAGAAGATGGAGGTAAGTATAAAAATAGGGTGGAACTCCACTTTAAGTACATTTTCGTTTTACATACATGCTCTGGTCCCATTGAGTACTTAAAGTGGGGTATGCCTGTAATTGTGAACTTCGTCAACTGAAGGGAAAAACATCCTAAATGTGAATCAGAACCACCTTTTGATAAGACATCTTATCACACCATTTATGATGTGAAGAAAATCGGATACGCTCAAGGTAACTGGGAAACTGCTGATGAACTGGCTGAATTCTGAAGATTAATTTCCTGGGTGGCCCTGTCAGCCCCCTCCTGCCTGACAATCTAACTGAAAAATCTAAGGAACTGGGTGGAAAATTGTCAGCCAAACAGTGAATGCATCCACTCAGATGCAGCTGCTGTCCAGGTATACTGACAGCTGGGGGAGGTGGTTCTCAAAATATAGCAGCAGCAACAGGAAATTTATCTAGCCACGAGGTTTAGCATACATGGAGGAATCTTTCCTTGTCCCCTTCACATGTGGAGGAGGGGAATTTGAGTCTGTACTAGTTGCAGTGTTTTCCAGTCAAATTCCAATCAAATTTATGGCAGCATTTGGAGGACTAAAGCTGTATACACACTATACAACTTTTGTTGTCAGATTTCCTTTAGATTTACCTTTTCTATGTAGTGCAAGGGCCTGCCTGATTGCATACAAATTGAAAGTGTTTAGGTTTGACCTCATATTATATGGTTTTGGTAAGTCTGAAGGAAAAAATCTAAAGAAAATTGTATAGTGTGTATGGCCCATTAGGAGGTGCCACCCTCATGGTTTCTCCAGTCCTTGGGTTAATGAACAGCAACGATTGTAGGATCTAAAAGATTTTTGCCTTATTGGGCATTGGAATTGGAAACCCCCTTTCAGCAATCCTTATTGCAACATTACAAGTTGATCCCAGCTAGGAGGTGTTTTAACCCATGGAAGCACTCTAACCGTCGCTACAACATAGCTTTTAGAGCTATGATATATTAGACCAGTCATAGATGGGAGCGCTTTGGGGGTGGTCTGGGCTGTCTCCCTCCACCTGTCTCCCATCTATCGATTAGCAGCCATGTGCTTCTATTGTGGAGACACTCAAAATAGACAGTGTTAGGACTGCAAGTTACACAGGGTGCCGTGTAGAGGCCTTGCAGCTTACACATGCGTTTGCAAATGCGTGTCAACTAAACCCCTGTTCTTTATTTATATTGTGAGACAGGTCTACTTGGTTGGTGGCAGACTGGAGGGTAAGTACATCAGACTGGGGGTTGGCTGGCTTCCATGCACCTCTTTTAATCCTTTAAATTTTCAGTTTTTCTGATACAGGGATGGAAACGCTGGGCATTACCTGCTGGTGTCTCACTTAAAAGTCCCAAATAGCCTATATTGTTCACGTAACAGGAAATTAATCTAGCCACGATGTTTAGCATACATGGAGGAATCTTATGGACTGGACTAAGGAATGGACTAATTTACAAATCTCATAAACTTATATTTTATTCACAATATAATATAGATAACATATGAAATGTTGAAAGTGAGATATTTTGAAATGTCATGCCAAATATGGGCTCATTTTGGATTTCATGAGAGCTACACATTCCAAAAAAGTTGGGACAGGTAGCAATAAGAGGCCGGAAAAGTTAAATGTACATATAAGGAACAGCTGGAGGACCAATTTAAAACTTATTAGGTGAATTGGCAACATGATTGGGTATAAAAAGAGCCTCTCAGAGTGTCAGTGTCTCTCGGAAGTCAAGATGAACAGAGGATCACCAATTACCCCAATACTGCGGCGAAAAATAGTGGAAAAATTGCAAAGAGTTTAAAGTTATCATCATCTACAGTGCATAATATCATCCAAAGATGCAGAGAATCAGGAACAATCTCTGTGGGGAAGGGCCAAGGCCGGAAAACCATACTGGATGCTCGTGATCTTTGGGCCCTTAGATGGCACTGCATCACATACAGGAATGCTACTGTAATGGAAATCACAACATGAGCTCAGGAATACTTCCAGAAAACATTGTCGGTGAACACAATACACCGTGCCATTCGCCGTTGCCGGTTAAAACTCTATAGGCAAAAAAAAAAAGCCATATCTAAACATGATCCAGAAGCGCAGGCGTTTTCTCTGGGCCAAGACTCATTTAAAATGGACTGTGGCAAAGTGGAAAACTGTTCTGTGGCAGACTAATCAAAATTTGAAGTTCTTTTTGGAAAACTGGGACGCCTGCATCTCTGATTGTATGGGGTTGCATGAGTGCGTGTGGAATGGGCAGCTTACACATCTGGAAAGGCACCATCAATGCTGAAAGGTATATCCAAGTTCTAGAACAACATATGCTCCCATCCAGACGTCGTCTTTCAGGGAAGACCTTGCATTTTCCAACATGACAATGCCAGACCACAAACTACATCAATTACATCATGGCTGCATAGAAGAAGGATCCGGATTCCTTAAATGGCCAGCCTGCAGTCCAGATCTTTCACCCATAGAAAACATTTGGCGCATCATAAAGAGGAAGATGCGACAAAGAAGACCCAAGACAGTTGAGCAACTAGAAGCCTTCATTAGACAAGAATGGGACAACATTCCTATTCCTAAACTTGAGCAACTTGTCTCCTCAGTTCCCAGAAGTTTGCAGACTGTTATAGAATGAAGAGGGGATGCCACACAGTGGTAAACATGGCCTTGTCCCAACTTTTTTGAGATGTGTTGATGCCATGAAATTTAAAATCAACTTATTTTTCCCATAAAATGATACATTTTCTCAGTTTAAACATTTGCTATATGTCATCTATGCTGTATTCTGAATAAAATATTGAAATTTGAAACTTCCACATTGTTGCATTCTTTTTTTTTTTTCACAATTTGTACAGTGTCCCATCTTTTTTGGAATCGGGTTGTACATATATATATAATTACTTTCAATGTTTTACAGAATAAATTAACCCCTTGTAGTAGTGATTACCTGCGGTTTTTGTACTATAAAGGGCTAATCAGGTGATAAAAAAAAGCAAGGTGCTGCTACTAAAATGTACTGTATGCTGGCCATACACGCATCGATGTGTGGACGAGAATGTTAGTACAAGTGTTAGAATTTTCATACGTTGTACATTCAATATATGGATGATAGTCGTTCAAAAAATTTTCTTGCTTTTAACATTGTGTAAAAAAAAAAAAAAATGAATGTCATTTCTGAACAAAAACCACATACACTGTCTGAAAATTCGTTCAATTGAGAAGAGTTTTCCATTCTACTCCTTCAAATTTTTCCCATCACTGTGATAGAAAACAAATGCTGATTTGAACCCAGTAACAATTTGAAAATGTTTGTTTTAAGAATATTCATTTGATTTTCTAAGGAAAAATTAATTCCTATTTGGCCAGCATATCAGCAGGTACACTTTAACCACTTAAGCCCCGGAAGATTTTACCCCCTTCCTGACCAGGGGGTTTTTTGCGATTTTTTACTGCGTGACTTTGACTGACAATTGCGCGGCCGTGCGACGCTGTACCTAAACGAATTTCACGTCCTTTTTTTCCCACAAACAGAGCTTTCTTTTGGTGGTATTTGATCACCTGTGCGATTTTTTGATCATGCGCTATAAACAAAAAAAGAGCGTAATTTTTGCAAAAATAACAATATTTTTCACTTTTTTTATATGAAATTCCCCCCAAAAAAAATGTAAAAATCAAAATTTTTTAACATTTTCAGCCAAATTGTTTTACGCTACATATGTTTGGTAAAAAAAAAAAAAAAAATCGCAAAAAAGCGTATTTTGATTGGTTTGCGCAAAAGTTATCGCGTTTACTAACAAAAGGGAAAGATTTTTGTCGTTTTTGGTGGTTTTTTTTTTAACGAGTAATGGCCGCGATCTGCGATTTTTTTTTGCGGTACTGCGACATTGCGGCGGACAGATCGGACCCTTGACTGACATTTTTGACACTTTTGGGGGTACCAGTGACATTACTGCAGTAATCAGTGCTATATATATATGCACTGTTACTGCAAAAATGACACTGGCAGGGAAGGGGTTAACTGTATTGGAGAGGGAGGGGTTAAATGTGTCCTAGGGGCATGATTATAACTGTAGGGGGACAGGTCTCCTAGTGTAAAAACAAAGATCAACGGTTCTACATAGTAGAACCGTCTGATCTTCATTTTTACACAGGGGAGAATGACAGGCGGCTTGTTTACATAAGCCGCTCTGTCTTTCTCCCGCTGTACCGGTGATCGTAGTGTGACCGGCGGACATCGGGTCTGCCGGTCACACGCCCACACTCCTTTGTGAACGAGCCGAGGCGGGCGCGCGCCCGCCCGCTATTGGCTCTAAAAGGAGTGACAGGCGAGCGACGCAGACCTACGTCACTCTGCCTGGCCGGGGCTGACTGCCGCAGTAAATATACTGTGAGCAGTCGGCAACCGGTTAAGAAAATAGGGCAACCGATCTGCCAGTTTTCCTCGATGTTTCACAGCAAGTCAGAACCAAGGATAGAAATATTGCATGAAAATTCTTGTACAGCAAGGGCTTTTTTGTTATTACTTGTTTCTGATCATGTGCAGTCTTTCGTATCTGATATTTCTCGTACGAAAACAGTACAGATTGAACAAAAATTGTCCGTTCCGTTTACGTACAAGAGAAATTTTGAGGTTCACCCCTTCGGAAATGTTTGTTTGCAAAGCTGGAATCAGATGTCGAATGTGGTGTACACATTATTCGAAAACGAATGATTGTGCCTCGTACTGACTTTTTATTCCGATTTTTCATAGCGTGTACAGGGCTTAAGTGACAGTAGGCAAAGGTTGTATCAAGCTACCTGCCTATGACAAGGGAATCTGTCATGCATAATATATTACAGTCCCATTATTTTTCCTTTAATTAAAAGTTTTAATCTCAGAGTCTGATGATATGTACCAGATTCAGTTCTGAGAGTGGATTCGAGATTTTGTTCCCCAGCCGTATAGCTGGTTATTTATATTTAATACTGTAGATCATCAAGAATAAATTGTCTTTTTTAAACTTTACATAATAAATTATACTCCAAACTTTTATTTTTAAGTGTGTATCCGATTGTTCGAAATAACAATCAGCCAAGTAATCGATTATGAAAATAATCAGTTGCAGCCCAACTGTAGACCGACTTCTTTTCAAACACAGTGGTCACACATGGATCAAAATTTGTCTAGTTCCTGCTGAACTGGCCAAATTTTGATCCATGTGTGAAGGGCAGCTTTAGTGTCCCTTTATGTATCAAGGGAAGGGGAGCACAGTGATGCCTTACCCTAGGTTTCCCCTATGCATGGTCATGTCATCCGTAATGCCTGCAATATCACATGACCAATTGCAGAGAACAGTTGTAGTGTCTCCCAGGAGCTTCTCTGGAGGATCCTACAGCGTCTCTCTTGCTGTAACACTCTATGCTGTATTATGCTGTATATTGTGGAGCATAGAAATAAGTTGCCTCTGTCCTGGAGAAATGGTATAGTTGCAGCTACAAAAACTGTGACCCAAGTTCCTACACCACTCATTTTATCCATGTAAGGACTAATGGCTGTTTGTTTTAAAGCAAATAAGAGCAGCCCTAACTAAATCATTCATGAAAAAAAAAATAAGGAAATAAGCAATGAAAATATCTAAGCACATTTATAAGGCTGGGTTCACACTAGTGTGGCTGCAAGTTGATCCAAATTTCAGCGTGTTTATATAGCACAACTTGGCTGCGTTTTCTATAGTACTGCTGACCACAGAATGTAAACAAATGAGCTTGTAAGTGAAAGAAAAAAAAATGGCATGGATGTTATCCCACAATCCATACCAGGACCTACTGGTCTGGTATGGATTTTAAAACGGAACCCACGCCATAAAAAAAAAAAAAAAAAAAAAGGAAAATGGCGTAAGGTCTTGACTTGTCAAAACTGTGTTATGTTCCTATTTATATTCCACCTATTTGGTGAATGAGTAGGGGTACTATTTACAATATACTCATTCACATGGGGGGATTTGGGGGCCCCTTTGTTAATTCAGATAAGTCACCTCCCCCGCAATTCCACAACCTTCGAGCCAGAGTTGTGACAAAGCGGCCCTGGCTAAGTACCCCCGATGTTGAGGGCATGTGGCCTGGTATGGTTCATGAAGAGGGGCCCACAGGTTTGAGAGCCCCCTATCTCCCGCCCCCCATTTAATAGGTCTGCCAAGCTGCATGCTTGGATAAGGGTGGTATGGATTTTAAGGGGGAGCTCAAGATTTTTTTTTTTTTTTTTTTGGCATGGAGTCCTCCTTAAAATTCGTACCAGACCCAAAAAACCTGGCATTGCTTGTAGGGGGGACTGCCATGACATTTTTTTTGTACATGCGTTTTTCCTGCTTCTCCTTTGAAGTCTATAGGGCACAAAATCGTGCTGCATGGCACAAAGGTGGCACAGAGGTGGCACAAAGGTAGCACAGGTACCTTCCCAAAAGCCACGTTGCAGTTTGTGGTTTCCATTGTCATGCGATTCTGTTGCACCTGAAATCACACAAGTGTGGACCAAGCCTAAATTAATCAAATTATGAAAATACATACCTGATTTGTAACTTCAAGGGTGGTTGGGTTGTACGTGGTAATGGCATGTGTTCCCACAGAAAATACTCTCTTATACCTGTGCAAAAAAAACAAAGGATAATTAAATATTAATTATAAAAACACAGACTGACACCTTCAATTCACTAGTGAAAACAGACATTTATTTTCTGCATCAAAAGAACAAAACTTTAGTAAATAAGGATTCAACTCCAATTTGAAATCCAAAAAAACTATTTGTTTTAGGAATCTTACAAGCCTGTAATAATTGTCTATGGAGTCATTACTGACTTTGGAATAAAATCCTCAAAAAATATATGAATATGTGTAAAATGGCATATTCTTCAAAGCATTCTTGAAAATATCCACTAGAGAACAAATCAGTCCAAATAGACCAGCTATGCAGGACATAATGACCCATGTACATTTAATGTTTATAGGCAAAATATTTTTTTTCGTTTTGAATAGACTGGAGAGGGATTATAACCCCGGTCAGGTTTTTATTGGCGTCCTGTTTACTTTGATCACCGAGATGGAATGTGATAGAAAATTCCAAATTTGTGTTGTCATCTAAACAGCAATAGAGAGAAAATTCTACAATAGGAACAGTAGTTCTAGTGACCGTGACGACAACCAGGGATTTCATCATTTATGAGGGATTTCCTCTCACATCCTGCTTTGGCTATGGGGACAAGTAGTGAAGAAAATCATCCCAGTGGCACACAGATGGGTAAAAAAAAAAAAAAAAAAAAAAAAAAAAAAACTGACATGGGTTATAACCCTCCCTTAGGCCGGCCATAGACAGTTTGAATTTCGACCAGTTCAGCAGAAACTGGACAAGATTCGAACTGTTAATGGGCAGGCTGAATGTACCAAGTTGATCGATCAATTTGGGTACAACCAGCCTGCCAGATTCTCTTGCAATTATCGCTGGCGGCTGCTATAGCCACTAGTGATCATCACTGCCTTCTCCTGGCAGGGACAGCTTCCCCTTCCCACCCCCGCTGGGGGCCCACAATGGCTCAGCAGGAGGGATTCCTCTGTGAGCACTGTCTGTGTTACCCGTGGTTCAGGAACAAAATTTGCACTATGGCCTGCCTTAAGTGGGGTACACACTAGTAGAAAATCTGCCGAAAATTCCCGCCTGATGTGAAATCGTCCGATTTTCGCCTAGTGTGTACACAACTTTCAGCAGCCGATGCCGACATTTTCAACGAAAAAAAACGGAGGGACAAACACCAAAATTTTTTTCGTCCGTCCCCAGACGACCGATTTTCTTTAATGTGTATGCAGTACGTCCTTGAAAAATTGGATACGAAAGACCACGCATGATCTGAAGTTGCTGACAACCCGGAAGTCTAGGAACAAATGTGGCAAAAAAAAGAAAAATCGGACGAGAAATTTCGTGAACATTTATGCACTGTGGACTAAAAACTGTAATGAACGCTGAGAAGACAGAAAAATTGGAGGATATTTCGTCCGATTTTCATCAAGTGTGTACGGCCCTTTACTCTATCAAAAATGAGATGCCTTTATTTCTACTTTAAAGAAAAGTACCACAGCACAAACGAGATTCCTAAAAACTGAAGCTGAATTTACCTTTTATAGATCATTCAACAATAATGTCAATGGCGATTGTGGGACTAGCTCCCACTACTGTGGAAGGGACAAGTTGTAATTACAGAACACAAACTGCTCCAAAAGTAGTCATTTTCTACTTTACTTCAATACCGAGCACTTTCACCAGATTCCTGCCCAGGCAAATTCCGGCTTTTAGCGTAGACGCACTTTGAAAAACAATTGCACGGACATACGACATACAACACTATACCCATATGAAATTTGTATCTTTTTTTTTTCAAATAAATAGAGCTTTCTTTTGGTGTTATTCAATTACGGTACTTTTTTTTTTTTATTACTAAATAAACAAAAAAAGACAGATTATTTAGAAAAAAAAAAGAATGAGTTTTTCTTTGTTTCCATTAAAAATGTTTGCAAATAAATCTTTCTTCATAAATTTAGGTCAAAATGTATTCTGAAACATTTCCATGGTGAAAATAACCCAAATCGGTGTATATTATTTAGTCTGTAGGAACGTTTTAGAGTCCACAAACTATGGTATATACTGAATATCTGCAAATTTGTCAATCCTGATGTACTCACACCCCATCTCATTTCTTGAGGTCCGAAAAAGTACACATACCCCAAAATGACACCCTTTTGGAAAGTAGACAGTCCAAGGTATTTAGTAAGAGGCATGGCAAGTTTTTGAAGTGGTAATTTTTGCCAAGTATGAAGATTTATTATTTTTATTTTTTTTTTACATACTGTCACCAGTGCAGTGAAGCGTTATCATGTAACTGGTGTGGCAGTGATCAGGGACACTGACTGGTGACAAGAATTTTAATGGAATAAGCAACCATTTTTACTGAACGAAACCGATTCAATCAGTGTCTTTTGTTGTGATTAGCTGTGATTGGCCAAATGGATGGTATAAAAGGAAGCCATCCATTGTTTACATTTGTCATGTGATCTGCTGTAATTGGTCACGCGATCACATGGTACTAGCAGCGGGCTGGCATAGTGATCAGTCTTCAGCTGTGACTAGTGGACACAGTCAGTAACAGATTGCACTGCTGCAATCTTCCACTCAGAACTATAAAATGGTTAAAGAACAACTAATCTATAATTGAGCATCACAAACTAAAAAAACGCCATTTAATTTTTATATTAAAAAAAAAAAAAACTCACCCATCCACCCATGTCTTTATGCTTTACTTTGTTGAGAAAAACATTGAAAAATACTCCCCTAATATTTCTAGCTATGGCCATCTTGAGTAAGGGCAGATGACTGATGTAGCATTTACTTCCTGGAACACATCCGCTCTTAGCTCAGACAGGGAAGCAGGAGGGTGTCCCTAGCTGAGAAAGCCTTTCCTCCATATGAAAATAAAATGCCCATAAAGACTCCTGTGATTAATTACATCATTTTGGCCTATGCCAGAAACCACGAAGCACCTGAAGAAATGTAAAAAAAAAAAAAAAAATGTTTAAAAAAAGTAAATATAACAAATCTATTTACGAATGCTAGTAGCATAAGGATTAAAAATAGCTAGGGCTTTTTATTCTGGCGGAATGTGACAGAACTCTGTTCCTGCACCTCTGCCAAACAGGTTTAGTGAGACGGAGAAGCAGGGCTGCTGCATAAGCTGGAGATCGCATATAGCTGCGGCTGCAGCCTGCTCAAACAGCCGAGGGAGGAGTCATTATCTGCACTCCGCCCTCTCCCTGCAGACTGAATGCTCTTTTCGGCGGCAGCCGCTCTTGGAGCAGTGTGGCGAGAGACACGTGTGACCTGACTGCAGAGAAGCTGTGCAGCCTTTGTTGGTAAATTATTCATAGAGAATGGGGCTTTGTTAATTCTGCTTGGACGTGGGTCTACGAGTGCCTCTGAGCTGGATTGGGCTGTCTCATAACCGGAATGGGCAGTCTTCATAGCTGGAATGGACTGTCTTCAAGCTGGATTGGGCTGTCTCTGTGCTGGATATGGGCTGGTTGAAATCATCTGAAAATGCCCTCTGAGCTTACTTTGGTAAGTGCTGGATTATTCTAATGTTTTTTGCATTTTACTACATTGCTTTTTTTTTTTTTACAAATTCCATACAAACTACATGTATAGCCCCCAAAATTATACCTGTTCTCTAAAGGGGTGGTGCTAGGAGGTGTGTAGTGGTGGAGACAAGGGGCGGTTCTAGGGGTAGGTAGGTGGTAGGGACCGGTGTGACCTAAGGGGGGGGGGGGCGAGTTTCTGCACCTTTTCTCTGAGAAAATAAGCCCTGAAAATAGTTAATGTTGACTGAGAGTTAATTTCCACTTTAAACACCCATACTTTGGTAGAAATCTTTCTTTGGCTTTCTTTGTTGACGGATCCCCTGCTGAACACGGCTGTGTGAAAGGACCCTTAAAGAGTAACTCCACTTTTGTTGAGAAAAGAAAATTCCCCTCTAGGTGATCTATGTACATTACAAGGCTTTTAACAAACTTTGTTGCAGATTCCTACCTTTTGTTATTCTGAAGAAATCCCTGTGTGCCTGTCTGTGCCAATGTGGTAAGTGAATCTGTATGTAAGTGGTTTCACAATTATCAATCAGCTGCTGTACGTGCAGGACTCTGAGGAAAATTGCAATGTCTGCATCCCTTTAGACATGATTTCCTATTGGGAGTGCCTCACCAAAAAACTGGATTTTTGTATTACCGTAAAATCCTTTTCTCTGATGTTAATTGACTGACACAGCTACAAATCTTCGTTGACCCTTGGGTTATGCTGCTCTCCATAGGAGTAGGACTAGGTGGAAACATAACTTGACTGCACCCCTAGGGCAGTCCCAGGGGGGTATACTTCCCACTTCCTGCTTCAGGACTTAAGTTTGTAACAAGCAGTGTCAGAAGAATACATAACCCAACTCAACAGAGGGGTGGGTGCTGTGTCCATCAATGAACATCAGAGAAAAGGATTTTACGGCAAGACAAAAATCCAGTTTTCTCTTTCGTTCACTGGCAGACACAGCTCCATATCTTCTTTTACCCTTTGGACATCCCAAAGCAGTGTCAACTTGAGGGGAGGGAAAAAAAAAACACAGAAATGTACATAATTCCCCAAAAGGGCTAAACATAGCCAACCAGGAAAACCAGGAGCTCAACCAGAACCAACTGGAGCTCACCAACCAGAAAGAATACACCCTCAACAGCAGCCTGCAAAACTTTGCAGATGTGAGTACATCCACCTTATAAAACATGGTGAATGTATGGTGAATGTATAGTGCCTTGCGAAAGTATTCGGCCCCCTTGAACTTTTCAACCTTTTGCCACATTCCAGGCTTCAAACAAAGATATAAAACTGTAATTTTTGAAGAAACAACAAGTGGGACACAATCATGAAGTGGAACTCATGGATCATGTATTGGATATTTCAAAGTTTAACAAATAAAAAACTGAAAAATTGGGCGTGCAAAATTATTCAGCCCCTTTACTTTCTTTGCAGCAAACTCTCTCCAGAAGTTCAGTGAGGATCTCTGAATGATCCAATGTTGACCTAAATGACTAATGATGATAAATAGAATCCACCTGTGTGTAATCAAGTCTCCGTATAAATGCACCTGCACTGTGATAGTTTCAGAGGTCCGTTTAAAGCGCAGAGAGCATCATGAATAACAAGGAACACACCAGGCAGGTCCGAGATACTGTTGTGGAGAAGTTTAAAGCTGTATTTGGATACAAAATATTTCCCAAGCTTTAAACATCCCAAGGAGCACTGTGCAAGCGATAATATTGAAATGGAAGGAGTATCAGACCACTGCAAATCTACGAAGACCTGGCCGTCCCTCTAAACTTTCAGCTCATACAAGGAGAAGACTGATCACAGATGCAGCCAAGAGGCCCATGATCACTCTGGATGAACTGCAGAGATCTACAGCTGAGGTGGGAGACTTTGTCCATAGGACAACAATCAGTCATATACTGCACAAATCTGGCCTTTATGGAAGAGTGGCAAGAAGAAAGCCATTTCTTAACCACTTGCCGACTGCCGAAAGCCATTTCTTAACCACTTGCCGATCTACGTCGGCAGTCAGCCCCTCACAGGCAAAGTGACGTAGGGCTACGTCACTAGCTTGTGAGGGTCTAGGGAGCGAGCGCGCGCCCCCGGAGGCGCGCTCCCGCGTGGTCACGGACCCCCCCGCGCGTGTGACCGGCGGACCCGATGTCCGCCGGTCACTCGGCGATCGGCGGGGGAGAGGGAGAATGTCAGGCAGCCTGTGTAAACAAGCTGCCTGTCATTCTCCTTGCTGTTAGGATACTGATCACTCGGATCTAGTATGTAGATCCGTTGATCAGTGTCCATACAGCTCAAGCCCCAGCCAATCACAGTAGAAAGCACGCCCCTAGGGATACACACAGCCCCTCCCTCCCAAATAAAGTTAACCCCTTCACTACCAGTGTATTTTTACAGTAACAGTGCATATATATAGCACTGATTACTGTAGAAATGTCACTGGTAACCCCAAAAGTGTCAAAAATGTCAGTCAAGGGTCCGATCTGTCCGCCCCAATGTCGCAGTACCGCAAAAAAATCGCAGATCGCCGCCATTACACGTTAAAAAAAAAAACAACAAAAATGACAGAAATCTTTCCCTTTGTTAGTAAACGCGATAACTTTTGCGCAAACCAATCAAAATACGCTTTTTGCGATTTTTTTTACCAAACATAGGTAGCATAAAACAAATTGGCCGAAAAAGTAAAAAAATTTTGATTTTTAAATTTTTTTTGGGGGGAATTTCATATAAAAAATGTGAAAAATATTGCTATTTTTGCAAAATTGACGCTCTTTTTTTGTTTATAGCGCATGATCAAAAAATCGCACAGGTGATCAAATACCACCAAAAGAAAGCTCTGTTTGTGGGAAAAAAAGGACGCCAAATTCGTTTAGGTACAGCGTCGCACGACCGCGCAATTGTCCGTTAAAGTCACGCAGTGCCGAATCGCAAAATACCCCCTGGTCGGAATGGGGGTAAAATCTTCCGGGGCTTAAGTGGTTAAAGATATCCATAAAAAGTGTCGTTTAAAGTTTGCCACAAGCCACCTGGGAGACACACCAAACATGTGGAAGAAGGTGCTCTGGTCAGATGAAACCAAAAGCGAACTTTTGGCAACAATGCAAAACCTTATGTTTGGCGTAAAAGCAACACAGCTCATCACCCTGAACACACCCATCCCCACCGTCAAACATGGTGGTGGCAGCATCATGGTTTGGGTCTGCTTTTCTTCAGCAGGGACAGGGAAGATGGTTAAAATTGATGGGAAGATGGATGGAGCCAAATACAGGACCATTCTGGAAGAAAACCTGATGGAGTCTACAAAAGACCTGAGACTGGGACGGAGATTTGTCTTCCAAGACAATGATCCAAAACATAAGGGCGTGGTCTGGACGCGCTAGAAGATGGCAGCCTGAGAACGGAGCTCCCGCCGCCTCGAGTCCTCACAAGCCTCGCTCAGGGATTCCACTGCCGCTAGACCGCTGGTGAAGATGGCAACGACTGCCCGATCCTCCTCGGCCACCCGCTCTCGATCCCCGCGGGATCCAGCAAGTAAGCTGAGCCCCAGCATCCCGGAGCTCTTCCGCACGCAGGCCGCAACCATGTCTCAGCCCGGGCTTTCCTCCGCCTCTGCCTCTCTCCCCTCATCCCCTGCCCGCTCCTATGCGGCGGCCGCATCGGGGGGGGCAGAGTCGGCTTCTGCTCCTCCGCCTGCACCGAGGCAGCTCTGTATGGAGGATCTCCACCTCATCGCTGCGGACATCAAAAATACCTTGGGAGCGGCCATCTTGGAGCTGAGGGAAGACATCCGCTCCCTTACAGGCCGGGTGCAGGAGGTTGAAAATACCACTGCACAGCAGGACGTAGCCATCAGAGACTTGTACCTAAAATCAGACTCCCACCTGTTGCAGATGCGGGATATGCAGCGCCATATGGAGGACCTGGATAACCGGGGTAGGCGCCATAACCTGCGGATCCGAGGCTTACCGGAGGCAGTGGAGGGTGACCACCTTACCCCCACAGTGACTGCACTTTTCAACTCCTTGCTGGACAGGCCTCCACTGTCCCCCATCGATATGGAGCGTGTTCATAGAGCTTTGCGGCCCCGGGGACGGGAGGGTGAACCTCCACGCGACGTGGTGTGTTGCTTGGTGGACTATCGTCTCAAGGAAGACATTTTGCGGAAGGCCAGGGGAAGGCAACATATAGAATGTGAAGGGACACCTGTGCAACTTTACCAAGACCTGTCTGGAATTACTTTGCAACGCAGGCGTGAACTCAGGCCCCTGCTGGATGTCTTGAGAGCGCGCAACATAACCTACAAGTGGAAGTTCCCCTTCTGCCTAGCTGCATCCCTGCAGAATCGCACGGCTCTCCTTAGGGTGCCTGAAGACCTCCCTCATTTTTGCTCCACTCTGGGGATCCCTTTCATGGCACTTCCGAATTGGTACGCCGAATTCAGGAATGCAGCTGACCTTGATCCGCCTCGGGGGGATGAACCAATGGAGGCCCAGGAGGTTCGCTTTCGCAGGCCCCGCTCACCCTCTGGGAACAGACCGGCGAGAGAGGGAGCTGGACCCGCTATGGTTTGCAGCCCTACCAAACCTCCCCAGCGGAGCAGGGCTCGGAAGAACAACTGATCTACTGTGACTGATGTGGGATGTTACCCTCTGTTGAGGCACTTGGACTTACATTGCTCTTTGTTCATCTACTCCTCCCCTCCCCCCTTCGTTAGCATGGAGTGCTCATTTCACTGGACCCTTTGCTGATGCATCCTCCATTTCATTCAGGAGCACTGGCGGAACCCGACGGAGCCCTGGAGTGACTCCATACCCTCACCGCAACTGACGACATGATTAGTCCTGGTTTGTCACTGTTTCCCTGGATTGTTGCTGGCACTGATGTTGTTTCCCCTCTGCACCGCTCTACGGTGTTGGCTATACTTTGAACCCCCTTTGGCTCCCACAGACTGTGACTAGGTAACCTCCCACCTTCGCCCTCTTGGTCACCTTCGGCTAACCGCCTTTGTCCCGGGACTCTGGCACCGGCCCTGGGGTGCTCCCTCTGTGAGTAGAAGTCTTTTGCTAGCCGTTGATAGCCACTGGACCTTTGCCTACTTGCAATGATCCCATTGTGTTCCGATGGAACGATTAGAAGGACATGATAGGGCCTTTGAGGGGTGGGTTGGTAGACAGGTGACGCTCTGGTATATTCACTGTACTTCCTTCTTTTCCTGCCTATTTAGGGGTTCATAACTGACAGATGCCCTGTTGTTAGTTTATATTTGTGAAATGTCCGCTGCCACACGTTTGTTTGGACTGCACGACTCCGCTCTCAGGGTGTGCTGCTGTGGTTGCGGTGGCGTGCAGATCAGATATTCGTGTCTCTTCTGTAGACAAATTGGATAAGGGGTGATGTGGACGTGTGCCCCCTTAGGGGTAGCCCTCCGCATCGCTTCTGTGTCTCCGCACCCTCTGTTGGCGCCTGTTGCTGCCGTATGCTCGCGCCCCGGGAAGTGCTGTCAGCGGGTTTTCTGCCTGCATCCGTATGATTCTGCGGGCTGGTGGCTCTCCTGGGGCGGGATGCCCGGATAGATACCCCGGGGGCTGCAGTTGTTTTCAATGCATGTTGGGAGTGGGCTCTGCCTCATGGTTCATTTTGAGTTAGCTCTGGACGTTTAGGGCTTTGTCGTTTTATTATTTGCCTGTCTAGTAGTCCATATTTACGGTCCTGATTGAGTTTTTGGGTTTGTAATATTTTTTTTTCTTTTAGGATTCCCTCGGGCCCCCTTCCCTCCCCGTCCCTCACATCTTGGGCCCCCCTTCGGGATTCCTGGAGAGGCGCTCTAGATCTCTTCCTCCCCGCCCCTACCTTACCTGGCTGACGGATTAGGGATGCTGGCCCATGGGGGGCGGGGGGGGGGGGGTCTTTCGAGAGGGGCGGCTGACGATCTCTTCTCCTCGCTGTTCACCTGCCCAAGCTGGATTAGTTCCCGGGTGCCCATATGGTGACCGTGTTCCTCTGATTTGGTGCATTCCCCCGTCACTCTTCCGACATGTTGGAATAAGTTCCCCCTTAGGGAGGCGGCCTAGACCGCAAGTTTTTCATTATTGTTGCTTATGTTATGGTTATTATTGCTGCCTTCACTGTTATAGTTGCTATGGACTCCTTTCTTCCCTTACTGGTTTTAGCATACCGAACACCGAACGCTCTCTGAACATGGGCTCCTGACATTCTGGACTCGAGGACGGGCTCTTTTCGGTGAGTACTTAGTTTTCACACCGTCTTCTGGTTTGTCCTACTCCAACCCCGCTTAGCGGTTGTGGTCCTGCATCAATCTGTTTAACAGTAACGCTACTATCCCCTACCGCTGAATTTATTTTTGTTTCTGTTCCCCCACCTGTCCACCTTCCCCGGATTCTGATAGTTGAGTCTGGTGGTGGTCCCTTCCCAGTCCTCCACCGTTTTACCCACCCCTCCCTTTCCCCGGTGTGTGCTTTCCTTCCCCCTTTACCTCCCAGTCGTGTTTGTTTGTCCACCCCATACGTTTTCACCTGTGATACTCCTAGTCCTTCCTTGTCGCATTCCTGTCTACCTGTCATGGATATTTCCCTGAAGGTATACTCCCTCAATGTGAGAGGATTGAACATCCCTGAAAAGCGTTCCAAGCTTCTCCTCACCCTTCGACGGACGAGGGCTGATGTAATTTTTCTTCAAGAGACTCATTTTCGCTCAGACAGTATCCAGAAACTTTATGCTAAACAGTATCCTACGGTTTATCATGCGACCTCTGGGGATTCGAAATCCAAAGGGGTCTCCATACTCCTGTCCAGGGGTTGCCACTTCGCGGTATCTGAGTCCTTGGCGGATGAGAATGGGCGCTTTCTCTTCCTTAAGGGCTCCATCCATGGCAGGGCGCTGACGCTGGCTAATGTTTATGCGCCTAACAAACACACAGTCCCATTTTTTCGTTCTACTCTTCAGCGGTTGTCAGACTTTTCCTCCGGCCAGATCATATTGGGCGGGGATTTTAATGTAGCCATGTCCCCTCTATTGGATACTTCTTTGGGCTCTTCATCCATCCCGTACGCGGCCCTGCGCTCTTTTAAGCAGTCACTCACTACTCTACTTCTCCACGACTCATGGCGTACCCTCCACCCCGGCGTTAAGGACTTCACCTTTTTCTCTTCGCCGCACAACCGATACTCGCGTATCGATTATATTTTTGTCTCCCAGGATTTATTGCCGGCCCTTTCCTCTACAACTATCGAGCCAATGCTCTTGTCTGACCATCACCCCATCAGTGCTACGCTCTCCTTTGCGGCTCTACCGCATCGCTCCGGAGCGTGGCGCCTGGATAGCTCCCTCTTAACCGATTCCACTTTTGTTAAGGCTCTCTCTGACCGCCTAACGCTGTATTTTTCGGAGAACGCGTCCCCCGAAGTCAGTCCTGTCACTTTGTGGGCAGCACACAAGTGTGTGATCCGTGGCGAACTCATGGCTCTAGCCTCTAAACGGAAGAAGGAACGGGTGGCTCACACAGAGGCGCTCCTGTCCAAGATAAGTTCGTTGGAACGCTCTCATAAATTATCTTTGGCATCTGATACCCTAGAGGAGCTCACTAAGACCCGTCAGGAGTTGCTGGAGGACCTTGGTAGATCGGTTCGCAGGAACTTTGCCCTCTCTCATGGCTTTTTCTACGAGCATTCCAACAAGTCGGGCAGGCTCCTTGCCAGAGCTATCCAAAAGCGTAGGGCGGCCAACACCATCCATTCCATTTCCGACTCTTCGGGCAAGGCGCACGCTTCTACTCCCGATATTGCGGCCCAATTTGTACGCTATTACACGGACCTATACAATTTGCCGCGAGTGAACTCGCCTGATCTTTTACAATCTAGGGCGCATGAGATTCGCCAATTCTTGTCCCAACACTCTCCTCCGCCGCTTTCGGAGGAGGTGTTGGTCTCCCTCAATGCTCCTATATCAACTACGGAAGTTTTGACGGCCCTCAAGCAGTCCAAGCCCGGGAAATCCCCTGGTCCGGACGGATTGACGGTTGGTTACTACAAGACTTTTGCGGATCAACTGATTTCACACATGGTGAGGGCCTTCAATGCCTTCTCCGATGTGCCTACCTTGGGACCGGACTTTTTGGAGGCCCATGTCGCTGTCCTCCCTAAGCCTGGGAAGGACGCGACGTTAGTGCCAAATTACCGTCCCATATCTCTACTCAATGTGGATATCAAATTGTTTGCGAAAGTACTAGCTAACCGCCTTCTTCCCTCCATTCCCGAGGTGGTGTCCCTTGATCAGGTTGGTTTTGTCCCCGGACGCGAGGCGCGGGACAACACTACCAAGGCGATTCATTTACACCACTGGTTGTCCACGTCGCGTACGCCTGGCTTCTTTTTGTCCCTCGATGCGGAGAAGGCGTTTGACAGGGTGGCCTGGGACTACATGTCCGCTGTGCTTGAGGCCCTTGGCTTAAGAGATAGGTTCTTGCGCTTTGTCTCTATCCTTTACTCCAACCCCTCTGCTAGGGTCAAGGTGAATGGATCCCTGTCGGACGCCTTCTCTGTGTCGAACGGTACCAGACAGGGTTGCCCGCTATCTCCCCTGATTTACATTCTCACTCTGGAACCCCTTTTGCGCCAGATTCAGGCTAGTTCGGACATCAAGGGGGTTTCACTGCAGGGAAAGACATACAAACTAGCGGCATACGCTGACGATGTTTTGCTCTTCCTCACTGATCCTCTGCTTTCGGTCCCCAACCTTTTATCCGTTCTTGCACGTTTCCAAGATCTTTCCAATTTAAAAATCAATTACTCCAAATCTCGGGCACTCAACATTTCCCTCCCTCCCTCTCTCTTACAACTTTGCCAATCCAATTTTCCATTTGAATGGGACCCCCACTCCATCACATACCTCGGCGTTCAATTGCCTAGCTCCCTCTCCGACCTTTATTCCAAGAACCACCTGGCGATCTTAAACACAGTGGAAAGGGACTTGCATTCCTGGACGCAGGGTCGCTTCTCCTGGTTTGGCAGGGTCGCCATCGTCAAGATGAACATCCTCCCCCGCCTGCTCTACATCCTTCAAGCCCTACCCATACGTATACCGCCTGCTTTCTTTAAATCTTTTAGGCTCCTGTGCACTAAATTCCTGTGGGCCTCTAAGAAACCCAGGCTTAGTTGGGATCTGCTTACCCGTCCTAAACAGGAGGGCGGATTGGGATTCCCTCATTTACTCAAGTATTATCAGGCATGCCATTTATCCAGGGTGGTGGATTGGCATGCCCATGCGAGGTCTAAGGACTGGGTGTCTCTCGAGGGGGCCTTGGCGTCCTTCCCCGCCCACCACTTACCTTGGTCGGCTCCGTCCAAGATTCCGCGCTCCACCTTAGCTAACCCCCTGACTGGAGCTACTATACGGGTATTTCACGCCCTTCGTGAGCAGCTGGATCTCTCACCGCGGCGCAGCCCTTTGACTCCCTTACATTCCACCCCTGATTTCCCCCCTGGTCTCCCGTTTGTGCCTGCCGAGGGCCCCTCTTCGGACATACCCTTTCAGGCTCGCCACTTCCTTGACGGCCCTGGACTACTGTCATATCGGGATCTTTGTCAGCGTTTTCCGAAGGCATCTATCCCTTTCTATTGCTACCTCCAAATTCGTCACTTCCTGACTCACACGCAGAAACTATCGGAATGGGGCCGTTCCCTGACTTCTTTGGAGCGTCTCTGTGATGCCCCTGGTCCGCACCGGCATATGGTCTCGATCTTATATTCTATGCTGTTTCCTTCCTCTCCCGCACATACAGAGGCTCTTCGGGCGCGATGGACTCGGGAGCTGGGAGTGGACCTCTCAGAAGACGACTGGTCTCGGGTGCTTTTCCACATGCACAAGGGTTCCCTGAACGTATTGACCCAAGAAACTGGGTATAAACTCTACTCCAGGTGGTATAGGACTCCAGATCTTCTGCACAAATTTTCTTCCTCCAATTCTCCGCAGTGCTGGAGGTGTCTGCAACACAAAGGAACCCTACTACATGTATGGTGGGACTGTCCCGTTCTGCAACCGTTCTGGAAAGAGGTTCAAGCCTTAATCTGCCGTATTACCACGTACACGCCGGACTACTCGCCGGCACAATATCTTTTGCACCACACCTCACTCTCCTACGCCAGCTACAAAAAGTCCCTGACCTTACATCTGATCAATGCAGCCCGGATGTGCGTGCCGTGCCATTGGCTGTCCACCACACCCCCGTCGGTTGCTGAATGGCTTCGCAGGGTTCGGCGGGTGGCGGAGATGGAGGACATCGTGGCCCAAGCCAAGGACTCACACCATCAGTACCGCACAACCTGGGCACCCTGGACACACTTTCAAACGTTGCCAGAATTCCAAACCTTGAGCACTTGAAAATCGCTGGCTAATTTGTAATCCTCTTGTTTTGCGCTGAGGATATACCCCTTATTATGGGGTGCTTTCATCGATGTTCAGTTCCCTATGACTCTTTTGATGCTTGTCCCCTGCCGGAGTGCAATGCCCCCCCCCCTGTGTTACCCTCCCCCTCCTCCCCTTTGTGTTTTCCTCATTCGCCCCACTTGGCCCCTTTCCTATATCCCTTCCCGATCCCCTTCACTCGTGCCCTCCCTCCCTCTTAGGCCTCTCACTAAATCACTCAGGGTTCTCCATTTAGCACTCTGCGGTGGCTCTGGCTCCACCGATGACGGATGTGGCGCCCATGTTCAGAGATGTCCATACCGGATTCCTCACTCTTCTGCGGTGGATCCCCCACTCTCTGACACAGGTAGCTCCCTTTAAGGGGTGTCGGGTTTGGGGGAACCACTAGGCTTTCTTACAGGTAACCCTCATATTCCGGTTCCCACCAGGTGGGAGGGTGCTCTACCCAACGAACCCTTCCAATAGACCCATATTCCCTTGGCACTCCCACGAGCTCTCTATTTTTGCACCTTGGTGCTATATGTCACTTTATGGGTTTGCCTATGTTCTCTTATTGTCCCTCACGTGCATTGTACTGCTTACCTGTATATCACTTTTGTACTTGCTCATTTTTGTGGGCTTTGTCAAATGCCCATTACTGCCTTGATCTTTTTTGTACTATGTATGCTTTTTACCTTAATAAACTGTTTGTAAAAAAAAAAAAAAAAAAAAAAAAAAAAAAAAAATAAACTGTATGATCCAAAACATAAAGCAAAATCTACAATAGAATGGTTCACAAATAAACATATCCAGGTGTTAGAATGGCCAAGTCAAAGTCCAGACCTGAATCCAATCGAGAATCTGTGGAAAGAACTAAAAACTGCTGTTCACAAACGCTCTCCATCCAACCTCACTGAGCTCGAGCTGTTTTGTAAGGAGGAATGGACAAAAATTTCAGTCTCTCGATGTGCAAAACTGATAGAGACATATCCCAAGCGACTTACAGCTGTAATCGCAGCAAAAGGTGGCACTACAAAGTATTAACTTAAGGGGGCTGAATAATTTTGCACACCCAATTTTTCAGTTTTTTATTTGTTGACAGAAGGCCCAGGAGGCACTAAGCGCCGTTGTAGAATGCACCTTAACAGGCAAAGGGGGAGCCTGACCCTTAATAGAATAGGCTTGCATCACCGTCTGCCTGATCCATCTGGATGCAGCCTGCCCCTTACGAGATCCATCTGTAAGGACAAACGAGATCCATCTGTAAGGACAAAGAATACAGGTTTTCTAATAGACTCATCCAGGGAATGCAAAGCAATTTCTTTAGGATGTGTCAGCTTAGGGCACAAGGAAGGCAACACAATGTCTTCATTCAAGTGAAAACAAAAAGATGACCTTAGGAACGACTGACAGGGACGTAGCACCACATTGTCCCTGTGAACCACCAGTTAAGGTGACCGACAGGACAACGCAGCCAGTTCCAACTCCCTGCGTGCAGAAGTAATATCCACTAAAAAGGCTACCTTCTTTGACAGAGTAAGCAGAGGAAGTTCACAAATATTTTCAAAAGGCGGTTTTTGAAGAACTGACAGTACCAAATTGAGGTCCCATGAAGTACCAGAGACCTTAACGGAGGAGCCAAGTGGTGAACCACCTGGACAAAAAAGTGTGAATCAAAGAATTTGCAGCCAACGGCCTTTGAAAAAAAATGCCAAGGTGAAGAGACCATTCGCCCGGACTCGGGGCCTGCCGACTGAGGTAGTCCGCCTGCCAATTTTCCACCCCTGGAATGTGCACAGCAGAGATGGCTGGAACATATCGTTCTGCCCACCTTAGAATGCCAGCTACTTCACTGGCCGCTAGGGCATTTTTGGTGCCCCCTTGATTATTGATTTATGCCACAGCCATGGCATTGTCCGACTGAATTCTTACCGGACACCCTTGCATACAATTTGTCCACAGGGACAGGCAAAGCTCGATCGCCCTAATCTCCAGGATTTTGATAGGCAGACCAGACTCCTCCTGAGTCCAAACCCCTTGAGCCGAATCCGTGCTCAAGACCCCCTCCCCATCCGGACAGGCTGGCGTCCGTAGTAACCACTGTCCCGTACAGGGGGAGAAAGGACTTCCCTTGTCGAAGCGCCGGGGGGAACAGAGCCATCAAACCAAGGATCCCCTCGCACCCCGGCTCAAAAGGATCAGATTGTCCAGGGATTGAGGATTCTTGTCCCATTTGGAAAGAATTTCCTTTTGCAGACACCTGGTATGGAACTTGGTAAACGAAACCGCCTCGAAGGTGGAGACCATCAAACCCAGCACTGGCATGCACATCCTGAGAGATGACCGGTGGTTGAATAACAGGAGCCGAATCGCATGCTGCAACTTCAGCAGTTTTGCCTCTGGAAGAAACACCCTGGCTGAGGCGGAATCCAAAGTCAAGCCCAGGTTGGTGGACAGAATCAGATCTGATTTCTGAAAATTCAGCATCCAGCTAAACTCTTGCAGAGTTTGCACATTGATGTCCAGTTTTCTTTTTTCTGTTCACAGAAGGATATCGTCCAGGTACCCCAGTACCGTGATCCCCCTCTGCCTGAGCAAAGCTAACTCTGGGGGCCAACACTTTTGTGAACACCCGAGCCTCAGTCCACATGGTCCTTAAAAGACGGGGAATCCTCCACTGGAAGAAGCGTGGCCTTATTTAATCCGGTGGAACGGTCAGCTTCTTCAAGAGAAACTCCTCAAAAGGGATATCTCCTAGCGAAACGCTTAGGTATTCAAACCATGCATTTCGGGGACCCCCACTGACCAGTGACAATCTCTTCGAAATAGGCAGGAAAAGGGAACACCTTAGTCAGCTTGGATGCCGAATTGCACTGGCGCAACTAACGCATATTCAGCTGTGTCATCCAATCTTAAAGTTTCCCACACTGATACAATTAGTGCTTCCACAGGTGCCTTTTCATGCACAGCCATAGTGGAAGAGGAACCATCCTCACTGTCAGAGCACTCAGGGTGAGTGGACGCAAACTCAGTGGGTTGACTCGTGTCCTCCAAATCCACCTAAGACTTTGAAAAGGCTATATCAACCTTAATCAGACACAAGTGACTGTAGGACCGCCGTCATGGCTTCCAGGGCAGACTGAGACCCAGAAGTTCCCGCAGCTCCTGAGAGTGGGTCAGGTGGTGATACCTGCTCCAGGGACTCCATGGTTAATTCAGAGGCCGCCCTTAATATGCAAGTAATTAAAAAAAAAACCCTCACACCGCTACCGCTGTGGGACTGCAAGACTTCGGCGCTGCTATAGCAGAAGGAGTGGTATACTCTCAGGGACTCCCCACCACCTATTCAGAGCTGGATGCAGAGGGCCAAGCTGCCTACCATGCTGCGATCAGAAAGGAAAAGGAAGCGCAGTCCCTGCCACTAGAGGCCCGCCGCATCACCGCTCCACAGGCTACAAGAAAATGGCCACCACATTGACAACAATGGGAAACTTCAAAAAAATAACGCCGGACTACACAAAAATGGCCGCCGAGGCTGTATACAGCCATCCACAACAAAATGGCGGTGCAGCGAAGCACCTAGGACACAGACCGGCTCTACAGGTACTTTTAGTTCACCGGGGTTCCCTCAGGGACCCCCACGCAGCCATTCACCGCAGGAGCATTAGAAAATGAGTCGCCGGTGGCGCGCACCCACCTCCCTCCAGCCCATCACCAATGACACCCCATGCACCCCAAGGGGGGGTAGAGGGGAATCCCACTATTGAGGGAGGGACCATGAAGGAAGGAAGGGCACAAAAGGGGCCTACCAACCCGTGGAAGGGCCCACGTCCACCCCAGTATTTCCCTAGAGGAAATGGGGGGGGGGGTTAGAACGACACTACTCACCACACCTGGAAACCGAGCGGGCACCACTCCTGACAGTCCACCGTGCCATTTTGGAATAAGGGTGCTGCAGGCCAGGAGGTATGCTATGACTCTGGCCGTGATCATTATCGTGACCAGGACTATGCGTCCTCGCAAGGGGTTTCACTCGCTAGCAAGCCCGTGCCCAGTGGGGCTATGTCTCGGCCAACCTAGAGCGGATCTGATAGTTTGGTCGCGCTCGCTGGCCAGACTGGGAGACCATAAGGATCTAGGGTATCCAGTGCGTCACCGGCAGTTGATTTAGTTTAAGAAGGGAAAAACACCAGGACTGCAGATCCCAGCAGGGAACCAGGTCCTTACTCCTGACTAGGCTGAAAAAACGGAAGTCCTATAGCAGGAAGTGGGAAGTATAACTCCTGGGACTGCCCTAGGGGCAGAGTCAAGTTTTTTTTCCACCTAGTCCTACTCCTATGGAGAGCAGCATAACACAAGGGTCAAAGAAGATATGGAGCGGTGTCTGTCAATGAACGAAAGAGAAATTGCATTTTTGTTGCCTGAAATCTGTCTTGTATGTTAGTGCAGACTTCTGGGAAACTCAGTGAGCCAATGACACAAGTAGGAAATTGCATATCTAGGAGGTGTTCTATACACAATATGTGTACAGAACACCTCCAGGTAGCCATATTGCATTGCATTTATAGAAATAAAATTACATAGCTGCAGATTCATTTTGAAAGGTAATTTTTTTGAAAGGGAAGCCTGCACCAAGGGGTCTGTACTGAGGAGGGAAGCCGCACTGAGGGGTCTGTACTGAGGAGGGAGGCCTGCACTGAGGGGTCTGTACTGATGTGCTGTGTGGGGAGGGTCAGTCAATACTGAGGAGTTTGTGCTTTAATATAGGCTGGTACAAGTGATTTATGGTCATTATGGAATATCTGTACTGTGGGGTATATGGGTTTGGGGAAGGTGGGGGGGGGGGGTGGATCGGACCTAAAAGGCCTGTGGCATGTGTGTGCTGTGTATAGGGGGGGGAATATGCTCAGGTTTTATTTAATGGTGTCCTTTTAAGCCCCTTCTGCTATTAGTGCACTTCAGCAAGACCCACAATTCGGCATGGCATGCACGGCGTGCCACTTTATTGCTTCGGAAGGTTTTGGTGCAGGTGGGGTGTAAAAAAAATAATAAATGACTCCAGGTTCCCACTGTCCTAGGCATGCCACTGGTCCTATCCTTGTGTTAAATCTTTGTGAATTGAGCCTTATGTCTAGAAACAGCCATTAGTCAACTGCACAGCAAAATTAAGATTATTAAACATTATTAGGTTCACACTGGAGCCTATTAAATATTTTAGGCCACTGCACAGTCAACAGGGTATACATAATACCAGCCTGCCCTAAATCCCGATTTTAAAACAGCTAAAAGAATATACTGAAAGGACTTTAAAAGGGTTTTATTTCTTCCAATAGCAGCAGGTGTCATTGTGACTTTACTTTCGAAAACATTCCCTAAAATTGCTTCAGGAAAACAGAAATGCTGACAGTGCATACTGCTGAGCACACATTTTAGACAACAGGAAAGAATAGAAGGTTTTGTTAGGGACTTATCTTCTGCAGTGAAGCAAAGCGGATGAAGAATTTGACCAAATGGCACAATACAAATATAAAAATATAAGCGAAAGTTTGCTGGAACATTTCAAGAGTTAAGATAAAAAGCACATGATATGAAATGTGTATTAAGAAAAAAAAGAAATGCAGAAAGCCTATTCCTGCAAAAAAAAAAAAAAAAGTTTACTTTGTCACATAAAAAGTAGCTCAGTTACAGAGACAAATGTAGGACTAAAAGCAAATCTTGATAGCAAAAAAATTGACTTTTTTGACTTACCGTAAAATCCATTTCTCTGAGGTTCATTGACGGACACAACTTCAGATCTCCATAACCATTGGGTTTTACTGCCCCCTACAGGGATAGAACACTAGGCAGAAAAAAAAAGTCTGGCTACGCCCATGGGCAGTCCCAGGGTGTATACTTCCTCTTGCTGCTATAGGCACTCAGTTTAGTTACAAAAAATACAGAGAAATACAACTCCACAGAGGGGTGGGTGCTGTGTCCATCAATGACCATCGGAGAAATGGATTTTACGGTAAGCCAAAAATTCAATTTTCTCTTTTGTTCACTGACGGACACAGCTCCTGATATTATTAACCATTGGGACGTCCCAAAGAAATTTTAAACATGAGGGGTGGGAACAGCAAAAAAATTCCCAAGGCTAAACAGTGGCCAACCAGGCAACAGGAGCTCAACCAAAACAATTTGAGCCCACCTGAAAAAATAAAAAAAATACACCCTCAAAGAGGATCAGATCCTCTTAACAGCAGCCTGCAAAACCTTGCGGCCAAAAGAAGCAGCCGCAGATGCCAACACATACACTTTATAGAACTTTGAAAAAGTGTGCACCGACGACCAGGTGGCCGCCTTGCAAACCTGCGTCACTGATGCCTGATGACGGAAAGCCGGGAGGCACTAAGCAACATAGTAGAGTGTGCCTTGACAGGGAAGAAAGGAACCTGACCCCTAAAGGAATAAGCTTGAATCACTGTCTGTCTGACCCATCTGGAAATGGTCACAGAGGAAGCGGACAACCTTTTACGAGGCCCATCCGTGAGCACAAATAGAGAGTCTGACTTCCTGAAAGACTCCGTAACAGCCCGGACCACATCCAAGGCATGCAAAACAATTTTCTTCAGATGTTTAGGCCTGGGGCACAGGAAAGGCAACACAATGTCTTCATGCAAATGAAAATCAGAGACAACCTTTGGAATGAACAATGGACAGGGGCGAAGAATCACTTTATCCCTGTGAATCACCAGGTAAGGGGAACAACAGGATAACCCTGCCAGTTCAGAAAATCCATCCTTCCCCTTTCTTCCGAAGGACCACTGCCAAAACAGAGAGCCGAGCCACTAGGGAAGCCACATCCAAAGAGGAATCACAGATAAACTGCAGCCCCTGGACCAGCTGGTCCACCATCTCAGCAAAGGCAGCGGGGAGCTGTTCTCCCTCCAGGTCACGGTCTAAGAGCTTAGCCCACTCGGTCAGAATTTGCGACACCAGAGCAAAAGTGAATACTGGCCTCATTGCTGGACCAGCCATAGTGTACAGATTGCAGGCAACAGCCTCAGCCTTCCTGTCAGCCGGATCCTTAAAGGCCGGGGACTCTTCAACCGGAAACATGTTTGCCTTGTTTAATCTAGAAACCAGAGGGTCCACCACTGGTGGAACAGCTCACTTTTTAAGAAGGCACTCCACATAGGGTTAATGCATAGTAAAGCGCTTAGGGACCCCATGGGGATGCTTTGGTTGTCCCCACACTTTAGCAACAATTCTGTCAAAATAGGCAGGGAAAAGAAACACCTTTGCCGCTCTGGGTGGCTTTAGAGTGCCAAAGGGAACCTGCGCTGTCGTAGCTGCATCCTACATCTTCAGGGTCTCACACACACAGATACAATTAGTGCCTTCACCAGTGCCTTTTCGTGCGTGGTTGCAGACGTGGAGGAGTCATCCTCTCTATCAGAGGATTCAGATGCAGGATCTGATGACACATGAGGCAGGGGAAGGTGGGGGGCGCTTTTGCTAGCCCGTCGCCCGAAAGCCACCTCCACCTGGGACACAAAGGACTCCAGGACCGCCGTCAGTGCATAGAAGGATGGTTAGGACCTGGAGGGCCCTGCAGCCTCAGAGAAGGGATCAGGAGGGGCAATGTGCTCCAAAGACTCCATGAGTCAACAGGGGGACCCCACAAAAAGTGTAAAGCACTGCAAAAGGAAAACCCCCACCGTGCTGGCAGCACACCAGGGCACCAGGCACAAGCACCAAGCGATCCTCAGCAGAGAGGGAGAGGACCCCACCAGACTCACCACCCAGCAGAAACCGGCACCTGCAACCACCAGGATAATCTGCACTAAACGCACAGCAATCAGGAAGTGAAAGAATCCGGGAGTCAGCACCAGGGGACGAGGAGGGGCTCCCACTGCCGAAAACGCCGCCCACAGGGCTCCACTGTCATGGCTGCTTCTATTGTCAATGGCAAATCACAGCAAAATGGCCGCCAGACTACCAAAAACATTACCACTGTGTATAGAAACACAAAGGCTATAACAAAATGGCAGCCCCACGAGGCCTTCAGGGACCCAGAAGGTAACCCAGGCCTCAAGGACAGATCCAGGCAGGACGGGGGGGGGGCTGGCAGGAGACCCCCACAAGGTACAACCCTCCCCACCTCCTGCACAGTCGACGGCGGCGCACCCCCCCTGGCCCCCATCACCAGCTAGCGCCCTGCCCTTACCCCAGGAGGTGGACCAGACCACCGAAACAGCCCCAGCATATATGGAATGAGGGGATGGCAGGATGGGTGACATGTGGCAGGATGGGTGACATGGGGGGATGGGGGACACTTGAAAGGGGCTTGTGCCTGATGGAAAGGAGGGGAAGCCAGTGGTCCGACTGTCCTAAGGAGGGGCCCGTGTCCACCCCAAAACTCTCCAGGGGGAGAGGGGGACAGCTACTAACCATACCAGGAACCAGGTGGGCATCACTCCAGACAGAACCCCTCTTCATCTAAATGGGGGGGCTGTCGAGGTGTTTAACCCGTAGGCCAGCCCCCGTCCAGTGGAGCTATGTCGCAGCCGACCTAGCGCGGAGCTGAGGTCTGCACGCGCTTGCTGGCCAGCCTGGAGTGACCACTGGATCTAGATTATCCAGTGTGTCGATTATCCGGCAGTTGACTGTAGATCTCACAGGAAAAATCCAGGAGAAAAAAAATTTCCATCAAAAAAGAAGAAATTTGCCAGGACCAAAGATCCCAGCAAGGAACTAGGTCCTTACTCCTGACGATGCATACAAAAAAAAAAAAAACTAAGCACATATAGCAGAGAGAGGGAGTATACCCCCTGAGGCTGCCCATGGGCATAGCCAGACTTCTTTTCTGCCTAGTGTCCTACTCCTGTAGGGGGCAGTATAACCCAATGGTTAAGAATATCAGGAGCTGTGTCCGTCAATGAACGAAAGAAATTTATTTTTTGTTTTTCTATGGCCGAATACTATGCAAATATTTGAATGAGGAGAAGTGGTACCTGATATACCCAGGGACATCCATCCATCTATACAGAGCCCCGTTATCCCTAAGAATGAAAAGCGTACTTTGACTCCCTGGTAAAACAGGAGTCTAAGGTGGAGGTGAGCTGCTAATTATAGGTGGTGGATTGTTTGAGCACCTGTTTCGCATATTGATCACTATACACAAAGGTGGCAGGATTAGTCGTTTGTTTTGGACCACTGTAGGATTTTTTTCGTTTTGGATAATTGCGCTGTATTAGTATCACATTTCTTTTGCTGAAAGTAAGGTGAAAACAATTAGGGTTCTTTCACACGAGCGGTGTGCCCGACAGACTCCGTTTTGCTCAGCAGGGATCGATCCGCCGATCCCCGCTGAGCAGTTGGATGACAGGTTTGTCTCCGCTTACTTTGCAGAGACGGAGCTGTCTGAGCAGCGCTCTCCTCTATGGGAGATCGGATGAGAACAGACAGCCTGTCTGTTTGCATCCGATCCCATCTGATCTTTCAGACGGATGGAAAAACTGGATTTTTAGTCTTACTGTAAAGTCCTTTTCTCTGATGTTCATTGAAGAGCAGCATAACCCATGGGTCAAAGAAGATATGGAGCTGTGTCTGTTAATGAACTAAAGAGAAATAGGGATTCCATCCATCTGGCTTTCACAGACAGGATCGGACAGCAGCGTGTATATACATACACACACACACACACACACACACATACACACACACACACACACATACATACACACACACACACACACACACAGTATCTCACAAAGTGAGTACATCCCTCACATTTTTTGTAAATATTTTATATATCTTTTCATGTGACAACACTGAAGAAATGACACTTTGCTACAATGTAAAGTAGTGAGTGTACAGCTTGTATAACAGTGTAAATTTGCTGTCCCCTCAAAATAACACACAGCCATTAATGTCTAAACCGTTGGCAACAAAAGTGAGTACACCCCTAAGTGAAAATGTCCAAACTGGGCCCAATTAGCCATTTTACCTCCCCGGTGTCATATGACCCGTTAGTGTTACAAGGTCTCTGGTGTGAATGGGGAGCAGGTGTGTTAAACTTGGGTGTTATGTTCCTACTTGCGCATACTGGTCACTGGAAGTTCAACATGGCACCTCATGGCAAAGAACTCTCTGGGGATCTGAAAAAAGAATGGTTGCTCTACATAAAGCTGGCCTATAAGAATATTGCCAAGACCCTGAAACTGAGCTGCAGCACAGTGGCCAAGATCATAGAGCAGTTTAATATGACAGGTTCTACTCAGAACAGGCCTCGCCATGGTCGACCAAAGATGTTGAGTGCACGTGCTCAGTGTCATATCCAGAGGTTGTCTTTGGGAAATAGACTTATGAGTGCTGCCAGCTTTTCTTCAGAGGTTGAAGGGGTGGGGGGGTCAGCCTGTCTGTGCTCAGACCATACGCCTCACACTGCATCAAATTGATCTGCATGGCTGTCGTCCCAGACGGAAGCCTCTTCTAAAGATGATACACAAGAAAGCCTGCAAACCGTTTGCTGAAGACAAGGAGACCAAGGACATGAATTGCTGGAACCATGTCCTGTGATCTGATGAGACCAAGATAAACTTGTTTGGTTCAGATGGTGTCAAGCGTGTGTGGTGGCAACCAGGTGAGGACTACAAAGACAAGTGTCTCTTGCTTACAGTCAAGCATGGTGCTGGGAGTGTCATGGTCTGGGGCTGCATGAGTGCTGCCGGCACTGGGGAGCTACAGTTCATTGAGGGAACCATGAATGCCAACATGTACTTTGACATACTGAAGCAGATTGCAACAATCTCACAGATGTGTCCAAGCCATCCACGGAATTGAACTCCTCTACAGGATCATCTTCTGATAAGAAGAGTTGAAGAAAATCGCTATGCAAGTTCAGTGCAGTTAGCTAAAAAAGTAGAAATACAAACTGGTGATGGTTTCCCATGACACAATATGGCATACACTGCAGAAGAATGGCATGCATGTGTGTCGTTCACGAAGGAAACCTCTCCTAAAGCCAATGCACAAAAAAGCCAGCCTAGAATTAGCCAGGGTCCATGCTGAAAAAGAAGACAACTACTGGGACTCTATACTCTGGAGTGAGATCAAAATAAATGTTTTTGGAACTTCAAAACTGTATGGCATCGCAAAAGGTGAGGAGTACAAAGAAAAATGCATTGTGCCTACAGTGAAACATGGTGGTGGCAGTGTTCTTCTGTGGAGCTGCATAAGTGCTGCTGGTGAGCTGCATTTCATTGAGGACATCATGAATTTACAGATGCACTACTCTATATTGAAAGAGAAGATGCCACCATCACTCCGCTGCCCTTGGTCTAAGACCACTGTTTCATTCCTGAAGAACAGGCTGAAAATAATTCAGTGACCAAGTATGTCTCCTGATCTGAGCCCAATCGAACACCTATGGGGAATTCTGCAGAGACAAGTTGAGCATCATTCTCCATCCAGCATCTAGGCTTTAAAACGGGTTGTTCTTAAAAGATGGAAAAATATAGATGTGTCTTTGTCTCCAACTTGTTCATTCCATGCCTAGAAGACTTGGTGCTGTCCTTACAAATGATGGACCCAGGTCCTACAAAATACTAGATGGAGTAGTTTTTGTTGTGGGGTTTATTCATTTTTACATTAATTTGAGAGAAACTGAAAATTTTTTAATTTAAGTTCTATTATTAACCTTACTTTCATGTAATTGAACTACACGAATGTTCGAAAATTTTGGAAATGTTTTTTTTGTTCATTGAGATACTGATTAAAATCTTACTTTTAAAAAGAGGTGTACTCATTTATGCTAAGCACTGTATCTGTTTAATAAGGGCAAAAACTGCCTAATCACATATTTGTAGAACCCTAATAACCCCTTTTCCCTAAAAATATCACATGAAATGCTTCATACAACAAAGCCTTATTTTTAAAGAATACTGTCCAGATCAATAAAGAAACATGTAACATATTTGTTTAAATGTAAATTAGTTTAAAATGATCGTTGAACGCAATATTTTTAAACAGACATGCAGAATATAAAATTAAAGCAATCAATCATTTAAGTGCCTAATGATCCATTTTAACATGACATGTTAATATAACAAGAATTTTGTGCCAGGATACTGTAATAAATTGATGGTGAAGTCAGGGGTGGCAGAGAGATATTCATCTGACTGGTCTACAAATGCAGTGGAAATGGAAATTCCAACACCTAGGAAAACTATCAGAATAATTTGAAATACCTAGCTAATCACGCAAAAAATCTTTGACTGAAGTTTGAGAAATAATGGTCAAACATTCTTAAAGCAGATCTCCATGAAAATAGATTTTTCTGCCGTGCAGTGGGGTTTTTGCTTGTTTTGCCTAGGGTCTCACTGAAAAGACTATACTTACCCGATGCTTCGATCCTCTGCAAAACGTGCAGCGGTTCCTGCAGACCCAACGTCCAAAGATGGCCTATGGGCGTGATGACATCAGGAACATTCCAATCGATAGACCATTAGCGTGTTGGGGGGGGGATCTTGCACTCGGAGGATCAGCGGAATAAACCCTCGCCGGTAACCTAACTTACATGTGCCGCTGCAAAGCGGCCTCCCTGCAATGGATCATGTACCTGGTACATGATCCACGCGTGCGCCCGCCAGCCCGGCTGTGTTGTGATTCATCAGTTTACCAGCTGAACTGGTTAAACTAGAGGTTCAGCCAACCTTTTTAATTTTCTTTAGATTTCTTAGACTAGGAAAGGGTTAGAGCCTCTGTCAGGTTTATACGACCATCAAAGAGGTGAGGTGAGCTGTAAGTTGTTCTATCAGAAAAAGTTATAAATTGGGCCCACTATGTAAGCACAGTACAGCCTACATAAGGTTTACTCTGGTAGCAATTTCTGCAAATATATTGAGGAGCTTGGAAATGACAGAACAGAAAAAGATGACTATGCCATAATTAGACAGTGCTCACCCTTCACATGAGGATGACAAGCCATATAACCAGTCACATGAAAGAAGAGGATGGCTCTACTGTTAGTGTTAAGCTGGTCATACATGGGTCGAATTCCAAAATCATTTTCTTTTGAAAATTGCACCATTAGGGGACTGCAGCAACGGTCGATTTTGGGTGATCGGGCATGTTAAAATTTTTTTAGAAAAACAAATGATTTTCTAATCAATGATGGGAGAACCGTGAGAGAAATAGAATTGGAAAAGAAATGCGCATGAGCACAAGAATAGAAAATTCCCGGAAAGAAAATAATCCCGGTCACAAAAAAATCTTTTCTGCAGCAACATGAGATGAAATCGAAGGCTTGGTTGGTCAAATTTCTAAATCAATGGTAGCACCATCGGATCACAAAATTCACTAAATGTCTGATTTTTTACATGTCTGATTTTTTTTAAAAGAAAATTTGTTCGGAATTCAACCCATGTATGGCCTGTATTACTGCAAATAGCAATGGGATTGCGTAAGGAAGTACAAAACAAGTTCACCCAGCATACAAACCAAAATGGAATAAAGATGTGGCTCCAGACATTACGTCTGTGTGTGTATATGTATATATTACACACACACACATACACTGATCCGCCATAACATTATGACCACTGACAGGTAAAGGGAATATCTCGTTACAATGGCATGTGAAAATTGGTGGAATATATTTACCAGCAAATGAACATGTTGTCCATGAAGATGATGTGGTGAAAGCAGAAAAAAATGGGCATCGCAGTTTGTTGTGTATGGGGCTGTGAAGCCCATGGTGACCCATGTTCATAGCCAAAAGCTTACACAATGGTCACATGAACATCAGAACTGGACTAAGAAGCAATGGAAGAAGGTGGCCTGGTCTGATCAATCACGTTTTCTTTTACATCATGTGGATGGCCGGATGCGTGTGCATCACTTACTTGGGGAAGAGATGGCACCAGGATGTGGTATAAGAAGGCAAGTTGGCAAAGGCAGTGTGATCCTTTGGGCAATGTTCTGCTGGGAAATCTTGGATCTTGCCATTCATGTGTATGTTACTTTGGTGTCCATGCCTCAATGGGTCAGGGCTGTTAAAGCAAAAGGGGCCATACTCAATATTAGGTGGGTGGTCATAATGTTATGGCTGATTGGTGTGTGTGTGTGTGTATATCTATGTCTATATCTATATCTCTAGTTTAGCTCTCTGGGCGTACTATGTACGTCCAAAGAGAGAACCTTTGATCACAAGCTGCTGGCTGCATGACCAAGACATCAGCTTGTGTGGATTTTGTACAGCCGGAAACCAGTTTCAAAGTGATGCGGCAGCTCTATAGCTGCCGACCACTTTCACACAGCCGGCAGCTCGATTCCCCACCCCCTTCGGTGTCTCCCCTCCCCCCCTTACCCCCTGCTGGCAGGCGCCCCTGCTCTCATGGTTCCCGAGCTGTCCAGCGCTTACTGCTGCCCAGGAACACATCCGTTTACAGGGGGAAGAGAAGTTGCAGTGAGGCCAAGGCAAATCGATGCCTCGATCTCACATGCACACAATGAAACCAGAAGTGATGTCACTTCCAGTTTCATTTGCACTATTTCCTGGCTAGTACAGCCAGGGGGGACACATCTAACCAAGCTGATCTGTTTGACCACTAATGTCTCCATGAAGAGTACCTGTCACTTGCCCAATGCTACCACATAGGGGTTTATCAACCCCTGGTGATGGCAATCAAACATTAAAAAAAAAAAAAAAATTACAATTATAAAAAAAAAAAAAAAAAAAACTGCCAAAACCCCCATTGCCCCGTACACATGTGCAAATGCCAGACCAGGCTGCGTACGTGAATGTAAACGACAGTCGCACTACACATGTGACATATCGCTGCGAACGTCAACAGCGATATTGTTAACACTAAATGGATGAGCTGTAGGGGCTTTTAAAGCATCATCTATGGTGATTTTTGGCGATATCGCTGGCGCACGTAATTTTAAAATATGGAATGTTGGGTATCTATTTACTCTATGCAACCCCATGTTTTATATTTCAACCAAAAATTGGTATTATATGGTGTGGTTTTGCACTAAAATTGTTATATATTTTTACCTTAAAATTCATTTCTCTGATGTTCATTGACGGACACAGTTCTTGATATTTCTTAACCATTAGGTTATGCTGCCCCCTACAGCAGGAGGACACTAGGAAGGGAAAAATTTGACTATGACTATTGGGCAAACCCAGGGGGTATACTCCCAATTCCTGCTATAAATACTCAGTTTTGTTACAAGCAGTGTAAGAAGAAAAAAAAAACGACTCCATAGAGGGGCTGGTGCTGTGTCCGTCAATGAACTTTAAAGAAATGGATTTTACGTTAAGTCAAAAATCCCATTTTCTCTTAAGTTCATTGACAGACACAGCTCCTGATTCTTCTTAACCATTGGGACATCCCAAAGCAGTGTCAAACATGAGGGGTGGGAAACAGAACAAAATTCCCAAGGCTAACCATAGCGAACCAGGTAACACATGGAGCTCAACCATAAACAATTGGAGCTAACCTGAAAAAACAATACATCCTCAAAGAGGACCAGGTCCTTTAAACAGCAGCCAGCAAAAACCTTGTGCCCAAAACAAAACCACTTTACAAAAACATTGTAAAAGTGTGCACCAACAACACAGTGCACATATGGCGGGCCAGAGCCTCCGCCCTCTTATTAGCTGGACCTGTATAGGTCGGGGACTCCTCAACCGGGATGAAGGTAACTCAATTTGACCTGGAAACGGGCGAGCCCACTACAGGTGGGACCGTCCACCTTTTACGCAGTAAATACTGTCAAGGTAAGCAGAAAGAGGAACACCCTCGCCACTTTGGAGGGTATGTGGGTGCCAAAAGGAACCAGTGTGGCAGCCGCAACCTAATGGAAAAAATTGCCAGGACCAGAGATCCCAGCAAGGAACTAATGCGAGTATAGCATCAAGTGAAAAAAAAATCCTGGGATATTTATCTGGTTAGTTAATTAGCAGAGGGGGTTGTTGATCAGTTTCAGCTGCTTTGGTGTTAATGAAACAACAGGTGCACTAGATGGGCAACAATGAGGCGACCTCCAAAACTGAAATGGTTTTGCAGGTGGAGGCCAATGGCATTTTTTCCCCTACTCATCTTTTCTGACTATTTTTCTCTAGTTTTTCATTAAGCTAGGGTCAGTGTGATTATTGGTAGCATGAGGCAATACCTGGACCCTATAGAGGTTGCACAGGCTGTCCAACTCCTACAGGATGGCACATCAATATGTGTTGGTCAGAAACATTGACACCAGTGGCCTTCTAGAGGTAATTTTGTAAGGCTCTGGCAATGCTCAGCCTGTTCCTCCTTGCACAAAGGAGCAGATACCAGTCCTACTGAAAGGGTAAAGGACCTTCTAACACCATGTCCAGCTCTGCTAGAGTAACTGCCTGCTTCTTGGAATCTGCACCATGCTCTTGAGACTGTGCTGGGAGACACAGCAAACCTTATGGCAATGGCACGTATTGATGTGCCATCCTGGAGGAGTTGGACTGCCTGTTCAACCTCTATAGGGTCCAGGTATCGCCTCATGCTACCAGTAGTGACAATGACGGTAGCCAAATGCAAAACTAGTGATAAACAGTCAGAAAAGATGAGTAGGGGAAAAAAGGTCAGAGGCCTCCACCTGTACAACAATTCCTGTTGGAGGTTGTCTCATTGCTTCCCATCTAGTGCACCCGTTAATTAACACAAAAGCAGCTGAAACTGATTAACAACCCCCTCTGCTACTTAACTGGCCAGATCAATACCCAGGAGTTTAACTGACTTGATGCTATACTCTGATTAAAAAGTGTTCCTTTAATTTTTTTAAATTACTAAATACATATACACACACACACACACACACACACACACACACAATTATATATATATATATATATATATATATATATATATATATATATATATATATATATATATATATATATATACATACATACACACATACATATATACACACACACACACACACATTAGGAATAACTCTAAAATATAACATTATAACAACTCGAATGCCTCGTTTCCACTGAGTGGTATGGTACGGTTCGGTTCAGTACGGTACGGTTCGGAACGGTACACATTGCGTTTCCACTGCCAATAGTACCCTTTCATGATAGGCGTGGTGTAGCAGGAAAGCTGTGATAGACAATTCTCTGTCAACCAAAGTTCTGCAGCTGTAGCTCCACCCTGTTGGTACGGTACTAATGTGCTTGGTACCCCAACGAAAAGGTACCAAAAAGTGGTACGGTTCGGAATAAGGGTACCATTCATAATGGAAACGGCATAAATAGAGTAGCGTACCGTACCGAACCGTACCAGAAAGCTCAGTGGAAACGAGCCATAAGAAAGAAAACCCAACTACGTGTGCACTACAAGCACCTTCTGTTTTTACCCACTGTATATTTCATAACATATCTGCTTACTGAGTAATAGGTGATGTACTTTATTTCACATTAAAATCACTCTGTAATAATCAAGGTATAAGCAACAAATTCACATATAGTGCCTGCTCCCCTCAATAAACATCAGCCTTCCATTCCAATCGACTGAGCAAAGAGAAATTGTACTTAGGGAGTTGATTTTACACAGGGGAATAAGAAAGTCAGTCCTATGTAAGCTACCACTAGAGTGCTTGTCAAAGTCACATAGGTTTTATTGGCAGGCAAAATACATTTTCCCATTACGAAAGCAACTGAGGAGCCATTATGGTTGGAGGAAGGGGTTCTGGCAGACATTAATTCTATTATTTGGGTCATAAGATAATATAATGGTAATAGAAGGGGAGCTAAGAAATATTATCAGGTTGAGGACTTGTCTCATTCACGAGGCAGCTTCTGACTCCTGCAGATGAAAAGAGCCACTGAAGTACAAATGGAAGGCAAGTATAAGCAGCTTTCAATACCGGTTTCTTTCTCTGCACAGGCATTGCACAGGTCAAATTCAATTTAAAAAAAAAAGTGCACCAGCTATTTTTTTTACCTTCAAGATATTTATTTGATTCTGACACATTAAAGAATGCGGTGAACTGGTTTTAAAAATTGGAAACTGCTGTAAAAGGCAAAAGGCAGGCACCTTTAATTAAACCGCTTCAGACATCTTTCAGAGAACTCTGAAAGAGATGATCAGGTATGTATATAGTAACTTCTGCAGGTTGAGCTCAGGCTTTTTGTGCCTCTCACGTTTGGTCCTTGAATGCAATGAGGACTAATGGGAAGGTATGGTAGACAGGCAGGACTGAGAATGTCAAGTCGAAGTCCCAGTTGGCCAAAAGGAAAAACTCCAGGTGTTGGGGCTCCCACAGTGCCGTGGAAACAATCTGAGGTGCCTGTCAGTTTATATAGAGCAGCACAAGTTTACTTTAACCACTTGAGGATCACCTGCCTGCAATGTACTGCAGATGGGTGGCCTGCATAAGCAAAGCAACGTACCCATATGTCGCTGCCTGCTTCTGGGTTTAAGGCACACGCATGTTTGCCCCATGGCTGGCACCTGCTGTGATTGTACATAGTGGGAGCCTGTCCAGTAAGTCCCAACCAATGAATAATGACCAGGACTTACTGATTGGCTGTGTACAATCACAGTCCAGAGCTCTGCATTGAAAATCAACACACGGCTCTGTACAAAGAGAAGGAGCTCCCCGTTTCTCATCCCTTAGAGACCTATATGTAAAAGCAGCACATGTTACACTAATTACACATAGGCACACATTTAACCCCATGATCGCTCTAGATGTTAACCCATTCCCAGCCAGTGTCATTAGTACAGTGACAGTGTATAGGATGATTACTAAATTAAAGTGGTTGCAAGACCCCCTCTGTAACTTGTACCTATAGGTAAGCCTAAACAAAGGCTTACTTATAGGTACTGTAAATATCTCCTAAACTTGCACCATTTAGGAGATATTTACTTTGCATGCAACCAGTGACATCACTGGCGCATGCGCTCTGAATGGGACGGCCGCCCGTGCAGAGCCCTATGCCGTGAACGGCAGCTCCTGTGCGCGGGAGTGACTTAATTGCGGCTCCAGTCAATCTGATAGCCCGAGAACGCAAACCCGGAAAGAAGACAGGTTAACATGTCGGCCGTGTCAGCGGTGTGCGGTCGCCGCTGTGGGGGGCTTCGTTCTAAGGTAGTTTTTCCAATTACCTAGTATGCGATGCATACTAGCTTATTATGCCTTTGTCTTTCAGGTTATTGTTTTGTTTTGTTTTTTCGGAGGTTTACAATCTCTTTAAAGAGGAAGTAAACTTCGCTCTGTAACTTTTACCTATAGGTAAGCCTATACGCCTATAAGGCTTACCCTACAGGTACTGTAAATATCTCCTAAACGTGAACCAGGAAGTAGGACAGTTGAACATGTTGGCTGTTTCACCAGTTAGCAGGCGGCACTGCGGGGGCTTCGTTCTAAAGTAAGTATTTAACAATGAGCTAGTATGCGATGCGTACTAGCTCCTTTTGCCTTTGTCTTACAGGTTTTTATTTTTTTATTTTATTTTTCTGGGGTTTACAACCTCTTTAATGTCATTGGTGATATCCATTATACTGTATATACCAGGGGTACTTAATTAAAATTCACAGAGGTCCGGTTGGTAACATTTTCTTTCTGCAGAGGTCCGAATCTAATTTTTCTGCTATGACTCAGGTCTTTCACGTCACAGCCCCCTTTAAATCAATGTCCTCAGTCCCCCTTTTCCTATCACAGCCCCCCTTACATCACAACCCCCTTTCATATTAGAGCCCCCAACATTAGCAACCCGCTTACATCACAGCCCCTCTTGCAATAACAACCCCCCACATCACAGCTCACCCCCACCTGACATCACAGCCCTTCCCCTCACCTCACAAACCCTTCATATCACAGCCCCTCCCCATATCACAGCTCCCCCATATCAAAGTCCCCTTTCACATCATAGCTCACCCCTCACATCACATCCACCGTGTCACAGCCCCCTATATCACAACTTCCCCCCTCTCACATAACAACTCCCCCATATTACATCACAGGCCTCCATATCACAACTTCTCCCTTTTTCCCCTTTACATTACAGCCCCCAATATCACAGCACCCCCCCCCCCCAATTCTTATACCAGCTCTCCCTCTCACATTACAGCTCCCCCTTCTTACATCACCCCATATCACAGCTTCTCTCTCTTACATCAAAGCCCTTCAGGTATCACATTACAGCCCCCTCCCCAATAATCTTCTCCCTACCTTAACTCAGTGTTGTGGATGGCGGGGAGATGGCGGGGTGGACTCCTCCTCTGGGTGTGCTCTCCTGCTGCTGCCGCTAGGCTCTTTGCTGTCTGCCCTCCTCCTTGCTTTGGGTTCAGCAGCGGGCGGGTGCATTGGGGGAGGAGAAGGGTTGGACAGCTGCCACTCCCCCTGGAGAACTTCTGTTCCCCCCGCCTGCTATGCTGTGACTTCAACAGCGGCAGGGGCGGGTGGGTGTATGCAGGCGGGGGAAGGGGGGTTCAGGGGGCAGCTGCTGTGGTCCAGATTTAAGTGCATCTGGGTCCGGACACGGCCCGGAGTCCGCCTATTGAGGACCCCGGGTATATACCATAGTCTGCAGGCGCTATAACTTTCAGGCAAACCAATCAAAATACACATAAGCATTTTTTTTTTTTTTTTTTAATCGAAGACATGTAACGAAATACATTTTGACAACAATTTATGAAGAAATTAGATATTTATTTTTATTGGGTATATTTTGTAGAAGTAAAAAATATTGTTTTTTTTTTTTTTCAAACTTTCCTGTTTACATCGCAAAAAATAAAATGAAAGTTAGACAGACTAAAAAAAAATAGACCTCCAATAATAATAAAAAAATCCCCAGTACAAGTATATAAATGCTTTGAAGGAAATCTCATATTGCCGCAGTTCTAAAAAGATGGCTTGGGGAAATAGAATTGTGAAGGATGATGCCATAAACAGAATTAAATACATTTTGTTTTTAAAATTGTCTTCACAAAAGTAGTAGCCAAACCCAGTTAAATGATAAAAATCAAACAATCGTCAATCCACATTATTTGCATAATAAAAAGCAGAGGTGTAGCTACACCGATAACAAAATAAAAATATACAAAGTACCTAGAAATGAATAACCACTATATTTAAAGAGGAAGTAAACATTCTGAAAAAAAATGAGGAAAAAAAAACCTGTAAAAGACAAAGGCACAATGAGCTAGTATGCATCGCATACTAGCTCATTATGCAGTACCTGCCTAAAAAACGAAGCCCCCGCTCAGCAACAGGACGGCAGACGTGTTCGGCTGTCCTGCTTCCTGGATCGCGTCCTACGGCCATCTGTCCTCTCCGTCAGCCGCAGCCCTGCTCTGTCCTCCCCCTCCCCCCCGCCTGCTTTCATATCCAATATAAAATCCAATCCCCTCTATAATTTAACAATAAGTGTCCCTGTGTCTGAGTTATATAAAAAAATATGTTGATCGGTACCCATATCAAGAGCAGGTCCCAGCAATCACGTGACTGCTCGGCTCTCTCTCCTCTCTTACCCTCCTCCCCGGCTGATGTCAGCGGCAGTGCTCAGCCCCGCCCGCTGGAGCTGTCAGCTGGGTAGAGGAGAAAGCCAGGAGTCAGCTGAGCCCCGGAAGCCGCTCGGATACAGGTACAGGCACACTTATTGTTATATTACAGAGGGGATGGAATGATTTTATATCAGTGGCTTAACCAATTTATGGTTAAAAAAAAAAAAAATTGATTTTTTTTTTTTTTAAGAACTTACCGTAAAATCCTTTTCTCTGAAGTTCATCGACAGACACAGCTCCATCTAATCAGAAACTATAAGGTTATGCTTATCCTATCTGGAATACGCACTAGGCAGGAAAAATGCTTAAGCATATCTATGGGGGCTGTTCCTGAAGGCATAACCCCACACACCCTGCTAGCATCAGTTTAATTGCAAGCAGTGTTTAGAATAGAAAAAACCCCATGCGCTCAGAAGTAGAGGGGCGGGTGCTGTGTCTGTCGAACTTCAGAGAAAAGGATTTTACGGTAAGTTCTTACAAAAATCCAGTTTTCTCCATCTAGCCAGAGACTATAGGGATGTCCCAAAGCAGTATATTCATGAGGGGTGGGAAGACAATGCAAACAAAAACCTAACTACCCCAAAGGCTAAACTTAGCCAACCAGGTAACATGGATCTCAACCAGAAACAACTGGAGCTCACCCTGAAAACACAATACACCCTCAAACAGAAACAAAAAAAACAGTTCTCTTTAAACAGCAGTCTAGAAAACCTTGCGGCCAAAGGAAGCATTTTAAAGATGCCAACCCATCTACTTTGTAGAATTTTGTAAACGTATGCACAGATGACCAAGTCGCCGCCTTGCAAACTTACAGCACCGACGGCTGATAGGGCACAACCCAAGAGGCACTCAGCGCTCTAGTAGAATGCCGGGAAAGGAGGAACCTGACCCTTCAGTGAATAAGCCTGAACTACCGTCTGCATGATCCATCTGGATATGGTCACCGCAGACGCAGCCAATCCCTTACGAGATCCTTCGGGAAGGATAAAAAGAACGTCTGATTTCCTAAAAGACTCAGTGGTCTCCATATAGACCCTGATTGCCTGAACCACATCCAAAAAGTGCAACGCAAATTCCATAGAATGTTTGGACTTGGGGCAGAGTGAAGGCAACACAATGTCTTCATTCAGATGAAAACCAGAAACAACCTTAGGAAGAAATTATGGATTAGGTCGAAGTACCACTTTATTAAGGTGAGCGGCAGGACAACGCCGCCAGTTCAGATACTCTGCAAGCGGAAGTGATAGCCACCAAGAAGGCAACCTTCTGGGACAATGAAAGCAGAGAAATCCCCAAAATGTTCTCAAAAGGAGGTTTTTGAAGAACAGATAATACCAAATTGAGATCCCACCGCGGCAGCAGGGACCTTCTCGGAGGAGCCATATGGAGCGCTCCCTGTATAAAGGTATGAATCAAAGCATGCGTAGCTAACGGGTGTTGAAAACATATAGCCAAGGCCAACACTTGGCCTTTGATAGTGCCCAAAGCCAACAGCAATTCAACTCCTTTCTGCAGAACGACCAAGACCCTAGCAATCTCAAACAAGCGACGGTGCACCTTCAGCGATTCACACCATAAAATATACGATTTCCACGTACGACGATACATCTTCCTAGAAGTCGACTTCCTAGCCTTCAATAGCGTAGGAATCACAGAGTAAGAAAGACCTCTATCTCTCAACACCTGGCTTTCAACAGCCATGCCATTAAAGCTAGCGACTGTAAAGCAGGATGTAAAGCAGGATGGAAGATTGGACCTTGAGATAGAAGATCTTCCCTGAGAGGAATTCTCCAAGAAGCATCAGAGACCAACCTTACTAGGTTTGCGTACCAAGAACGGCGAGGCCAGTCCGGAGCCACCAGAATCCCTTCCACCTCTATCCTGCGCAGAAGCCTCGGCCAGAGTTTCAAGGGAGGAAAGGCATAAATTAGCCGATGCCGACCCCAAGGAACCACCAGAGCGTCTGTGGCGTCGGCCCGAGGATCTCGAGACCTGGCTACGAATCTCTGAACCTTCTTGTTGAGGCGAGAAGCAAACAGATCAACCTCGGGAGACCCCACAGAACACACAGGAGATGGAACAACTCCGGGTGCAGGGACCACTCCCTTTGATCCAACACCTGACGACTCAGGTAATCCGCTTGCCCGTTCTCCACACCTGGAATGTGTACAGTAGAGAGGGCTTGAATACATTTTTTTGCCCAGGCCAGAATCTCGGCCACCTCCTTGGCTGCTAAGACATTCTTGGTGCCCCCCTGGTGATTGATGTAAGCCACAGCTGTGGCGTTGTCTGATTAAATCCAAACCGAACTATCTTGCAGACGAGTCATCCAATGGCTCAGACAAAGCTTTATTGCGCTGAGCTCCAAAACATTTATCGGTAGTTTTCCATTGTCCAGGTACCCTGGGCACAGAGCTTCCCCAGCACCCCGAGGAAGGACTTGCCCTGGCATAGTGCTGAAGACTGAATCCACCACAACAGAGCAGACATTGTGTTGTGGCTTAACCGAATCAAAGAGTCCAAAGACTTTGGATCCTTGTTCCATTTGACAAGAATCTCCCTTTGCAAAGGTCTGGTATGGAACTGAGCAAACGGAACCGCCTCGAAGATTGATACCATCAGATCCAAGGCCCGCATGCTTGTCCGGGGGAAGAAACATCTTGGCCAAGGCTGAATCCAGAGTCAAGCTCAGATAATCCAGTCTAAAGACAGGTGTCAGCGCGGATTTCTTGAAATTGATGTTCCAACCGAAGCTCTGCAGAGTTCTGACAGTGACCGTCAGATCCCCCAACAACACTGAAGGAGAGTCCGCTCTCAATAGAAGTTTGTCTAGGTACCCCAGTATCACAATCCCCCGCTGGCGCAGCAATGCCAATACCCGTGCTAAAACCTTGGTAAACACTCTGGGAGCTGAGCCAAGACCAAAGGTTAACGCCACAAATTGATAATGCTCCTCTGCGACCCCAAAGTGAAGAAACCGCTGGCATCCAGCGTAAATAGGTATGTGTAGATATGCATCCTTGATATATATGAAGGCTCTCCCTGGTGTAGTGACGCCAGTACCGTGCGAATGGATTCCATCTGAAAGTTCTGTACCCGCACAAAGCGGTTCAGGGCCCAGAGATCAAGGATGGGACGCACCTTCCTGGGCACGGTGAAGAGGTATGAATAAAACCCTTTAAAAGCGTTCCTGAAAGGGAACCGGTACAATCACTCCTTGCGACAACAAATCGGGTACTGCCCCTTGCAAGTCCCTAAACCGGACTGGGTATAGTCGAAGATTGGACGGGAAGAGCCTGTCCGACGGCCGAGACCGGAATTCGATCTTGTACCCAGATCGGATCAGTTTGTGAACCCATTTGTTCTGAATCAAGGAGGTCCAGGGTTCAAGAAAGAAACAAAGACGTCCCACCCCAGAATCTAGTGAGGGCACTTCTTCATGCAGACGAGGACTTGTCTGCAGGTCTAGACTGGCCGATCTTTGCTTTCCCCCGACCATGCCTTCTTGGAACCCCCAGAAGACCTGAATGAGTTACCTTTTTCTCGCGACCCGGAGGCACAAAAAAGACGTTTAGGAGCATTAAAGGAAGGCCCCCGCCTAGGACACAGCACCTTGCCCTTAGAGGGTTGGGGGAGATGAGTGCTCTTACCCTCTGTGACACCTTTGATCAATTCGTTCAGAGAGTATCCAAACAGCCTCTGCCCTGCGAAGGGAAGATCAGTCAAGGCCTTTCTAGAAGCCTTGTCCGCCGACCAGCTTTTTAGCCACACCATGCGCCTAATAGCAATCCCCACTGCCGACACCCTGGCCACCAATGTGGCTAAATCCAGGGACGTATTACACATGAACACCGTGGGTTGAGCCAACTGGTCCAGTTGTTCCAACACTGCAGGGAGGAGCCATTCAGCTTCCAAGTTACTTTTAAGTAACTTCACCCATTCTGTAGCAGTCTGCGCTACCAAAACTTTCACAAAAGGTAGTATTTAATATGTGACCTGCTACCACGTGTAAATGGTGGGACTAGGATTCCACCCGTCTATCCACGGGGTCTGCAAAAGTTGGAGACTCTTCCACCAGTACCAGAGTTGCTTTATTCAACCTGGACACCAGGGAAACCACTCTTGGTGGTACAGTCCACCTAGTGGACACTGCCTCCGCAAAGGGGTAATGGCGTGCAAATCATTTTGGCACCACTAACATGTGCTTAATGCGCCACCATTGTTCATCCACAATAGTATGAAACAATTCTGGAGCATCAGGCAGATGGTACCATGAGTATGATGGTATGTTCGTCTCCTTTAACTATGGTAAGGTCTATTTCTTGTACCTCAGTGTGTTTAATACTTCTATGTTTCAATCTAATTAACCCTAGGTTAATGATTTGTGACTGGATTTTCTGCAGGCCTCAGGCCAAATTAGTTAAAGAGGAAGTAAACCCTCCTCAGGAAGTTGTACCTATAGGTAAGCCTATGTTAAGGCTTACCTATAGGTACTGTAAATATCTCCTAAACATGTACCGTTTAGGAGATATTTACATTTGATGCAGCCAGTGACGTCACTGGCGCATGCGCTCTGAAGGAACGGCAGATCGTGCCGTTCCTTCAGAGCCCTGTGCCGTGACCGTCGGCTCCCGCGCGCGTGCGCGGGAGTGACGTCACCGCGGCTCCGGCCAATCAGATGGCCGGATGCCGCGATCCCGGAAGACGGGCGACTGTACATGTCGCCCGTCATAGAGGTAAGAGAGCGGCGCGGCGAGGGCTCGTTCTAAGGTAAGTATTTGATAATGAGCTAGTATGCTATGCATACTAGCTCATTATGTCTTTATCTTTCAGGATGTAAAGAAAAGAAAAAAAAAAAATATCGGTTTACAACCTCTTTAATCACTTACAAAAAAATCTTGAGTAAAAGAAAACTTGCAAAAAAAAAAAAATAGCACACACAAAAAAACCCACAACTAAAAGACTAGTACATTTCTATGTATTACGTTTGTTCTTGGGTGTAGAGATAGAAAAATATCAACTCAAATGTAAAAAAAAACAAAAAAAAAAAACACAACACTTAAAAAGAAAATACCTTCCCCTCCAGGAATGCTTTGTGGTATAGAAGCAGGCCAGGTCCTTGTTCTCTTTAATTATATTCATTTTGCATGAAGACCTAAAAAAAATAAAAATAAAAAAAAGGAATATTTAAAAAAAAATTACATAGCAAAACCACAGAAAGCAAGTGAAAACTAATGAAAGGCAAAGTGTGAAAAAATAACACCTATTTTAATGAAGTAATAACCGCAGCCTAACCTAAATATAAACCCACTAAGCAATTTTGATCGTTTCTGAAGCAGTGATGGCTGCTAATATGCAGATTCAAACCAGATCAATCTGTTTTCTATGGTCACCTAGCTTGAAAATTAACCTTTGCTTTGACCATGTAAGGCAAAGAAAAAGGGTTCTCTAAACTACCCCCTACCTACTCCTGTGCTTTAAAGTCACAGTTGTGTTCAGCTGACGGGGGTGGAATTAAATTTCTGGCACCTCTGGGTATGCCTTAGCATGCGACCTGATCCTGCTTACCCAGGTGACAACGCTAGGTGCCTCCCGATTAGCTCAATACAGCCACATGGGGTCAGGGAAAAAGTCCATAATGCTTTGTAAACTCCAGCAGTCAGCTTGGAGCTTTTTAGGGCTCTCTTTTCCCTTCTATATGCTGCTGGGAAAGACCATTGAAATTGAAAATAAAAGAAATAGTGAATGCATACTTGCAAATTTGTGTTAGGTTTTGCTTTGCCCATATTTATAATATCCATATGCCATCTTGTAGCATTTTTTCTTTTTACTTCCTCAGAATTAGAGTGATAGAGGGGTTGTTATCTTCTGAGGGAAGTGGTGTAATCGCACAACCCCATTCCTTTGCTCTGGCAATCAGCCACTAGCAAAACAAAAAAGTTCTGCCCCAAAGCAGAACTAATGATTTTTTTTTTTTTTTTTATGCAAACACTCTGAAATAGCAAGTTAAAAACAGTGTATGCATGCTCGCAAATCTATGTGTAGTGTAGGTTTCTCAGTTGCTGTACCATCATGCTAGATGCACAGCTCAGAAGTCATAGGCTGTCCAGATTTCCCCCTGAGTGGGTATACATTTGCGTAAAGGGCAGAGCATACATGTACACAAAACATTGTGATTCTCCCCTCTGTTTCGTCCAGTTGCCTCCCTTCTCATTAAAACAGCTGTATTTAGTAAAATAAGTTCAAAGAGCAGGGAATTGGAAGGATTATGGTGGGGACAAAGACTCCCCATAACAAGTCAGTTCTTAAAAAATAAAAGTAGCTACAAAAAATGTCCTGGGAGGAAATAAGAACATTACTTCTCTTAAAAGTAGAACCATAGACAAAAACGCCATTTGTGTCCCATTACAGAGATTTTCCTTCACTTCCTGTTCCACGGCCAAACTGGAAGAAAGAGAAAATCCCTACATAAAAAGGGAATTCCTCGGGGCCCCGGTAGAAGATTTCTCCTCTATTACTTTTACGGGGACAACCCAAAATTTGGGATTTTCTTTTACCTTCAATAATAATGGTAAAGAGGACAAATAGAGAGGGTGAATCTCCCAAACAGGCAGAGGTAGCAATAAGAACTGGCAGGTGTTCTAATACTTCTCTACTCCATCCAAAACTTAAAAATGTTTTGTCTTTAGTTATACTTTAACACTGCCTTTCCTCCCTTTCAACTCATACTACATTCTCTGCAAAATGGCATATGGATAACATGAAGTATGAATAAAGCAGAAAATAAACAGCATTCGTGTGCTTTTTTTATAGCAGAACTTTACTCAAAAGTGAAGTCCGGCTGGTTTGCTCCCCCCTCCAGCCTGTAACAGAGTTAAAGTTTATTTTTTTTTTTTAGGGAGCCAATACCAATTTTTCGGTACTTCCCCTGAGAGAACTAGCTGTGGGAAGAGCCTAAGCACTATTACCTGATTTTTCAGTCAGCAGCTAAAGTATTTGCAATCTGCTGATTTAAAAAAAAAAAAAAAAAACTTACTAAACTGAAGTACCTCTTTAACTTGCAATTTAAAAAAATGTGTGCATTAAAATACAAAAGATACTTTAGTTCTCATAAATCAGGCAAACCACGTTGTTTCTGCCTCCAACACTTCATTATCAAGAGGTAAAGCTCCTTCATCCCCCACCACCACCAAAGCAGATAAGGTTATATGCAAAATACAGCTTCAGAGTTCTCCATTAACCTCCCTGGCGGTCTGATTATGTCAGAATTTCTGTGCTAAAAGTGGTACATTGTTTTGCATAGAGAAATGTTGTTTTATATTTTAGGCCTGCAATACTTAGAAATAACCCACCTAAATCTGTCCAAACAAGAGTCTAGTAGACATCCCGAGTATGATAAAGTTTTAAACATGAAATCATAAATTATAATAAACCTCCCTAGCAGTATTCCCGAGTGTGGCTCGGGGTTAATATAGAGTACCAAAAGCGGTAATCCCGAACCACACTCAGGATTACCCCACAATAAAACTCATCTTCCCCTGCGATCCCCTGCCATCCTCCCCCAGCCGTCCTCTCGCTGTGTGCTCGGCCGATGCCGGAACCTGTCTTCCGGTTCCCTTCCCTGTGAGCGTCGCAACACAGGGGGGTGGAACCGGCGGCAAATTCAAAAATGTAAATACATGATACAAAGTTGTTATACTAACACATTACACTGCATCATGCCATTTCACCACAGGATTTCACCTGGTGACTTTTCCAGTGCCCTGCCTGTGCTTTTCCCGTTCTTTGTGCCTGAAAAATTGAGACCGACCATGGCGTCCAAAAAACATTCTTTTTGCACAAAAGCGCTTTTAGACGAACTAGAAAACAGCGACAGCGAAACAGAGTTACTTGAAGAACTGAGCGATAGCGATTCGTGGGAAAATTCGTCATCAGGTACGGAAAGTGACGACAGCGACGATTCTGATGTCTCTTTCTGGCACATAGCTCCGTTGGAAATTCTGAAGAATCATTTGATATACTTCCCAAATGTTTTTTAGTTTTGGTGCAGAATGAGAGTTTCATCAAATTCTTCATTATTTTCAAAACTACTCATTCTGCACCAAAACGAAAAAACATTTGGGAAGTAAATCAAGTTCTTCAAAGCACTTTTGTGCAAAAAGAATGCCTTTTGCACGCCATGGTCATTCTCAATTTTCCAGGCACAAAGAACTGGAAAAGCACAGGCATGGCACTGGAAAAGCCACCAGGTGAAATCCTGTGCTGAAATGGCATGATACAGTGTCATCTGTTAGGATAACAACTTTGTATCATGTCATTTAGTGTATTTACATTTTTTAATTTGCCGCCGGTTCCACCCCCCTGCGTCGCAATGCTCGCAGGGAAGGGAACCGGAAGACTGGTGCCGGCATGGCTGGGAGGACGGCGGGGGATCGCACGGGAAGGCGAGTTTGATTCTAGGGTAATCCCGAGTGTGGCTCGGGGTTACCGCTTTTGGTACACTATAATAGCCCCGAGCAACACTTGGGAATACCTCTAGGGGAGGTTAAAAAAAAGACAAAAAGTTCCGTGATATTTGCATCCAAATTTTCAGGACAAGCTTTCAGGTTGTACCCCTTTCTTCAAGATCCAAGCAGTACTTATACACACACATTTTTTTAAGAATGTTAACAAGTCGATCTCTAAAAATAAAAAAACACACAAAACGTACACACAGAAACCATCTTCCTTTTGCTTTTTAACGGTAGGTCTGTAAATTCATTCTGGTTTGTAATTTCTGTCCTGTTTTGCCAATGTAGGATCCCTGATGGCATTTTTTGAAAATGTAAATATAACAGAGGAACTTGGAATCATCAATATGTCACATCACAATCTTCCTGAACTTGAAATAACAGTCCACTTTAAAGGCCTTACAATCTGCCTAACTATTTTCAGCTATTCCCAGATAAGGAAGAATTCTTCAGGAGCTAAGGGTCAAAGGTTATTTTCACAGAAATGAAAGTAATGCTATTAGAATAGAAGAAGTTGACAAAAAAGAAAAAAAGAGCAGCAACTTCACACCTCCACAAGGACGTAACCCCAAAATGGACACCTATAATAACAGCTTTAAAGCCTGATTCGCAAATGCTACTTCTTATAAAAAACTATACTGTATTATAATCCAACTCAGGATTTTACTCAAGAACGAAAAGATCTCATTAAAACACTACCAACCCAACTACATTCAGAACTCATCAGTGCGATTCCAGGTAATGCAGAATTTGGGGATTTTTGCCCAACATCTACAAGCCAAGAAATCCAGGCAGACCCATTATAAACAGGTATGAACACACTCACTGATCAAATCACACGCTTTGTAGAAAAAAAAAAAAAGTGTTAAAACTATGAGCCACAAATACTGCTAGCTTCCTGCAAGATATGACTGAATAAGATCGAGACTACACATCAATTACCACCAAACACACTTCTAGTCACCATGAATGTAGAACCTCTGCATAGTAACATCTCTCACAAGGATGGGATTGCTGCACATCACAGATTTTTATCATCCTCACTAAACCACAAATGCAGGGCTAAGGATGTTACACAGCTCATTGAACTCATTCTTACACACAACAACTTCACTTTTAATAATGACATTTATTTTCAGTGTATGGGCATCACTATGGGAACTAAAATGGCACCCCAATATGCTAACTTATTTATGGCTGGGAGGACACATT